>NW_028145359.1:657765-1257765 GCF_050948025.1 Trichoderma camerunense | reverse complement strand
TTGGCTAGAGAATTACTATACAGCCCACCAGCGACGAAACTAGGTATAAATTTGTCTCACAATAGTGAACAATCAGGGGCCGTGGTCCATCTTATGCGCAGTATCAGCACCGTGACGTGTCTGCCTTACAGACGCTCTGTACAATTGTAGGTCTGATTATGGAGTAGAGGTCTTCACAACACAAGTAAAACAAGGATCGAATAGTGGAGCAAGCTGTTTATATGCGGGAAATCGCACCTCCCAACCATGAACTTCTACCAAGCTCGTATCCCACTAGCTTGGATTTGAGCTTATCTATATCTAGCTCTTTGGGGAGATCCTGATTTTTAGACTTTGCTACCACCCTTCGTTCATGGCATCACAGCTCTTGGACGTTTGTATCAAGCGTTGGCATGCTAGCCATGGAGCATCTCCGGACATGCAATTACAACATAGTGGTCACTAATAATAAAACTAGTTAGTTTAGTATCAGCTTTCTAAGGCTTCTTTCATGGCCTTGAATCTCCAACTA
Organism: Trichoderma camerunense; assembly: GCF_050948025.1. NCBI lineage: Eukaryota > Fungi > Ascomycota > Sordariomycetes > Hypocreales > Hypocreaceae > Trichoderma > Trichoderma camerunense. The sequence continues at coordinate 1,257,254 of NW_028145359.1, read as the reverse complement.
CCAATGATAGAATACTAAACCTATGCTCGCTTACCTGAGGAAGCTTCTAGGGGAGTATTCTATGGCAGAATTCATCCAAGTGTGGACGATGTCTTGCAGTCAGCAGGAGGACGGTACTTATGAATCAATGAACGCACAACACGCGCAGTACAAATTAATTGAGCAGGATAATTTATTCGCCCTCATAACGAGGTGACTCGTTCAGAATGAGACGCAGCAACAGCTATATAATATTGTTGTGCGCATCACCATGACGGGACCGACGATCGATCAGCATGCTAACCTACAGCAGATTCACATATGTACTGCGCTTGACTTTTTATTGTAACAAATTATAACACATTAATACACGTATTCATTTGATAGTGCTCTTGTTCTAAAACCGAATGCCCTACGACATAGGTACTTGTGCAAATATAACTCCTAATTGTATACAGCATATTTATGGACAATCCTGTTTTGCAGGGACCACGTATGGCAATAAATGGTTGAGTCTTTTTTAGGTTCTGACGGCCTCGAATCCAATTCGTCTAGCCGTAGGGTAAAACTCAGCCGCAGATTGCCCAGGAGGGGAAAAAAAGAAAAGAAGAGGCAAGAAGAGCAAAAGAAACAGCAAAAGAAAAAAAATCTTAAACTGATATCCTCTATCGTCACGCGACATCTTCTAACTGCCATTGTGTATGATTGTTTTCTGAGCCGTCTTCTTTATCTACAACGATACGCCCCAATATCAACCCCGGGCATGGTAGTATCATCAGAGGGGCTTCACAAGGGATCATTCGACTATGGGGCGGTGGAAAGCGGAACGGCTTGGCGGGCGGGTGTTTAGTTGCACATCCGACAGAAGAACCTAGTAGTAGAGCCTCTCGTTTTTTGGAAGCTGGAAAATTTTAACTTAATGATGAGGACATTAAAAAAGTAAATGGGATGTCTAAAGTGCTTCGCAGTCCTGAGTATGACTGGATGTTTCACACAGTCCCTCAATTATGATTGCCTTATCGATGCGTGATTATTGGTGTTGACAATGGGTCTAGAAGTAGAATCCGGATAAAATATACCATCTACGGTGAAGAAAAATGGTTGGTGATTCCAGCAGCATCAATTTTATGACGTTCATTCACCCATTCGCCTAGCTGCAGAGGATATCGGTTCATTGGCCAGTCGGGGGCCTAGATGGCCATAGGGCTTGCATTAACAAGAGTAAGATATTATAATCTGAAACCGATCATACACAACAATTAAATCACCTTGCCCGGGACGCGAACTCCTACGGATAATATGGACCGGCACAAGTTTCGTGACTACCACCACTCGCCAAGATTGAGGTGGCGTTGGAGCAGGCTCTAAGCGATGTTTCTGTGCCCCATCATCTGCTCACAGACGCAACAGCGGCACAGATCTTGATCGACGAGCAAGTTATTTGGGCCTGCATAGTCAAATTTCTCCATGAGAGCCTGACTCACGAAGTCATGATTTGGTGAAGGGGTATGAAAACGTCAGAATTGATATGGTGTTCACCAATGAAAAACTTTTTAAGAGCATTTAGAACGATTTCGTGAGGCGCGAAATGGGCTGCTAGCTGGATCTGCGTAGGGGTCAAGGGGCAAGCCGTGTATGGCGCAAGCCATCAGGGCACTGATCATCAAGGTTACGGGAATTTATGGCAACTTCGACTTTGTCAAAGGCAAACAAGCTCCAATCCTTTCCAGGGCCAGAGGCTGTTATCCACTGATGGTCAAATGGCGTAGCGTTTCATCGACCAGAGGCTGCCCCGCCTTGAGGAGAAAAGAGGGGTGCGGTTCAAGTTTTCTCCACTGCCATGAATCATCGCCACCAGTGTTCCGCATACGCGGAAGACTATACACGCGAAAAAGACTATCTATACCCATCATTGACAAGTCAATATACCGCTCAGCCCAAAAGTGGTATAAGCCGTGGGTATAGTTTTGTGGAATTGCGAGCCAAGGCATGTTGTGATCAGGCCTAGCCTTAAATGAACTGCGTAGGCAAGTAGGCAGCAGCCGTCCGACACGCGACATATTACCGGATGTGATGTTGTTTAGATAACCAGTATGGCGGCAGCACGCTTTTAGTGGCTAACAAATACGCGGAAATTGTTGGAAAATTGGAAGATGAGATGGCCAATTCATGGGCAGGGTGTTTCTTGGCTTCTTCAAGGGCTTCTTATCGAGTATTTCGCGGAGGACTTATTGTAGACGTATTTCGATGTTTATGACAAAAATAGTTTACTTCTTTTATACTTACAGTAGAGTGCTTGGAGAGAGGAATCTGACTTTGAAGCAATATAGCAGTGGTGTTTATAAATGGGATGAGGGTTTAATAACGTTGTGGTAACCGGTTCAGTAAAAGACCACTCCCCAGCCTTTGGATTGAAGCGGTATAAAGCAGCAGAGGACACACTTGGTTCAACAATCATTGGGTATTTTAACATAATTATATTAACGTACAAATTCATCATTCGCTCATATGATTGCTCAACATGTCTAGCAATTAAACTGAGGACCAACAACGGCTCTATTTCCAGTACCCCTCCTGAGATTCAATAGAGTCGTCATATCCGCTACGTGAAGAATGTATAGTGATTTCGGTTTGTACCAGAACTGGCTTCGGCTTGCCGAGGGTTGAATCTAGCAGCGCTCCGTCAGGATCTCGTGTTGTTGATCGCTTCGCACTCACTGGGCCGAGAGAGTAGAAGCCGTCACGTTGTCCGGAAGCGTATTGGCGCCCACTGGAGTTCTGTTGACCCTTTCGGAACTGTTTGAAGGTACCCGGTTAGCAAATGTATCAACGCCTTGTGTATCTAGCCTTGAAACTTACTAATCGCAGGAAAACGGGCAAACAGCAGAGTGTGATACCCATGGATGGCTCGATACCCATCAGTAGGACTTGAACCTGGATGGCGTCCAAAGCACCATTGAAGCCGTATGTAGTGATAATTCTAACAATAACCTCAATGCAGGTCCTAGAATGGTTTCAAACACAGTGTCAGCGCATCATCTTTCAACTCCATCCAACATCCAAACTGGTGATGGCTTACAAGAATCCAAGGGAGAAGAGTCCGATAAGAAGTCGTCTTTTGCTCTTGCTGAGACTCAGCTTTCTGATGACAGGCAACGGCATAATGAACAGAATGGCATCTGTTAGAAGCGAGAGGATGTCGATAGCCTCGTTCATTCTGATCAGATTCGCCTGGGCAGCCGGATGGGTCTTCATCCCTGTCGACCACCACCATGACATATCTCGGAATACCAAGAGGAAGCCCAGGACACTTGCGATGCCGACGCAAGCTGTGAGAACAAACATGATCTTGACTGCTAGACGGAATGTACTTGATGGCGTGCTGAGAAGGCGGTAATAAAGGCAAAGGATCGACAATTTGCAGCAGTAGCAGGCCGCCGCCCACAATAAGTTTAGAGAGAATGTAATCTTGGACACGGGCACATCGATGCCATCCGGATTATCAAGATACGATGGCGGCAGATACACAGCCACCAGTAATGATATGAAGAAGGCTGCCGTGTTCAGCCATGCTGCAATGGAGAAGTAGTCGCTGATCTCGATTGGCTGATGGGCCGTAATCTTCGCGTACAATCGTAGGCCGACAGCTACCGTTGGCAGCACCATGAAGATGATGGCGAGCGGTGTTCCATAGTGCCGCTCACTCCACAACTGGTCCATGAATTCTGCGTCCATCTTGGAATACTTGTTGCGTCCGTGCTGCTTCTTCCGAGATAGGCGCTGTGCACATTGGACCCGACTTCTTCTTCGAGGTTTTGCTTGTCCCCTCTTGGTAGGGTCAAGACCACTCCGGGAAAAGCACTGACAAGGTTACAAAAGAGATGCAAGGGAGAAGGGAAAATGATCAGCGGTAGCGAAGAGGCATACTGATATTATGCACTCGCCACGTGGAGATGCAAGCGTTCAAAGGCAGGATAAGGCCGCGCGAGACATTTCCCTTTTGGCGTCATTATGGCCCCTTGTCTTTTGCTAAACCACCTTATCACGTCTTTTCAGTAGCATCCCATATTTGATCCCTGTCTTTGCAGTAGATCGTTCGCAGCGGGCGATGTTAGCGCAAAGGTCCTGCAGCTTGGCAGAGAATCCTGAGTCAGGGGGCGATTCCAAGTTGATGGACTAAGGGCTAGATTGCCTGAGGTTCAACTTAGGGCGACCTTGGACCAAGAATCTTGCCAATTCCAAATCTATCAATAGTAAAGCTCGAAATGTCCCCTGAAAATTATTTCATCGTGCCAGGGTCCACTGGCCCACGAATTGCTGCGGGCAAAATCGAGTTCCAAACCCGGTTGCTGAAGATTGCGGGATCGGCCCTCAATTCTGCATCCCCCCTGGCGGGACCTTTGCAACAGAACAACGCCATCACCACACACTAGACCGATAAGACTGATAGTGACAGGGACCGAGGCTCGAGACTCACTAACAATTGGCTTGTGCTGTTGTTGGGCGAACTGACATTCTAGAATACGATTGATGGCTGCGAGTGCTAGCCCCGGGGATACTCCTTGTTTTGGAGCGGGGCGGAAGTGCGGCTGATTGAACGCCCTCCAACGACGCCGATTGATGGGAAGACGAGCTTAGACGAGCTAGAAGTTCGCCCAGGACCTTCCGGCTTCGGAAATAAATCATTTCCCCTGCATCAGGCGAAGCTTGTTTCAGTAATAGTTATTGCTCATCGGACGACTGGTAACTCGTTCCGAGTTCTCGCGAGCAGTCGCTTTTCTTCCTCCTGGCGTAATTTCAGGATGCCATCCAACCATCCCTCAAGAAATCTGCAACGGAAATTTAACCGGACTTGGTCCTAATTGGTGTTCTCGCCTAGATAAGGGCAGAAGACGCGACGTGACATGCATTATCTACTCTTTCATCGTAAAATTCGACCACTCAATGCTCGTATGTAAACGTTCCAACGCCGATCCTGTGTCCAATCCTTTCATCGACATTCACCCAGCGAGATTCTGCTCAATCATCTACAGGCAGTGGTTCCATATCCCCACAAACCCGTCGTTACAAATGGGTCGCAGAGGGGCTCATGGTTGCTAAAACGAGCGCAATCAGCTGGGGAGAGGGCCTATCAGCTCTGGACCCCCATAAATATATCAGCGCTACTCAGTCCCCTCGTTAGCGATGAAGGAGGTGGCGTCTAATGGTGCGAGGGCTAGCAGTCTGTAGTTCTGCGTACGGGGCAGAGAAGAGAGAAATTATTTGCATGACGAGCTTATCATGAGTGGGACAAATTTCCATGTTCGTGAGAACAGCCCACTTAACTTCTGGGTAGGGGGGCCCCAGCTGAATGGTTTCTCCCACCTATCCAACTTATATAACAAACGAGAGTAATGCTAATGCGGAGTATTGAATAAGGCAGCATCAATCGTGACCTAGTGGGCAAGGCTAGAGAATAGTAGTAATATAACAGTCAATCTATGACAAAGAGTTTCTCTTTACCCCAGGGTAGAATGGGGATGACACCTGTAGGAATTACCACATCCCGACCGGATCGAATACGAGTAACGGGGAATGCGATAAGGTGCGCGCGCTGCGGAGCAACTGACTCGGGCAATCGGCAAGCAGAAACAGTTTTGGAACGCCTTCATTAATACTCGTACGAGCAGTAGCTTGTGTTGATTATAATGATCTTGTTTAGTGCGAGCAGGCTACCTATCAATATGGAATATTCCGACTCGGCTAGAAAACCGTCCGAACCATTTGGAGCTTGCAAATTTGGCTATTGGTTCCTGGTTCCCCCTAAGCGAATAGCTGCAGCTGGAATCAACTCTAGCTTGCCAAGCTTGCATGTACAGTAGTTTGAAACGTAGAACGTGTTTGTATGTATGCAATTGTATGGGCAATCGTTCAATATTTAATTTTCAGCTGTAACACAAGTGAGAATCTTGCTTCACCAGGCTCTATATTATTCCGAGGTTATCGTTTCAAATGCAACCGTGTGGGGAAGCTGCATGCACGGGTATCCGGGGAAAAGGTTCAGCTTCCAGCATGGCAACGATCCACCCGAAACAGACATGAACCCAAGTCTAGGGTCTTACACACACGTGATGTTACCTAGCTGAGCAGGCGATTCCAAGTTGTCAACCCTTTTCAGTCGAAACTTTATGGACTGCGGCTCTTTTGGGACAAGCCTGGGAATTCTTTTGCTGGTTTGACACACGTAAACATATCGACTACAAATCTGCCCATACCCCGCCGCAGTTATCTGGAAATTTTGCCATTCTCTGGCGCGCGTGCTGGGTCCTCCTGCTTCCTCACCAAGCCTCATACAATCACCAAAAATCGAGTCTATTCCGGGAGCTTCGCAACCAGTGTACCTATATATTATTTTTCTTGGCGTCGCAGTATATATATCGTCTCATTGTGTTCGACTCCTCGTTGTGTGGGTAATCCGATGGTATTAGTTTGCAGAGTTGGTTCCCGGCGCCGTTGTCTCGCGGTATCTTGGCAATTCAAAGCCACCAAAACGCCACCGATATGGATATAGAATCCGGTATGCAAATCGAACCTTATCCATAATTTTTACCGGTAAATTTTTCCCACTCCGGAGAGGTAATGAACTGTTGTTGCACTGCAAACGTTATGTTTGTCACATTAGAAAGTCCTCTCCTTCAGTTATGACCAAGATATGAAAGGCCGTATTTTTACACTAGCCTATAATGTTATATGATCTTCTGCCCCCCTTCGACGTTATATCCTGGATAAATCGTTTGCACTAAGTATCAGGGTGAGCGTTTCTTGTATAGCTGCTCTTGGAGCTATATGAGAATATGTTCATTCCAAATGGGCTGTAACCTAGCCCGCTCTTACCAGCAAGCACATACATATTGAAAGAGACACCTCGCCTCTTTAGAAATATTATTACTTCAATGGTTGTGTATTCGCATGGACAAAATGTCAAAGTTGATTTACATGAAACGCTTTACTAAGAAATATCAACACAACTATCACTTGGGTGGCCATTACGTTCCATAAATGGCATTCAGGGTCAATTGAGTATAGTCCTACTGTGGTAGATATGCTGTCTCGATCTTCCAATTGGCGCACCATCTGATCACATTTTCTCTCCGTATATATACCCTTTGAACTCGAATTTCGGTGGACAAGTTGAACCTATCTTCCTAGCATATCCTCACGCTGTTGAGCAGCCAAACAGAAGCCGAGGCAGTCTTATCAGTCCAGTATCTTTAACTAACCGATCCGGTTGATAAGAAAATCGGGAGCCTCGCCAGCTGCCTCATCTAGATACAGAAAGTGCGCAGGGAGAATAAACAAGGTACCGTAACAAACTGCATCAGTTGCTGCGCAGAAAACGTCAAGCTTAGAGCTCGGGAAGTTTGGTATGACGCCACCGTTTTGCAAGTTTTGTGTGTATCCAAAGAGTACAACACCCTTGATCTGGTTTTGAACGGTGGAACTCAGGCCGGAAATAGAACCCGACATGACCGCAGTACCTTGACTATACGTCATGCGTTAGAATGCAAGAGATCTGCGGATAGTATGAGCAGCATAGTCACCTGTAGCCACCTGCAACGATTGCTGAGTTGGGACATTTCTGGTTTGCCTCATTAAAGAGACGCTTTGCCTCGTTAATGGCGGCTTGGCTGGTTCCCCCAGGAAGAAAGTTCGAAGCCAAGTCTGCAGTGTACGGGTCACCAACGCCCTGAACCCACACTTGAGAGGCACCATAATGGCTCTCAAGAGCATTCGCGACGGCTGGACCAGCAGATGCTCCCTATGGGATCTCTGTTAGAGTCCAGAAAGACATCATATGTGAACATCATATGTGCAACACTCACCATATTACCAATTTCTGTAGAGGCACGAGCAAAAATGAAGATAACTCGAGGGCAGGCAGATGAGCTCCCTGATTCAAGTTCATTTCGTGTTATGCTCAGCTGGCGCTCGGCGAGAGAGGCAACACCATCTGTGGCATGCTGCACAGGAACAGCAGCTGCCAGAGCCAGATATGGTAGAAGATGAAGGAACTTCATTGTCGTTGCAAGTGCGATATATATTGATAGGCAATCTGTAAATCTTGTTCGAATATCTGAGTTTGAACTTGGTCGTCAATCAGTAGAGCCATGGGTATCCAATGGGGTATTTATACAAGACTACTGTCGCTACATCATGTTCTACCTGCACCAAACATCTTCTTACCAAATGAAAACTACAGCTTCAACTTGGCTAGTTATGAATTTGGCAATGCTTGAGAATCTCTCCCAGAAAAGGCTATTTCTCTTCCATTCTCTCAGTTCGCAACACTCAATCAAAAGAGGCATAGTACCCGCCTGCAGATTTTCGATGACCTCGGGTCAGGGTTTGTAATAGGCTGCAGCTTGCTGTAGCCTGTATGCCAAGTCTATTGCTACCAAAATGGGAGAAAGTAACAGGTACCCCATGTATTATAAATGATCTTTTTGATCTATAATGCTGTGACAGTAGATGTTGGATCTATCGCCATGCTACGTACCCCGCAATCTGGAGTGCATTGTGCCTCGGCTTCCGCTATGACACGGAATTTCTTTCAGGCATACAGATGCGAGTCATACAGCCAAGAACATAATTTAGGTAGTATTCTGTCTTGGCAAGGTGACCATCATGTAGACCATCAATGTACTGTCTAGCGTTGAACAAGCATTAATTACGAATACGTCCCAAGAGTGAGTGCAATGTAGTTCAGTTAAGCCATACATCAACTATTGACATTCAGCTGGCCATAAAACATCGCAAGGAGATATAAAATAGGTATCTGTATGAGGTCATATCTATGCATCATCATCTTATCGTTCGAATAAAGACCAAATGTGTCGACGCGGGAAGTTTTATACTGACAGGGAGAGTTAGCGCATCTGTGGAGGCCCACGCCTGACTCTGTTAGTGATGCGCTAAGTGGCCTCACTAGCATCAGGGATCGAAGTTTATTTAAGCATGACTCCATATATGGGGCAGGGTTTCTTCCTCATTCACAAGTTCCTTGTCTTTCCTGAGTATATAAGTTGTCTCGAGCTAAATATGCCACTCTAATAGGGTTACAGGTTAGGAAGTGAGTCAATCATGAGAAAATGGAATTAAACGTTCGTCTCGAGCTGAAAACGATACCATTTAGATAGTAGAAGAAGGTGCTAACCCTTGAAGTTTATGTGGCAGCCTGTAGTTATAGGGTACACCTATTTTAATTGGCAATTCATCGAAACTTTTAGCAAGAGAAAGTCATTAGGGCGATACCTCAAAAGGTACTATTAAAAGAGAGATAGAAGAGGATACCAGAGGAAATGCATTTTTTACCCAGGCGTAGAATGAATGTAACATATAAGCATTGATTCCCGATAATAACCCGCAAGCACCGAACTCCGATGGTGCTTGTGTGATCGAGACTACTTTTAAGCTTGTTTATTGATGAGAAATGTGGTGATATCGTGTTATGGGGCATCACTCGTTATTCTAGGGTATATCTGGCGGTATATTATGTATGGCATATTCATGTCTGCAGAACAAATGCAGGTTATTACTTCTTAGCTCATTTTTTCTTGAATTTCTATACTGATACAATCCACTTCCCCAAGGCTTTGTGACAATGTTCATCGGAGTGAAAAAAATATTGGAAATAACAACAATTCTATTACACGCCGTTTCTATAAGTTTGATGTATTCGTATCTCGTCAATGTGATTAGTGCAACAAATTATTGTGACATCGGCAGTGAATGTTCGGCTTTTGCTAGGTATGAGACACTACAACAGAGGTAATTACTCTGTGATAACTCAACTAACAAGCTGATCTCCAATGTGACCTTGGAAGAATATGTGTAGAGACATTTTACACAAAGATACTTCAGACAAAAAGTTCCAGAAGACTGTAAGAAGGTTTCATGGGACTAGTAGGAGTTTTGAGGGCGGATTAAAATCTCGATTTTGGTTAATACTGGCATCTCTGCTCTGGTTCATGTCCAGAACAAGGACCGACGTATCAATGTAGAATGAAATCTCACATGAATTTCCTATCTAGAGATTACCTAGCTAAAACCGGACAACATTCACTAAAATTGATCATCTAGCCCCTTGTAGCGCCTGGTATAGCTATCTTGAATGCTATCTATGATGATTTATGTAACAACCTCCGAAGAACTTGGGGGAGTCTCAAGGAAGGCCGCCTATTTTTTACGACTTAAATCTAGAGAAATATTTCAGCCTAAAAAAAGCCAATTACATGACCCGAGATCCCAAAGTCCACGTTGGATTCATCGCGCCGGACGATAGCGTCAACGAATTAGGGCTGGAACTTGGTGGAATGACGGAGGAGGGCACTAAAGCTTTCAAAAAGGAAGGTGTATTTTATTGAGGAAGAGGCTCGGCGTTATATGATGACTGTCTTCGGGATTTGCTGATTGCTATGGTGAGCAAATGCGGTGAGGCCTACCGCAGAAGCGGCAACCGTCACTTCCAAGCTTTCTTTAATGATACCTAAACGCATATACAGGGAACCAAATACGAACCAAATGTAAGCGGAGGATAATAACTCCAGTTGTGGCTTCGGTACTTTACGAATGCCTTCGATAACAATTCTCATTAGCATATTGAATCTTCTCATATTGCCTATTTAGACTATTTTTGTTCAATACTCAAACGTCAAGTATTATCCTTTCGGGCCTTCAAGGCACACTCTTCGAAACTTCAAGAAACAAGCGACGGTCAATTGCATGCAATTTACATCACGATGGAGTACCTTAGATGTATGTAGATTACTATCAACAACAAAGGGGCGAACTAAGGGATGCAGGCAAGAAATCTGTGCATCAATTGCTCCGTAATGAAGCTTGGAATATGGTCTCAGCCCTTTCAAGCTCCGGTCATGCCCCACATCTGCATTGATACTTACACAGCAGCATGTGACGGCTCGGGCATCACTATGTAGATGCGGAAACTTGCCGCGATATATGGTCATCACGTTGCAGTGCAAGGGGTTACGTGCCGTCGGAAAATACTCTCACGGAAATGTTTCGTCTACACGAGCATTTAGGCAGAATTCAATGTGATGCAGCTGCATGGGGAACAAGGCTCAGCGTAGCATTGCAAATTTTGGTGGTTTGGAGCATGAAACGAATCCTACGGGTTTTAAGTCCTCCGATGCGGAACTCCGGCCAACGCGCTCTACACACTGGCAGGGTTTACTCATCATCGACTACAGAAGGTGATTTAGCAACACAATCAGCAGCAACATTGAAAAAGGAAAAGAAAAGAGAAAAAAAATCTCCGAAGTAGCTGATAATCGGTTGACTCGCAAGCTATTGCCCATTTGAGGTTATGGTGGGTAAGACGAGACGATAGTTTACCATTTTCAGATGATTATATCAACATGTTGTTAGTGAACCAGCCTAGTCTGCGACATTTCCACATAGCAAACACATATTCAATACAACTTGGTCGGAAACAATATTGCTGCCGAGCTGAAACTTGATCAAATATGCGATGGGTTTCGCTTCGGCTTTACTCTTCATAACATCACATCTGGGGCTGCTCGTGATGGAGGTGAGGTGAAGCGGGGTGCAGGACACCCACAGCCTTGGTTGCCAGTAGAAGTTACCGATGGAAGTCCTATATGCGTACTGACACTCGCATATCTAGAGACAAATAAAGTACTACCTCAACAAGGGCTATTGACGGTTCAGATCCACATTAGCTGACCCAAAGCAGATAGCTTACGGTAGCTATACCGGACGCTCTTGACTCAGAAGGGAAGGCCGCAGCAGACGTGTTCATACTCGCCTGATGGCCCGATTTCAAGCTGTATGTTCCTGATCCAGGGGCCCACGATATCAGGATATCCGTGAGCTGGACATTGCGGGGGATCGGCTCAGCTGATTTCCGTCTCCGTACGCCCGCTTCCCCAGCTTTTGTCTCCAGACCTTTGGTGTAGATCCGGACGCATAACCGACGAGGGTATCCGGGAGATGTAGTCTTTAGTTCACTACTTAAGACAGAGTTTTATTGCAAAACAGGACGCTGCTTTCTTTCTCAGCAACATCCTTCTCATATGGGGGAAACCGACACACATTCAGCATGGATCGTTGTCTCTAGCAGCTGTCCCTAACGCCATCACATACGTATGGTTTCCTCGCCAAACGCCGGTGGTACATGAATCGGCATTTTGTTCATGGTACTCTGTGAGCGCGAGCTGACATCTGCAGCTGCTTTTGGCTGCTCAACGGATCATCGCATGCACCCCATGGCGCTCGGTTTAATGCTCGGCGTTTTACCCAACAGTGGTCCATTTTAGCTGCAAGATCCCTACAGGTATAGAAGAAGCTTATGGCAATAAAGAAGCTTAATTACTTATTCGTATACATTATTCAAACTCATGATCATAATCATACCAGGGCTAGCCAATTCCAGTGCAAAGCGCCGTCCATCCACCAATTGGTTTGTGCTTCTACTCCGTACCAACCACGCAAAGGATGCTCTTTACGAGTAACCTATTTGCCGTTGGCGCAACGAAATAGTCACTCTCGTTGTCACCACACGGGTCGCTTAGGTGACAGTGAGATGGCATCCTCGGTAACTATGTGCAATGCCTCTTCGGACCGATCTTGACATGTTTCCATCTGTCGTGGTTTTGCATCTGCCGGCCTCCGCGCGCGCCTGGTACCTATTTCTCGGGGTTAAGTCTCTAAGAGAGCTTCATGCACAGTCAGTAGACAGGAATATATAAAGGCACTGGTTGAGGCCTATGTTATGCCAAGGACTCCAAACCAACCGGTCTGAAAGGACCACAGATCCATTCTATCAAGAAGAATTCATCTGTAACACTGTCAATGTTGGGCGTTTTCCGTCGCCTCGGGCTCGGCGCCCTTGCCGCCGCAGCTTTGTCTTCTCTCGGCAGTGCCGCTCCCGCCAACGTTGCTATCCGGTCTCTCGAGGAGCGCGCTTCTTCTGCTGACCGTCTCGTATTCTGTCACTTCATGGTTAGTGTTTATTTAGGAAATACCAGAATCAAGACTAACGTGGTAATGTCATGACAGATTGGTATCGTTGGTGACCGTGGCAGCTCGGCAGACTATGATGATGATATGCAACGTGCCAAAGCCGCTGGCATTGACGCCTTCGCTCTGAACATTGGCGTTGACGGCTATACCGACCAGCAGCTCGGGTATGCTTATGACTCTGCTGATCGTAATGGCATGAAAGTCTTCATTTCATTCGATTTCAACTGGTGGAGCCCCGGCAATGCCGTTGGAGTCGGCCAGAAGATTGCGCAGTATGCCAACCGCCCTGCCCAGCTGTATGTCGATAACCGGCCATTCGCCTCTTCCTTCGCTGGTGATGGTCTGGACGTAAATGCGTTGCGCTCTGCTGCAGGCTCCAACGTTTACTTTGTGCCCAACTTCCACCCTGGTCAATCTTCTCCCTCAAACATTGACGGCGCCCTAAACTGGATGGTAAGCCGCAACTCTAGAGCTAAGAGTAGGAAAGCAATACTGATGTGTTTTTAGGCCTGGGATAATGATGGAAACAACAAGGCACCCAAGCCCGGCCAGACAGTCACGGTGGCAGACGGTGACAACGCTTACAAGAATTGGTTAGGTGGCAAGCCTTACCTAGCGCCTGTCTCACCTTGGTTTTTTACCCATTTCGGTCCCGAAGTTTCATATTCCAAGAACTGGGTTTTCCCAGGTGGTCCTCTGATCTATAACCGGTGGCAACAGGTCTTGCAACAGGGCTTCCCCATGGTTGAGATCGTTACCTGGAATGACTACGGCGAGTCTCACTACGTCGGTCCACTAAAGTCTAAGCATTTCGATGATGGCAACTCCAAATGGGTCAATGATATGCCCCATGATGGATTCCTGGATCTTTCAAAGCCGTTCATTGCTGCATATAAGAACAGGGATACCGACATCTCCAAGTATGTTCAAAATGAGCAGCTTGTTTACTGGTACCGCCGCAACTTGAAGGCATTGGACTGCGACGCCACCGACACCACCTCTAACCGTCCAGCTAATAATGGAAGTGGTAATTACTTTGAGGGACGCCCTGATGGTTGGCAAACTATGGATGATGCCGTTTATGTTGCCGCACTTCTCAAGACTGCCGGTAGCGTCACGGTCACCTCTGGCGGCACCACTCAAACGTTCCAGGCCAACGCCGGAGCCAACCTCTTCCAAATCCCAGCCAGCATCGGCCAACAAAAGTTTGCTCTAACTCGCAACGGTCAGACCGTCTTTAGCGGAACCTCATTGATGGATATCACCAACGTTTGCTCTTGCGGTATCTACAACTTCAACCCATATGTTGGCACCATTCCTGCCGGCTTTGACGACCCTCTTCAGGCTGACGGTCTTTTCTCTTTGACCATCGGATTGCATGTCACAACTTGTCAGGCCAAGCCATCTCTTGGAACCAACCCTCCTGTCACTTCCGGCCCTGTGTCCTCGCTTCCAGCTTCCTCCACCACCCGCGCATCCTCGCCTCCTGTTTCTTCAACTCGTGTCTCTTCTCCCCCTGTCTCTTCCCCTCCTGTTTCTTCAACCCGTGTCTCTTCCACTCCCCCTCCAGCGAGCAGCACGCCGCCATCGGGTCAAGTTTGCGTTGCCGGCACCGTTGCCGACGGCGAGTCTGGCAACTACATCGGCCTGTGCCAATTCAGCTGCAAGTACGTTGCCCCCATACCCCTTACTTGCTTTCTAAACTAATATTTTGTAGCTACGGTTATTGCCCACCAGGACCGTGCAAGTGCACCGCCTTTGGCGCTCCCATCTCGCCACCGGCATCCAATGGCCGCAACGGCTGCCCTCTCCCGGGAGAAGGCGATGGTTATCTGGGCCTGTGCAGTTTCAGTTGTAACCATAATTACTGCCCGCCAACGGCATGTCAATACTGCTAGAGGGTATCAATCTCAGTATGAGTATATGGAGGCTGCTGAAGGACCAGTTCGCTGTTCTTATCAACAGACGAAACCCATAGAGTAAGAAGTTAAATGAAATGCAATTAATGTGTTGGCAATTCTGGCTGTATATGCATGCATGTACCCTTGAACATCATGACACCTCTCTGGATTATTATACCTTCATCCCTCCAAGGATAAAAAGGTTGAAGCTGTATATAAACGAATACTATAGTCATTCCGGAAGAGCCAATCTCATGGCAATAAATTCTTTTATGCGCCCCCTGTCGATCTAAAGTATTTCAAGATAACTCTAAGCTTGTAATCACGCAAATGTTCTACGTTCTATCCTTGATTGTTCTTTTATGTCGCATATAAAATTTACTTTCACGAAGACCAGTACCGCTACACTTATAGGTATCATCAAGATTCTATTATAATACTAATTCCTCTATCTCGCAGCATGTCATACATAGTAATGATCTTATGAAGTTGGGTGGTAGTTCTCCATGACGAGATCTTCCTTAGACACACTCTCTGCCAAAAACCAACCCTCGTTCTGCAAGAGAGTTATCAATTGATCGCGTCCAGATGAAGCAGAGTCTTCATCCGAAGTTTTGAAAGATGCCTCAACGAGGTATTCAATTCCAGTGCCACTTGAATTCTCAATCGGCCAAACTTCGATGTCGAGCTCAACCCCGTTCCACGTTCCCGTAGAGCGCTTAGTGAGAACCGGTCCGTAAATGACGGCATTCTTCAGCATGTCTGTACCCCAACCGTCGGATACCCAGTCGTCGAACATGCCTGGTGCGTTGGATTCGAGCATGCTCCGTGAATCTTTCTCGTTAGGATCATCTGTACCGCTGTATCCTTTTGATGACGCCGTATAGTCCCGTTGAATAGAAAGAGTTTGTGAAGCATAGAGCCAGTCGATTTGTGCATTGTAGTTGCCTTGTCCAGAGTTCCAGCCATCACTGAAAGCTGTGTTCAAAGCACCATTGATATCTCCGTTGTTAACTGGAAGACGCCACTTGTATGTGAGGTCAAAGCCGCTGTCGTTCTCGATGTTACGGATACGGCAACTCCAACCGTTAACGTAAAGATCTTGTGCAACCGTGTCAAGGTATTGGACGTTGATCTTTGTAACAGTTGTTGGCATAGCAAAAGTAGAAAGTACCGTGGGAGTAAGCTTGAAGTCGGATCCCAGAACCACAGTAGGGTCCATCAAAAGGTGCACTTCGTAGTCAGGGACCATGGGGCCGTCGGCTGCCATTGCAGCAGGCAAAATGAGAGCCGCAGCCGCGGCCTTCATGACTGTGTACTTCATTTTTCACAGACGGTGGATGGTCTCGTAATAATGAGTTGCTCGACTTGATAACGCTCCAGATATTGCAAATGAACTGAAAAGGACACTCCTGTCACATACACTTCAAAATTACGAGGCAATGCATTCAACTTTATATACTTGCTATGCACAGCTCCTGGAAATATACTGAAGCTGACTTATAAAACCACCTTGTGAGGCTGCGGGGTTTCTATGGGCGTATATTTTCCCATTCAGGCAGGTTGCCATACTGATGATGTCCATTCTGTCTGCTTTCGTCACCGAGTTGGGATATTCTAGGGTGCCCACGTGTTTCCTATTGCCCGTTTCATTGCATCGGAACCAAATGGCGCTAATTAGTATGTAGGGCTTAGTTTAAACGAAATCCCTGCTTATAATCGAGATCGCCATGGGCGGCAAAGGGTCAGGCGAGCTATTTGCCCTAAATTGTCACAGGAGAGCCACGAAAATCCCCCAACTCCTTATGATATAATGCTGTATATCTCACAATCTCTACATCTATACTCAATCATCAGGAGCAAGTCTAAGAAGTGTGTGTCGAGTGGCGGGTAGACATCCCAGCCGCTTTATGTGTTGACATCTCGTAGCGGCCAAGATGGAGTACTTAGCTTGCCATTAGTCTCTGGGCTGAGGCTCATTATGGTCACCGAATCATGCAAGCATCGCGGTAAAGAAACGCATGCGGGAATTATATATACATGTTGTAGTAGCAAAAACAATGCCGTATTTGCCGGACGGGTTCTTGCGTCCTGATTTTGAGAGTATTTGAACGTCCGAGGTGGGGGGATGTGATGTTTTGGGACAACTAGTGATACATCTCACAACTACCCATGTATGTAGACACGAGCGCTACGCGATGACCTGAAGCTACTGTATGTAAGCAATCTTCCGGGGTGATATGGGGATGATACTCCATTTCTCCTCATCTGAGTATAAAATTTTGCTGCCATCCGGCTCCACAGCCTAGAGCGGGAATCTAGTGCTGAGAGATCTGTTGAGCTTCCGTCATGCCGCTCGCGGAGCGCAGCTCCTTTTTGCGATTGGTAAACATGGAAACGTGGTAGTAAATAGATGCTCACCGCAAGTAACCAATGTGTATTTCATATCCCAACAGAATTCCTTTTTGGTACTTTTTTCTTAATTCGCCAATCACCTGCGTCGTTAGGAAAACATGAAGTCGATTGGCGGCTATTATTATAGTTACCACAGCAAAAAGAGCAAAAGTGAGATATAACGATGAAATATGTTTTGGGAGTATAGATTTCCCTCATATCTGTGCTCTTTATGAATGTGGTAAACAGCTTACTTCTTGAATAATTTATCCACAAGCTGCTGTTACTACCGCCGATCTATGTACTAAGTTTACAGATGGGAGTACACATCGCCATTATTTTCCCCTAGCCATTCGATTCGACACTATTTTTCAAAAGTACAGTTGAGACAGCCAACGGAATCAACCATTTAGATCTAGCTACATTAGCAATTAGATTTATTTAGTTATGAATCATGATATGTGCAATATGCCGTTGCGCAGTAATACAATGAGAAATTTATAGATGCAATATGTTGATGAGATGTAATCAGCTGGACTTATTCCATCGCCAAAAATCATGGAGCAGTTAAATACTAAATAACTTTGGGGTGCAACAATGTTCTACGATACGGGTGACCCGTATTTTACATCTCCAAAAAAGGTGTCCGGCGGATATGAAAAGAGTGGATTGATGCACCAATATACTATATAGCTAGCAAGCACGCGAGGCTTAAATATACATATTGCTCCAACCTCTCGCCCCCTTATAAAGCAAGTGCGTATAAAAAGAACAGAGAACGGGAAGGTTCAAATTAGTTAAAAGCTAAGGATACGTACGTGATAGCTACAAATGATCTACACAAATGTCTTCTTACTGCAGGTAAATTGATATACGAATACCCAGTTATGATCCGTATTTTTTTATGATATGAAACGAGCTCGAATAACTAATACTTAAAATAACATAATACAGTGATAGATAAAAAATGGCGAGTTTGAGTATGTTGCATTCGGCAGACAGCGAATGACATTACAACTTCTCTGGATTATGGTGGGTAATGAATTCCGTAAGTAGAGTGCTCAGTACTAGCGCACCAATAGCAGACCTCGATGGCTGTGAAACCACACATACTTGACAATATACCCGAATGCCAATTTTTGTTTATCTTAACGTTGGCACCGTCGATCAGTGTATATATAGCAAATTACTACTACCGTTTAACAATGCGAAACAGCTCTAGAAGTCAATTAATGACCACTCAGGCCTATTGTGTAGAAATCATCCATTGAAGCAAGAGCTTGGATAGTAAATTGTACATTGATAGAAAGTATCATATGGCAGCTGCTATCCCATAAGGTCCGTACTATGACAGGCCTTTGCAATCCGGTGACTATAGATAGCAAAATACTGCTGGCTCTATAGCCACATATAGCCGGACGGCAGCCGGTTAAAGTTTTCTGATATCAAACTATCTTGAAGATCAAAATATGAGTTATTCTAGAGGGGAACTCTGATACATTTGAACACAACCAATTTAGCCTTTGTATGTGTATGGAATTACGGTTGTTGTAATATCTGCCAAGACTACTACCCCCCACAAGCTTGCAATGCAACGCTCCATGGTGTGCGAGGCAGAAAAGCGATTAGAGCGCTTTTCTGAAAGCATAATGTAGCATCGATATTGACATCTGCCGATTCATGAAGAGTGGGTTGACCCGATCTGACCGAGACTCATGGCGAAATACTTCCAGCTTAACAAAGTTTGTTAGGAATAGGTACACGATATACAACCTCAAAAACTTATAAAAGACCTGTGATGTTCTGCTATCGTAGATGATTCTAAACTATTCATTCATCAAAACTTCTCTTTTCTTAAGATCATATCAATACGTTATCATGAGACTCTTACAAGCCGGAGCCTTGTTACTTGCCTCGGCGACTGTTGTCGCTGCACGAGTGGCTGCTTGCGCGCTTCCATCTACAAATCGCTGGAATTCCACGAGTGCCTTGGCCAGTCCGAAATCAGGATGGGTCTCACTAAAAGACTTCTCCTATGTTACCTACAACGGACAGCATCTTGTCTTTGGATCATTTCACGACACTGGATCAACCTAGGATTCAATGAACTTTGGTCTCTTTAGCGACTGGTCTGGTATGGCATCAGCAAGCCAGAACAAAATGACACCCGGCACTGTGGCCCCTACTGTCTTCTACTTTGCCCCAAAGAATATTTGGGTGCTTGCATATCAATGGGGACCAACTACGTTTTCCTACCTTACGTCAAGCAATCCCTCAAGCGTGAGTGGATGGTCTTCGCCACAGCCACTTTTCTCAGGCACCATATCCGGGGCCAGTGCTATCGACCAGACAGTCATTGGTGATAGTAGCAACATGTATCTGTTTTTTGCAGGAGACAACGGCAAAATCTACAGGGCTAGCATGCCAATTGGAAATTTTCCAGGAAGCTTCGGTTCATCGTCGACAGTCATCCTGAGCGATTCGACTAACAACCTGTTTGAGGCTGTTCAAGTATATTCCGTTCAGGGCCAAAACCAATATTTGATGATAGTCGAGGCAACAGGAGCAAATGGGCGCTACTTCCGGTCAGTTACGGCAACCAATCTAGGTGGCACATGGACTCCACAAACTACGAGTGAAGGTAAACCCTTTGCCGGCAAGGCAAACAGCGGCGCGACTTGGACCAATGACATTAGCCATGGCGATCTAATTCGTACCAATCCTGATCAGACGATGACAATTGATCCTTGCAACCTGCAGTTCCTGTACCAGGGACGAGCGACCAATTCTGGTGGTAGCTACGACCTCTTACCTTACCGACCAGGTCTGTTGACTCTACAGCACTAGCTTAGGATGTTTATTGTCAATCAGGTGCTACATGGCAACTGGGCCACAAGCGTAGGATGTTTAAGTGCCGAGGTACTTAATGAACCGTGGGAGATATCCAGGATATTGAAGTAAGGGATGAAGTACGGCGATATGTTAACAGAGCAAATTATGCTTGTTACTCTCTAAAGCCGGTTATCCATGGCATTTATCACTACATAAATGCGGGGGACGGTTTAAATGGAAGTGCATTGCGATCACGATTATAGCAACTCAGTGTGACATATATGCACGTATACTTGTAATATTTAACGCTGCGAACATATAGCAACACCTAATGTAGTCCTACGGAGATCATCGGCGCTATTGACTGATATAGTAGTGGCTTCTTTCGGGAGGCTGCATAGGGAGCAACCGCTAATGGCGTGGATCTGCAAGCCATCGATCAAGGATCGCGTTGAACGTATCAGGATCTTGGAGAGGGCCAAAATGTCCGACGCCTGGCAGTACAACGAGGCTTGATCCCCAAATCATATCTCCCATATCACCTGCAACTCTTCGCTGTACGACTTCCTCCGAATCTCCATCTCCAATCCATATAATAGGTGCATGGCTGGGATCTTGAAAGCGCGTCTTGATTTGGGCAAAAGATTTGTCGTTCCAGTCTGGAAAGGTGCTTTGCATCGTGGCCATTTTCGACATGAATTCGTCAAACTTCTCTGGATTTGGAGATAAAGCTTCGTATTCGCTTTTCATCCGGTTTTGCAGATCGTCCAAGAAAGGCAATCCCATTATGCCAGTAACATTAGCTTGATCAGGTTGATAATTGGCGCCAAAGATGAATGCGCGATCAACTTTTTCGCCATGGTGCATCGCTAGGGAGAGAGCAGTGTTCGCGCCATCAGACCACCCAACAATCGAAGCCCTAGGCACCTTGAGATGTTCAAGTAGGGCCACGGTATCGTTAGCGAATAAGTCATATGAGAGCGGTGCCTCTGGGTCGTCGTTTGATCGACCATGAGCTCTCGTATCAATTGTGATTACAGGGTGTCCCTTGCCAGCAACATGTCCGATCTGGAGACCCCACCAGTTGGAATTGATCTTGCCGCCATGTTGGAAGACTATGGGGGTTCGCCCGCAATCCAGCGATGGCCCAAATAAGGCATACCAAAGATCGATGTTATTAATCCGAGTCTTCCCGAAAAATGCCGGATCTGGGAGATGTGGTGTTGGAGGTAACATGCTGTAAAGTGGAATATAGTTATCCAGTGACTGCGATGAAGCAAAAGAGGACACGGTAGTAAACCCAAGAGAAATCATGGCTATGTTGCGAACGATATGGGCCAGAAACGCCATGCTGACGATTAGCAATGATAGTATGACGGCGAAAAGAATCATTCAGTCATCATATTTGAGGTATTTTGCCTTTATATATATGTGTGTGTCATAACTCGTGAGTGTGTGAATGCGTGGTCGGTGGGATCCCTAGCTGTCAAATTTTGCATAACACGGGTAGCCGATTGCCGCCCTGGAATAATGGCCGTATTGGATGGCGCAAATTGCGCGGGGACATGACTTTGAGTAGGCTATGCATCGTCAAAATTGAAACTGAAGCATAGCCTATAACCAGAAAGTAGCCTTTGATCTACTTCAAATGCAAAAAGTATGGATCAAGTACTTTAAATCGAAGAGTAAATGCGAGTCTATGCCACAACTACCGGGACAGCATCATTCAGTGATTAGCGAGGTGACGTCCCAGTTTACACCAGAGGTACCAAAGAATACTGGAACACGCGTGAACTCGATTATTGCTAATAGAGAGTTTTAGATAGCTAAGACCTTTTTTTTCGAGGGTCAATGCCAACTAGGCTGTGCTTAAGACTCGCTTGATTGAAGTCCCAAATGCTACATTCCCGGGGACGACAGAATGGCCGATTAGCTGTATCTTCTCATTGATCTCGCTGTGTTTGCTCACACCCTTTTCTTAATAATGAACGGTTTACCTCTGAGATACCAATAATTGACAAACGATTTATGGCACTCTTTATCTGCTAATCTCAATAGTCTAGTGCATTTTGGAGACCATGATACTGGGCTGACCAAAGTCTGCGGAGCCACAACATCTTCCAAGCTACTTAGACGGTTATTCCTCTATTGAGGTTGTCACTATGTATCATATTGAGTTCTTCTACTAACTGGTATTGCTGTTCCAAGTCTGTGGCGCCAGAAATCTGGACTCTTCCGACCTACGTCAGTAACTCCACCGCTGTAAACACAATGAGAGCAACAATATAAGCCACGTGTCGATTTAGGACTATGTCGTATCTTGGCTTTCCAACTTCGTATTCAAGGTAACCAAAAGAAAGACAAATAGCGCGTCTTGGCGATAAGCCTTCAGCCCATAATCATGCGGGGCGGAATCATTTCAACGATAATGTATTCTTGTCGGGTATGGACGACTGCTATCAATTCGCCATTCTTACATCATTCATTCCCGGCCAAGAAGGTAATGAAACCAATCTATCTTGGCGATAGCCTAATTGACGCTTCAATGTCAGGTACAGGGTGGAACTTTTGTCACTCCACTGAGCTTTACCGCACATTTCTTACCCACTATCCTGAAGAAGGAAATCAACAGGTATCAACCCGGTTGATGATCTACATACAATGTTAAACATAAGCATGCCTTATAAAGTCCGTCCTGGCCAACATGAGGTAAAACGAAGGCCGTCTCTTCCAAATGCAGTATATGCATGACGCAAATATTAGGTGCCCTACAAATTATATATTCACTCATCCAAAATTGGAAAGATTTGCTTGAAGGAACATCGACAACAGTTGCCGAATTGAGCGCAGCTGAATCGTACGTACCGGATCATCCATAATGATTACTTTGGCTTTATTTCCGCTAATTCGTAAGGAAAATAAGCATAAACACCATTTTGATTCAGAGCATAGTCTTCTTGGTAGCTGCCGGTATCAATGAACGACCTATTATGTATAGTACCCAAAACAATGATAGTTTCATTGTATTAATTAAAAGTCATGCATTCTCTTCAAGCCGGATTTTATTTGTATGTTATTACCAGGATATAGTAATCATCAAGACCTATTACGAATGCCAAGGATTATCCCCACAACTACCTCCCCCCCCCCTGAAGAACTGTATGGATACGTCGTCTCTATCTATTAGATTCCTAACGATTGTGATGCGAATGTATAACATTAGAATTTGAAAACTGGTAGTTGGATATATTTCAGTCTATTGAAGATCACCTCTAAAACTACTCATGGATTGGTGAGTCTGGGAGAAGGTATCTACACCAGCATTAACAGAATATTAAGGAAATACCGATATAGCTCACGAACATAATATTATCAACCATCAGTAATTGACACAGAAATACTCACAAGATGTCTGCTTCTGTCGATCCCTTCTCTCTCGGCCACAACTACACAAGGGTAATGGTATACCAAGTTTCTCCTTTTCTCTTGGCGTAAGCTGATAGGCGACTGATATATCTTGAATTCGAATTGAACAGACATTTATGATGCAAAAATGAGTATTCTACGACTATATAAAGAGCCAGTCTTCCGCTCGAGAAGCACTCAACTCTTCATTCCACATCCTCCCACATCATCACTCATCATATCATCACTACACTTCAAAACGACAGCAATGATTTCTCGCAGCAGTCTCCTGGCTCTTGCCAGCACTATCTCTGTTGCCAGCACTCTAGGCATCAATTGCCAAGGCAGCGGCCTCTGCGTCGGTAACGGTGGCAGCTTGGGCGAAATTCTTGGCATACTCCGAGGCATGGACCCGAATCAACAGTTTTCGGATGGACAGCAAATCGCTTGTGTTGAATCTCCCAACACTATCGGGAACCCCTCTCTCTGTGTCTTCTACCAAGTGACTGGTCGAACATTCACCGTGGACCAAACCATTTGGTACGTCCAGGCTCTCATCGACCACGGCTGTGGTGCGTGTGGTAGCGTGCCTGTGGACGAAGGAAACGATGTTAATAATGGAGAGTTGACTGCCAACATGGTCACCAATGCTCGCCGTGGCATGGACATGGTCAAAGTGGCTGCCAAAAGTGAGAAGCGCGCCATTGATCGTGTTGAGACCAAGAGAGAAGGTGTTTCTAAGCTGTCAAAGCGCTTGGGCATCAACTGTAACGGTAGCTCAAGCTGTGGTGTTGGAGGCATCGCCGGAACCGAACGAGGAACTATCGACGATCTCAGAAACACCGTTGCTGGTGGCGACGACGGTCTCTGGGGAGAAGGACAGCAAATAGCCTGTATCTCACATGCCACTGGCCGCCTTTGCGCTTTCTACCAAAATGTTGGCGATCGGACTTTCAACAAGGACCAAACCCTCATGTACATGCAATGGCTCCTTGACCACGGCTGCGATGTCTGTGGTAGTGTCCCTACTGACGATGGCAACGACGTTAATAACGGCGAGTTGACTGTCAATTTTGTTGCATAATTCAAGTCTACTGTGGATGGAATGGGATTCTTCAGAAGCTGTGGCCAAGCTACTGGTGTGTTCCGTTGGCGGGATGGAAGACGTTGGATTTGAAACCGTTACTTTTTACTGTCAAAGTTGAGCATGATATATGCCGCTCTTCGAGATTTTTAGTCTATCAAGTTTTGGAAATGCTTACCATAGTTCAGGGTAGTAATAAACTTATGATGCATCTATAATATTTTTTCCCTGTCAAAGAAAAAGACTATGGAATGACAGTAAATGCGAAAGATTGACGTAGAGGAGCAGACATTTAAAATGCACAAACAACAACCTTGTCGTAAGTAATATGCATCCTCTATTCAGGCACAAGCTTCTTCCCTGCTGGGATACTCCTCTGGCAATCGGAATCCCTTACAGTCATTTGCAGAGTCATATGTATTACGCCGCGCCCAGGTTAAGGTACATTCTCAATGCTCCGATTCGGCGCTGTCCATCGGTGTAATCACAAGGGATAGGTATCGAGAATCCAGTCTCTCGGATTTCTATACTTCCTTTGGTTTAAGCTACCTCAACAACCTGGAGAAAACATCTCCACAGCGGAATGCCACGATTCTTTCAGCTGTGCTTAGTAACTTCGTGCTGCGGCCAGTGACTCGACGCTAATTCAATTTCAGGGCACCAGCCAGTTTGATGACGAATTTGACCCGAGCCTAATAATCGGTTGCCAGAGGGCAACAACTTTTATCTCCTTAGAACTCTTTCGAGAAGGTCAATTATTCTAAGAATAGTTACCTGTGATCCTTATAATCGGGTACGTCATCCATAGGCACCATATTTCCACGTGGATGTGCCAATGAAAACACCTTCAGTAATACTGCCCTGGACTCCCGCTGAGCGCTGCTAACCTCGGACAAGACAAGCAGGGAGCCGATTTACCGAGCGTCTCGTAATTGACGTGCGATTTATTGGCAATTAGCTAGGAAGTGATAGGTGGGAACTTGAAGACACATGCAATTGCATACGTACCACAAGTTGAGTACTGAACACCTTGTAGGTAGGCTTTGCACGGCAGAGAGATTGGATCAGTACATACAAGTGATCTACCCCGTCAAATCCCCTGCGCTTCTATGAACGCTCACAATTATATCTGAAGATATCATGGGTAGAACAGCTTTGGACTGCTCAGGTCGACTAAGAAAGCCAGATTACAGATTATGAAGCGCGCAGTCGGTCCTCTAGATAAAAGGAAGCGAGTTTCTCGCTGCAAGGCTTGTGCCAAGAGGCAAATAAAGGTTCGCAATTCGATGCAAACAATTGATGAGTCGCATGCTTAATAACTCCGTGATCAACAGTGTCAAGGCGGCGTTCCATGTGAATACTGCCAGCGTACCAAAAAGATATGCACTCCACAGGCTGTATCCTCGGCTACTGCTTCAACAACGTTTAATGTCAAATTTGTCAAATACACGCCACCACAGCAATCGATATTAGAAGCTGCAACACTGCCCTTGCAAATACAGACTCATAGCAATGATCTATACCTAAGCAGCTTTGCCGCATCATTACTTCGGTGTCAGTTTACCCCAGACTTCACTGATATAGCGCAAGATTTATTACCATTGATGCAAACCTCACCGCCATTGCGAAACTTGGCTATCGCACTTGGGGCTCTAGATGCAAGTAGGCGCTCGTCGATTAGATCATTCGAGCAAAAAGAATCACCTCAATGCGTCGCATACCGCTCATATAACCGTTCATTGCAATCACTCCAACAGCGACTGCAAACAAGTGACGCTGCGGTATGCGAAGATGTGGCGTGGAGCACATTCTTACTGGGACTGTTCGAGGTAAAGATTATCGTATCACGTTCAAATGGTCAATTTAGCTAATAAGACGACAGTTAATGTCCGAATCATCTGGGGAAGGATGGGCAAAGCATATGTTCTATGGCACCTCGAAGGTTTTGCAGCTAGCTGGCCCAGATGCGTACGCTTCATCGTTGCAACGGAGGCTTCTGAACGCATTTCGAGTGCTTGAAGCCAATAGGACAATTATGTTCGGAGATGCAACGTTTTTATCCGAGAGCAAGTGGAGGGTATACAACAGCATAAATCACGAAACTGCAGAAACTCCAGATTTCACGGCGAGCATCACGGAGCTAATGATCCAAACATCAGCGTTCAGCAAGCGGTAAATACGAAAAGTTCAGACTTATTTAACACTATACTAACGAAAAGCAGACTTTTTGAGCAGATTGAAAGCATACCTGAAGAAGAAAGACTTTTTAGTCCCACAATCACCGCTCTAGCACATGAAGGCACTGAACTGGATCGCAAAATCAGCAACTGGTGCGATAGCGTCTCTTTACCACCAGATCCCACGGACCATTTTATTCAGCTTGCTCTTGCAAAATATCATGCCGTTCGGCTTTTCCACTGCAGAAATTTCAGCTATTATACATGTTGGCACCCCGGGACGATTCCTCAATTGGACCAAAAGGAGATTGACGCATGCGTTGCGGCCATCGTGGATTTGTGCGATAAAATTCTTCAATCTTCAAATATTCCGGGCGCTATTCTCTTGTTTCCTTTAAGAATGGCAGGTGCGCATTCTAACTTCGAGTGGCAAAGAGATAAAGTGCGAAATCTGCTCAATCAGATACATAACAGCGGCTTCGTTGTGGCGGAAAGAATACAGATAGATCTACTCGAATTCTGGGAGTTTCAAGATGATCAAGATAATATTCAACCTGGTGTTTAAAAGATTCTCTATATAGATATACCGAAAGATAAAGACTACTTAGAAATAAGAAAGAAAATGAAATCTATCTGGAGTTGATGCAGGTGCATCTTACTCAACACGTTTTGCACTGGTGTTGAGCTATACGTTTCATGCGATAGCATCTAGCTGATCTGAATATTGAAGAAGTCGGTGACGACACGTGTGCGCCTGCCAGGAGAGAAATAGTCGTAGCCAACAATTTCGTTGCAAGTGTTGACGTAGATGGTGACCGGAATTGCTCCCTGATACATAATGTCCCACTATATCATGGATTAGCAGAGTATCATGGAGATTCGGAATAGGGAGTTACCAACAGATGCCACATTGCCATCCGTGAACTTCCTTGTAACGAGGCCACCGAAGACAGCCTCGTTCTTGACGAGGAAATCCTTCTCAAAGATGGGATAATTAGAATTGACATAGCCTTGCCACACGTATGGCTTCGTCCCGTTGTAGATGGTCATCAGATTATCCACCAGGCCATCCTTGGTTACGTTCGCGTAGTTGAAAATTGATGAGGCTGGAGCATCGTCGTACGCCTCATTGACACGAACAAGGCCCTTGGCAGGGGAATTGTCAATGTATCCAGTCATAATATGAGACAGTGTCTCGTCCCTACAACTCGTGTTAGCTATTGCAATACCAGCTGAAGTAAGCTACGAACCACTTATGCTGGACAAAGTTTGTCGTGAACTCAGGCTGCACCAAAGGTGGCTTTGGCTGCTTGAAGTTGGATGAGTATTCGATCATGGACGAAGGAAATGGAGTGCATTTCGGAGTTTTGGTGGCAATAGTAGGTACCACAATGGCAGCAGCAAGGAAGATATGATTGAACAACATTGTTGCGTCCAATTGAGTGAAGTGAACAGAATATTTTAGGAAGTGAGTGTTGAAGTGCAATTGAGATGTTGAGAGCTTGGAAATAAACGTAAAGCAGAGTCAAAGTCATTATATATACTCATTCGACTGGATCAGACGCGTAATCCCATACGACAGAAATGAAGCTGCGCCATCAATTGCATCGTCTCCTATCTCCAGCGCGTCTAAATCTTGCCCATTTCAGATTCAATGTAGGATCCCATACGCTAAATCTCCCCGTAGGCTCTGCCGCGATGTGGATCAAGGATTGGAAAAGCGTTCAATTGCTTCCCAATCTGGCAATGCCGATCTGTTCAGTGGGGCGGGAACGGGAGACGAATGTGGATACTTTGAGGATGGGTTTAAGATGTAAAATTCCGAATGATGCAGTAGTAAATTAAATAATTTAGTCAAGCAGCTGAAGATACTACAATTAGAATATGGAATGGGAAGCCCCCTTACCTGGGGAGAGTAAATGCATGTTCTGCCATACCGTAGTTACGCATTATCGGTACTCCATAGATGTCGGCGGGTGGCATCCCAAGATCCGATCTCATACACCCAATACAACGTTCCAGTAGGTAATTGTCCGATGCCGACTCCACATTCTGAGGTTCTTTCTATAATACTTATCCAGCCCGTCATAATTTCACAATTTGACGACTTCTATGTAGACGCGAGCTTTATGAACGTATTATTAGAGGAGACGCGGCGGCCGAGATTCTCCAAGTTCGCTCTCCTTCACGGTCAATTCGTGAATCCCCAGGTCCGTTGCGCTGAGGAGAACGAAAACGAGTGACGCATTCTCTTCTTGCTACGGAGTACTAAAGGCCTTGTTTAGTGAAACAGCTCGGGTAAGCCTGAACGAAGACTTGGCACATACATCGCGGCAATTGGTCGCATAGCCCCTTTGCCCCCGCACTAGATTGTTTGTGAACCTCGAGACTCCAAGTTATCCAAGTCTTTATGCCCTACAGCATGAAATTCGATGGTGCCTAACACACAGTTTCGTCAAGTAAATCTATGACTTATCTATATGCTCAGATACAAATGACTCGTTGTCGGAGCACAAAAGTAGGCATGAGAAGATATGTTCATCACCGTACATAACCTCTTCAAGCTGCACTTACCGCGGGTCCCTTCCGAGTCTGCCGTATCACGCATTCAAATGTGATAGAAATATGCATACAAGCGCTTGCACAGCCGCACTACTGCCTGCATCGACTAGCTTTAGGGTGTAATATGCACAATCTTGGTTTAATGATCTGTATTGCTAAGGCAAGTGCACAATATTCTATCTCAGGGAACAGTAAATAGCTACATACATGTATTCATCACGATGACCTTTCACAACCTTGCCCAACTTCCAAGCAGGATTATATGCTTAGGATTTTCACCTCTACGAGCACGGCATTATTTGCATTGCTGTTAAGAATTGCTTTCGCCCTTGCCCCCCCTGTATGGGAAAGTGCGCCTTAAATAGTCTTCATTTGTCATTGATTAAAAATGAACGGCGCTTAAATGACACGATAAAAAGTTATGGGCAAATTTACAGCCGCCAATCATTACCTCGGTTCGCATGCCCGTTTACCGAATAGGTGATTCGGCCCAGGGAAAGGTATAAGATTTTAAGCGTATGAAATAAAGTAAGCTGCCCTAATCCACAATGAGAGATATGGTTCGAGAAGGATTTGACAGCATTATAAGCACAGGGGAGCAGACAAGTTTTGATGTGAGGCAACGCCCGTTATTGGCTGAGCTTATACACTTCCTTGCATGATGCCGCTTCTCAGTATGTTCAATTTCCACTTAACACGGGACCTCGGAACTCTAAACCACTCAATGCTGAGACTTGATAGCTTGGCGGCCAATCCAGCAGCGCCAGCATAGGTGGAAATAGCTTCACCTACTCACGTCAGATTATAGCTCTTGTGAGTTGTCTCCTGATTCAGAACAACGAGGCATTTGCCAATAGTTCTTGGCAAGCCTCAAGAGATGACTGCATTACCTCGCCTATTTACCAATCATTCAGCATCACTGAGTTAAATCCAGGTTTGGGCTTCAGGAGAATTGAGACTATGGAAATACGAGTGACGATGGTGACAAAGCGGGCAAACCAAGGCAAAAGAAGAAGTATAAATAATTGACATGTTCCCCTAGAGCTTTCCCTGATGTTGTTTCGACACCATTACATCTTCAAACCAGCAGATTCATTTCATCTTGCACAAAAACATCCTCAAACAAACTCCAACAATAACTACACCTCAAAATGCGTTTTTTTAACATCATTGCCTTTGGCCTCTTTGGTGCCAACTCTGCTCTTGGTCTTGCAATTCTCCCTCGTGAGATCGCGGAGATCGAGTCTGTTGCCAATGCCACGGCCAAGGGAATTGATGTTTTCGGACCGATACCTGATGATGCTGTTAAGGCTCACGAGGGTTTCTATACTGCAGAAGAAGGCACCGACGCTTGGGCATGGATCCGTGCTCAGATTGACATTCCGGCTCATGCTCGTCCCGCAACTGAGAAGCGCCAAAATTACGCCAACATTGGCATTGGCATGTTCGCCCAAGATTGGTGTAAGTGGACTTTTGCTACGCTCGTGAGATCGGTTCAAGTTTGTTATTCTAACTCAGTCAATGGGTAGGCAATGGCCAGGCAGGCTGGTGGGACGATGTTACATACGACGTTCAACACTACGTCACGCTGAATATGTTCAGCGTCGGCATCAGCTACCGTGGTCTTCGCAGCAACGAGCAGCTTGACTTTAGCCGCCAGGCTGGCAGTGACTGGTGTGGCAAGTACTTGTACTCTGCTGGCAAAAACACTCCTAGTATGTTATGAACTTGAATTCGATTTCGAAGAATGGAATTATTAACCTTTAGCAGTCGGCTGCTTCAACTCCCAAGCTATCAACTGCTATCGCCTCACTCTTCACTAAGCACGCATTCTCAACGTCAAAAATCGCGTTATAAGGGAGTACAAATTGTCACAGTTCTCATAAATTTGAGTAGCAGTTTGTGGATTCGGTTTATTCCTTAGGGCTTCATGAAAAGGATATGTCGAGACGTGGAGGCAAGTCTCCGTTATGTAAACATAGCATAAGAGAGAAGTTCTATATATAAATACTATGTTTGTTTACATGTTGAAATATGATAAGATTGTCGCTGTTTACAACGATGGGCTATTTAACATGGGGCTAAACCCACGTCCAAATGATAGTGAAATAATACACTGAGGTGCTTTCCCCCATCTATACTAAGTATTTATGGCAACCCTTGTCGAACATCCGAATGCTCATTCAGTCCCCACGCGCTACTGCTAGAGTCATGAACAGTTGCGCGTCGCATGTCTCTCTTGTGCTTGGTAGAGAATGGCCCTGTGATTACACGGTGCATTGTGCAAGTGTTGTCCCAGATAACCAAATCTCCTGGATGCTTCCATTCAACCTCGATGACGTATTTTGGTTGCGTTGCATGAGTGAAAACTCTGTCAAAGAGAGTTTTTGACGCTTCCTCGCTGAGATTTTCAATGTGGTGTATATGTGCAGCGATGTAGAGATTCATGCGACCAGATCTCTCATGGCGTTGGACAATTCTGTGACGACCCATTGGATGCTGAGAAGGATCAACATTTGCAAAATACTCGGGAGCAGCAAGTTTCCGTGAGTGCAGAATGGAATGCGCTCCAACATAATCGTTTGCCAAGAGGTCTTGCTTCAGGTCGTCATCTAGTTCGTCGAATGCAGTCCTTGTATCTGCAAATGCTGTTTTGCCGCCGGTACCAGCGGGCGGTAATTCATGAGCAAGCAAGAGAGAGTATCCGGCTCGACGAGGGTTGAAGCTGGAATCGACATGAAATAGACCGTTTCCCTAGTCGCCAAATATTGGTATGTAAATTTGTATAAAGTAGGTATGTAGAATCCATACGTACCTTATTCGCCTGCCCGCGAGGGCTGCTTGGATCAACAATGGTGCCGTCCAGTTCAACGTTGCTAACGTCAAAGAGTTCGTCATACTTGAGTCTATTTTTCCGTCCTGCAGCAACATATGGCTTCACATCATCCAAATCTCCAAACATGCGAGCTAGCCTGATGTGAGACTCGTCTGTTAATTGAGATTCTCGGATCACTACAACTCCATACTAATACGACTGACATTAGCGAAAATTGGATTATGTTATAGACCATGAATTACCTTGGTTACAGTTTCTTGGAGGCGACGAAAGTTTTCTTCTGTCATATCGTCCGCGGCATTGAAGTCACAAATTTCAGCACCAAACCCGGGGCTGATCTCAGTGACTCTGAAGCCATTAATTGCGGCGACCATTTTTGCAAGTGGAATGGTAATAAAAATCCTTAAGAGATAGAAGATATAGATACCCGCTAGGCGATATCTGCTTAGGATGCTGAGTGGCACTGGATCGTAGAAGATGCACCACGGCCGCTGCTCTGCATATATATATAAACATGGAGGCAATATTAATAAAAATTCCTTCTATATTCTCCCCAGGGCGGGCAAGCGTCATCGTGTGATCAAATTGCTGGATATACGGAGAGAATCCGCCTATAGCCGACACTGCCAATACCGATGCCTCGCCACTGCTACAGTTCGCCGTCAGATGTAGAGATACATTTTAAACACAACCCAAAGGTAGAACAGGTTGCATGACCTTTTACCGCGAGCTCGGGATTCCCTACCAACTACGGTAACTAGCAGGATGCCCAATGTGAAAATACACATCAAACATTTCTTGACAAAACGTTTCTACTGGGACAATTGAGACACAAGGCAGTTTATGAACAGTTTCTGACTGGCTGACACCCCGCCACATCACCCCGCTACCCCGCATAAAGTGCCGTCTAACTGGGGGTTGCAGTGTTAAAGCTTCAAGGGCCGATTTCGGTAATTTTGCGCCGTCTACAGCCGACCAAACTTTCACACATATCGTTTGCCGATGCCGACAATCGACTCACTCAGCCCTTAAACTGTCACATTACTACGCTGTCAAGGCAGGCATATCGAGTTGCCGAAGATATCAGACAATGACGGCCAGCACGGGAAAGCGCTCTTACCGCGCATGTGTCAGATGCCGCCGCCGGAAGACAAAATGCGATCTGTAAACAGCCCGAAATAACCATCATGTTGTGAGCATGCCCCTGACTTTGTCTTAGTGGTGGCATTGGAGAGCCAAGAAAAATCCCCTGCGTGTCCTGCTTTGAGTCGGATAGCGAGTGTGTGCTGGCTGAGTCCCGCCGGGGTGGGAACTTTCGGACGTATGAGCCGACCAAGAAATCCACAAGGAGTCACAGGGCATCCCAACGCACTTCAGGCGCGTCACCGAGAACAACCAGGTCGGCTGAGAAGGAAGTGGATCGCAGCCTTGACGGCTTAAATGAAGATGTCATTGATGAGCAGCTTGCTTCCGAGCTTAGGAATCCCTCCGATGCGCTGCATATACTCGCCCAATCGGAGAAATCCAAAGCAAGTGGATCACCTATATTGCCAAACGAGGAGGAGCGCGACGGTCTTTTACGTGGGCCATCGAATGTTGTATCTGTTGACGAGTATGAGCTAGTTCAGAGGGGGCTAGTTAACCATAGCAACATATCTGAGTTGCTACATCTGTCAGTCCACATGAAACAGAGATAACTCAGTTTGCGGCTAATCGAAGACAGATATTCCCAGAACTATCACTCTTACTGTCCCATTGTGCCAGCGTACATGCTTGGACAATCTGGCATTGACAGGATTCGCACGTCGGATTTCTTCCTTCTCACAGTCATTTTGACGATTGCATCACGAGACTCGTCTGGTCATTCCCTTATTCACCGATATTGTTGGGATTACACCCAGAAGTTGTTGCTTGAGGTGCTGCTTGGGTATCCTTGGACACTGAAATCCCGAACAGTTGAGAGTTTATTGCTCTTATCAGAATGGCTTCCCCATATTGAACTAACCCAATCCGTCTCAAACGAAAGTAAAAGCATGTTCATTGAAGATAGAACATCATGGTCGCTCGTTGGGCTAGCTGTCAGACAAGCTTACTTGATGCGACTGGATCAAGGTGCCTTTCCCAATATTGTTACACAGGAGACAAAAGAACAGGCAGAGCACAAGCGGTTAATATGGACATGTGAGTAGCCTGGATAAACGAAAGAGAAACGTTGTCTAACTTCAGCCTTTCCGTAAAAGTCGTCTACATCGCGGATCGGCAGATATCTGTTCGTCTAGGCCAGTCTTTTTGGTCCCGTGGCCCATCTCTTTCAACACGCCTTACTGCGAAAGACTTTCCCAGCTTACAGCCTACGTCTAATACTGGCCAAGAAGATTATGCGTCTGCTCACCAAGCAACGATGGAACTGACACAGCTCATACACAACGCTCAAGCCATCCTTTACTCCTCGCCGAAGCGGACCTTGGCGATGGTCCACGATGGGGATTACAGTCGCTACCTCGACGACTTTCAGCGTGCATCAATGAATTGGCATGCTACTTGGAGCGACCTTGCAGTATCTGCCAGAGTGAAGCGTTCTTTGTCTCTGGTGTATGAATACCTGTGCCTTTATGTTAACGCATTCTCATTCCAAGCCGTTCTCACCAGGATGTCGGCACAAAACACTTCCTTGAAACCGTCTTTCAGGCCATTCATTAATGGCATTATGAATTGTTCCGACGGGCGATACGTTTGGGATGCTATTACAGCAGCCATAAATATCCTGAAGCTGATGATGGATTTCCACCCCCAACATGAGTTATGTTATTTACCATATCGCTACTACTTGTAAGCTATCCCACCTCATCTTTTGATGTTCATTTTGGCTGATCAAGGTTGGAGATATGGTGTGTATGCAGCGGTCTTTCTGCATAGGGCGGATTGCGCTGGAGCTTTCCAACCTGCACGGCGCCGCCAAGAGACCTCATCGTTAGTTCTCAAATTCATATCAGTGTTAGATGGGGCCGCATCGGATAAGTTTCATATAAGTCACAGGTACAGTCAGTTGCTTAGAAATCTATGGCAGAGAGAGCAACGAAAGACCAGCAAAGCCAGAGACGCCGTAGCTACTTCTACATCGACAATCCATGCAGGGACTACACAGCAACAGGAAAAGCCAGAGTTTAACCCAGCCATTCTATCTTCGCTGGATCATCCTAACGGACACCATGATATAGACAATTTGGCTGATGCCGATTTGCCGATTAACCAACTTTCAACCGTGAGCCAAGAACTTCCCGACTTTTCGCCAATGCAGGACTATCCGTTTGGACCCTTTATCAGTATACCGGATTTTGAGCTAGGAGACTTTGGGAATCCCATCAGTGATATGTCGCTTCCATCGCTCAATTGGGGAGCAGGCCTTGTTGGAATGGACCCTATTGGGCAATAATTATCTTCTTAAGTACATTCTCACATCATCATAGTAATCTCTTTGGCTTTGCTAGGAATTGAAGGTAGCTTGAGGGACTTAGAAACTGAGCACAAAGACAGTCTACACAGCAACTGCCATGCATAAGCACTAGGCCTTTATCCCCTGTCCCAACGTAAACGAACTGTACATGCGAACTAAGACAATGCTTCCCAAAAATATGGAATTCTAGTCTACGTCTTACGGCTTATTCATCACAGGCTGAGATATTGGTTAGTTAAGTCACATCACATACATTGCTGGCTGTAGTCACAAAGAGAGAATTCCAAACTGGATCCAAATGTCCAACAGTGATATTTTGATACCCTATTAAAGCTTGTATGTACAGGGCAACAAGGAGAATATTAACATGAATAGGAAAAATGAA
The DNA here is from genome assembly GCF_050948025.1 of Trichoderma camerunense. Taxonomy (NCBI): domain Eukaryota; kingdom Fungi; phylum Ascomycota; class Sordariomycetes; order Hypocreales; family Hypocreaceae; genus Trichoderma; species Trichoderma camerunense. The sequence continues at coordinate 1,221,201 of NW_028145359.1, read as the reverse complement.
ACTGACTGCTAGAATCAATAGGTGGTAGAGCAGGAGGTGCTAGGGATGGCAGTGTTGTTGTCAGAGCCGGTAGCAACATTTGCTGCCAGTGTCTTAGTTAAAGATGTCGTTCTGAGCACCAGGAGCCCAGCCCATCTGACTGTTGTAGCCGGGAGAAGCGCCGTTGGGAACCTGGACGTTGTTGCCGGTAGCCTGGTTCCAAGCAATCATCTGCTTGGCACCGGAGAGGCACTTGGATGAATCGTTGCCACACCAGACGGGAGGCTTAGCCTGAGCAAGCGTCTTGGTAGAGCTGGTGTTGGTGACGTGGCATCGGTAGTTGGCCATGTACATGTTGGGCGTGCCACAGCCGTTGGGAACCCACAGCCAGGCGCAGTAGCATCCACCGGCCGGGCAGGCAGGAAGATCCTTGGGAACGTCGTAGGTAGCAATACGCTTCCAGGGGGTGCTATTACGGCGTTAGTTTAAAGCTGTAGTTTGTAACAAACAACGGCTTTATAGACTTACTGCTCAAGAACAGAGAAGACAACCAGGTTGTCCATGGTCACCTTGGTGATGTCCGATTGGTAGGAGATGGCCCAGGCAGTACCAGCAGCCATGGTCTGGTTCTGGGTGTGCATGGCACCGTCATCCTGAATGCAGTCGGGAGGGCTGCCAGGACCAGACCAGTTCTCGGGGTGGCTCTGGCCATCAGGCCACTCGCCGGCGAACTGTCCGTTGAAGGATAGGGTGGTCTGAGCCTGGTTGTGGGCGAGTTCAACAGTGAACTGGCCACCAGCAGGCAGAGCAACGGAGGCACCGTTAGGAGGAGGAGCCTTGTTGCAGCCACGGTCGGCCTGCATCCACCACTGCTCAAAGGGAAGTTGATAGAGAGGGTTCACGGGAGTGTTGGAGTTGGGGTTGTAGTTGTTAGGATCGGGACCACCCTGGATGGAGTCAGTAAGAATATGTCTGACGATTGTGAAGAAAGAAGAGTGCTGCACAAACCTCGCAGAACATGCCCTTAACAAAGGCAGCAGTGTGGGCAGTAGCCCCAGAGGCGAGAGCCAGCGCAACGGGAACAGTCCAGAACATCTTGATAGTCTTAAGAATTGAAGTTGGTTGAATGAATAGTTGAACTTATGGAACAAAAGAATGGAAAGAACGAACAGAGAAGTCTTGCTTCGAACTGGTTTGGTGATAGAAAAAGCTGATGGATCGACGAGATAGTCAGATACTTATATAGTTGCTCCTCTATACTATCCTATACTCCTGAGAGACCTATCTTGCCTGGATATCCCAACCCAGAGGCTAGCCGGGAACAGATCGCAAGGAAATGGGGCATCTCCCGTGTGCCAAACCTTGACATGGACTGCCCGAAAGAGACTAAAGATCTGCCAATCTATCACCCCATGAGGCTGTTCCAATTATGGATCACTTGGACCGCCCGCCCCTTTCGAGGCCATCGGTAAATTTTCCTCTTGCATGTTTTCAGACTCGCATGTAACCTGCCCAGCGAAACGGTAACGAAATTGTAGGGCCCATCACGGCCGACGGCGTGGAGTAAAGCACCAATAAAGGCGCAGCCTCTAACGAGTAATTAACCGCCGGGATGTTTCTTTTAAGAGAGTCATGGATCTCGGCATGCCGCCAGGCCAGCAGCAACGCCTTACCTCTGATGCGTGGCGGCCACTCACTATCGATGTGACACCAAGCGTTTCGAAACGAAACGAGCCGGAGATGGTAACCCCCACAGAAGAACTCCACCAACAACGCCCAGAAGCCTCGCTTCACCCGCCTGATCTGGCAACAGTGGAAGAAAATAAGCATCAAACTAGCATATTTTACCGCCTGCTCCGTACCTGATCGTTCGTGCATCAGCGACATCCACAGCCGCTGACCGGGCATTGCCGGCCTTCTCAGCTGCCACCTTTGCCACCGTCCCTTTTTTTAAATGCCGAAGAGGTTCGCATAGCAAATCTCACCAACGCAAAGGGCAGGTCGATGATCCGTAAGATCAGCAAACCTCACGAGACGGTCTCACATGCATTGCTTTCACACCAACCACCCTGTAAAAAAATGAAATCCTTTTCGCATTGTAGAAGGAGGATTGGATACAACACATACCTACATGAACGCAGCCACTCGACGCGCCTCTTGTCGGCCCGTTTCACAAGGCACGCAAATAACATGATGCCCAGAGTTATTAGCGCTGCTTGCTGTCCTTGATGGGTTTCCAGCCAGCGATTCATCGCTAGCGCTTAGGCACATTACCTCCGTGAAACTAACTAAAATTTGGCATCCAGCTGTGGTTCTTACGGATTACTTTTTTGATCGTTCTGTCACACCCTTGCGCCTGTCATTACGACTAGCGGCCTGGCCCGCTTTTGTTGACATTGGCGCCGGAAGCAAAATCGTGAAACAGGAAACGTGGTGGTATAGAAAAGCCGCCAATGTATTTCCAGTGTTCTATTTCCTATATACGTGGGGGGGCGGTTCATCCAGGACAACTTCCAGTATATGTCAGCGGAAGTCTGGGGCGAATTATAAGGACCTGATTACGAGAGAAATCATTGCTCACCAGTCAAGTTCTTGCCTCCCTGTGTATGTGGTCCGCGTTCAAGTTATCTCATAATGAGTGTGTTTGCAAACGGAGATTTCACTGTTTCTATGTTTGAAAGAGATCGTTCTGAGAGTTGAGTAATCAGATAATAAAATAAGAGCAACACAGGGTTTTCAAAGACCTTAGGATGTCTCAGACAGGGATCCCCATCCTATTTCACAGCCTTGCACTCGTATCCCGAAGGGTATAGCCAGCAAAATGCTGATCACACCGTCTCAAGCATCTTGGTTACTTCAAAGAATATTCGGCAACGGATACTACAACAGTACTGCACCAAACAAGGAGAGTTCCATTGTACACTTTGTCACTAAGTACCTTCATGATAGCACCATACTTACCAATTCATCAATACATTGCTCGAAGAGACTTATAGAAGTCATCTTTTCAATTTCGCCAATCTATGCTTTATCTATCCATAGGCCCCCTTTATTGTCATCTGGTAAGGAATCCCAGCTCTCAACAACAGTTACAATAATTCCATGTCTCGAATTGAGTATCAGCACCCCTTTGAGGTTAACAGCTATATCACGACGGGAAATTGTTCAGCAAGTGTAGTAATTCGTCACTGGTCCCATCGGCTCCTCGCTGCCTAGATGAATTGATGAAATCATTATGATCAAGAAAAAGGGGTGTTGATACTACCATTCGCCACCTACCTCTTGAACCCATTGAATCGAAATATTCACCTAGTCCAATATACGCTCGGCATCTTCTCGGTCGTCCAAGAAATAGGAGAAGGCAGCCATTGAACACGGGAGCACCATTTTACTCCTAGATACTTCGTCGATCAACTGCAATGTTACTTCTTGGCTATTTCCTAAACTATCTGAGTTTATTCGGGTTTTAGGGTAGCAATATGCATGCAATATTTTGGCTATTTTATATTCCCCAATCGGAAGATTCTGTCAAATGTTATATAGGCTAAACAGTAACGACAACACATCAGTGCCTTGGTGATCACGAGTTGTTCGCTTAGAAGATTGAATATTTTGAAGAAACCATTTCATTACACATTGAAAGTATCACGACGGCATCATTATGGTCATAATCCAAGAAAGAAGGTAGTACTCTATATACGACCTTTGAGACAGAAACTCCCGTCGGATGCAATTACGTCATTGACTATTTTCTCGGAAGCGATCTACTAATACAAGCTACAAACATGTAGCATTTGTTTCTACTAAGAAAAGCTGCGTGAACTCAACTTATGTCTTACTTTTGTACATAGGGTAGTTGATGCTGTTTCGTACGTTGTGCACAGTTGTATCTTAACCTAGGATTACCCTGACTAGAATTTCGAAATGTCAGTCCAATATCCCACTACAGATAGTGCTGTAACAGGCTGCTTCGGGGAGTCTAGGACACCTAACTCTCAAAGATTGAGCGGCTTTCGGCGCAAGGCCGCCCCTATTGTGTAAATGTCGTCCGCTCCGTACGGCTTGCGACCGCCCCCGTGTTCATGACTAGGACCACTATGTCGTTGGTTCACTGGTAAGCTTGTTGCCTACCGAGGATTCTCATTGGTGGAGAGACAGAGCCGGATACGAGATTGCTCGGCACTCCACGCCTAAACCCCTGTATCATATTAGATGTGGAAGCTAAACACTATCACAATGCCCCACGGGTTTCATATCCTCCTGTGCTGATTATGCCAAGGGACTCAAGGCCGCGCTCTGTGTTGCTCGAAAAATACCTACATACAGACTCTGGCAATCCTACCTTTACGGAGTATGTAACCATGCAACTGACGCTTGTACTACTTAGTGCTAGGAAGTAATATCACATCAACTGCTGAACGACCAACCGCTTATCCGGGTTCCGGGAAGGCCGGTTCACACCGAGAGCCCGCCGTCAGGGCCTTCGTACGACAGTCTGGCGCTAAAATATCTCGAACAGACCCTGTCACAGTCGCTGGCCATGATCACAACATCCAAGTGCTCCTTCATAATCAGTTTGCTACAAGATGTGGTGAGATTCCAAAGACGCGCATGATGCTCACTGTTGGTATTGCTATATTGATACCGACGAGATAAGCATCCCATTCTAACACTAGATGTAGATTACTCCAGTAACGTCTGCACCAATTGACACTCTCCCTTGTATGTGAGCGGAACTCACCCACGATCGGACTTTACTGACCAGCTGAGTGATTGAAAATGAAGATGCCTCCCCCGGTCCTGCCCACAGCGCCCATGTCTCGGAGATATTCGACCACCTCTTCATGTCCGCCTGCCATAGCCCCCTGGATCGGCGTCTGGCCTCTGCGGTTGTAGCTTGAATTGACGTCCGCCCCGACATCAACAAGCTTTTTCACAATCTCAATGTATCCCTTCTCAGCAGCTGCGTGTAAAGCTGTTCCATCGCCATCGTATCCTCCGCCAGACGCCTGCACATCTGCTCCGGACTTGAGCAGCAGGTCTACAATTTCCGGGCTCCCTTGCAAGCATGCTCCCTGAAGAGCCGTGATGCCTTTGTACCTAGCCGATGGGGCATTTACCTGTGCTCCATTTTCCAGCAGCAGCTGCACGACTGCCACAAACCCGCCCCTAGATGCCGCCTGTAACGCCGTGCGACCGGCGATTGGGGACGGAGGGGCATTGACCTCTGCACCGAGTTCTAACAGCAGCTTCACGATGTTAAGATGGCCGCGTTCCGATGCTCCTTGCAGTGCAGTTCTTCCATTGTATCGAGCGACGGCAAAAGTTTTAGGTACTGATTGAGCTGTTTGGTGGGTTTGCGTCAACACACGGATGCCGTGGTTCGTCGCCGGACTCATGTTGATCTCGGAGCCCGCGGCCAGGAGCATTCGCACAACGTTTTCATTCCCTTGCCCACAGGCAATCTGGAGGCCAGTGCGCTGGAAGTTGTTCCCACCACAGAAGTGGACATCTGCTCCAGCATCAAGTAAACTTCTTACTATATCTTCATGTCCTTGCATGCAGGCAGCTTGCAAGGCCGTCTGCCCATAGTAGCCACTTGGAGGATCGTTCACAGCTGAGGGGTTGGAGGCAAGGATCTCTTGAACGATCTGTAGCTCTCCACTTCTAGCGGCGAGTTGCAGGGGTGTCCAACAGTATTCATCAATGTCGTCGGTGGGCAATGAGGGATCCCACGCTGCGTCCAGCGGCGACAAGAGTATTTGGTGTTGTGGTTGCGCCACCAATGGAGACTCAACATTTGTTTCAGTCATCTTGATATCGCGGATAGTTTGCCAGAAGACTGAGAAGAAGACAAGACTTTGCGTCGCAAGAGTTTGGCCAGAAGGAAGAAAAATTGATCACGAGCTGGCTCATTGAGTTAGTTGAGTTATCCGACAATCCCCTCTCTTTATTACCACGTGCACTGATGAATCCTTCGGTATATTGTAAGCGGCTTATCGTTTGCATCATTGCGCGCCTTTGCTATGATGCCCGCGCCTTTTCCTTGTAGCCACGGACGCCCAACTAGATGATGCATGCACAACACAACAACGATGATCGCTGGGGCGCATTTATTCAAGCCTTGTTGCGCATGAAATAGAAAACGTTCTGGGACTGACCAGCATATTGATCCTTGAGTTTGCTTTGTAGCATCTGTCATTTATTGAGATTTCTCACTCCAAGTACGGATGCTGATATAGTCATTGTGCTTTACGAGCTTTATCACTAGCAAATTTCTATAATATGTGCTCTTTATTGGAGTAAATGATACTAAGGTAGGCAATCCGGCAGTGTGCTAACGCAATCTGTAGTTCGTCGACATGCAATCTGTAGTACGTCGACAGGATATATTAGGACTCAACTAGAGCAATCAAGAAGAAGAGGGGGAAAAACTCTCTTTACCCCTGTATAACCGGAGAAAAAAATGTTGTCAATTGGATCTTAAGCTCGCGCCAAATCAGTGTCTGCTTGTGTCTATAGATGCAAGTATGCGTTTCCACCATGCCGCTCTCCCAGCGTCACAAATTGCCTCCCAAACTCTATTGCTTCACCCCCCTGGCAATGAAAAATGGCTTAAACTTGGATGTCTGGCAAGTACCATGCTGAGGGACATTGGAAACATTCGGCGTGGTGTCGGGGTATAATTTGTAGTCAAAGCTTTCAGGAGTGAAGCCAGCTTCGGCCAGAAGAGCCTTCATGTCTTCAGGCTCAAATCCCCCATGTTTAGAAATTGTGTGATGAGATGAAACTGCGCCATGAGAGTGGCCGTGAGAGTGGTTGTGGGCATGATCGTGGACCTGAGCCTCTGGTGCCAAGTCAACGACGACCAAGACACCACCGCTGCGCAGCCGTTCGTAGAGGCCGGATATAACGCCGGCTTGGTCACCCATGTGATGAAGGGCCATGCTTATTGCGATGACATCGAAGTCGAAAAACTCTTCCGTAGCTAGCACAGTGTTTGTCGATATGGCGGGTATGGAGCCCTGGACGGCAACCATGAGGCCAGGCGGAACACCCGACTGTTGAGCCATCTCGTTGTATGCGGCCACACTGGCATCAGAGATGTCGATCCCTTTGATGACGTCGAATTGTCCCAGGAGCGCGCTCGATACCATACCGTAGCCACAAGCATAGTCGAGAAGCTTCACGGGGGGGCCGCTCTCGGATCGGCGGCGAATGCCCATCCACTGGACATTCTCGGAGAGGGCATCACCGATCTTCTTGGTGAAATTAAGCATCCATTGTGAGCCAAATATTTTGTTTCCGTGAAGGCTGTTCAGTTCAAAATTAGTTTATCGCTGAGCAATGTGGCGTCCGGACACTAACTTCCAAAACTCGCGGTTCGCTGCCGCCAGATCCTCTCTTCCTTGCTGGCGGTTTTCCATTTCGGTGAGCAATGATCATTTGTGTGTTGAATAAGGTGAATAGAGTGAAGATTTAGCCATAATATACTTAGGTAGTGAGGAAACAAAGGAGAAGAAATGTCGCGGTGAAAGTCTCCGGAAAGGGTCCGCATAAGTACGCGAGGACCAAGTAGCTTGTGGAAAGTGAGTTTTGTGTCACTTTCCTCTGCGCCGATTCAGGTTCAACAAACGATAGATTATTGGCCATTTGCATCCGAGTGTTCACAATTCTCTTGTTTTTTTACGTCAGTGCGCTGGTATTGAATACATATGCTGGTATCCCCGTTGTCGGTTGCACCGGCCACAAAGGGGATCTGCAGGAGCTGTCGCGATGAAGCAGACATGACATGATATTATTCAGCAATGTCGGTTCGAGCAGTTGTGATACTTTGAGATTTTAGTTGCAATAAGAAGATTGTGAAGAGCCTGACATTAAGTCATGAGATGTTTCGCTGTGATACGGGGAGGGCGGAGGAGAAAGGTGGATTGAAGTTTTTGGTGATACACTAGCCTAAGTATTGTAGGAAAAAATAAACTAACAACGCCCGTTTACACGAAAAGACGAAGAGTGGTTGGCATTAGATCTCCATACTTGAATGCTATAACCACATATTCATTGGAGTCCCATGAGATTCCAACATGAAAGCATATATGTAGTTTTCGCCCGCAGCTATTCACCCGCGGAAAACCCAGACATTCGTAGAAATTTGAAGCTTCTTCACAATGATCAACTCCGCTATAACATACTATAGAACGAAAAGGAAACCTGTTTATTGTCGTGAGAGAATCCGGCCCTGCCGTGTGGTGAGCTGGTGGTGAGCTGCCTACATACGCGAGGCTGTCCGGACGAACTCAGTCCTCAATGTGTCCCACCTACCATTCTGGGGCTTTTATATCCAGCGGTAGCCGTAGCATTCGATGACCATCTTCAGTTGGAGTGGGCAGTCGCCCTCCTCGGATGTTGATCTGGAGAGACTGATGGAGCATCCGTGGTGCTGCCAGTGTAGCATCACGTTCATTTCGCATGGTAACAAATTCCTTTTCTGTGATGCCGTCCTTGAGATGCTTGTTTTGCTCTCTGTGTTCGTGAACAGTCATGTATGCCCTGGGACCGCTGCGTCCTTGCGGGGGATAGTCATGGCCAGTCCAGATCTTGACATTGTCTGGCAAGCTGAGCAGCTTGCGACCTGAAGAGTAGAGACTGTTGGAGCTGCCGCCAGGAAAATCGCACCGCGCAGTGCCAATATCGGCATTAAAAACAGAATCACCACAAAAGACATTATCTGGGGGCGATAGTCAGTAATCTGGAATACGCTGTAGCCAAATGTGGCAGCATCTTACCTCCGACTTTGTATCCCATATGATCAGGCGTATGACCAGGGAGATGCATCGCCATGGCCTGTAAATCACCAATCTCAAACGTCTCGTCATCATCGAGAAGATGATCAAAGACAACCCCATATTGTTCCTCTGGAACACCATATCGCTGGCCAAAGAATTTTTGCACTTGACCAATCCGCTTGCCAATAGCAACAGATGGACTATATCCCTGCTCCTGACCTAGGCGGCGCTGCAGGTATGATGCCGCGGTGAGATGATCTGCATGGACATGGGTTTCTAATACCCAGTCGACCTTGTATCCCTTCTCCTTGACTAGGGCTAGCAATGAGTCGGCGGTACGGGTGGTTATGCTTTGGGTTGCGCGATCATAGTCCAACACCGGATCAATGATGGCAGCGATGTTTGTCGACGGGTCAGCCACAACATACTGCCATGTGCCAGTATCTTGTTCAAACACGTCATGAATGATGGGCTCCGTGGCCTTTTGAGACGCTGTGGTGGACGACATGTTTCTAAATGTGCTTAAGACTTGAGGTTTGCCCACACTAGCCGTGCTGCTTGATACTAATCCAGGGCGGAATGATGAATATCTGCGGTTTTGGCCAAGGGGACGAATGTTGCAGCTGCTGAAGCACCTGGTATGTGATAAAGGACGCGTTGCTGAAGTTGAAGTGAGATTCAATCCTGCGGCCAACTGCTTTCTGCAGGCCGGAATTCGACATCGAAGAGACATTCTGGATGTTTTATAGCCCGTGTTGTGTGATGGTTGTTGTCGCCCTCCTTGTCTTACCTTGCGTCAGCTCAAGATGGGATGCACCTCAAGAGCCCGGTAGTGACGGGGACGTGTTTAATAACCTAGAATCGAATTGCCGTGTCTGAAGCCCGAAAGCTGAGGTCATGCCACATCTCATCCGAGCTGCTCCGTGTGTTCGGCGAGTCACGCTCGAGGTCGGCGATCCTTTCAAGTATGCTTATCCCGTCAGCGCCGCCACCGAGTTCCGGCCGGAAGATGGCTCTTGGCCAGTCGCCGGATCTTGGACCACCTTCTCGGCTCGTCGCTACGGGCGGTCGGTAAATCCTCGGATCTGTTGCATTCTGGTGAAGGCCGGAAGTCGGGGATTGGAGACGGCTCGCGGTGGTTAGTCGATGGCGCGATCGGTGATTATTCATCCTAGTTCTGCAGAGCTTTTGTTGAAGCTTGAGTTTTAAGTTTCTTGGATACTTTTCTTTCTTACAGGGCTTATTCTCATCTTGTTTTCTTCTCTGGGTAGTTTGCTTTTCTTCTCTTTGCCTACTCTCTTCCGGGGTGGTTTTACTTCTTCATCTTCATCATGTTCCAAGCACGTTCAGTGTCTCTAGCTTGCCGAGCTGCGAGCCGTCCCGCGAGCTCTGGCCTCACTTCTCGGAGCTTCGCAACTGTTTCCAATGTCTCTCCTGGACGCAGTCATCGAGTTGTTGTAATTGGAGGCGGTGCGGCTGGCCTGGATATTGGCCATAAGCTCCTCCGATCTGGCAAATTCTCCCAGGATGACATTGCTGTTGTTGATCCCGCAACGTGGCACCATTACCAGCCTGGGTGGACCCTTGTGGGCGGTGGTCTCAAGAACAAGGAGGAGCTGAGAAGGCCTCTAAACAGCCTTGTCGACCCCAAGTTCAAATTCTATAACGACAGTGTTGCTAGTTTCTCACCTGAGGATAACTCAATTACACTGGGCAAGGGCGACAAAGTCAGCTATGAGCAGCTGGTTGTTGTCCCTGGTATTGAGATCAACTATGGTAGCGTCAAAGGCCTCTCCGAGGCTCTGGCGGACTCAAGAAGTTCCGTCTCAACCATTTACAACTACGACACGTGCGACAAGGCATATGACACTATCCAGAGACTTCAGAAGGGCACTGCCATTTTCACTCAGCCTGCAGGCCCCATCAAGTGCGCAGGCGCCCCTCAAAAGATCTTGTGGCTCGCTCTGGATTACTGGAAGCGCGCTGGACTGTATGACCCCAGCAATCCCTCCGGCTCTGCCATCCAAATCAGCTTTGCCACCGGAATGCCCGTGATGTTCGGCGTTGCCAAGTACAACGCCGCGCTAGAGCAGCTCCGTAAGGAGAGGGGAGTTGAGGGATTATTCCAACACGATCTAGTTGCTATCGACGGCAACAAGGCCACTTTTGCTCTGCCGGATGGAAAGGAGGCCGTCACAAAGCAGTTTGACCTTTTGCACGTTGTGCCTAAAATGGGTCCTCATGCCTTTGTTAAGAACAGTGCTCTGGCGAACGAGGCTGGCTATGTTGATGTTGATGACGGCACAACTCGCCACAAGAAATACCCAAATGTCTGGTCCGCCGGCGACGCATCCAGTCTTCCGACATCCAAGACTGCGGCCGCCATTACTTCGCAGACACCCATTCTAGTTCAAAACCTGTTGCAAACTATGGAGGGCAAAGCCGCCGAAGCAACTTATGATGGATATGCCTCGTGTCCTCTTACGACAGAGTACGGCAAGGTCCTTCTTGCTGAGTTCAAGTATGGAGGAGTACCAAAGGAGACTTTTGGCGACTGGTTTGGTATTGACCAGGCAGTCCCTCGGAGATCCTTTTACTATCTGAAGAAGCACTTTTTCCCATGGGTTTACTATAACCACATGGTGAAGGGAACCTGGGGAGGACCGAAAGGCTGGTCCAACTAGGTAACCAGCTTCTTGTATAAGACACAAATTGTATTCTAGGTCATTTAAAAGCACTGCATTTACAAATTGACAACGATTTAGCCGTTTGTATTTGTCCCAACTCAGAATGTCCTTTTCTTAGCGCTATGCTAATCTGTCAGCTGTTTGGGTAAGCAAACAGCCACAAGAAAAAATGTCAAGGTTGAGATCACTCGAATATGGCTAAAAATAATTTAATTTCCTTACCAGAGCGCAGAAGGATTCAAGGCCTGTCCATTTTCTCAGGCTCAAGGACTATTGCATGAAATTTGAATTGTAAAATGAATGCCGACCGAGCTAACGCATGGTGGGTTCTACGAAAACTCATAACCCGATGAATACGATACTCAGCCTCTCATTGCCGATAAGTGACAAAACAACGGATCACGAGGGTGCTAGGCAGGAAATTCTTTAAATTCAGCGTCATTGTCTTCTATGTCGAAGGTAAATCATTCTTCATCACTTCTCAAAACACAGTTCAAATTAATTCCTGCGGTCCAAAGACCTACTGCTTAGCGATCAGTAACCTCACTAGACTGTCGACATCAAAACACCCCTATTATTTGCTTAATACTAAAATGGCTTTAAATAATCCAACTATTGGTCAGGAGTACGACGAAACCAAGGGAGATGAAGAACACATTCTTCTTTTGCCAGGAGGCAGACAGCTGGCCTACACTTACAACGGTCCCACCACTTCCCGAAGTGTCGTCATATTCTTCGTCGGAATTATGAGTGTCGGCACATCTGCTCACGTCCCTGAGCCATTCCGTGAGAAAGAGGCTCTTTGGATCTCCCCAACACTCTCTGGCATGGGAAATTCGAGCAATCGCGATCCCTCAGTGCCCTACCATATCACTTTAGTTAACGATATAAATGCACTTCTGAATCACTTTTATCCCACCGGAGACTTCGATGCTCTATATCTTGCAGGTGGTTCATACGGCACTGTTCAAGCGCAAATGCTGTACGGGGCACCATATGAGCTCTTTCCCTTCGGTCGAAAAATTGTCGGCTGTCTTTTACTCAGCGGCTTCTCTCCGCTCAAGTACCATACAGGATACGCAAAAAAAATTAATTGGCACAATTGGTTTTCTTTTGGGCCACCAACAAGAATTATCCCCTTCCGTTTACTGCAGCATCTATTCAAGATTGCCATCGGATCTAAGCTGCACTCTGTCGACGGCGCAACGGATTTTCTCAAAGACGCGATATTCAACAAGATGGATGACGAGGAGAAACAAATATTTGACGAATGGCTGAAAAAGAACGACTTCACAGAACATACAGTTATAAGAGAAATGGCTGTGCGCACGGTCAAATGCTGCAACAACTGGGATGGTTTCATGGAAGTGTCCGACATCATTCATTCTGACTGGGGATTTGATCCTCGTACTTTGGACGCAGAGCACTCTTCAAAGCCCGTGCTGGTTGTGGGATCTAAGAAGGATTACATCGGAGGAGGGACTAATGATTGGCTTGTAGCCAACTATAAAGGTGCGAGGCTCAAATTGTTGCCTGGAGGCCACATATCATCGTTATTTTTCATGGATGAGATATCCAAGGAGATGATTGACGATGCCTGCCGCATGTGAAAAGTATAACCGAATAAATCCAATAGGTCACTCTGCTCCAAAAACGTATGTCTTGTCCCAAACAATCTGCCACTTTCTTTCCATAGTTGTGACATATTAATACTACACCTTTGTTAAGCTTACATAAATATCCGCCGAGGAGACCGAACAGCCGGGGAGAAGCCCGGCTTCAGACGGCTAAGTTTAGCTTCAAAATCGTGATTTGCCATCTCACCGACGGTGAAGAGAAGAAGGCGTACTCCGTACTGTGTATGAAGGCTGACAAATGTGGATATACGTCACCCATCTTCTTGAGCCTGCCTACAGTTAGCCTAGTTGAGCCAGCCACAGTTGGATTTCTAGACCGTTTTTGCGAGACTAGTTCGAGGGCCGTGTAAGACGATTAGTGGCACAGACGTATTTACCCAACCAACAAGATGAAAGGGATCATGGTCAGTTGGGCATTGTTTGCGCGAAATAGCCTCTGCTAGACTCGTGGCGGGCTGATTTCGCTTTCTCGCTAACTTCTCATTTATCTAGCAAAGAGTCTCCACTTGATGTATTCACACAATGATAGTAGGCATGAAATATCCACACTGTCCCATCGGATGCGGAACTTTCCATCTCTTGCCAGCCTCGTTTTTTGATTGCCTGGGTAAATGTTCATGTCGAGATCTTGGCTATCATCTCTTGTACACACAGACCTCCAGCAAAGATGTCATTAGAAGTAGCTAATGGAAACCTGGTAGTGTGTATGGTTTTTGGGCTAAAGAGTTGAGCGTTAAGTCACTCGAACATAGGATGAATCGTCACAAGGATTGAGCAGTCATAGTATTTATATGATTTGAAATATGCGCTGGATCTAAGCGCAATATGTATTCAAGCCTGTCGTGTCAAACGAGTGTAGGCAGGTTCTATAAAAGTTTGTACAAGAATGTTTGTAATGATATATAGTTGGACAATTTATATACGGATGAAAGAAGGACCATATATAAATCTCAATAACAAAAGAACGCAACCTCTCTAAGCCATGCTTATGAGATACCTAGCTATTTATTGGCAGGTGCTGGTAGCAAGGGTCCAACCAGTGAGACGGTTGGCGACGTCAGAAGCGTAGCAAGCAGTGCTGCCCAGACCGTTGTCGAGGTTGGTGTAATCAGCAGATCCGCTGTTGTACAGACGAGAAGTGGCATAGTAGGCCTGGCTACCCTTGTTGCCAACCTTGCCCTCAGCCTGAGACAGGAGCTTCTCAAGGCCAGGGCCCTCGGAGGTGCCAGCAACACCGTCGTTGATCATGAGGCTGATGGTGGATGAGGGGCAGGGGCTGATGCCGAAGCAGGTACCGGCTCCGTTGTGGGACTGCATGAGGCCGGGGTTGGTGACACCGTTGTTGGTTGTGGGAACACGGACGCAGCCCTTGCTCTCCTGCATCATGATGGCGAGGATGAAGCGCTCATCGACACCGGTGGACTTGGCAGTAGACTTGATGGCGTTGGCGATATCCTGAATCTCGGAATCAGAGTCATCACCGACCCAGCCGTTCCAGACGCAGGACTTCTGCATGAGGGGAACGTTGGCGTCCCAGAGCTCATCCCAGGTGCCCCAGGCATCCTGAGAAGGCCAGCCAGCGGCGGAAGATCCGTCACCCTGGTAGAAAGTGTACTTGTCTGCAATGCCACGCTTGGTTGCGCTGCTGGTAGCGGGAAGGGCAGAGCCGACGGCGGCAAGGCCGGTAACAATGATGGCAATGTTGGCGAACATTTTGAAGTGTTGATTGAGATATATATGGAAGAAAAGGAGAGAATGGACTACTTGAGGCCAAGGGTATCAATGGTTGAATTTAGAAAGAAAGGAGTGTTTGAAGGAAAGTGTAGAAGTAAAGGAATGGAAGTAGAATGTCTTGATGAAGAAAAAAGAGACAGTCTGGGGGAGAGGAAAGTGCTCTCTTTTATACATGAATCCATCTCTATTGATCCCTACATTCTCCTAGAGGAAAATGTCCTCCACGCACGATCCGTGCTGGAGCAAGAAGGCAAACGCCATCTTTTAGAACAAGAAAAGAAGAAAAAAATTCTCTCAAGATGGCAAATAGAAGCGCCGAGAGGAAAACTGCAGTAACAATGAGAAGGCCGATATGCGAAGAGCGACACCGAAGGTCATGCCCCGGCATAAACCCATAAACCCCTTGGTAGCGTCGGGGGCCAATCTAAAAACGCCACCCCAAGGGTCCTTTCCCAAACGACGGTCCGGCTTGCAGCCGACTCGTTGGCAGTGGATACAAAGGATCCTTGTAGCGTGAAATCCACGTGGGATGAAAGGGGAAAATGTCGCAATCACCCGCTGTCAATTGCTATGGAATATCTGTTCATGATTCTACCGCAGCTTCTACGAGCCGTGTAAGTCAACCTTCTTCACATATCTCGCCCATAATGAACATCTCTGCTCCGAGAATTTTCCTTTGTCTGAAATTACCGACTGTTCTATCAAAATTAGCAAAAGAGAAAAACTATGCTGTGATAGAGGGGGTGTTATTCATGACATTGTATATCCAATCCATACTAGTAGCATGTCGCCAACACCCAACACTGAAATGTTCCTGAACGGGGGTTTCAGAATCCTTCTCTGTCAACCTGTGCAGTGGCGTTTAGAAGGCCACTAGAATGGACAAGTGGATGCACAACTGGCGAATCGGTGTTGGTGAATCCCACAAACCTACGCGAGGCGTCAACGTTCTCGAATTAGAGGCGCCCTCAGTCATTTGTTCCTGGCTAAATGGGCTCCCCTGATTTTTTTTTCTCCGACACCAAACCAATGGGTTATCGGTCCTGGGTCGGGAACACAAATCGGGAACACGATTCATACATTTTCATTGTGAGCGAGTCATCCATTCAACTAGAAAGGCTCTGGGGGACAATGGTCGGCGATGGCGCCTTCTAGATGGAGAAGTAGCCAGGGGAAGTCTGGCGCCTCGAACTGGAAAGACAGCTACGCCCTTCTATGGCATCACAATGACAATTACACTGTTCTTTGGAGAAGAATATTCGTAAGGTTACGCTCTAAAAAATTTCTCAGCTTACTCTGTGTGAGTTCGTATGGTTCAAGCGCCTGGATGGGATGAAAGTTTTCGGCTTATTGGCCCCGGATTGGGAGGGTCTACTCAGATTCGGGAATTTCTTACCCATACTGGGGTAGAGAGCGGACCGAAGGTGCCGGAGTAGCTAATGCAACGAGGCCCGAGGCCGTCCTCGTATTCACGAAGATCATACAGGGAACCTCGTTGTAAAGAATCTGGGGTAGGGAGCACGAAATCGACCATTGTTACAGATTCTCGGGAGATCGCGTTACTTACCGTTGTAAGACGATGCAATATCTGCTCGAACCACTTCTTTCCACTTACATCGCAACGTGTTGACGATATCACTGATTATGACAGATTATACTGGCAACACGCGCTTGACAACAATCACCAGGCATATCCGGAACTCCGACGTTGCCACAGTACATGGAAAACTTTTCCACCGCTACATCATTGCTCGCGTGACGAGATAGACCAGAACTGGCACTGATTCTTGCACAACTCCATTCACCGAGAGCAGATTTTTTGCGAGTCCTATTGAACCATTTGGCGACTTGACAGGCGCCCCCGTGGCGTTTGCCCCTGGCCAGTTTTGCCCGAACGAGAGACATCATGTCTTGCGTGCCTCCTTATTCGGCAGAACCGATTACAGTGCCAACGCCACTCGAGCAGCGTCATTCTAAGGGCGGTTATCCAGGGCGGTAAAATTGAAGTGAGGCCTCTTAAGCGCGACCAGTATGAGCGTACTGTACGGAGACTGGAAGATTTCGAAGCCATCGAGAAGACGCGAAGTAGTGAATAATCATTGCCGAATACAGTAATCCAACCCGAGAAGTTTTTCACAAAGGGCCTACAGTATGTGTTCCGTTAAATACGGTATGCGGAGCCTTTTCCAGTATTGGGCCAACCATCCGCCGTTGTTGCCTCCCATTCGCTAGTGGTGTCCCATTTTACTGATGAAAAGGCAAATTCTAGACGTTCTAAAACTTTTCTCGGAATGTCACTCAACGGCTATAACGGAATCATCCAAAACTGGAATCAAGGTGAGCAAAGGGAAAAAAGAGGCGACCAAACTTGAAGATAGGGGAACATCGGCTGCAAAGACTGGCCCGAAGTAAATCCGAATGTCTACCCAATCATATAGCAGGTTTAGGCGTCTGCAAGATATTCATTGGAATGGATTATTAATCCCAAGACGGACACAGGTATGGCATGCTGTATTTCTCTCTTCAAGGTAACCAGTTTACTTTTCTTCTTCTTCTTCTTCTTCTTTTCAGCAAAATGAATAGAAATAAAATATCTGCCGATCATTCATTCTGTTTTCTTGCATATACTGATAATTTCACTCTGAACTGCTGCCTCAGGAATGAGAACATGTGCTTATGCTCCCGCCAATCTCCCAGTATAGGGTATTAACTTTCACATTCACTAATACGCCAACCTTCATATTACGGACGTTAATACATGCAAATCCTTATCAAAAATGTCTAGATGCTGGGTTCGTGCGTCGCAACTTGCATTTCAAAGACCATGAGATGAAATCCAAAACTCCTCAGCCGCATTGCTTCATTTTTTATTGCCACTAATAGAGCCAAGACTAGGTTATGTGATTACGGCATCTACTTCTTTCGCTACTGCAGCGTTATAGAAACAGGCAACGAAATAGAGTGATTTCAGTTTCAGCGGAGATGCTAATAGCCGAGTCTACTTTATTATTTGCTTCCGTCTCATGAGATGTTTGCCTTTTTTCCTCCTCTTCTCCTCTCCTTCTCCCCCATTCTTTTGCCCTTTATTTTACCAATTGTTCAGCTGAATCAATAGTCATGGCACGCTTGCGGATTTAAGTCCGCAGCATGGTCGCCGCCCGACATCACTGACTCACAGAATCAATTGCGGACATCAGGTTGCATAAGAAACCTCCAAATAATAATCATGATGCTCCTTTCTCCGTTAACATGGAGTTATTTTGTCGTTTTCCTAAGGTCTGCGCTTCATCTTGAAGTGATCCGCATCAAGCTTATTAGAGTCCGCATCCAGAAAGAGTAAAAGCGGCTGACAGCTGACAATTTTTAACGAAAAAAGGTCTAGTGAACAGGCGGCGGCGCATTTCCAAAATACACAAACTCCGCCCCTTCTATTGTTTCTTGGGGTAATTCCCACACTTTTCAACTCATGCCGAGGCCTGATCGCTCTTCTAAGTAACACTCGATGACACAAACATGGAATCCGGAACTCATCTTAACCCCGATAATGCAGTTCAGGGGATGCGGAGGGATTGAATTATTGAATTGGTCCTTGGTCTATTGGAAGATCCCAATGACGAAATAAGGAGCATCTCTATGTATATATGGGACCCTTCCTCTTGTCTTCTAGATCTCTTGATATCGACAATTAGAAACATCTTAGTATTGTATAAGATTTTAAACAATCCGCCATGAAATCTACACTGCCGTTGTTGTCTTGGCTAGCTTTGGTCAAAGGCGCTATCGTTCATCAGCAACCGCTACCAACAGTAGACCTTGGATATCGGGTCCACCGAGCAATCTCATTCGATGTAAGACTTTAAATAGAGTTTTACGTAGCGGGAGCGTTGCTGACCATTTTTATAGGAAACCATCAAAGCTTACAACTTCACAAACATTCCCTTTGCCGAGCCTCCTCTAGGTTCTCTCAGGTTCAACGCGCCAGTTCCACCCAAAGGACGTAAATCGGGCATTCAAGATGGAAGCGTTGGCAAAGTTTGCCCCCAGGCGTTTCCCAATTGGCTGGCAATGTCCTCCGTATTCACTACAGCTTTTGCTGAGAACCAGACGTCATCATTCAACGTAACACAAACACAACAGTTGCTCTCTCAACTACCACCGCAGGCGCCAGATGGTCGGACTACAGAAGACTGTCTTGTTCTGGACGTTTTAGTTCCACAAAAGGTATTCAACGCAAAGCGCAGTAAGGCTAGCAAAGGAGCCCCGGTGTTGGTATGGATATATGTGAGTAGCATTGCTGTGTGTGACCTTTTAAAAGAGACATTAGACTGACACTTTGACTAGGGTGGTGGATATATCCTTGGGGATAAGACGATGATGGGGGTCCCGAATGGAGTCATGGCCGCAACTCAAACGAAAGGTAGCGACGGCGCCATCTGGGTTGCTATGAATTACCGTCTTGGCGCTTTTGGATTCCTTTCCGGCCCCACGTTCCTGGAGCAAGGTGGCGTCGCGAACGCTGGGCTTTTAGACCAGAGACTTGCACTTGAATGGGTTCAGAAGAATATCCACTTGTTCGGAGGAGATCCCGATAACGTAACGGTTATGGGTGTTTCTGCTGGTGGCGGATCGATCATGCACCAAATCACGGCCTATGGTGGGCAGAAGCCTGCTCCCTTCCGTCGAGCTATTCCCCAATCGGCCGGCCTTGTCCCAGTACCTGGAAATAAGAAAGCAGAGCAGGCGTTCGATGGGTTCCTCGAGCTTCTTAATGTTACGACGCTGGCTGAAGCACGGGCCTTGTCTTCGGAGAAACTGATAGCTGCGAATGCGAAGCAAGTCAGCACTGCTCCCTATGGCGGATTTGTACACGGCCCAACGGTTGACGGATCTTTTGTGCCGGGAATGCCCTCGAAGTTGTTTCTCCAAGGCTCGTATGCTAAGGACATAGAGATTATTTCCACTTTCAACGCCAATGAGGGAGTGCTGTTCACCGACCCTGCTGCCTATAACGACGAGACGCTATTCAGGAAGCAGATTCAGGACATCTTCACCACCTTGTCAAGCGACGATGCCGACTACATCTTTGAGACGCTTTACCCTACCAAATACGATGGATCTATGCCGTACATCAATTCCTTGGGGCGAGCGCAGTTAGTCATTGCCGAAGCTTCGATTTTTTGCAACCAAAACTCGATGGTCAAGGCTGCGCAAAAACAAGGCGTAGCAGCATTCGCGTTTCAAAACTCCATCTGGCCAGCAATCCATGGGTCTGACCAACGTTATCTTTTCCCTTCAGGGCCGACGACACCTGCGGACGCCCAAGTTTCGACCGTTATGTGGGATATCATTGCTGGATTTGTCAACAATGGCTCTCCAATCAAACCCCCAGTTCACGGCGCCTCTATTCCTGCGTATGGGAAGAGTGACTCTATTTTGAACTTGCTGGATAATGCTTACTCGGTTATTCGCGACCCAACGACAAACGCAAGATGCGATTGGTGGCAAAAGGCCCTGTACTACTGATCGATCTTTTATGCTTATGCTGGAGTAGATATCCAGCATCCTATTTACTCCAGTGCCAAGTGCCAAAACAAGAAGGAAGCGCCTTTTGTCTGACATGCATTGGATCACGGCAAAAGAGAGTTGGATATGAGCTCGGCATCATTTAATAGCTGGGTAGACATTCACAGTCTGGAAGCTTCCCTTTCTTCTGAGGCACCTACACCTAGCGCAGTAGAAAAGAGTGTATTTGTACTTTTTACTTTGTATTTCATGATTTTTCTTGTTTGGTTTACTATAGATCTAAGCTTAGGGTAGCGGTGAATTAATATGTCTTTTTATGCACAAGGCTGCGAACCACTTTATCTAACCTCAGAATCATCGACAAGAAAGAGAGCTAACCTCTCCTTTTCCCGCCTCGGCAACTCGTCTATGTCTAATGATGACGCCCCACGTAATTGAAGTTCGAGATCTCTCAGTTCTTGTAAGAATCCCGGATTTGGCGATGCCTGTGGACGAGCCCGAACAATCTGACCCAGCGCCGCTCTCAATGACATGTTGTGATGCTTTATAAAATATGCCGTAACCACTGCTGGAGAGCGTGATATTCCGGCAGAGCAGTGTACCAAGATTCTTCCCGAGCCATTGTTTGACTGCAGCGCCGTCTCAATGATGTCGCAGGCAGTGTCACAAATCTTGGCAATTGACGAAGATGGAGAGTCGGTGATGCTTACGCGGTCGTAAACAACTCCTGGGACCTTACTTGACGGGCTAGCGCCAATGCTCAAGACATGCGATATTGAGTTTGCTTGCAGCAATTGGACAGATGAGGCTGCAGAGACCGGCCCGATAAAAATAGATGGAGGGAACACGAGTGAAGTGGAGTTGTGTTTCTCTCGCTTGCCCATCTCGAGAAGTTACCAGGCAACACGAAAGAGGACAATCATCATTGCCGATTGTGGTGAAATGTCGGGGCTCAAAACGAGGCAAAGGCTCAAGCTCAGCATCCGGCGTGCAACGCATTCAAAATAGTACCAGAGACAACATGTACATGCATGCAAAGCCGTGGATAGCCGGTAGCCTTCTGCTTTCACTCTTTCACTCTTTAAGAAACCAAATTGAGTAACAGGTGCGTTTCACGACTCGGAGATTCTCAAATCTGCAAATGAGTATGCTTATTCCGGAATTGAGCTGGCATTCACCGATGTTCTCTGCCTACAACCTAGTCTGAGGCGGCGAAAGGCTACCATGGTCCAATCATCATCAAGCTAGAACTGGATCCAAGGGCTAGCAATGCCACGGAAATATGTCCGGACTTTAAACAGTAATTATGCCTCACCGTCTTTGACTAGATTTGAACTAAACTCTTGATGTAACATCCGTCCAGAGGCTGACAGGCGGGAAGGAGTTCTTTGAACTCCACCGAAGGATTCTGTCACCCTGCGGATGTAGCGGCCAAGCCGGCTTCTCATCTTGGCATGGAGATCATGGTCAGGGGCCCCAACAGAGCGTTCGCTGGCTGTTCTCAAAGGAAGCTGACTCGCAGCTTGTTTTCCGTGAGCCTAGGCCAGAAACACATTAATCAACATGCAACAGGCTACTCCCCCACTTCGGAGTCGACTTAAATCTATGGAAGAGTTATCTGATGAATCGCATGAAACTTAATATACGCTAGTTGGTCCTATCTACTAATAGGGGAACACCTGCGCTCTTAGTAGGGAGTCTATGACATTTCCGTGTCGGAAAAGGCGAATCATGAATCCAGAGAGCTTGCTGCTTCACTTGTTGTGTGTCCGTAATATCCCGTACACCAACTGTTATGCATGCATGCACGGCCTCTGAACAGGCTGCTCGTGAATGTTTCTTCTTTTGCACTGCCTATGCAGAGCTGGTTCGATGAAATAGTAAGAACGGAAACCCATTTTAGCTGACTGCAGCATTTCCTAGCCAATCATTTCAATCCTAGACATGAGGCTACAGCTACCATGTATGCATACAACCTTGGGCTCGTATTACCACAACAACATAAGGTAGCATTTGGCTCATACCACCTTGTTTTTGTAACTTCCAACCATAGCTTAGCTCTGGGCTTCCATTGCTTGGTTCTCTCGCTTTACAATGTGCGTGGTGGTACAAATATGCAGCGGATCGGAACCGAGTAGTTAGCCAGGGGCGCAGAATCTGGGGGTTGGAAAATCCACAAATCATCGTCGCCCGGAAGCATCCACGCTCTCCGTCTCCATTTCCTAAACAAGAAGCTGAAGCACTCAAGAGCCAGCCACGTCAGAATAGTGGCTCTACAACGCTTTGTTCCAGGACTTCTTCTTTTTCTTTACGTATCATTGCAGGAAACTCGTCGCTAGTGCAAGGAGAAACTATGCTATCGGTCCGTCGATCCAATGACGGGGTACCGGGATCCGGTTGTCGTACTATGCGACTTCCACTTCGATGGAATCAGGAGATGGCCTGAGATCAAAGACGCAACTGAGGATAGATAAAAGGCGCTTGCCGATCACTCTCGTTTCTTTTCTGGCTCTTCCATATCCCAAATCACTTGTACTCAATCATCCTCAGCAGCTTGATCAAAACCGCCACCATGAAGTCCGTCGCCGCCATCATCACCACCGCCGTCCTCACCGGCTTCAGCCAGGCTTGCTCAACTCCCGGCAACTACATCGTTACCTTCTACGGATACCCCGACAACTCTCCTGTAAATCTGACCTTGTGATCCTATATTTACGTCTGTCTAATACTCTTATAGCCCGGTCCCGCCACTGCTCATAACTGCGGAGGCCGCAACGGCGTGGCTGGTGGTACCGGAACCTACGCCGACCCTATCACCATCGCCACTGCTCCTGGCGAGCTGAACAACTGCGAGATTGTTTACCTTCCTCTGTTGACCAAGTATGGTCGTGTTGAGGACACCTGCGAGCAGTGCACCACCGACTGGAACAACGGCCAGCCTCACATTGATATCTGGACTGGCTCCAACTCCGTCAACGGTGGTAACAACCAGATCAACTGCGAGGACAACCTTACTTTCGGTGGTCGCTACTCCATCGTCCGCAACCCTCCCACCAACTACGGTGTTGACAGTATGTTTCTCACTCGTGTTCCCTTCAATTGCTAAATTGACTAACTGTTCTGCTAGCCACCCCTCTCTTTGTTCCTCCCAACACCTGCAACACCAACCACGTCTACCCCAGCAACCCTGCTCACTGCTAAATTAGCACTCAGCAGACTTGTATATAGCTACGGGTTTTCACTTTCGCCTGATAATGATTAGCTATCCTTGGTTGACTCCTGCAGCGAGTTTGCTTTGAGAGATGCTTGAACGTATATAGCCGATTGATGATTCTTGTAAATAAAATGGATTATGATCTCCTACACTTTAAATTCCTCGTAAATATTTTCCAGGACTTGATGCAATTGAACTATCCTCATTTATCCCCATCAGGTGTGCTGGCGAGTGAATCGTAGTAGAGATCTATCCTTGTTTTGGGCACACTCTTTGACTGATTTGCAAGAATTGTATCCAAAGCCTTGACGAGAGTATCTTCTAATGATGTAAATCCTTCGTCCTTGCCCATCTTCTTTAGCACTTCGATACTGCGCTCATTGTCCACTTCGCCGGCGTCCACAGCTGGCTCATCAACTGACTTCAGCTTTACTCTGTCTGGATACCGCCGATGAAGAATCTCAAGAATCTGCGTCCACGAATATTTTCCTGCAAATGCCAGCAAACGTTCGCCATTCACATCATCGAGTGTTAAGGCTCCCAAGTGCAGCAGTGCCGTATCCTCAACGTCAACGTACCACTGAGGTGGTAAAATGGACGGCGCGGCAGGATAACCTTTAACGGCGGCATCAATCACCGCCGAAGTACTTCGATAGCTCATGTTCTCGGGGGATATGGTGGTGCCAAAGTTCACATTCGGCACAACTGTGTTGAAGGAGAAAGCAGGCTTATGTTCGCGCATCCAAGCGAATGCCTCTTGCTCACCACGGGCCTTGGAAGCTCCGTAGAGAACAATTCCATGCCAACGGGGGTTGCCTTCACCATTCCATGGATTGATCGTTTGCTCAATGGCTGCAGTGTTCCAGGTAGTTGGACCGATCTTGTAAGGAGTGCCGGTTGTGGGGAGGGCGCACGCAGCCAGAGATGATGTTATAACAACACTTTTCACGCTGGGCTCTTTTGCAGCAGCCTTTAGAAGTTGCAAATTGGATTTGATTGTGTTTTCGATGATGGCGTGGTTTTGCGGGTTCATATCCATGTCCATGGCGATATGTGCAACGCCATCCACACCCTCAATTGCCTTGTCGAAAGCATCGGGGGCATTAAGATCAGGCACCTCAATAAGTTCGAACTTGGGACCGAAATACTCCGTCATCCAGGCATTCGAGGCGACAGAGCGGACAGTGCCACGAACACGGTAGCCGCGTTGAAGGAACACTTGGACAGTGACGCTCCCAATGTAGCCGCTAGCCCCGGTAACGAGAATTAGGCCTCCGGGAGGAACTGAAGCCATTGTTGGATTCGAATTGATACGATATGTGAAAGATTCTCATGTAAGCGATGGAGATGAGATCAAGATAATGGGAACGACAGCAACCGATGCATCTTATATACACATAATGGGAAATAAATTGCTCGTCGACGAGCAATCAAGGCCAAGGCGCAGCAGCATACTCCTTGATTGCGTGAAAGAGAAACTTCTACACTGACACTCCTCCTTGGATCCATCTACTCGGTTGCGATACGATCTCATCTCGCAGTCGTTTTACTCGTTTACCTCATCCGGTAATCATTCGGTCCACAGTCCGACTTCCGGCCACTCAAGGCGGCTTCGCATTCCCGATTCGGAATGCGAGCAACTCGTTCAGCTCAGCCCCGCTGAGAATGGTCGAATCTAA
Organism: Trichoderma camerunense; assembly: GCF_050948025.1. Lineage (NCBI taxonomy): Eukaryota > Fungi > Ascomycota > Sordariomycetes > Hypocreales > Hypocreaceae > Trichoderma > Trichoderma camerunense. The sequence continues at coordinate 1,195,962 of NW_028145359.1, read as the reverse complement.
GGCTCAGTCCGCTCCACTTGATGACTGGCTTGGCTGGGTAAAATCGTTACTCCCTTCTCAATCTCCTGGTCACCATCTCGTTCTCTCGTTCTCTCATACACGTCAATCCGACTATTTTCAGTTTCCAATGTCTAATACCACGTCACCTGCCCTCTTTGCCAACACCATCCTGGTGTCTCGGGATAAGGGCCAAGCTCCAACACTCCAAACCATCGGAGTCATGGGCCAGGCTCGCAAGAAGCGTCCCCATAACAAAAGCCGGCGAGGGTGTGTCGCATGCAAACGACGGAGGGTCAAGGTATGTCATTGCGGTGCGTCTCCGATGAATGCCATAAGACCTCTAATAGTTTAGTGTGATGAACGTGTTCCATGCTCCAGTTGTGTTAAGCGCAACATCAGCTGCCTGCCGCCGTTCCATCAACATGTTGTTCCCCCAAGTCTCTCTATACCTAGTGCCCATTTCCAGATAGACATGGATCCTCAAATAAGCCTCTTGCATCTCGAGCTATTCCATCACTGGGATAAAGAGACCCGATCAACACTCACGTTTCCCCAAATCTGGCCCGTTGTCATGCAGCGGGCTTTTAACGTAATAGCGCCTCATCCGGGGCAGCAAGGCCTATGCTAACTTAATATAGGAGGATTTTATCATGTCCGCCATCTTATGCGTTGCCGCTATGCATCTCACAAGCCTTTGCCCGCAGAGCACAAAGTACTCGCATGCGTCAATGCAGCTTATGGCCAAGACAGTCCAGCTCTTTCGGAAAAATCTATCGCGCCCTTTCACAAAAGATAACTGCGAAGCACTAATGGGGACAGCCCTTCTCATCAACTATATATCATGGTTTGACCTTGGCTTCTTGGACGGTGAAAATGGTATCAACTCCGAAACGAGGCTGGATCTCGCCCAAGACCAGCTGTTTCTTCTTAGCCCAGGTATCGTCCAGGTATGGTTTCAGGCAATGCCTGTCTTCATCGACGAGGGAAGCGTCTTTACTCAAATGATAAACCAGAATCCAAGGCTCAGCATTGAAGAGGCCTTGGTCGGACGAGGTGAGGATCCAGCACTCTTTGTAGAGCCGTTTATGAAAATCTGGGACGATCCGCGCTATCAGACCTGGGGCTGCACAGCAACTGAGACAACCGTCTGTGGACCTACGTCTTATGCTTGGCGTCTTCTCGGTGGGCTGGAGACGGAACTGTCATGTCGTAGTTCTATGCTTCGTGCGCCGCTGCCATCATCGGAAGGTCGTGATGAAAAGAAAAAACTGGTTTACATCAGGGACGCTGTCATAAGAATTACTACTAATTATACTTCGGTCGACGAACCTGATACATCACTCACCATAGAATCTCAGTCGGCTCGCTCATCTTTCGAAAACATCATACGCCGCATGTCACCTCTTTTGTGCTGCGCATCTCTCAAAACGGCGCCAGAGACACCAACACACTCCGGCATTATGCCTCAAGATGCGGATATTGAGCAGTGGTTCTATGGATTTCCGATTCTCTGTTGTGGACCATTTGCTAAACTAATGATGAGGGGGGACTCACGGGCTCTCGCCTTTCTCTTTCACTTTTATCGCGCTGCACGTATATTGCTAGCACCAAAAAGATGTTGGTGGGCGTCTGCCAGGAGCGGTATCATGGAGCAGCTGATATTAACGGAGCTAAAGTCACGTCGACTTGATGCGTGCTTGCGGAGTTAGGGCTACGGAAGGAGTTAATTGTAACTGGGTCTGTTTGTTATATGTCAGCGTCACGCTGGTCTTTTAGCTGCTAGTCACAGGTTGAGCCGTCGTCTTTGCAGGCCAAGAAACTGCATTTAGGCTATCAGCATGAGCAGGCCGGATATGAAATTGCAGGCTTGGTAGGAGGAGGGGGTGTGGATAACTATTTCCTTGTAATAAATTATTAGATTTAATGGCTCGAGCGCTTTAATGCGAGATATCACCAACTAGAATTCTGAAAGAGGGTCCCAGTCACAGGCCTTGGTGACTCATGTATAAGATGGGGACGATATATTCAGGAAACTAAGCTTTTGAGAGGCTAGACCGAACTTAAAGTAAGTACTTATGCTTAATGAAATAGTTATACCTTGGCTACGGGGATAATTTCATCTCCTCATTCATGAGAACATGCATTTGGTTTCACAATCTCAGCGTCTTCGTTATATGCCATGTATTCTATATTTTCTCTATGGTATTTAAGCAAACTAGCAACGCTTATTCATCTCCCTTCGCCGCACAAAAGCACCTGTCTCTTCATCTTTTGCCGATAGTAAATCCGCTACCCGAGTGAATCTTGGACATGTGGCCCTCATTTTTACCACTCATTCACCAGGACGTATCGGAATCTAGGCTTGCCTGCGTCCAAGTCGACAATAGCCTGGTTGGCATCGCTCATAGGTCGCAGTTCCACCCATGGCTTGATTTGCTTATCAGCGGCGAGCTGCATCATTTCGCGAATCTCACCAGGGCTGCCGATGCCTGAGCCGGTGAGGTTCTTGCGGCCGGCAATCAGGGCGAAAGGTCGGAGAGGAACGGGGTTCTCTGGAGCGCCAACCTGAACGAGCGTTCCGTTAAGCTTGAGGAGTTGCAGGTACTCGTTTAGAGGCATCTAGTAGTCGCAAAAGTCAGCACCGAAAAAGGATAACACGCAGGGGAACTGTGTTACGTACATCCTCAGAAGAAGCGGTTGAGATGATAAGGTCAAAGCGCTCCTTGTTGTTCTTAACCCAATCTTTGTCATCGCTCGTCGCAATGTAGTCGTCGCATCCCAAGTTGATAGCATCAGCCCTCTTGCTTTCTCTCCTGGAGATTCCGACAACTTCATCGACGCCAAAAGCCTTGGCGAACAACACAGCAAAGTGGCCGAGACCACCGACACCGACAATGCCGACCTTCTTGCCAGGACCGGCGCCGTGGAACTTGAGTGGTGAGTAAACAGTGATGCCTCCGCACATCAGAGGGGCAGCAAACTCGGGGGCAACGCCCTTAGGGATCTTGACGACGAAGTGAGAAGGAGCTCGGTGGTACAAAGCGTGGCCACCATATGCCTTGCCGTTGTTGCGATGTCTGGAATTGTAGGTGTTGACGTTGCCGGCGCAGTACTGCTCAAGGCCCGCATCGCAGGTTGAGCAAGGTCCGTCACGGCCAAGGCAAGAATCACTCTGAGCACCAACGCCAACAATATCGCCAACCTTGATATCGCCCTCAGCCTTGGAGCCTACTCGAACTGCAACTCCGACGATTTCGTGCCCAACAACGCAGGGGTACTCGGTAGCGCCCTAAAGATGTCTCGAGTCAGTATGCCTACTCGGGTGGAAGGTCATGTGGAGAACATTTGAGGACTCAACCCACCCATCCTGATCGCAAAGTGTGCAAGTCTGAACCACAGATACCAGAGTGAGTGACTTTGATGTCAACATCAGTCTCTTCCCACTCCTTTGGCAGGAACTCCCTCCAAACCATGTTGCCCTTGCAGGAATTGGCATCATCTCCCATCCACCCCTCGAATTTGTAGTCGGTCGACATTTTAGTAGTGAAAGATGTTTGTTAGTTTGGATATTTTTGTTGTTGTTCTTATTAAAAGCTGTGTGAAGCTAAGATCTGGATCGAGTTCAAAGACAACTGGCAGTGAGCTGCTCTTTATACATTGGATCTCCTCATATCTTCTATGCTTCCGTATGCTTCTATTATGTCATAGGGACCCCCAGCATCAATAAACTGGATATGCGATCCCACCTTACAAGTTTCAAACTATAGTACTTTCGCACCAGGCTGTATCTTGTCGAACTGTGGGTGATTGGCCGATGATACTCGATTCATTTTTTGATGACACCCACACTTGAAGGCCACCCTTCCCACATGGTGTTAAAGCCATAGCCACAAGGGCAAAGTCCACCAGTTTTGGAAGTTGATTAGTAAAGGTGGTAAATCCGACAAACATATACTGTCCCATTCCGTTGATTGGTTGCCGCACTGCTCTGTGGCTGGTCGGCGATTGTGAAAAATTTTCGGACTTTCAAGGCTAAAGTTGCGTCTTCGACTTCGGGCCTACGTAACCATGTGCCAATCTGAGTTATACACCGTTAGAGGCCTAGTTTCTAAGCTCTCGCGATTACGACGGAAATTGTGATCTGGAGTTAACAACCGGGGCCGTGGCAAGAGACATTCCCCGATTGGCAGGTTGTGGTTCAACAGAGACTCCACCAATGTGCAATTCGAGCAAAGTACGATATGTTCCGCGGGTGCCTATGATACTGCGTTTTACCAGCTATCAAGCGTTAGTTTTGAATACTCGCATGAGATGCAATATCATTAATTGGAGGCTCTTAAAAAGTCTCAAGAATGTATAATTATCTTAAATTTGCAGCATTTGGAACTCAAGCATACTGCGCTTCTAGCTCGGATTTAACGACGGTCCCAGACCCCAGTGCAACTACCCCAATTATTGCGTGCCTGTTGATAGTAGGCCACTGGTCTAGCTTCGCAAGGCCAGACTGAGATAAAAGTTGACAAAGACTCAACGAAAGTAGACGGTAAAGCCGAGATCCACACTAGACAAAGATGCGGTCTGCCACCCTCAAGATGATCCATGAGTTGATGGATTATTATCATCGATCTGCTATTATCGCCACTTTCTAGTACTTTGCTATTTTCTTCTAGCAACTGCCACTATAGCTATTTACCTCGAGTTTCTAGAATTATCAGCAACTACTGAATGAATATGTACTTTGATCCCGCAGATTGTAGCAGAGTGGAAAGGCTTCATCTACAAAGATAAAAATCCTGGCCAAGTAGATGATACGTCGGCAAACTCGGTTTGGCGATGAGGGTCCAGGGTTGCGGACTTGGCGGGGCGGTTGTCTTCTCATCGCTGGAGCCGGGACAAATCATTCCACCGTCCCAGTAATCGTTAAATCCACATGAGCAGACACCAGGTGTTCGCATAAGTCCGCACCCTTGACATGGAAAAGACAAACACCCGGTTTTAATAAGTGATGAGTGAGTAGTCAAGAGGCGGGAATAACAAGACATTTCCGAAACAATCAACAACGCATGCAAGCCAATTGATCCTTCATCAGACTATAATAAAGTAGAAATTTCTTCTCTCATAGGCGAGCATATGTATGAGTTGACAGTGCTGGTGAAGGACCTCATCCTAATTGCCAATCTCAGACTGCATGCCCATCCTTACTTTACAACAGGTTAGATCTACCTTCACTGATAGATGTCTCATGCATTTGCCTATATCCTCGAGCGACGGACAACATCCATGGAGTTTTGAAGGAGAATGCCCGAAATACTATACAAAGGGAGTATCATTTAATCCAGAGAATACTGGATGATTAGAAGAAATTGCCCTCAACTAGCAGCTCTCGCCATTGGACACGACGGCTCGTTGAGCCATGGACACAGTCCGTTTAAAGATGATGCAAGTAGCAGAAGAGGTGAAAGTGGCGATCCGTGGATGTGGATGATCGCCCTGGAGCTACTCGTCCTACCAAGGCACGGGCTGCTCTCGGGTGAGATTCTTATCTTGCTTGTTGGACAGATGCGAGAACTAGAACATCGAAATACCCACATCGATTGCGGAGCTGTCCAATGCCATTATTCCCCAATCAGCGACGGGCAGTACAGGTGAACTAGAGCGAATATAAGGCAGATGAATTCTTCAGCATTTCGCGACCCACAACCTCGGCTCTACGATAGCGCTGACCAGAAATTCCCGCTTCTCCCAAAAGATTGTGGATGACTGGAATGTGAGGGGAAGGTTGCCAAGCAGTGTAACGCAGTGCCGCGTTCGTACGATTTAGGCAGCACGGAGACAATATGCCACGAGATATGAATAGCTACATGTATGGTGTCTGTCTGCCTCATATCGCACCAACACATCAGGTCAAATGAATTCGTCAAACATATGCGTATGGCTTTTGGAACTCAGAGCCAAGCAAAATGACGCCTAGCTATGGCGACAGATCCATTGTGTAATCACCACCCTCACAGCGAGGCAGATGACCTGGTGCCGCGAGATTGCTTCAATTTGTAGCCTCAACATTGCATATATTGCAGATGTCTGGACAGCTTGTTGCTAGTTTCAGTGACACCACTCCGAACTTAAGAATCTCACTCATGATGCTAGTGCAACATTTTGTTAGCCTAAATCCCCTGTGACCACGTGTTGGCGAGGCTTATTCCATCCGATCGGAAGGGCGTGGGAGCCTCGCCGCAGTCCGTGAGATGCATTCCATATGCGAGTGCGTCTTCCCCACTGGAGGCTGAGCAGCAGCTGAACCACCCATTCGTAATACGAAAAAGTCTAGGCTTCCGACAACGTCTTACGCGGGCTAGCGACTAGCAGAGACTACCTGTATTTAATCTCTCAAGATGCAATTGCTTTGCCCTGGACACGTCTTTGGAAGCACTTGACGGGCTTGCAGCAGACCATTGAAGCCAGAACATATTGATAACTCCATTCGAACTTGCGGCATCATGTCCGGCTACTACCAGCAGCCACCGCCGCTGCCTCCTCGATATGGCAATGGGTCTGTTCCTCCTCCCACTCCACCGAGACAGACCAGTGGCCAGCCAGCGCAGACATACGGAGGCAACGCCCAATATCTATATGGAAACGTGAGCCCCCAGCAGCAACCTCAATATGGGTACCAAGCGGCGCCTCCTCCTGCATCACCATATCCGAATACAGCCGTACCGGCGCCGTATTATCCACCCCCTCCTGGTCCACCACCGCCTGGACACTCCGGGTACTCATACGCTCCGCCGTCGACAACTCCCGGCCCCGTAGCGGCAGCACCTCCGCAGAGCCCGTCTCATTCTTATCCTCCTCCGCAGAGTCCATCTTACACGTACTCTCCGCAGAATCCACCTCAATCCTATCCTCCTCCACAGAGCCCATCTCATTCGTACCCTCTTCCCCAAGCTCCGGCTCAGTCCTATCCTCCTCCTCAGACTCCAGCTCAATCCTATCCTCCTCCTCAGACTACAACTCAGTCATATCCCCCTCCTCCTCCTCTTCCTGCTCGGGCACCAGTTCAGCAGAATGTGCCCAGCTACCCTCCACACCCTCCCTATAATCCAGCTCAAAATGCGCAAAATCCAGTCTCACACACATACTCACCCCCACAGCCCGCTCCGTACTACAACACACCCCCTCCTGCTGCTCCATACACACCGGCTTCACATGCACCAACACCAGCTGCTCCTGTCCAAACCTCAGCATACCAACATACGCCTCCTGTTGTAGCGCAACCACCAAGGTTGCCTGCCGCCTCGCCACAACCGCCTACAGTGGAGGGACACGCTGCTTCACACGGGACTTTTGCTCCTGTGCCTAGGGAATATGATGCTCCTCTGCCAAGGGTATACGATGCTCCTCTGCCTCGAGATAGCGAGGCTTTTAAGCCTATTCCTCGAGACTACAATGAGTTTGCACCCATTCCTCGAGACTATAATGAGTTTGCACCTATTCCTCGGGATTATAGTGCTTTTGAACCTCTGCCCCGGCAACAGCCAGCAAATACTTCCTCGGCTCCTCCTCCACCACCGATGTCAACTCGTCCTCCAGCCCGGGAGACTTCGAACAACTACGCTTCTCCTCCGCCTGCTGCTCCAACTGCAGTAGAGCAGCAAGCACCAGCAGGATCAGAACGCCTACCGCCGCCGCCGCCGTCCGATACGGCAAATAATCAGCATCAATATCCACGCAGACCAGTTGCTGCTCCCAATACACAACAGACAGTGGCACCGGTTGCTAATCCTACCTCACCAGTTCAACCAACAAATAATGCCGCGCCGCTTCCTCCACCTCCGGCAGAGGCCCAGCAGCCTACCCCAGCACCTGTTACAGGACAACCCCAGGACCCCATGGCTAATCTTTATACGCAAATGAACAATCTCAACATGAACCCTGTGGAACATAATGCGGCACCCCAGCCTTCTGTGAGAGCTTTGGATGACAATGCACCTCGGCCTCCACCCCATATCCGCGCAGCGGGGGAGCCTCTAGAAGTTATCACGTATTGTCCAGAAACGAGGGCAGTGGACTATTCGCTTTATTGGTACCGTTTGCCAGACTTGCCAGACTTATTGATCTGCACCAGATGTCACGCTGATCACATTCAACCGACACAACTGGCAAGCAAGTTTGAGAAGATTAAACGGCCTGACAACTTCAACTCCATGTGCTGTTTCTGGTTCCCTAGAGTCAAAGAGTTCATTTGGCCCCAGGCTGTTCGCACCGGCAGTGTGGATGCACTGCGTAAATTCTTGAAAAAGCGCGTCAATGTGAAGGCATGCAAAGGACGCAACCCCACCGCAGCCTCTGATGGAATCAAATGGTTCGGTATGGCGGGCAGTGAGATCAACGGATTCATCTCGTGTGAGGCTTGCTACGAAGACCGGATAGCAGGGACGCCATTCGAAACCAGATTCTCCCCGTATCGTGAACAACCAACCGGCGAGAATTGGTCTTGTGACGCCTGCGTGCCATTCATCTCTCGAGTTGTTGTTAAGAAGGCCAAAGAGAATGACTGGGCTGGTTTTGTAAGTCTGGCGACCCATCGCCTCTCGTTGCCAAAATGCGAGGGAAAGGATATACAGTCAAACGACTGCACTTGGTATATGCCACGACGCAAGATAGAGAATATGCGAGCCTGTGAAGCTTGTTATCTGGACCGAGTTGGCTTCACACGGTTTGAGAATGAGTTTGAGAAGTATGTCATGGCCGCAGGTTTCGACACATACTTTGAACACATGACCCAATTCTGGTCTTGCAAATTAACTGAAACGAACCTTCCCCTGGTATGGGCCATGGAGAATGCCATTGAGCAGCGCAACTTCTCTGTATTCATCAGCTCGGCAGAGGTGGCGTGCCGTCTCCCACCTTGCACAAAACACGGAATTATTCGCGGCAACTGGTGGACAATCCAAGGAGGATGCGACAACTATGATGTGTGCGAAACATGCTATAACTCTATCCTGAGAACTAGCGGAGTTGCTCAATTCTTCGAGCCCGCGCAGCGAAATCCCGAGTCAACTCTTGTTTGCGACTTTTGTGTTGCCAGTCCCCGATTCCGGCAATACCTCAGGAAATACGCTCAAGCTGTAGACCTAGGAGTTTTCAGTTACTTCCTAGATTATGTTCGGACATTTGCCTCGATCCCTGTTTGTCCTGGCCTAGAAGTCGTCGAGAAGGGACATTGGTGGGGGTATCCAAATGCTTTGTTTTGCGAAGATTGTTATCTGAGCTTCGTCGCCGACACAAAACTTGGCGATTCCGTGACTTTCAAGAAAGCATATGATGAGCGTGCCCAGATTTGCCAGATTTGGTCGTCTCGTATGCGCACAATGTGGTTGAAAGTATGCGATGCTGGCCCACCCGATTCACCCGAGTCGAAAAGGGCATTGGCGGAATTCACGGAATTTGGAAGCAAGCGGTTACAGATATACACTCAAACCGTGCCTCAGATGAAGTTTATCCGCGAAATGAAGCTTATGAAGATGCAGAACGCAATGCACCAGGGTCTTATGAGTGTCATGTACAACGGTATGGATGGATTGTTATCGGTATCCGGTGCTACGGATGGACACCTTCATGGAAACAGTCAGGTGGGCTGGTATGACACTGAACAGGGAGCGCAGGGAGCGCAAATGTTCAATAACATGCAATCCGGTTTTGCTAGTGCAAATCGGATGGACGAATGGATGCAAATGTTTCAGCTCGAGATGATATGGAAGGAGGTTGAGTAGACTAGAGCATCGAAGAGCACAGAGGGTGGGAGGTTTACAGTTGAAACGTTGAAGCACGCATTGACAGAATGATTACATAGTACCGTAGCATCAACAAAGCTGTATATTTGAAAACCTATGGTGTGGTGTATGACCATACTGACCTCTCTCACACATAAGCACTCAATTCCTACATGACCAAAGTAAGATATGACAAGACCTAAGCCTGGGTGCATTTACCCAAGCCCCAACCCACAGTTTTAAGTTAGCCAAGGCTCGGTTCTAGAACGGAGAAATGGGTGGGTGGGAGAAGCGTGCCGCAACTATCCCGAGATGCTCTGATTCGTCTCTATCACCCATTGTTGTGTTCCCATCTATCCCAAAACTCGGGCTACCCTCGGCAGCGGTTTTTAGTGCCCGCCTGATAGGAGGGGTGAACGAGCTGAGGGCACATTGTGGGGAAATTGTCCTACATCTCGACCCATATTGACGTCGGGCGCTTCAATATTTATATATTTAAACCCCTCTTAGCATTAGAAATCATTTTGATCCTCACGCATGATATTCCAACAGCCTATTCCCATTTCCTATTCCTCACTGTCCTATCTCTAGAAAAATGTCTCTTCCTCAGACTATGAAGGCCGTCGTCTTCGATGGACCCCGCAGCGTCTCCATCCAAGACCGACCGGTGCCTCAAAGTAAGTTATGGCCAATTCAAAGCACCGATGATATGATATGAGGTCTATAACTTGATTCAGTCCAGGACGATGAAGATATCATTGTCAAAGTGAGCGCAACTGCTCTCTGTGGCTCGTAAGTCGACGCCTTCTGGTGTATTATAAACCCATGACTCGCTAATGCGGAAGATCCCGTCAGCGAACTACATGTGTACCGTGGCCATCAACCCTCCGCGACTGGCTTCATCATGGGACATGAGTTTACGGGAACCGTCGTAGCTGCAGGTCCAGCTGTGAAGTCAGTTGCTGTAGGCGACAAGATTGTAGCGCCATTTACCGCATCATGGTATGTACTTTGAACCATGAGTCTTCATCGACTTCATTCTGCGCAACTCAATTTCTTGTCAATTTATGCCTCTTGTGCTTACGAAAACACCAGTGGCAAGTGCTATTTCTGTCTCAATGGCGCTACTGCGCGCTGTGAGAAATCCATGCTTTTCGGATCAACCAAGCTCGATGGCGGGCAAGCAGAATACGTCCGCGTGCCCCTGACTGATGGCACAGTCTCCAAAGCACCACCATCAATTTCAGATGAGGCTTTAATTCTCATGGCTGACATCTTCCCCACTGGCTTCTTTGGCGTCAAATCGGCACTCAGTCTTGCGCCTCCCACTCTCAATATCCAAGAATCCACCCTAGTGGTGATTGGATGTGGCCCCGTTGGCTTGTGCGCAATTGTTGCTGCAGCGGAGCAGAAACCTAAGCATCTGTTTGCCATCGACGGTGTGGATAGCAGGCTTGAACAGGCAAGGCAACTTGGTGCGGAACCCCTCAACTTCATGAGTGATAAGGCCGGTATGACGGCAAGAATCTTGGAAGCAACAGAAGGAAGAGGTGCCGACTTGGTCGTTGAGGTCGTCGGACTGTCACCAGCATTGAGGACTGCTTTTGACATTGTCAGGCCATTTGGTGTAATCAGCAGCATCGGTGTTCACAACGCAGAGGTAGGATTCATGAGAAGCGGAGGTGTTGTTTAGTGCAAGCTGACGATTGTTAGATTCCATGGTCTGGAAGTGAGGCATACGGGTAAGTGCCGCACCTCGCGGGGTTTCCATTCTAAAAGCCTAAACATATTCCTAATGAAATGGTGCATATAGAAAGAATATTCGCCTGCAAATGGGTAGATGCCCTGTTCGGAGCATCTTTTCCGAAGCTCTTGTTCTGCTGGAAAAAAAGCAGCACCTGCTTGGGTGAGCCATCTATTCCGTCGTCCCCATATCTGGCATCTTATATTCTAATTAGATGATTACAGTTTCATGTTCGAAAACATCATGCCGCTCAACGATGCTGTTCAAGGATATACTCTGTTTGATGAGATGAAGGTACAAAAGGTTGTCTTTAAGCCATAATTGGGTGGCATAGAGTCTGGCAATGGTGTGGTGGGCAAAAATATTCATGTACTATGATCTATGAGACATGTTATTTGAATACATGTATAATATGCGTGCAAATGATGAGATCGTTTCTGTATCAGAGAGGGTTAAGCCGAAGAGTATCTGAACATCACTTTTTGCGTATCACCAGAGTGCTGAAGCTAGGTCCGATGCCCCTCAGCGCTCATCACCACATGCTCGTCCTGTAAGTGTATACAACAATGGTGATACAAACAAGCTGATTCTCTTCTACCACTTTACGGGTCATTGTGAAGCTTTTCCCTAGCTGGTGACAGTCAATATTAACATGATTAGGCAACCTGAGATGGAAGAGATTTCTCTTTTGATGCCTCTTGGCTTTAGTTGTATGCACCCCGCTATATGCATCCCGATGAAACCCCGCGCCCTTCAGATTACATGTTGAAGATGAATATTTGATATGTGCACTGACATCAATCTCAGCCATTTTGATCCTGTAAACTCAAACAATCATCTTTGTCGACATCATGGCTGCCAGAACTCCGTCTGATGAGCGCAAAGTGCTCAACGGTTCGTGACCTCGTTTGCGGGTAAAATATACTGGCCGCAGGCTAACACCTTGGATAGTGCAAACATCTGGAAAGGTGGCTGGTTCCGCTCGTGCTAATGGAACCGCTAAAGCAAACGCTGCCGAGCAATCTGGTGATGACTCGGATGACGATCCAGACCAACATGTCACTGAGTTCACAGTCGCTGCCGGTGAGGGCGGTGACGCTAAGAAGCGAAAGAACAAGAAGAGAAAGAACAAGAAGAAGAAGATTATTGCTCAGACCGAGCCTCCATCCATCCTTGTGTCCAAACTATTCCCAAACAACAACTACCCCAAGGGCGAAGAGGTCGAATATAAAAATGAGAACCTCTATCGCACCACTGACGAAGAAAAGCGTCATCTAGACAACCTTAAGAGCGACTTCCTCTCTGATTATCGCCAGGCGGCCGAGACGCATCGTCAGGTCCGCCAATGGGCGCAGAGAAACATTAAGCCAGGCCAGACCCTCACTGAGATTGCCAACGGCATCGAAGACAGCGTGAGGCGTCTGCTTGGACACGATGGCTTGACTGAAGGCGACTCCCTTATTGCCGGCATGGGCTTCCCGACCGGGTTGAACATTGATGAGATTGCTGCTCACTATAGCCCCAATGCAGGTGACAAGGTCGTGCTTCAGCAGAATAATGTCATGAAAATTGACATTGGCGTCCATGTGAATGGTCGCATCGTCGATAGCGCCTTTACAATGGCGTTCGACCCCATGTATGACAACCTCCTTGCAGCTGTCAAGGACGCCACGAACACTGGCGTCCGCGAGGCAGGTATTGATGTCCGCCTTGGAGAACTCGGCGGATACATCCAAGAGGCCATGGAGAGCTATGAATGCGAGATCAACGGAACTACCTATCCGATCAAGTCGATTCGCAACATAGGCGGCCACAGTATCTTACCATATCGCATCCACGGCACCAAGAGCATTCCCGCCGTAAAGTCGGACGATATGACCAAAATGGAAGAGGGTGACATCTTTGCCATTGAGACTTTCGGCAGTACCGGTAACGGCTGGGTTTACGATCACGGCGACGTCTCGCACTATGCCCTTCGTGCAGATGCGCCAAAGGCAGAACTTCGTCTTTCTTCAGCCAAATCACTCTTGAATGTGATCAAGAAGAATTTCGGCACCGTTCCGTTTTGCCGCCGCTATTTGGATCGAATTGGGCAGGAGAAGTATCTCCTTGGGGTATGTCGTGACTACATCAACCTCAAAACCATGCTCTTGGTGTAGCTAACTGTTTGGCAGCTCAACACGCTTGTGAAATCTGGCATTGTTGAAGATTACCCGCCTTTGCTCGACAAGAAAGGGTCGTACACTGCCCAATACGAGCATGTGAGTGATACCATGTGTGCACTGAGAAGGCGAATGCTAACAAACTATCCAAGACGATTTTGCTCCGACCTACCGTAAAGGAGGTCATTAGCCGTGGAGATGACTACTGATTGCTACAATTGGGGTCTTGCGATTCACGATCCTGATGGAAACATCACGCGATCGCATTTGTCAAGCAGAGGCTTGAGATACGTCTCCTTCGTCACACTCGTTTTACAATATTGATCCATGCTTTTCATTGAAGGTGATAAACGTGCGCTAATTGATGAGATCTTCAAATGATGCTGGTCTGTTGAGCTATCCTCACGTTGAGATCAAATCAGCGCCAGGGAAAAATTACAAAAAAAGATGAAAATTTTACAGAGAAGGACGGTGATATATATAAATAGCAGACAGTCTTTACCTCAATGATATCACCCTTTACAGTCCAATTATACCGTCCCATTGCAACCAATGCACTTCATCGTCGTCAAGCAAGTAAAGTCTTCAATAGAATTGCGCTTTGCATTTACATTCGTAACTATCTAAGTATACATCTACTACTAACATAAAGAGTAACAAAAACATTCCATGTCTCTATCGCTGTCTATATGATACATTCAAGGTAAGAATACACTTAGAGCTGCTCTGAACCAGTAACCATGGTGAACTTGCGGAGATCATCTCTAGGTGTGTATTGTCGTTCATCAGTGTTCGCACTCACAGGCGCCCAGGCCTTGAGCAGCTTAAGTTCGTCTTCCCGTCGATTTCTCGCGCTGTCGAGTGCGTCCGAACCCAAGATAACTCGAGAGGCCCATGGGCGGCCAGCCGCAACTCCCTCTCCCTTAATCACGTCAATCATGGTTGAAGCGGCTCTGGCGGGTGATCCTGGCATGAGACCCATGGGGTCGTTAGAAAACATGCCAATAACGCTTCCCAGCAGAGGCTTGTATGCGTCGGTAGGTTCAGCACCAGGAGGGCTGGCGTGAGCTCCTTCTCGAGGCTGCATGAGGTTGGTGATGAAGCCACCGCAGTCGAATGCGACACTTCGAATGCCCAGGCCAATGACTTCTTTGTGCAGGCCTTCCGCAAAGGAACTGAGACCTGCCTTTGCCATCGAATAGTGGGACATTGTTGGAAGAGCCATCCAGCTTGAGCTGGAAGAAGTGAATGCGACACAACCCTTGCCCTGAGCACGGAAGAAGGGCAGGATGGCCTGTGTCAGGTGAACTGGTCCAAAGAGGTTGACATTGAACATGTTTTGCACATATGCATCACTATTTCGAATGGTGAATTAGTATGCTGTCGTTGTGGGTAGTCTGCAGCCATGAATAGCTACATACCTTGCGTCTTCGATGGTTGTCATGGCTGACATGCCAGCATTGTTCATTAGGACATCGATGTGGCCAAAAATGTTCCATGCCGTCTCAATCTTGGTCTTGATCTCTTCAATAGGGGCAGTGACCTCGAGCTCCAAGAGTGCAATGTTGTCGGATTTAGACTTGAGATGGCCCAGTCTCTCCTCGACCTTTCTACCAGTTGCGATGACCTTGTCTCCACGAGAGAGAATGTGGTCTACCAAAGCAGCACCAATGCCGGATGTGGATCCAGTGATGAGGAAGACGAGGGGTGCCATCTTAATGTGAATGTGAAGAAATGCTGTTTATAGAGTGAAAGGCGTTGGAAATGTATAAGTCTCGATGAAGAGAAGTTGTGAGTTGCTTGTTACTGTTGCTGTTGTAGTTGCTGTTGTTGCGTGAGTATCGTGATGGCAAACTTCATTTCGAATCGAGCACAGAAGGCCATATATATACAAATATTTCATGCTCCTTCGTCTTGGCGCATAGGCCCTTTTCTGAACTTTTGTTCACTCATGTTTACTATTCTCTTCGGGGCGCATCAACGCTCCGTGACGCCATACCGCTAAATCCGCAGATGGGTAAGACTTAGTTCGACATTTGCTCTGGACGAACAGCCGGACAAGAAACGATTAGACGCCAAGCTGACATGCATCCAGCTGGTGAAGACACCGTCGTCCGATCACGTGAGCGGACGAAGCATCAATAAAGGCTTCGTCCACGGACAAGATGCTTTGCTCCTCATTTCACGCACCAAAACAGGATCAATCCATCTCTCTGTGTTGCAGTTGAGTTTGTCCGCCGAGTCGTATTTACGGAATTTTGATTCCAGGCATCTTCGTTGCCATTCGTCCGACATGGAGGAGCCTTCAGGTGTGTCGATATCGAACCCGCTTCCGCATCGAGTGCGGAAGATGCGCAAGGGAACCCGAAGTTGCACCGAATGTAAGTCCATGCATTGCATTGCGTCTTCATGTGCCTGTCCAGGGTTCATGCAGGCCGTCTTCATTACGAAGATATCTGTTGAGGAGCTTGCAAATGTTGATGCTCATCATTGCTATTATCAAGGCCGACGACGCAAGACTCGCTGTGTGTATCCTCCTGGCGACCCTGTCTGCGTCTTATGTAAATCGCGTGACGGCCGCTGCATCGAGCAGGGCTACGAGGAAGTCGGCATTCCAGAGTCGAAGCCTAGTGTGCCGCGGAAACAGCCTGCCAATGGGAAAGCATCTCAAGGCCGAAATGGGATATCCGCGGACCAGCCTCCCAAATTCACGTGCAGTGGAGATGCCGAGACGTCAGATGTCCTTGCGGCAGAGAGGGCAAACTATGCCCCAATCGTGTCTCTGCTTGTGGATGCCAAGGTAAGCTTAAACATAGATGCCATGATTTTCATCTATAGTCATTATGGAGGCTAACGGTGTATACAAAGCTCTCAGCATCGGGAAAGAATGGGGAAAGCGGCTCTCCTACACTACAGGCAGCCTATGGCAGCTCAACATATAACCAACTCTTAGACAGAGAGCAGAAGCTGTATCCTCCGTTCCTACTACCGTTTGAAAGCAAGTCTGCATACGTGTGCTCTACTATACGTTCAATGCTACCAAGCTATGACGCCATCATGTCTGTTCTTACCAAACATGGGTCGTGGTGGGACAGCTTCCGCTCAAAGGCATATGCTATTTCTGAAGCCCCTTCTCAAACGATAGAGGCTTTTGCCAAGCGAACATATACAAGCAGCAATCCAGCCGACATTGGCGCTCTTGCAATTGCATTTGCCCGTAGCCTGAATAAACATCGCCATCTGTATACTCTGGTGGACGACCTTATCATCTCAGATATTAACTATACTGCAACTATAGAGGGCCTAGAATGTCTTATACTACTTGCAAAATCGTACACCGATTGCGGACAGCCCAAGAGAGCTTGGCTTGTATGGAGAAAAGGTGCTTCTGCAACGCAGCTGATGGTGTGTACTTGTTCTGATCCGCGTCGAAAGCATGAACAAATTTATCTGACTTGAGATTAGGGATTGTGCTGTGGGAAAAACTACTCCCGGACGGAGCTGAGACTGTGGTGTGCCGTTTACCACGGCGACAGATTCTGCAGTATGCTCCTTGGCTTACCCTACGTGCTAAACGACAACCATTACCAGTCTGTTCTCACAGCAGCTGGAATGGGCCAAGGATTTTACTTTGTTCTTAGATGCGCCATTATCAGTGGGAAGATTATTGACCGCAACATGACTGATGGCAAGCCTTCTTTTGCGAAGGCAATGGAGCTGGATGAAGAGCTCTCGTCCGTCGCGTCGACACAGCCAGAAGAATGGTGGTCTATTCCAGAAAGCATGGATAATTTCCAACTACAAGGAGTAGAACTAAGCGAATTCAGAGAGCTGTTGCTGCAACAATTCTACTTCTTCTGGGTCAAGTTATTCCTTCACTTGCCCTTCTTAGTAGAGCCGACAGCGAGCTCCCCTCACTACTTTAGCAGAACGGCCTGCATAGAAGCGGCCAAGCAGATTCTAAGGAGATATCGACTCTTGCGCTGCAAAAACAAGTCGGGCTGTTGCTTGTTCGAATGCAAGACAACGGATTTCGCGTGCTTCACTGCCGCCGTTGTTCTTCTTATCAGCACTTTCCACTGCAGCGCAGGCGGTCGCTCGTCCAGTGTAGATGAAGATTTGGAGCTGGTGGCCACTACCGACAGGCTTTTACTTGGAGAAGAGGTTCAAAACAACTGCAAAGTCGCGGCGCAGTGTCGAAAAGTGCTTCAAATGCTGAGCCTCAACGACCCCGAGACGGCGGACGAAAGTCGGGAAGTGGTCATCCCGTACTTCGGAGCAGTCATCCGCAAGCGGTCTCGCCGCACGGATCTCCGACATCTGTCTCAACCGGTCGGACATAATAGCCTCGACGAAGAGGACGTGCCTCCTCCGCCTCCTTACAATTCCACGGATCAGAATCAGACAGTCAACAACCCGGTCGTAGAGAATCCATGGAGCCTGGACGGGTTTTCGCTGGAATATATCAGCCATCGCGGATTTGACCGGGGCCACTTCGGCGGGTTTGCAGCGGCGGAAGAAGTGGCATCCACTCAGGACGAGTCAGCATCCTATCTTGCCTCGGCAGCGATGGAATGGGACCCTGGCTGGAGCGTCCTGACCGATATGAGCAGCGACTTGATGACAGGCATTGAAGAGCTTTCTCCAGAAGACTTTGAGTTTTAGTCGCTTAGGTAGCGAGGGGCTTTAATATTATATTCGCGAAGAGGTGTCAATTCAATTAATCATTGCATGCATTCCTGAAGTCCCAGAAAGAAAGGTTGAGACCATTGCAATTTTCATGAAAATAAATCTCTCTCCAGCAGTCTTCTAAGCTGCTCATCATTAGAACTAAAATGTGGCGGGAGCTCTGCCGTGTGGGTGGACCGGGTAGTGGATCAAGACGGAACAACCGATCAAGATCTTGAAGCAGGACCATCTTAGACTACCCTAAACCCCGAATACTAGATTGCGTGCAAGCATCAATTGATACATGTATCTCGATGGACAACACGGAGTACACTACTGCTTTGGATCTCTTCACCGTGTCTCCCTTTTCTACATCTTCTTTTTCTTTTTCTTTTTGCCCCTGACGAAGCTCATTTCTACGTCTATCCCTCTTCATATTGGATACGACCCGCTCATTGTTCTACCTCGGCTCGCAATACGGAGTGGCAATCGCGGGACTAATACTCCGTAATATGGAGCCATCTGCTACCCTGACATCCCAATAATGTTGATTGTATAACACGATACAAAAGTATGAGTAAAAAAGTTGTATTGTTCCACAGGTAACCTCGTCGATCTTCGATTCATGTCTTTGAGATTCCACCTGAAGTGCATGCATGCAAGGGGCCCTGAGTACTGAATGGGTAACTAAATGGGTCTACACCTACTCCGAAACGCTTAACAGCAACATTGATATGATTATATGATTATTTACGCGTAATAGCTCGGCCACATCCTTACGTGTCCATATATCAGTCGTAGTATGCAGCTATTTTGATCATCAAGGAGTGCAAAACAACTCGTGTAATGCCCCATCATCTGCATAAAGGGCTGAAATGAGAGCCAAAGTTGACTCAACTGTGCCCCTTTCCCCAGCTCGCTTGCCATGTTGAAACCGTTTTGATTGAAGCAAAGGAAGTCTAAGATACGTATTGAAGAAATTAATAATCTGTTGAAGTTCGAGACCTTTGCAAAGAAATACCGCCTCCCTAAACAGACCATGATGGCATTGTGAAATCTCTTCCATTGGCCACACAAACTTTGCATTTCGGTGATGAGATAAGCGGGGCGTCGGACATGATGTCACTAACGAATCAAGCGCCCCACAAAACGCTCTGATAGAAGGAAGAACTCCAATCAGGCCTCTTCAAAAACCTTCTAGAAGCAGAAAATGCTCGAGACTAAACCTGTTCCGTCTTTCGCAGGCGGGACAATCCGTGGGCAAGGAACATCTTCCGTCGGTGGGATCTTCCGGTATCTCGAAACAGGTGCATTAAGACGGAGAGAACTCCGAGGTATTACGAAGCAACTTTGTAATTAATTTCGTTTTCTCGGTGTTGGGGACAGATTATCGGGGCTGGATTGGAATTGTTGATCGATCATGAAAGTATTAAAGAGCCGTGGGTCTGCTCCCCAAAGCAACTTTCCATCATCCAGAATACAATCATCAATACAATACAATACAATAGAAAAGCATCTTCGACACTCAGCATTTAAAATCTTTCAGCTTCAAAACAAATCAATATCAACACAACTACATCTTACACCAACATTTCAACCACATCCAAAATGAGCAGCCAAGTTACCTTTGACGTCTACCGCGGCGCTGAGGGCGATACCCCCGTTCGCAAGACTGTTAACAGAACACTCCGCCCCAACGATGTCTTCATCGAGATGACACACTCTGGTGTTTGCGGCACAGATCTTCACTTTAGACACGCCGATATCACTCTTGGACACGAGGGTATCGGAAGAGTCAAGGAGCTCGGCCCCAATGTCACCGGCTTCAAGGTTGGCGATGTCGTTGGATTTGGATACATCCGCCAAGTTTGCGGTAACTGCATGGAGTGCCTGACTGGTAAGTTACTAGCATGGGCAATGCGAATCTGCAAACAATTGCTAACTCTGATTTTTAAGGCTGGGACCAGTACTGCGCCAACGCCGTCGCTTACGGCAACGCTGATACCGACACCGGCAGCTTCTCTCACGGCGCTGTTGTTGACGCCCGATGCGTCTTCCAGATCCCCGATGAAATCGACCCCGCCGATGCTGCTCCCCTGATGTGCGGCGGTGCTACTGTTTGGACTGTTCTCGACCAGTATGGAATCAAGCCCACTGACCGAGTTGCCGTCATGGGCATTGGCGGTCTCGGCCACATTGCCATCAAGATGGCTGCCGCCATGGGCTGCCACGTTGTCGTTCTCTCCAGCAGCGAGTCTAAGCGCGAGGAGGCCCTGAGCTATGGTGCCAAGGAGTTCCACGTTTTCCGCCAGGGCGAGAAGTTTGAGGGCAAGATGGAGCCCATCAACCACCTTCTCCTCTGTGGAAGTGCCCAGGTTGACTACGAGGCGTAAGTTTTCACATATAAGCACCTCTAGTATCGCATCACTAGTACTGACAATCTACTTCCTAGTCTCGTCCCTCTGATGGCTCCCAACAGCTCCATCTACCCCCTCACTGTCGACTTCAACCCTTCCAAGATCACCATGTTCTACGTTGCCCTCAAGGGTATCCGCATCCAGGGCTCAGTTGTTGTTTCTACTTCTGAGATGCGCAAGATGCTCAAGTTCTGCGCTCGGCACAAGATCACTCCCCAGATTGAGAAGTTCCCTCTCAACGAGACTGGTATGAGCGATGCCATGCGCAGACTGACTGAGGGCAATGTCCGATACCGCGCTGTTCTGGTTGCCCAGAACTAAGGAGATGATTGATTGGTGGATATGAAGGGGCAACAGAACACGAAATATGCACTCTTCTAGTAATGATGTAATGAAAAACTTAGTCAAGCGGAGGATCCCTGGGATAGACTAGATTGGGGTTAGATATTAGACTCTTGTTGGGTATAGACATTTAGGCGATCAATAGAAACTTTAGAAAGCAAACTTGAGTTTATTCTATTTTTGCCTTGGGATGCTGATTGGTACCGTCTGTGGGTCTTTTCCTACCTGTCAATTTATGGCTCTGACACCAAGACGTCGTCTTACAACCTGATTGAAATGTTACACATGTTTTTGGTACTTTGGAAGCATGAAGTAACAGACTGCATGAATACACTCTCTATGAGGCACTCAGTAGATATTTGAAAGTACATGTACATGTGTAGAGTCTGCGTAGTGAAACCAACTGCAGAAAAACATCGCACATGTGCATCATCACCCTGATGCCTAGCAAGGAGCTGTCGTCGGCGGCGGGTTAGAGGATTACTATACAGCGTAATCCGTCTGCAGTAGTTCGATACGAACGCCCAAGATAAGAATTACCGGCATGTTAGAAACCACGTGCCGTCACATTCCTCGCAATGGCCGCTTGAAGCTTGAAATAGCCCCGGTAAAGCCCATTGGCCTCTAGGCAGGCTGACAAATGCTCACGCGGCAAAATGAGTCCGTCATACCAAATAACCAGCACCGGACTAGAGTCAATCTTACGTTCACGCTCACGTGACTCTCGACTTTGCTCTGCTTGATAATAATGCTCCGTAAGCTCCGCACCTGATCCGCATAAGACATTTGATGCTGGTTCATACCTGAAAAGCAGAATTCTAAGTCTAAGACACTTCTCTCGGATGAGAGTTGGTTGCATTATCTCAGATTCCCACTAAATAAAAATCCCGGAATGGAGCCAAAGACCAGTCCGAGCTCCTCGAACCCGGATCGCGACTCGCAGCCAGCCAACTTTGCCCCTCAGCCTCACCGAAGAGCGAGGACCCGAGCTCGCATAAGCGCAGCGTGTGTGAGATGTCAAAAGAGAAAGATTCGGGCAAGTACACCGAGCCCCCTGACGTACTCGTGGCCATTTTGCACCGATTTTCACTCACTAACATGCTCTATCTAGTGTGACGGTGTTCTGCCATCATGCTCAGGCTGTCAGAAGGCCGGCGTTCGATGTGTGGATGGCGGCACTTCTCGTGAAATACCTCGAAAGTAAGACGCCAGATCAAGGTTTATTATGTACCTGCATTTGCGCTGGACTAACCTTGTGTAATCTTGTATAGCTATTTGACTGAACTTGAGTCGCGAGTAGCGTGGCTAGAGTCTGTTGTTCGTGAGAGATGTCCAGATGTCGACCTCACCACAGGCCCGGGGCGGCCATCGCGAGCTCACTCATCGGCTGTTGAGCGTGGACAGCGGCAGGGCTCGCAGGACTCCCCAGAAGAGACTTCGCCGCATGAGCTCACAGAGCAGATAGGCCTGATATCCATCTCAGGTGGCTCTGACCTTCGTTACCTAGGACCCTCCAGCGGCCTCTTCTTCACCAAGTTTGTGCTTGCGGGCTTAGCACATGTCGCAGATATCGAGACAGTAAACCTTCGCGGCAATGGATGCGACGATACCGACGTGTTCCTCCCTGGAGATCTGGTCGACTTGCAAGCCAAGGATTTCCCGAATGACAAGAGACAAACCATGTTCCTCACCCAAATCTATTTCGACTCCGTTCACCTACAGTTTCCCTTCCTCCACGAGCCCTCACACCATGCCATCCTCCACAAACTCTACAATGGGGAGACTCTGGATGCGCTAGAGGAGTTTCAAGCATTCATGGTTCTGGCTATCGGTGCCACAATTTACGGTCGTCGCTCGAGGCGGCACATGCTGGGTGAAGGTTATTATGCCTCAGCCCTGCAGCGTCTAGATACCGTCTTTAGGACGCCGTCACTTGCCACAGTCCAGTGTCTTTTGCTATTGGAGATGTATACCCTTCACGACCCATCGTCTGGACTAAACCTATGGACACTCCACTACCACTCACTGGCGTCATGCTTGGAGCTGGGCTTGCACCGTGATGTCCGGAACCCTCGCCATTTCAACCCTCTACAAGTGGAACTCCGCACGCGAATCTTCTGGTGCACATACACCATGAATCGACAGCTATGCACAATCATGGGCCGGCCGCTGGGATTCTTTGACGAGCAATGTGATCTAAGAGTGAGTAAAGATTGTAGCCGTAATAATTGATAGGGCTTATTTTCTTATTTGCTAACACCGCGGCTACCTAGTTACCCATGGATGTCAACGACGAAGACTTGACCGAAGAAGGTGTGCGACCCTCGACGAAACCTCCTGGAAGTTTTACTACTATGTCAAGCGCAATTCATCTCTTTAAATGGGCGAGGTTCAGCTCCGAAATCAAGACTGTTTTGTTTTGCACGGATCGAAACTATCCGCCTTACATGACTCCGGCCATTAATGATGTAACGGCGTGGCGGACAGACATGATTAGCCGCCTGCGAAAGTGGCGACAAGATATTCCTAGGCACGCCGAGGGCGAGCGCACGTTCTACCTGATTGATCTCTGCGAGATTAGATATCATGAGCTGATGATGCTTATGCTTCGCCCAAATCCCCTGTTCAAACAACCATCAAAGGCAGCCCTGGGCGAATGCTTTACTAGCGCCATTACCTGTAGCAAGCTCTACGCAAAACTGTACGCCGATAATCAGCTGCGGTATGGCTGGCTGACTGTCCATTCATTATTCTTATGCATCATGACCATCTTCTACTGCGTCTGGACACCAGAAGGCATTGCTGACCAGGTCAATTTCGACTGCTTGACCACCTCTCTAAAGGCAGCGTCGGACGTTCTCAGTGCGACAGGAGAATACTGGCCCGAGGCGAAGCGAAGCCGCGATGTCCTGGACCGAATATTTACAGCAACCATGAGGCGCTTCTCTCCACGGCCAGAATATCCCAAGCTGCAGCCCTTGATCAATTCATCAGACGCTCAGCCTGGTAGTGGCCCAGCATCAGTGGGCATGACAGATGGTACCAGCATCTCATCTCAGGCTGGCAGTAGCACTTACGGAGACAATGTCGTCCCTTCAGGAGACGCACTTCTCGCTTCGGCAGATGGAATTGTGTCTTCCGGCGTAGACCACGGAGAAGCAAATTTGCATTTGGGACTTTCCATGCCAGATGGCTCACCGGCCATGAATGCCGAGTTCCCTTACCCGAGTACAACGCTCGACTCCTTTATGTCGACGGACTGGCTTTCGTATTTTATGAATGCGGAAGATTTTGGAGGCATGAACTTGGATACTGGCTTTGGAGGGTTGGGTGGATTGGGCGGAATGGGTGGGTTTGGCGGGATGGAAATGACTGGGACGGATATTCCTGGATGGTACCAAGGGGACATGAGCGTATTGCGATGATTAGGATTGTGTATGGGAACGGCGTTTTTGTATAGGGATAGGCATAATGTACATGGCTGAATCAAGCAAAAATTCCATTGAAACTGTCGAACTGCTCCATTTTGCCTTTTGAGAATCGGTAAATCGGAGCGGCTATACTGTATATGTCCCATCCTCGTTGATCAAAGCTCTTGGATACACTCGCAGTCTTCATGTTGTTGCGTTGCTTCCTTGCTGCAGTTATGACCAGACTTATTAGATATACACATACCCGTCTCAGTACCTTTCAATAGCACAACTGGCAAGCAAAATCTCACGCTCCAGAGACTTATATCTCCTGTTGTTCATGTGTTTGCTACCCATCGTGATTGCAGTCAGCTGACTCTTTTCCCACAGGTCCCTCGCCAGTGTGGGCTTAGCGGTTCATGCACCCCAGATTCCCATCGGAGCTTAAAAAGCGGCCGCTAGAAGCGCTGAAGCACCTGAGCGACTGAGCACATGGGCGCTAAATTATCGAGCCCCAGCCTCCAGTCGCCACTCAACTCCAAGCTTCCCCTCTTTGTCAGCTCACGATGCTCGGATGCTTGTCCTCGTAGACGCAGCCGTTGGTCTCTCGCGGGTACTTGAAGGGACGAAATAGCTTCAGCCTGACCGAAAGAATCGCCGGCAGCACTCTTTGCCCGATCTCCTGCTTCCGCTCTCTCGGTTCTCGGTGCGATATTCGCCACATCCAGCAAGTATGTCATCGACTGACAACACTTCGCCTCCCATGGCAGACCAGTCCAACTCGACGGCGGTTCCCTCGTCGCCCGATCGGAATAAGAAGAAACGCATCAGAAACTGGACTGCAGATGATCGCGCAGCCCATCGCGTGTTTGAACGATCTCGACGAGAGGCTTTCAAGGAGCGGCTGACGGTAAGTCTGGATGCTGTGTCTCTGTGTGCTCGGCTAACGTAGATGCAGACACTTGCGAGCCTCATACCGTCGCTTCGATCTACAGATCCGAACAGACTATCTAAACACGTTGTTATTGACCAGAGCGTTGCGCTGCACAAGGCCGAGCAGAAGGAGATTGCCGAATCTCTTCAGAGGATTAATCGACTTGTAGCCGAGCGAGACGACCTCCTCTCCGAGTTGAATACATGGCGGTTGAACGCTGGGCTCGAGGTTCACCAGGCTCGAGTTACAGCGGAAGATGCGGAAACTACTACTTCAATACCGATATTAGACGAGGCCAGCGCCTCCATGCTAAGGACGGGCGTCTCATCCATCTCCATCGGGGCAAACAATGAGCGCGGGGCTGGAAACCGATCGCTATATCTAGAAGAGCAGTCTTCATTTGTAGCTACAGATCACGATCTCACAACTGAGCCTGTATTAGATGAAACAGTTGAGGCAAACCTTCCATCAACGTCAATGAGCATGGACATTCCATGGATGTCGCCCGAGATGGACTTCACCATGCCAAATTCACTGGGTCTGACTACGGGTTACAACACCAACGCGCCTCCAAAATCACCATCTTACACACATCTGCCAATGTCATACGACATGGCGAACAATAACGTCGAAAATGAGGCTTTACGATTCAACACATCATTGATGCACATGGCCGATCCATCAACATTTCACAACGACACATATATTTATACTGGTTGAACTTTGCTACTCATAGTTTAAGAAGATCAGCCCGCCTCCCCACAACTCCGCATATCCACGCGCGGCAGCGTTCGGCATGCAATAGATGCTCTCACAAGGCCTTAACTGCCGCGTCGATCTTGTCCTTGCTGCTGTTTTCGCCTCCTGTAAAGAGCTCAAGAGCGATCGCCAACCTTTCTTTGGTGATGGGGTCAGCAGCAATCGCTTTAGCAAGCTCTTCTCCGCCGTTGGCGAGGTAGTCAATGTCAGTGCTGGCCAACTTGCCATCCCACTCTGCGGCGGCAAGAGGATCGATATTGGCGAGTTTGCGGAGCCTTTCGGGGATTTGGGGAGGGTTCTTGTACACATGGACGGGCTTGGGCGTGCCTTCGCCAGGCTGCTTAGTACCATCATATTTGAGCTTCGCAAGCTGGTCCAAGACTGTATGGGAGATTGTGGCGGAGTGGCAGCCTAGTTCGCCCGCTGCCATGGCCTCTTTGGCAGAGATGAAGCTAAGTGGAAACAGTCAGTCGATTGAGTCCATGTTTAGAAGTGGCAGACTGAGTATATCCATCTCACCTTGCGTTCTTGAGAAGTGGCTGCTCTTTTCCGGTCTCTTTGTACAGTCGTCTGTATGTTTCGAGGATTTGAAAGACTCGGGCGCTCATGGGATGTTGGGTGGCGGGGTCTTCGACATCGGGCCAGAGAGATAGATCGTCATGGGCTCGGGTTTCTGAACGACTCTTAGTTTTTGTTACATATTATCCATGAAATATAAGAGCTTTCGACGGACCGTTGAAATATGGGCTGATGTATAGCATGCCTGCTTGACTACATGCAATGGCCTGCGGAAGACCAAACAGTGCCGTTCCGAGTGTCGGAATGCCCTCAGCGCTCAGAATTTTGGCCGCATTCAGGGCTGGCCCAGTGGACGGGATTTTGATGCAGTATCTGTCTCGGCCAATGTTGGCTCTTGCAAACTCCTGGTCATACAGTCGAGCGTGGTCGAGAGTCGCTTGCATGTCGTATGCTTTGGAGGGGAGGGTTTGAAGCAGGACACGGCCTTGGATCAGATCGATGTTCTTCTTGCACATCAAAACCGCCTAAAAACATCATCAGCCGTTATTCCTTTCATTAATACTTAACGGTGTTCGATGTACCATTCTAGTGTAAATCGCCAACCAGCCTTTGTCCTTGAGCTCCTTCGCCGTCTCAACGAGGAGATCGGCGTTGGAAGGGTGGCCGAGTTGGATGTCTACCCACAGCTGGTTGCTCGTTTGGTCATGCGGCTTTATGGGCATAGACTTGATGTATTCAGGGTCCATCCAGTCGACATCGACGTTGACTGAGATTGCGATCAGCTCGAATGCGTCACTCGCCTTAGATGGTGTAAGGTGAACTTACGCTGCTCCTCGAGCTTCTCCAGCCATGTTGGGGCTTCCTTGCTACCCATTTCGCAATAAATGGTAGTTGATAGACGTAGAATCGATTTTGTTAGATTTGATGGGTAATATTGGAGGCGATCGTCGTATCTTCAAAATGAAAGCTCTTGGACCTAGTCTACTGTGCAGTGTGCTTTGGTAGATGACAATGCTTGGAGAAGCAGGTTCATGTTTATATACCAACTGCCTCGAGAGTTTACCCACATTTCGCAAAGACTGCCATTCACTTTATTCTACTCAAACCGCACTTCGGGCTCAAATCTACCGATGACTTGAACACAGGGTGGATTGAAAGACCTAGCCTAACAGCTCTTCACATGCTACATCCAGAATTTCGATATCCATGCACTCCCTTCATTGGACGACGGAGCTCATTTCTGACCCTCCCACATTCCGCCCACACTACCTTTTGCTGCCAAGAAGCCGATATCACGTCACTTATTGACCTGCACAGGGAACTTGCATGGAGCCTGTACAGGGCATGAGTTTGATACACGCAGGGCAGGATCCACGATAACGGCAGTGGAAGCGGGGAAAGATTTAGAGTGTGGATCTAAATTAGTATGGGGAGACGTTAAGATTCCTTCGATACTAAGAACAGGAGATAGCAGAAGAATGTAACGGCAATAACAAATTCTAGAAGAGCCAATCTCACGAGATGAAAGCCATTTACTCTGTATCTTGGTATACGAAATCATTAATGTACTTGTTAGAGTGCCACCAGCCACTTCCAAAGTTTAACATGAAGCCATTTCCTGGTGCCGAGTTGGATAGCCGCTGACTAGCTAGTAATGCTTAAATGGCTAAATCGTCTTGAGAGAACAACACGCAGGGCAGAAGAGTGGCTCCCCACAATTCAGCTTAGCTCAAAAGACACGCAGGGCAGTTCTGAGGGGTGGTTTCGTGAAGGAATTACTCCGGCGTCGGATTGTCGGATGGCGGCCGAGTTGGGGGGATACACGCATGGGATTAGTTGGAAATAAGTTGTGAGTTTAACATGTGGTTACTGACCGCATTCCCTTTAATTTTGCAGCATGATCATGGATTCATGTCCGCAGGACTCACTTGTTCAAAATTTATGATCAATCAGATAGATATAAGGGGAATAAAGCATCCAATTTAAGAATGTCTAGCAATTTTTTAATATCGGTGCATGCAATATAAGAAAGCTGACCTCTTCTAGCAATACTGTGGAAAAGTAAACTCGTAATGCATTCGATTCTATTCCTCTTCCATATGGCTGCGAGGGGGGCAAAACCAACCAAGCCATGGCGCCATGGAAAACGAGCCGGACTCAAAACCTGGGGTTTTGTGGATACGCTACTGAACCCCATGGGGGGTAAAGACTCTACCATAGTCGCGATAGTTCAAGTAAGACTGAAAAATTATATATACTGCTTCTCAGGAATGCATTTGACATCCATCATCTGCTCCGCAGCAGTCATCAAGACACGCATCCACAAGTTCAATTGCGGAAACCTAAAGACAACCAGGCATCATGGCTCACTCACCTGATCTGAGGAAGCCAAAGGATGAGTTTCTCTCCCATGTTGAAGATACAGGCCCTAGTATCTCTCACAATGTCAACGCAAAGTAGGTCAACTCTCCGAACCATCATCAAGATCATAAAACTGACATCGTGGACAGGATTTGGAACCCCTTGATGGGGATATCCAAGGACAATCTCCGTTCTCAAGTCAGCGCCTTCTGCAGAGAGTATGGTTTCCAAGACAAGGAAGACATCTTCTTCAGAGGCGCTCTAGCAGCTCAAAATCCAGTTGAATACGAAGATATTCCAGAGCTGACTGACGATGACAAATATTGGCTGAGGCGCGAGGTCACCAACCGGTGGCATTTGCCCAAGGCCCTTTACTACACCATTGCACTGTGCTCTTTGGGCTCTGCCATCCAAGGCTGGGACAACACAGGTGCCAACGGTGCGAATCTTTCATTCCCCAAAGAATTTGGCATCGAGAACAATGGCTGGCTTGTTGGCGTCATCAACTCGGGACCAACGCTTTTTGGCCTCCTCAGTGCTTGGGCAGCTGATCCAGTAAACAACCTTCTTGGTCGAAGGGGAACTGTCTTTGTCACAGGCCTATTTTGTATCTTTCCCGTCTTGGCTCAAGCCTTTACACAGAACTGGTGGGGCCTGCTGATCTGCCGCTTGTTTATGGGTCTTGGAATGGGCATCAAAATCTCGACAATCCCGGTCTTCTCGGCAGAAGTCGCGCCGGCATCTATTCGAGGTGGATTAGTTACAAGTTTCCAATTGTGGGTATCATTCGGAATGTTTGTGGGATATTGTGTCAACCTGATTTTCTATCGAGTTGGGAAGTTGGCGTGGAGATTCCAACTTGCATCCGCATTTGCGCCAGCCATTCCTGTGGTAATCTTTGTCTGGTTCTGCCCTGGTAAGTCTATAACTCTATGAAGAAAGCATGGGAAACTGACAGCTGTATCAAGAGTCGCCTCGGTGGTTAATGAAGAAGCGACGGTATCCCGAGTCGTACCAATCCTTCTGCCGCTTAAGAAATAGTGAGATGCAGTCGGCAAGAGATTTGTATTACGCACACTGCCAGGTTATGGAAGAGAGAGATGCCTTTGCCGGTGTAAGCTTTTGGCACCGAGCATTGGAGCTTGTTACAGTCCCCCGTTTGCGACGAGCCGCCGTTGCCAGCGGATGGATCGTCATCAGCCAACAGTTTTCAGGAATTAATATGTACGTGGCCCCTTTTTCCTCCTACTGGACCAATGCTTGATATTGACTATCTATTACAAAGCATGGCCTTCTATAGCTCAACAATTTTCGTTGAGGCCGGTTACTCGACACTTAGCAGCCTCCTTGCCTCTATGGGGTTTGGTCTTGTTCTCTTCGTTTTCGCTTTTCCGGCAGTTTATACCATGGATACCTTCGGCCGTCGCAATCTACTTCTCACAACCTTCCCAAACATGGCCTGGTGCCTTCTGGCGGCCGGACTCTGTTTTCTCATGTCAACTGAGAACAGCGCTCGGATCCCCTGCATAGCATTTTTCGTCTACCTCTTCACTGCCTTCTATGGACCTGGTGAGTATCCATATCACCGTTCAAGTACAATTACTAAACAAAATCAGGCATGGGTCCGCTACCATCCATTTACTTTTCTGAGGCATTTCCCTTGTCTCACCGCGAGCTTGGCGCCGGCTTAACAATCTGCATTAATAATGCCGTCGGCAGTGCTTTGAGTCTTACGTTCCCTTCATTGCTGAAAGCACTGGGGCCTACTGGTGCATTTGGTTTCTACGCGGGATTAAACATGCTTGCTTTTGTTGTCATCTTCTTCATTGTTCCAGAAACAATGTACGTATCGTGTCTCCCCTCATTCTCACTGAACAGACGCTGACTGATTGAATCTAGGAAACGCACACTAGAAGAGCTTGATTACATTTTTGGAGTGCCAACAAGGCGCCATATTTCTTACCAAGTTGGTACTTGGTTGCCTTGGTTCATTAAGAAGTACATCTTCTTCCAGCGCAAAGCGAAGCTCGAGCCCTTGTATAAGCTAGACGGTTCAGGCGATGCAACAGGCAATCAGTAGGAGAAATCTACTGGAAGGAAGAAATTACAGACATTTGATTTGTTATACTCACGAGAAATGATGGTTATTTTATGATATGTCGCTCATCTTTGTAGCATTCTATAGTAGAGTTTCGAAGCACACTCCTTTAAAAGTCAATTTACTAAATGATGACCTTGGTCATACTCGCCATATTTTCTATGTACTTGTGTCTCTTACATTCTGAGTTCGAAAGTGAGTGACTAACTGTCCGCCCAGTATCCGCCAATACATAACAGGTAGGCAGCTTTGGAAGGTAGGGGTAGAAGAAGACTCATACCTGAGAGAGATAGCGAGAGCGACACCATATGATGATTACGGTGTGGTAATAGAAATTTTTAGAAATATGTAGAACTATCTCTCCTTGTATACCTCGCTATGAATTATCCTCGTCGCTAGGCTCGCTCGCCACCGTCGGTAAAAACGTTACTTGCGGAAGATTGGCGGCACGTTTGCGGAAGACTCATGCCGCAAACCTACCATGCAATCGACAATTCACTTTTTAGAACAAGATAAAGCAGCCACGGCTAATGATGATTAGTATTTCAGACGACCTAGAATGGCAACTGCAAGGATCTTCCAGCTCAAATTAGCTTTATTATAAGCCTATCTGGAGAGCGCATCGTCCATACAGTTTTTTTTAAACCAATTTCCTCATAGCTTTGTGGCAGTAAGCAGTGAGGGAAGAAGGATTCTCGCATAATTCAAACTAGCCAAACTTGAGTCATGAGCGCTATAAGTGTAAGATTATCAATCTTCATAACAAATGGGAGACATTGTTACCCATGAAATCCCACGTTCATTGAAAGATACATTCCACAAACGGCAACAATTGACTCGCATGAGTAGTTGACCGCTCGGCACTGAATTAAGCTCAATTACAAATGGAGCTCCAGATGTGGCTAGATATGGAAATACGGAGCTTAAATCCCTGTTCAGCAACTATGTTAGACAAGCGGCTACTAATCATATATTCCTTTGTATACTAATCAGAAACTTGAACTCATGAAGCTATTCACATATTTAGTTGTCTTATAGATGCAGCGTCTTCAGAAATTTTACTCGTCAGAGTATCCAATCTACTCATCATCACAATAAACAACAGCCTACTTTACACCATTTTTGCTCACCAACCGGGAAAAGAAAATGAGCGAAACTATCAAAGTCGGCGCTGTGCAAGCTGAGCCTGCTTGGCTTAACCTGCCAGAATCCGTAAAGAAGGTTACCTCGCTTGTTGAGCAAGCTGGAAAAAACGGCGTCAATGTCTTGGGCTTTCCTGAGTTATTTGTGCCTGGTTATCCATGGTTTGTACCATTCAGATTGCCAGATGAGCACGAAAGACCTTGCTGACTTCATTAGGAGCATCTGGACTGAGCCGTACCTTGACAATACTGGCATGTTTCACGAGTACATGGCCAATTCGCTCGTGAAAGATTCCCCTGAGATGGCTCAAATCTGTGAAGCTGTTAAGAAAGCCGGCATCTTCATCGTTTTGGGCTACTCTGAGCGAGATGGCGATAGCTTGTATATCGCTCAATCCTTCATCAATCCCGAGGGAGAAATTGTCCTCCACCGCCGGAAGATCAAGCCGACCGGCGTAGAGCGCGCAATTTGGGGTGATGGAGATGGCTTGGTAAATGTGGTTGATAGCCCCTTTGGCAAGATTGGTGGTCTCAATTGCTGGGAGCATTTCCAGCCCCTGCTGCGATACCACGAATACAGCCAGGGCGTTGATATCCACATCGCAGGATGGCCACCATTTTTTGGCAGGCCGGAAAACATCCCCATTCTTTACACTACGACTGGTGAAGGAGATCGTCTCGCCTGTCAGTTCATGGCTATGGAGGGAGCCTGTTTTGTGGTTGTTAGCACGCAAGTGATGGGCGAAAAAGGAAGAGAGAAGTTGAAGTTGGTTGGTAGTCCTCATATGACTTCGGGTGGAGGTTTCGCCATGATCTTTGGACCTGATGGTACACCTCTGGTCGATCCATTGGACCCGGGAGAAGAGGGCATCCTCACCGCGGAGATTCAGCTGAGCACCATTGACTATGCCAAGCAGATGCTTGATGTCGTCGGGCATTACTCCCGGCCGGATCTTTTGAGTCTGAACGTCAACTTGAAAGGAGCCAAGCCTGTTCGATATGTATGAGAAGCTCTCAAAATTAAACGCTGACCTGAGTTATTCTGAGGTCAACGTTTTTAGGTAGCCTCATATAAACTTCTGAGATAGTCGATTAGGGAAGAAATTAAGGCCATATAAGCCAATTCTGCTAGCCACCACTGTGAGACTCCTGAAATTTATTTCCTCTTATTTATATATAGCCTCAAATTATCATAATCACCAGAGGAAGAAGAAAAACGTCCAAGGCCACAACAGGATAGATCTGCATAACAAACCATTAGTATCAAGTCATGACATAGGGGAAATTGACTAACGAGATGGCACAAGGGCCCAAAACACGCTCATCATACGCCCAATCGTCCAAGCGCCCAAAAGGCACAAGGGTTGTTCAGCTGGCGCCAGGGCGCCCAAACCGGGAAGAGTAACAACGCCTCCAGAGGTGGCAACGACACCAGGGGGGGCACCAACGGCAACGACATCCGAGGGGGTGGCGATAGCGGCGGAGGTGGCAGTGGGAGTAGGGCAGATACAGGGCATCGTAGAGCCGGCAGTGGTGATGGTGATGGTGGTGACGGCGATGATCATGGCGATACAGATCAGGCTGAATAGGCTGAATAGGATGACTACCACCCA
This sequence comes from Trichoderma camerunense, assembly GCF_050948025.1. Lineage (NCBI taxonomy): Eukaryota > Fungi > Ascomycota > Sordariomycetes > Hypocreales > Hypocreaceae > Trichoderma > Trichoderma camerunense. The sequence continues at coordinate 1,162,020 of NW_028145359.1, read as the reverse complement.
CAACAAATCGATGGGTTGGTCTATTTCATGTCACTTTTCGTACTAGAAAATTAAATAGACAACGCAAGGGAATAGGTGAAGATATGTTTGACAAGAGATGAAGGTGAACTAACTCTGGCGGCGATGAGGAGCTTCGGGGCGTGCAGGAGCTGTGCAGTGTCAGCGAAACCCGGCAGACTGGTAGATTGCACATGGCACTTACGCATTTGGACAATTCTCTCGGAGAAAATAAAGGTTTTTGGTCGTTCCACGTGGCAGAGCTTCTCGAGATGGTAGATTGTGTGAGGTTGATAAAAAAGAGGAAGAAAAGGAAGATCGCGACTGCATGTGTAAGATTTTGCTCGAGGTACTTGCCAGCTGGTACTCGTTGATTGCACATGATGGGCACCTGACGGGCACCTGATTGCAGACGCAGAAGAAACAAGGGAAGGAGCTCCGATAACGATTAGATAGGTATGTCAAGATACCGAACCTGAACAATTTCGCAATTGAGCTCGCAAGGCTCAAGGGTCGCCAATAGTTGTACCATATGGATGGCCTGGTGTTTATTTTACTGTGACCGCCGAGTGTTGGTAGCTGGCGTGAGGAATTGGAGCCGTCGAATGGACAAGTGAGGCTATCAGGGGATGCGAACAGTCCTGCCGTTTGGTTGGAAGCATCTATGTATTTTGAAGCGTAGGTAATTGTTGTCACAAAGTAGCAATGTGATATAATAGACTAGTTGTCGTGACTAGTTGGTATCTTCGATGATCCATGAACTCACCTAGATCTGCGGAAAAGTAGTATCTTATAGAGAGTACAAGTGATACAGCGGTCATAACCTACTGCTGGTATCATGATCATCTTCTACTGTCGCTTCTCTCCTAATCGTTTCCACTAGAATAGCCTGAAAACATCAATTCATTCTATGTATACATTATATCGCTTCATGGTACAAACTGCTTTGTCTTCCAACATCGTGTACGTACAGGTGATGTCAGCCATTCGTCTAATCGCTGGTAACCCGCAGCGTTCCCGTAAGTCGAATATCCCGACTGCTCGCCCCAACAAATATTTTGTACTCTCCATCTTGAATGACCCAGGACTGGGAAACCACATCCCATACACTGAAATCTCTCTTTGTAAGCTCGAAACGAACAGTTTCTGACTCCCCAGGAGATAAGAGGATCTTGTTGAACCCGCGCAGTTGTTTTGGTGGACTATTGGGGATACCCAAGTAGAGCTGTGCGACTTCGCTTCCAGATACAGAACCGCTGTTAGTGATTGTTGCGGTAACCGTTGCAATATGTTGCCAGAGGCTATCGCCGCTGCACTTGGACGAGCGAAGAGACTTTGATGCTCTGGTAGAGAGAGATGAATACCCAAAAGTCGTATAGCTGAGTCCATATCCAAACTCAAATCGTGGAGCAATGTCTTTTGCATCAAAAGCGCGGTAATCGAGATATACACCCTCGGTGAAGTCGCACTGCGGGTTAATATCATCTCCAGAACTGCGCGTGCACGGAGCATACACCGAGTAATCGCTCTCGTTCTTCGCAATCGTGTAGGGCAGCTTGCCAGAAAAGTTGGCTTCCCCATAGAGTAGCTTTATAAGAGCCCTGCCGCTGTCCTGGCCAGGCAGGTGGGCAATGATAGTAGCGGTGATATTGGGATGCTCGATCCATTGGTCAACTAGACGGACACCAGCGGCGTGTATCACGACAATAGTGTTGGCGCACTTGGATGCCACATTCATAACAAGGCCATCGCTGAAATCATCATGTAAACCTTCGCGGTCCCAGCCCTCGGTTGCGATGGCATTGATGAACACCAAGCAAGCATCAGAAGCAGCGTTAACATCGGGGTTGAAAGAGTCCAAGTCCCAGTTCACCCAGGTACCGTCTTTGCAAGCACGGCGCTGGATAGCACTAAGAGGCTGAATTAATGTTAGCGATAAGGAACCCAGCTTTCAAAGGTTGAAATCCACATACATCATCGATATAAGCCGGCGAGTTGGCACCCGCCCTACCACCAGTGACAATGGTGCCTCCCCTTGCCGCCTGATCGAAATGCGCTTCATGGCCCAATGCAACATTCTCCATCTCCGGAGATGAAGTGTATCCGTGTGAGAATAAAAGATCCGTATTCTTAGTACGAGGGATTGTTGCGTCGTAACCGAACACAGATATCATGGCGAGCTTGTTTCTGAATGGCAACGCATTGTTGTCGTTCTTGACCAAGACGTGTCCTGCAATAGCACCCTCCAAAAGGACTGGCTCTGATGCGGGATCCCGTGCGTCTACCTGTTCATGGGGCTGGGTGAGCTCCTTGAGGCCAATGCCTGGGATGGGAAATTTGTCACCGTCTTGGCCGACCAAATACCATGCAGCGATAATTCTTTACGCACCAAAGAATTAGCATAGGTGACTTGGAGTGAAGAGTTGAAAGAACTTACCGCGTCGCCATGTCAGTCACTCGATCTTCGGGGACGGTCCCATTCGCGATCGCATCGGTCAGATTCTTGCCCCATGACCCTCCAAGAGGCATCACCATGTCAAGCCCAGCGTTGGCGCTTTGTATGTCGTGTTGGGCATCCCAGTCAAGCATGACAAAGCCTTCGAACCCTAGCTCGGTCTTGAGAATACCGTTCATGAGCTTGTCATTCTTGCATCCGTACGTGCTGTTGATCCTGTTGTAAGAGCACATGACAGACCCTACGCCAGCATGAACACTATCCATAAAAGGCCACAAGTAGTACTCGTGTAATGTTTTATCATCAATGTTTGCAGAAACGGCTTCGACACCAAAGTATGGGCGCCTCAGAGTCTCTTGTTCATTGGCAATAAAATGCTAGGGTTCAATGGTTAGCAATCTGCTTTGGCGGCTCTAAGTGTTGAATGACCGCATAGTACCTTGATATTAGCAATTACACCAGCCTCTTGCATACCAATAATAGTCTCTGCATTTAACTGGCCAGAGAGATATGGGTCAACAGAGAATCCCTCCCAATTTCGACCACCGAGCGGTGTTCGTCCTAATGGGCCAGCGTTGGGGCCAAGCGGTACGTTGACTAACAAGCTTTGTTCTCAGCAATGAGGATATCAAACTAAAGGAAACCCATCCATAAGACACTTACCTCCCTTTACTTTAAACTCTTTGCCCATGTAGAACCCTCTTTCATATGTAAGGTTTCTATCCCAGTTTGCCCCAACATGGATTCCAGATGGATAAGAGTTGACCATGTCCGTTGCGCGAACTCCATTGCCAGCATCGTGAACACACATTCCAGGCCATCCCAGTCGAGGAACAGAGCCGGTGTTACCAGCACAAACGTTATCGCTGCGGTATCCACGCGTAATGTTGGCTCTTTCTTCTATCGTCATCTGCTGCACAAGCTTTTCGGCACGGCGGTATGCGTATGCCCATTGCCCATTTCCTTTGCCTTGCTCTGCGTGTAAGTGTAAGTATCAGCTGTGGCTCCACCAAATAGTCCGATAAAAAATGACAAAAATGGCAAACTCACGCGTCAAAGGGATCTGTGGTGCATCTTCGGCTGCAACAGTGCCTGGGGGCAGGGCTGCTGCAGCGAGAAACAAGCTCGCGCAGCTGGATAATGCGTACAGCCGCATGGTCGGAGTTCAGATCTTGCTCTGAGCTATTGACCGTTACAATCAAGCATGCAGAAGTTATTATCCCGGAGCACGTTGGGTTTAATATCCGGAGCAGGAGATCTTAGTCAAGCTCAAGTTTGAGCATCGTGATGAATGCAAGCTGGGGGCTGAGCTCCGTTCACCGCTGCGAAGCCGATGTTCCCCGACAAATAGGATCACGATCCGATGCGGGGACAAACATTGGTAGCTGTAAGAATCCCCCACCCTTGCATGGTGCAGCTCGTAGTGTGACAAATAACGCCAAACCATCTTCCCCCCACTCTGGGTTGTTGCGTCAAGTTGGGCATACAATCGAAAGGTCGAGCAGCTGTTGAATCTAGCGGAGAACCGGGGAATTTCCCCGGAGCTCCTGGCTTCAAAGCTTTTTTAGGGTGACTGACGTATGTAATTTTGGGCAATGACCAATGCTTCTTCGTATCTTAATTCCTGATGACGGCTGGATTATGCGTGGGGAAACATCCTTATTCCTCTTCTTCTTGTTTGATCCATGAACGGTATATCCATCGGTTATCCCCACGATATTGGCGATACCGGCATCGCCGGTATCATCTCAAGTGAAGGAAGGGGGTATATCATTGGAACTGATGATGGTATTCAACATCTTCAAGGCATCTGCTTGTCCGTTCCCGTGGAGGTCTTGCTGTGCCCATATTCTCCGTATGATCTGCTCTGTCGACGACAAATTGCTTAGCGGTCTCTCGGTTATCGCATTCTTTAATGCCGAAAGGACCAGTAGTCTATCGCTGTCGCTTTCCGTTTGTAGAGCCAGCATAATCATGATAAAAGGTCTTTCGCACAAGCCGAGGTTGTTCAACAGGCCGAATGCTTCCTCAGCACTAGTACGTGCCAAGCGTGAATCAGCCAATGAGCCTCGGACTACACGATCAAGATAAATGAGAACTGCAAGCTGGTACATGCGAGCAATCGTGAGGTAACGTTTTCTGCTTCCGACGACATGATAATCCTCTCTATCGATGCCGCTGCACAGCTGCTGGCCCATATCTCGGATCTGGCCTTCGAGGTTGTAAATGGCATGCGAATGGCTTTTCGATAAGTAATCTGGATCATCCCGGTCTTTTATCAAGTCGATGGCCCGACTTAGGAATTCCATAAGCTCGAGCGAGCAACCGAGTGTGCTATGGATCTGGCCATTTCTTAGTTAACTGCTTCAATCAGGGATGAGATTTGAGGAGTACTACCGTATGGAAATGATCGAGAGACACAATCTTGGCGATGAGCATATCCCGCTGTGCAATCGCTACCATCTCCGGGGTGCGCTTTTGCCAATGCTGCAAACTAAATTTGTAAAGGACGTTGTGATAAAATACCCAGTCCAAGAGAACCGTATTTTCACCGTCAGTCTCACGACGGCCGTGATAGCTCGACTTGACGATGGTCATGCAGCCATCAAAATGAACGGACCAAACGGTGGTCTTGCCATTTGGACAAAGAACCTAATATTTCCACCAATATTCTATTAGCATACGAAACATACAACGTTTACAATAGTAGGATCACCACAAACCTCGTATAAGCTTAAGAGCAAGCTTGCAGCAATAGCTTGAGCTCTGCACCTAGGATCCACAATCCGGTCGATTGCACCTTGTAGTGCAGAGACGGCACGCATTTGATGCATCATAGCCTCATCTGGCATTCTGAGATAAAGATATGAAATCGCGTTCATGGCATAACGGACTGCAAGAGATGAAACGCCATTGTCTGTGAGCGCCATCCGGCGGAGGAGGCCGCATACATCTTGTCGCAGATCGCCCCGGGAGGTAATTAGCCGAACAGCAGATGATATCTCAGTGTCATCTAGCAAGCACATATTAATGAGAAAAAATATTACATCTCGTGGTATCAGATAATTCTCACATATGGGGCGCTTATTACTCCCAAATCGGGGAAGCTGTGGCGACCGGGTAGGTGATGGTATCCATACGCTCATCTTTTTGTTGTTGGCTGCACAGCAAGTGATCATCGTTAGTGTAGGTAGGAAATAGTATGGCAGTCACTCATATGGTCACTCACATAGAGAATCTTGAAAATTTGTCTCATAGTAAAGCATGACGTCGACATTGGAGGTGTTTAGGAAAGCAAATTTGTTTGCTCGATACTTCTGACTCCGAACTTGCACGGTCATCGCTCGGCGCTCATCGCCATCACGAGGCCATGACAGATTGTAATCGTACCCAGAACAAATCTTCTTTCTTCTTTTACAGGAAGAGCATACCGGCATCAGCCTGTCGCAGGCAATCTTGCGATCTGAGAGCCGTTAGTTACAGCTGACTTTGACATTTCACCCTTGCATGTGAGAATTAGTTCTCAGAGGGGCGGCTTGAGCGTACTTTTACAATTCAGGCATGATTTCTGCCCTCGAGGTTTGCTGATAGTAACATCTGAATCAGCCATGATGCCCTGCCGATCAGGTTGAATTGCTGTAGATTGGTGCATGTAGCTTCCAGAATGCTTGGAAGCTGGAGAGATCATGCAGTGCTCTAGAGCCACACAGTGTGTATTTCATGCCGAATGCCGAACTCTTAGGCGACTCCGGCACCCAACGAAGTTGCTACAGGTCACAGCATAAGGGGTTAATTCCGCTAAGATTTGGAATTAGCATAGTGTGATATAGAGATGACACATGCAGCCGAATGCACTGGAAGGTTGTGCTGACTTTGGCTTATGCGTGATGACGACCTGAAATGTCGCGTGGCGATTTATAATGCTTCAAGCCAGCAGCAATTTTTACAAACAAGCCAGGCATCTAGTAGAGACTTTAAATCTCCTCTGCCACTTCATTTCTTCTTCTTCAATAGAGAACATTGCTGGGCGAGAATTAATTAACTACGCCATGATCTATCACAAGCTGCCTCATTTTGGCAGAAGAACGGCCAGGCTGCTGTCGACGTTGCTGCGAGTACACGTTTCCGCACACCATCGATAGATAAGCTCAGAAGCTCTCCAGAACACTCTTCACAGCTTTCACTCAAGCACTGGATCCAAGCAAAAATTCGCCCCAAAACAATGAGCGTAATTCGGTCTGTTCAGTTATAGTTTCGGTGTCGGAACAACGCTATTCCAGCTCAGCAAAAAACTTCTTTCTGAAGCTCATCATTTTTGCACTAGCCAAAAGCATACCCCTCTAGATCAAATCATTGCTTGCATCACATCACACGACTCATCTTTTGTGATCGCTCATTACTTCTTTATTGCCGACAGTGCAATTAACGCATTTCTTCTCAATATAGCATTTCTCTCTAGATTGACGGCAGATCTCACTTGATCGTTTCTGAATCACAGCTTGCTGAATTCTTTTCCTCATCCTCACTAGCTTGTGGCTGAAATATCTCAGCATACAAAAAAAATTCCACAAAAATGGCAGAGCAAGACGAAAGATGCCGAATCCTTGTCATGGCCTCCGGCAATGGCTCAAATTTCCAGGCATTAATAGATGGTGTCGCATCTGGCAGCATCCCCAACAGCAGAATTACTCGCCTGGTAGTGAATCGTGCAAAGGCATACGCCACCACTCGAGCAGAGAAAGCAGGCATCCCATGGGAGTATTTCAACCTCATCAGCAATGGATTTCTGGCCAAGGGAGAAAAGGATGAGGCAAAGACGGCTGAGGCAAGGAAGAAGTACGATGCCGCCCTGGCAGACAAGATTCTGGCCTTGGAAGAGAGGCCGCAATTGATCGTCCTGGCTGGCTGGATGTGGGTGTTTTCAGCTGAGTTTCTACGGCCGTTGGAAGAAGTAGGTATTCTTGTAATTAACCTACACCCAGCCTTACCTGGTAAGTCACCCATGCAACCACAATCACGTGTATGTCTGCTGTAGTTGCTAATTTGAGTAGGTCAATTCGATGGTGCCCATGCAATTGAGCGTGCTTACGAGGACTTGAAAGCTGGAAAGATTACTCACACTGGCATCATGGTTCACTATGTCATCCAGGAAGTCGATAGAGGCGAGCCCATTCTTACCCAGGAAATCGGTTGGGATGGAGAAGAACTTGACGCACTGGAAGCGAAGATTCATGCTCATGAACATGAGTTGATTGTGAAAGCGAGCGCCAAAGTAGTTGGAGAAATACTGGAGGGAAGGAAGAAATGAAAAAGCGTTTAAAATTTCATGAAAGAAAAAGAGAATCTTGTTGAAATCATCTTCTTATATAGAATCCGGACACCAAAAGATGAATAACATTGTACAATATGGACAAAGCACCTTTTCTTATGCCTAATGTAGCCGTCATAGCTGTATCTATCCATCTAAGCGACTGCTTAAGCGGTATATAAACTAGGATATTAAGCAGAACTTCACAGTTTTCGACAATTCCTCCTACTATAATTCTCTTATTCATATATCCCTACCCGCTAACATCAAGCTTCCCTCCTACACCTACCGTGTTGCGTTCCGAACGCTTTATGGTCGCCTGATCGGTACATACCTGGATTAACTACGGACCGATCTGCTAGTATGGAACGGGTCGACATAAGTCGCTCGTCGACCTTCAGCGACTTACGGTTCAAGTCGACACAGGTCGCTCGTCGTCCTCAGTCGACTTAACGATATCGACCGGATATATAAGATTTAGTTACTACACTCTTTAAATAGCTTAGATAGCTAGTCGTTAATATAGCAATAAGATTGATCATTGTATTCAACCTACTAGCTACGTGATAAGATTGCCCACTGCATCCTACCGACTCTGCCAACATAAACTGCGACCAGTTTATTACCTTGAGAAACTACCCTATACTATTTGGTATAGATCAGTTCGTCGTATTCTGATCTAGCTTGCTGTATGGAGCTGATTTTGTTGAGTTGTTCCTTGATGCGGTTGCGTATGCGGTTTTGGTTATTTGTTGCGAGGGCTCCCTTGTCGCTGAAGATAGAGGAGAAGAGTCTATCTCCGGATTTCGTTAGGGTTGTTATTTTTCCCAGTCCCAGCTGTAAAGCGGGTATGTTATCTGTGGCCAGCTTGCCTGTGAATCTTTGTTTTTTCTTAGGGGTGAGTACGAGGGTCAATGTCTTGCCTTTGTCTGGGATCTGAGGGGTTGTCTCTTTGTTTTTGAGGGGTGCCGTTTGCCCGGGGACGGTGGTGTTGCTTTTGTTTAGGTTCCCGGCCGCTTTGGATACGGAATTTATTGCTTTGAGGTCACCGAGGGGGCTGTTAAAGATCATTGATGAAGTTGTTTTGCTTGATAGCTAATTAAACAGAGTGGTTTTGAGTGAGGGGGTACCCAAAAGGTGGGGTTCCTGTAGGTGTAGGAGGGAAGATTAATAACTAGCCCTTTATCTTATATTTTTAATAAATATAGTAGCTATTATTGGTTACTTCTAAAGATTTATATTACCTCCTAGGGATAAGGTAGAGTTATTAACTAAAGGAGGGAGTATCGGGATTTTTCCGCGGCTGGTAGATGACGTCAAGGTTTAGGGTCACAATAGATCCTGCTGTTGGCTGCAATCGCCTTAATGCAAAAGTCCTGCTGTTAGCTGTAAGTATCGTAAGATAATGCTGCTGCTAGTTATATACTGCAGTTACTTGTAAGTATATCAATAAAATAGTATAGTATATTACAAGGGGTAATACTGAAGTAATTAAGCGGCATTGATATAACTATATAAGCATCAGCTAACTTACTATTGTATCTTTGCCTTCTTGTATTTCATCAATCATTTTATCAATCTATCGATTTATAAGCCTGATCTATTATGAAACCATTTGGAATTTGGTTTCTTACCTATCTTATGGCGTCTTCCACAGCAAAGGAAACTCCACCATTTAACCCAGATGTCCCTAATCCCGGTTATACTGGAACAAGGGATATTCTATATCAACCGCCCAATGCGCCTAAGCCTCAACCTAAGTACATTGCTGTACCAAACGAATATACACTTGATCAAATCAAACATGTTGACCTTGCGGGAATGATTGTCAAATTTGACAATGGTCAAGATTGGACGGTTATTGGAGGAAAGCGACTACTTCGCCATTCTCAAGCAATTGCCGATGAGGCAGCAGCTTATGATAAAAAGCACGGTGGTGTTGAGAGGGTACCATTATCCACGTACCCAATGATGTCATCGCCTCAAGAGCTTGATGAGATCTTGGCAACAATGCCCTCTTTCGATGAATTGTATAGGGATTTTCAGACACGACAGGATACACAGCAGAAACAGGATAAGGAGTCGCTACTATTACGAAGCTCTAGCGGATGTCACTCGGAATTATGCTGGTATGAGGGTGATTGCCGGGCTAACTCAAATGCATATGGAGTCTGTGACCACTCTGTAAATCACGGTTGTTCGTGGTATCCTATGCGGCCAAATGCAATTTGCCAAAAATGTCCGCCTCCCTGGTAAAACTGTAAGGCATTTGTGGTATAAGAGCTGTAGTATAATAAACTGAGTTCTGGGACGAACCGGGTTCCTAAAGTAATAAAATTAATTATTACATTTAACCTACTAGCTACATAATAAAAGCCATCCCTTGGTCTGGCTACGGTTTAACGATCTTCTTGAGAATATGATCATGATAGTAGGTGGCAACCGTCTTTCCGTTGTTGTTGGTTGAGATCCGATAGTCGTAGAGATCGCTTTTGAAGTTATACCCAATCGCGCCCCAGAAATGGGCGTTGAAACGTTCCTCTTCCTTAAGCCTTGGGCCCGGCTGCTCGTAAAGACAGTCTGGGCAGTATCTCTCGCCTGGCTTCCTGAGGATATGGACCTGGCGATCGTCACCGCAAGAAGCGTAATATTCATCGGAATAGACGATATCGCGATAATTCTCTTTGGCTGGCCTCTTCTCGAGAGACTTGCGGGCAAATTCCACGCGTTGCTCAGCGTGATGACGGGAAACGAAGGCCCTAGGGGAAGCAATACACTTCCGCCAATGCCGTATGCCAAGGGCTCGTTAGATCATTTAAGGATATACTTCCTTATCTATTCCAACTGCTGGAAGCGGCTGGGAATAGATCAGACGGCGAGCTTCAAAGCTTTCTGACCAAAGCAGCTTTTCAATCTTATTCAAGTCTGAGTTTAAGAGGATGTTCTTCCCGCCGCAAGTCTCTTTACAAGCGTTATAAAAAGTCCTATTAAACGACTTAACTATCTTAAAGCCATGGGTATAGCTAACTTGGCAAGTCTCGAAGATCTCGTTGTAGGAAAAGTCATAACTGTAGCGTTCCTTTTGCCGTTGGGCAAAAGCAACAGCGCCTTTGACCTGGGCTTTTTTTTTGGAGTATTGTAATAATAGAAATGAACTTTAGCCTCATGGGCTATCTTTGCCAGATATTCCACAACTAGACAACCTCGCGTACCCACCAGAATCCTCTTTCACTCCAGAGCTTTATATACTTGAGCCTCTACAGCAGCCCATAGTCCAACAACTTTGGCATCTCCAAAAGGAAGGATCTGGGTGCAAACCATCCCAGCCACGCCCTTTTCACGATCGCACCACCACCACAAGTTTGCCAGTCCAGCCCAGTGAACTGTTGCTTTAGACCTTCCAGTGCCGTTGCTATTCGCCATCATGAAAGTCAAACCCCATCCCTGTGGTGCACCTCCTTGCACAGCATACAGCTCGTCAATAGCATTGGTTAGTTCCGGTTTAGCAGCGGGAATACTTTGACGACTGAAGTTCGGGAACTGTGGAATCTGATTACGAAACATCTCTTCCACGGTGTCTTTGCGCAATAGTTGGCTTCCAGTGCGGGGGCAAGTGCCGTCGTTCAATAACACTGCCAATACCTCTGTGTGACCAGCTTAGTTGCTGTTTTACAAGCTGAAATATGTATGAAGCTGACAAGGAAATACACGACTTACTGCAGTATTCCTGGGGCTTTGCAAACATGCCAGCGCCACCGCTGTTAAACACTCGGCGTGTCTCGGACTCGTCATCTGGATTGACAACTAACGGGATTCGATTCAGATGATCTCGTGGTCGTATTTTTCCATCTGCATCTCTAGAGTGCATATATGCAAGACGATCTCGCATGTCTTTATCTGGGATCATGGACATATCTTTGATACCGAGAGGCTGGAATACATGCTTCTGCAGATATGCGTTAAGACTAAGTCCGGTGATGCGTTCGACAGCTATTCCGGCCCAATCGATGCCGGTCTAATAGGAATCATAATGTTAGTGATTTTGTCGCAATGCCAACTATAGAGAGATCTAAAAATGATTATCGAAACTTACACCGTATTCCCATCCTTCTCCAGGCTGAAATAGCAAAGGAAGAGAGGTAATGTCTTCAATTCGTCCAGAAAACTCTTCTACCCCAACTGGGAAAGTCCAATTTCTGAGCCGCTCGTTAAAGAAAGTGTAGCCAAATCCAGAAGTATGAGTCAAAAGCATTCGAAGGGTAATTTTCTTGTTTTTAGCTTCCAAAGTTCCATCTTCACGCAACACTTTCATGTCTTTCAACTCATGAAGAACATTTTCAAGATGTTCGCCATCATCCAGCTTCAGGGTCCCTTGCTCCACAAGTTGCATGCAAGCAATTCCGGTTAGCAACTTGGTACAGGATGCAATCCAAAAAACTGTGTCTAGAGTCATTGGGTCATTTGATGCCAAGCCTCGCTTGCCAGCTGAGTGTGCGAACAATTCTTCGCCATTTTTGTCAATGATTACAACCGTAGCACCAGGTATATCATTTTTGGGGTCGCTACAGGCTTTGTTGACTGTATCTTGAAGTTTAGACAGAGTTTGAGCACCGAGAGGCATGTTGACAGCTGAAAGGTGGATAAAGAGGGAAATGTTTGTCTGTGCTTTGCATATCGGTCAAGGGACATGCCGCCTTTTTGTGGGTTTTGTTGCATTCGGTTGTACGTAATGTCCGCTTGTGTAGCATTGCAATTTTACGTCCAGGGTTCTGTACAACTTTGCCACGCCTCTCTGCGAGTCTTCTGATCAAGCAATGCAACACGTATCCATGTCTTGGTGCGCCTCCGCATCTTGATGCGACACGTATTCTTGTTTCAGTCCTTCTCTGCATAATGCGTGCCGTTCCGAGTGCATGAATCCCCTCTTTCTATCCCGATCTGCCAGTTAATTTGTTGCAGCCCCCAAAATAATGTAACACTACCCACTCAACAGTCGGATGCAGGGATATTTTTGAGGTAGGCAACGAAGACACTTGACGCCACTATCAGTATGTGTGATGAGCTGGCTTGTGGCGGAACGCCAAATGCAGGGAGTTATCAGTTGCCATGAGGTAACATGATAACACAAGAAAGAATGGATTGAATTTAAAGAGTGCCCTCAATAACCCTCCTAACCTATTCGTTACCCAAGTAAAATCCTTCTACAACCTCTATTGAAGCTCTAAGTTACAATCTATAGTCCATCGTTATGGGTGAAAACTTTCCATCAGAGTCCAAGAAGTTCAACACTGAGCTTAGGGACTATTCTGTATCACATGCCGATAAAACCGGTCCTTATGCGGATAATCTCGATGTTGACGCAATTGTCGTTGGAGCAGGCTTTGGTATGATGAACTGGTTTTGGTGGTAACATTTGTATGCATTGCTGACGTCGTCCCACTACCCTCATAGCCGGCATATTCATGCTCAAAACTCTGCGTGATCGTGGCTTAAAGACGTACATCTTTGAAGCTGGTAATGACACTGGCGGTACATGGCGTTGGAATTGCTATCCAGGTGCCTGTGTCGACTCTGAGGTGCCGGAGTACGAATTTTCCTGGCCTGAAGTATGGAAGACTTGGAATTGGCCGACCAACTATCCCAATTACGAGAATCTACGAGCATACTTTGATCATGTTGACAAGGTGATTGGAGTGAAGAAAGATTGCTCTTTCAATACAGTTGTCGTTGGAGCTCACTTCGACGAAACTGAGGGCAAATGGAACATACGTACCGAAGATGGTCGTACATCAAAGGCCAAGTACCTTGTCCTGGGCACTGGGTTTGTAAGTATTTTATTTGTCATACATCGGCCTTTTGATCTTTGACCCTGGACTAATCCTGGAAATATTACAGGCTGCGAAGAGATATATCCCGGATTGGCCTGGAATGAACAAATTCAAGGGCGTAATTCATCATTCTTCGTTCTGGCCCGACGAAGAGATAAATGTGAGCGGTAAAAAATGCGCTGTTATCGGCACGGGAGCATCTGGTGTGCAAATCGTCCAGGCCTGGGGGCCGGAAGCTGGAGAAGTGAAAGTTTTCCAACGCACTCCCAACCTTGCTGTTCCAATGCGTAAGCAAAATCTTACCGTTGACGAGCAAGAAACAGCCAAGAAGTATTACCCAGAGTTATTCAAATTTCGCGAAACGAGTTTTGCAGGCTTCCATTATGATTGGGCTGAGAAAAGCACGTTTGACGACACTCCGGAGGACCGTGAAGCGTTTTACGAAAAAGTGTGGAACGACGGCGGATTCCGATACTGGGTCGCCCTCTACAAAGACACTCTCCTCAACGCCAAGGCAAACAAAGAGGCATACAACTTTTGGGCAAAGAAAACCCGAGCCCGAATTGATGACCCGAAAAAGCGCGATGTTCTTGCTCCACTTGACATGCCTCACTATTTCGGAATCAAGCGACCATGTCTAGAGTACAGCTACTACGAACAATTCAACAGACCAAACGTTGATGTAGTAGATATCAGCAACAATGCTATAAAGGATATCGATGAAACAGGTATCGTCCTTGAAGATGGAACACATCATAAGTTTGACGTTATTGCGGTGGCAACTGGCTTTGTGAGTTTTCACTAAAATTGTTTCACTATGATCAGCATCGCAATTCTAACATATTCTCAACAGGATGTTGTAACTGGAGGTACAGTCTTCTATTAAAAGAATACCTACAATTCTCCAGTGCAATGATTGGCTAACTTCTCATAGTAATGACCCAACTAGGACTTGAAAGCGTATCCAAGACCAAGCTTGAAGAAGAATGGCTTCCTGGCGCTCAAACATACTTGGGGCTCACCGTCAGCGGATATCCCAACATGTTCCACATCTACGGCCCTCAAGCTCCGACACTTCTTAGCAACGGTCCAACCACTGTAGAGGTACAGGGCCGATGGATCGCTGACTGCATCCAAAAGATGCAGAGAAATAACATCAAGTACATCAATCCAAAGCGCGAGGCGTCTGTCGCTTGGAAGAAAGAAATTGTCGATGCCAACGACCAGACGCTATTCCCAACCACGAGATCGACGTATATGGGTGGAAGCATCCCTGGCAAAGTATATGAACCAGTGTGTTTCTCGAGAGGTATTCCGACGTATGCGAAATTGATTCGCGGAGCGCTTGACGATATGTCAGGTTTTGACGTGGTCTCGAACTAAAGACAGCCGTGACAGACTGTTTTCTAGTTAGCATATCAGGATCATATTCTCAAATATCTTGATTACTACTGGTACCTATATAGAGAGACTTAGGCGACCAGTAGAACTTTACTACATAAATTGATAACGACAGAATACAACTTCAGAATGGAAGAAGAAGAAGAAAAGTAGAGAGCTTTGCGCCTGGCGAGGCTGTTATTTCTATGTTTTCTACCGTGGCTATGGCATTCTAGTGAACTAGGTTTGGTCTCCATTCCATATCAATGTCTTATCATTGCTCGTAGAGTACAATGTAGAGTACCTAAGGAAATACCTGACACTTCCCAAGTCCAAGGCACATGTCCAGAACGAGTCTATCGCAGAGTATTCTGACTCTGCCGTAAACAAAGACACTCAATCTAGAGGCTTCATCGGCGGGGTCTGGAGTTTTCCAATCGAATCAGTCAGACTCAATTTCGAATACCCGGCCGGGTATCCATTATCCTATTGACTTCAGTTCAACCTCCGCTGCCGCCTGTTCCACCATCCTCACAACAGTCGTAGCCGCGCGCCATCGCTGGTGGCGCCATTGTGACCTCGGCGTTTCGATGCTCTGGCCCGCTTCCTGGCCTCTCAACCCCGCAAGTTGCAGACAAGGTGTTGAATATGTTTGAACTTTTGAAGGTCGGTTTCTTTGTTGTGATTCATCATGATTGGCCGGCTCTCATTCAATATTTCTGCACATGTGATTTAGCATTCTGTACAAATACCGGCTGTCGTTGACATGTACGAAATAGAACCTTTACATCTTCATTTATTCCCCTCAATATACTCCAGCTCCCTTGCCTTTCACCTGCCGCTTCATACAGTAATCTGCTGGATCTTCTGCCAAATTACTACATTTAGATAGATACAAACTGAGCCAGCTTGTACGAATCTTGTGGAAATCCACAATGACAACCTCTGTTAAAGGAAAATACGCGATTATCACAGGCGGCGGCGCAGGTACAGCATCACCGCCACCACCAGAAAAAATTTCCACATCGCCTCAGATGCTAAAATCCAGTTATAGGCATCAATCTCGCCTTCGCTCGCCTCCTCCTTAGCAAAGGCTGCTCAGTCATGATTGGGGACCTTAGACTCACAACTGAGGTTCAAGATGTCTTGAGCGAGTTTCCCCAGACCAACCTAGATAAAGGCCAGCCCGCCGCGATGTTTTCCAAAGTCGATGTAGTCTCATGGCCGCAGCTCACATCGTTCTGGGAATTTGGACTTAGGGAATTTCCAAGGATTGACATTGTCATACCTGGTGCTGGGTTATATGAACCGCCGTGGTCTAGCTTTTGGCAACCTCCTCGCACTGAGACAAACCCACAGTCTGCATCCCTCGATGTTGCCGATGCTGAACCGGGACACTACGCGATTTTAAATGTCAATCTAACTGCCCCTATACGTCTAAGCCAGTTGGCCATCGGATATTGGACGCGAAACAAGTTGCCTGGCTGTATCGTCCACCTTGGAAGCATCGCCGGATATATTTCAGGCCCCGCTACGCCTTTATACTACGCTAGCAAGCATGGTCTTCACGGCTTTGTGAAGTCTCTAGGCGATCTACGCGATCAACTAGGCATTCGAATCAGCGCAATCGCCCCTGCACCCGTACTCGTAAGTTGCTTATGTTGTTACGACATGCGTCCCATGAGACATCAGTAACTAGAGGAGTAAAGTGGTAAGACTAACTTGTTTACAGACTACCTTGTGGAATAGCGACGAAGCCCGGCTGAATACTTTAATGAAAGATGCGACCTTTGTTCCTATGGAAGAAATCACGGCGGCCATGTACGAGCTTGTCGTTAATGAAGAATATGGTAATGGAACTATATTGGAAGTTACAGCCGGTGCGACGAGAGTTGTTCCTAAATTTAATGCGCCTCCTCCGACTGCTGGGTCAGTGGGAGCGCCAAACGCGAAACTCTATTACGACCAACTATTTGATGGTCTAAAGACAAAAGGCTTGCAAACGTAGATACGAAATGATTGCTTCTAGATTGTTGAAGAGAGATATCTTCAAAGAGTACCAACTAGCTCTACATGTTCCAACTATGCATAGCATATGAACTAAGAAATCAGCGCCCCATTTTACTATCCAGAACTAATTCTCAAAATTGTGGCTGGGGAATTTGCTAGATACGGAGTAACTATAGCTATAGTAGCAGATATTGAAGGCAGGTACTGGAAGAAAAAAGAGGTAGTAGCAGAAAGTAGTAACAGTAGCAGATACTTAAGGAACCGAGTACTTCGTACCTACATCATACATGTAGTAGTAAATAAACAATATTTCTTCACATCCTGTTCTGTCACTTGAATTACGCCCGATCACTAAGGTACTGAATAGATATTCCTAAGCCTGGGCCCAAGTTTGATTATCTACGGTTACAGGCATTGTCGGCTGCCATTAACCTTGAATATGAGGTCAAGGCCAGCCTCAATTTAAGTTCGTCTATACCGAGCTCTCTAATCATATCACTGGTCACAGGCAGAAAGAAGAAATTCTTTGTACGCAAATATATAAATCACATTGAACACTATACTACATCAAGAAACACCAAGTAATAAAACAATGGACTATATGAAACACCAATCAATCACCCCTGTCATCACCCCATCAATGACTGCTTCGCCAATTTTTGCTAAACTTAGTAAGCCTTGCCGGTGTCGACAATCTCGGTGAGGTTGGTGTTTCCAGTCTTGAGGATGGTCTTCTCCTTGGGGAGGGCCTCAATAATCTCAGAAGAGATGTTCAAGTGGTCAATGACGGTCTGCTTAGGAGTCAGGGCAAGCCACTGAGCAACAGAGATATCGGAGAAGTGGCTAGCCTGCAAGACCTCAAGGAAGACGAGATCCTCAGTACCGGTGTTCTCGATGTAGTGAGCATCAGCCTGGGGGATGTAACCAACATCACCAGCAGTGAAATCGAAAGTGTTGGCAGAGCTAGGGGCCTTGTAGATAGTAGCACGGCCAGCACCCTGCAGGAAGTAGTCCCACTCGTCGGAAGACGTGTGCCAGTGAAGCTCTCGCATAGCACCAGGCTGAACGGTGACTAGAGCAGCAGAGAATGTGGAAGCGATGGGGAAAGTGGTGGGATCCAAAATCTTGACGGAACCTCCGGGGGTTTCGAATGCCTTTTGCTGAGACCAGTGGTAGGTGTAGCCGGCGGGGCCCGTCAGGACGCCGTTGGGGCCAGTGATGTTCTGCTTGCTAATGTCCTTGGGCTGGGGAGTTCCGTTGAAGATGTAGAGCTGGTTGTCGGGCAGGTTCTTGAAGGCATCGACAGGGGCGCGGAAGTTCTTGGACAGGACAGAGCGAGGAGTTCGGGCAAACATCTCGCTGATGAGGAAAGTTCCGTTCTCATCAAAGTCACCCTGGTCAAAGACAAGCAAGAACTCAACACCGTTCTCGAAAGCCTGAATGGAGTGAGGAACACCAGCAGGGAAGAACCAAACGTCACCCTCGCAAAGGTCGTCAGCAAAGGTCTGAGAGTTGTCGTTGACGGCCGTAACACGGACGCATCCCTTCAAGATCAAGGACCATTCGCCGGCAGTGTGCCAGTGGAGCTCACGGTAAGCGTGAGGCTCAAGCTTCATATCGACACCAGCCATGGCCGTAGCAGCAGGAAGCACGGCAGTGTTTTGCTGACGAGCCCAACCAGCCCTACCAGAAGCACCGGGGCGGTTGTGAGAGAGACCAAGAGGCCAGACGGCATTGGGAACAGCACCCGAGTCCGTTCCGGGAGCCGCAAACAGATCGGGGTTCAACTTCTCATACTCAAAGGTACGAGGGCCGGCATCACTGCCACCGAATTGACCGCGAATGGGTTGGGGCTCTTCGACACTCTCGAAATCGAGATAGACGCCGAGGCTGGCATCTGCATCTTGTCCGGGCACTTCTTTGATGTTCTTGACCACGGCACTTCCATCGCTAGTGTCAGGAATTGGGGCAACACCCCCCTGAAGTCCGGTGCTACCGTACAGACTGCCAGAGGCAGCAGTAACAGTAGGGATCGGAGGAGTGACGCCCGCAACAGGCCCGCTGTTCTCAAGAGATCCAACGGATTGGATCCTATATCATGGTTTGTTAGTTTTGAAACTCTTTGTGATCAGAGAAACTTCAGAAAGGAATAATTCCATACTGGGGAGCTGGAGCGGCTACCGCCAGCATCGCAGGCAGAAGGCCGGCAATGGCAGATGAAAGCTTGGGCTGCATTCTGAAGGTAATTTCCTGGATTGATGTCCTCGAGTGGTCTTATCTCTCTCTAGAAGCTGCTAGATGCTGTTGATGCAGAGGCTGAGAAGCGAGTGGTGAATCGATTCCGACAGCAGCATTCTGGCATCTTTATATTAATCGAACTCGTGAACATATCTCCAATTCTGGGCCCGAGATTCGACTTCTGTGCTCCGTGCTCCGTGCTCCGTGCTTCTCATGGCCTCCATCAGTCTCATCGATGATGATAGACTCTCCGACTCGCCGAGAAAGGCCGACATGACAAGATGCTAGCGGTAATAACTCGAAGATAGGACCAGTCGAGATTGGGTCGCACGATATGTAAGCGCATCACGTCAACTTCCATGTAGTCAAATGTTGCTTGTAGTCCACTTCCAGGCACCGATGAGGTACTCCATCTGGGCGATAATATCCCTGCAATTCCGGTGATTCGTCATAGAGGCTGTGTACGAGCACCGTATGTCCTTTGAGCTTTGCCCTCATAATTCGCTTCGAGCGGCCCGAGAGAGCAATCTTTTCCTTGTTAATTCGAACTTTAGGCCCGAGACCGACTGTATTTTGGATCAATGCACGAGATATTACCCGTTCACTTGTGAATTCCGAGTGTCTGCTGCCATATTGCGAGTTCCCTTTCCAGAGAAAGATCGTCCTGCTCTCCCTCATTAAGGAGTATCGACTTGTCACGAACCGGAGCGTAATGCCTCGAAATGGAAAGCTTGAGAAACAGGATTGGCCTACTCAGAGCCGAAACATCCGTGAATTTGCATCAATCAAAGCCCACCATGTCACATCGTGACGCTCGTTCACGTATAAGCCGGTGGAGCGTTTTGGTCAACCCATGAAAACATCATGGCAAACTCGTTCCGATTATCCGTTCAAATGGGCCACGGATCCTTTATACTCAGCAGAGGAAACTCCATAAATGTCAGACACTAGACGGCTGTGCAACCCCATCCCTCAACTATCGGCCATAGGGCATCGAGGCCCTCCGGTTTTGATCCAAAAATGAAGTTGTCAGGGCTTCTCTATTGGTCCATTGGCGGGCCGTGCCTCGACCCATGAAGATGTGCGGGGATTAGAGGAAGGATTGGCAGCTATTTTTTGCCTCCGAGACGCTAAGCCGAACGGGACACACATTGTGTAGCATCCAGTGTCGTGCAGGAGGGCGGAAGACGTGATGGTACACGTAGCCTTGGGAATATACACCACACATATAGCATCCTCCCTGAGATTTCTTCAGACACCCTTGGTACTTCCAAGTACCGTTCTCAGCTTCAACACCTCTCGGGTCCGGAATTATGTCGGTATTCTGGCGTCGCACTACCTGCCGGCACTCCGGAGGAAACAGCTTTGCTTGGCGATGTATCGTAGCATGGACGTAACATGGACAGGTAGCAATGGACGTGGTGGATTCTCATCTGAATATCGAGTACGGCTTGAGATCCACAAACCCACGCCTTAAAATAGAAGCGCGCTGGACAAAAATTGTGAGAAAGTTGTTTTTAAGATTACTAGATATAGTTCAAGATTATTGTTGGTTGGCCTCCGCCCAACAGACATTGAAGAGCAAAAAGCCAACTTTACTAAGGTTAGAATGCTTACAGGTAGTTAGTTAGTGTTTACATGTCGTCTGTCTTCCCGTGCGCCACGCAGATCTATGCGCCCTTTCTTTCTCGCTAGGAGAAAATCACAATGCTAGCGGTATTTCGGAATGGCAAAGGAAACTTACCTTTATTCTAGCTACGTTTAGGCAAATATCCAAATGCCTGGAATAACATCAAGACATAGGCACTGGATAGTGAATGATGTTATAGCCCCACGTACAGCTTGCCCATTTGGTGATGCGGAACTCGCCGGAATCCAAGTTTGGAGTCCATCAATCAGTCGTTGCCATCCCAATCGGATCTCATCCTGTTCCTGCGCAGGCCCTCCCTGCTCTCGGCGACTTAGATCAGCGCACCCCGGCGAATCAGACAGCACAGGTTCCGCCGGGGCAGGGCTCCGAGGTCTACAATATGGTCTCGACCCGCCCATTCCGGGTTTTCTGATTGCTCCCGCTAAAAGATATAAATTGATAATGTACATGCGTATGCATGTACAAACAGACATATATACTCGTAGTGTTTCTCTGATGGCGGCGACTACTATGTCATTTGTAGCGTCTCTCACAATAGCCGTAGACTTATAATTATCCTAGGCATTGAAGAATGATCGTATGAATGAGCAAAACTTGATGACAAACTTCCAATTAAGAGGTGTCTTGCTGGAATCACACCTCATGCTAGTTGTATGCAGATATTGGCGTCAAAAGAGGGCAGACTCAGGCTTAACACAAACTTTGCCGACAGACTGAGAGCGTCGCGCAGGACGTTAAATCTTATAATTTTGGTCACAAGGAGGCCTGTTACATCTGGACATATTTGAGATATCAGCTTAATACTCTCAATGACGTGCGACTTGTTTTATTCCGGCGCATGATGCTGGCTGTGGCTGCGGAAACAACATCGGAGGTGTTAATGTGTTATTACATGTTTTAGAAGAGATCCGGCCGATAGATTGCTCAGATTAGGGGCCTTGTCGCCACAGCGTCCTGTAGAATACTTTGAAGGGAGCTTCACTATCCCTGGACAGGTAACCCTTATCCATGCTGCGCCGCTTCTCCAATACACGAGCAGCTTCAAGATCCTCATTCCGCGTCATCCCGTTCGGCGAGACTACCCTAGAGAATTCGACGGTGGCGCGATCACTGGTTGAAGAGTTGGAATATGGCTAGGCCAATAGCGAAAGATGAAAAAGGTACAATGCCTGTGGGATATTTGTCAGTTAAGCGAGGTCAATATCTTGAAGTGCTGGCTCTGAATTGACTATGTACTTGGTTAGAGGCGACATGAGAAACATAAATATTCAACGACTGGGATCCTTCAAGGGACCGATGATTAGCCAAACTCCTTAGATAACGTGTGTAGTATTATGAAACATGTCATACGAGATGTAAAAGAAAGACACTCAATCTACCAGCTTAGCCTTTTAAAGTAACTGCTTATATTTGTGTACCTTTACTATCTCATATCCATTACTCCTCCATACTACCATCACTATTTTCTTTTTTCTACTATCTGCTACTATGTCAATTTCAAGACGCGAGATGCTGGGTAGCTACATTGGAGTGCTGGCAAATAGGTGATGAAAAGTGAACTGCATGTTACTACTTGTATTCTGCAACCTTGTCAAGTCTCCCAAAGCCCTGCATCCTCAATTTTACTTATCCTATTATATCCACACTACCACATCAGAATTATCCCAGTCAAATATTATGTGCGAAAAATGATCCACATCTGGGATACTGTATAAATACCCGCAGCATTCCTCGGGTTGCAGTTTCTCTTTGCTTCAACAATGCCGCTGATTATCGCATCATGGCGGTCATGAAAAGCCCTGTCGCATCCTTTGTAAACAAGAATGATTCAGGTTGTAGCTGTTTATACAAAACTGCGGCGCTTGATGACAACGCGAATGGCCTTCTGCGGGCGCTTGACTCCAGTACCGGGAATCATACTGGGGAGCTTCCACGACCCTTCAGCATTGTCCATATCCCACAATGTGATGAAGCAAGCAACAATGCCCATGACCTCTTTCTCAGCAAACGTCCTTCCCTTGCATACTCCCGATCCGGATCCCCATGGTTTGAGTTTTCCATATCGGGCGACTCGGGCGCCTGTCTCTTTATCTGTTTCAATGAACCTATCCGGAATAAACTTGTCGGGCTCGGGGAAGATCGATGGGTCGGATTGGAGGAGGGCGTGAGGGGCTGAAAGCCAGGTTCCCGGCTTGAAGTGGTGCTCAAGGTTGCCATCGTGCACCGTTATGGGTTTTGACACATATCGAATAGATGTTGGTTCTTCAACCAGCCGAAAGGTCTCGAAGAGGCAAGATTTCAGAAGAGGACACTCATGGCTCAGTCGTGAAAAGTCAAACGCGGTGATTTGCGGCGGGTTAGTTGCCGTTGATAAGGATATGCACGAGCTGACCTCCTCCCGCAACTCATCCAATAGCCCAGGAGTGGAGTGGATATAGAGCAGAAGCCAGAAAACCATTGGCTGCATGTTGGCATTCAAGCCCCAAAAAGTGCCCAATTCGAGCTCTGCTCGGGCGCGCATAGGGACATCGTGCTCCGCGAGAAAGTTATTTCTCTCCATGGCTGCAGCACTAACATCGCTCATATCGGCGTCAAAGTCCACTGCGAGGCCGCGCTTGTACTGATTTATGCGGTTATAAAACCCTTCGAGCGCATCGTGGAGGCGAGTGCGAGCTGCGAGAGCCTCTTTGAAAGACTTGATAGGAGCCCACGTCGGCACGCCAATCACGAGGAGAGGGAATGCGTTGTTGTCAAATTTCCAGAAGTCTTCAAGGAGGTTATGATTGCGATCCAAGAAGTCCTGGCCATATAGTCGCGGAATAGAGACACAGGCACCAAAGTCTCTCATGAGCAACTCGAGATCTGCTTCAACAGCATCCGGCTGTCCTTTGGAGTCAGCGGGTATAACCCGAAGGGACGCACATCGCTCCCACTGGTATTGTTTCTGAGCATCCGATGAAAAGCTAAGCAGCTGGGCTACTTTTTCCGGAATATGGGCCGCCTGGATCGAAGCCGTTGCCGAAGCCTCGTTGACAAAATATCGTTCAATTATCTGCGTCAACTTTCTGTTTATAGCCATAAACTTTTCGCAGACATCTTGAGTCAAATTAGCACCAAAGACACGAATACCCAAACGCAATCCCAAAACGTCGGCGCTGAGAATATGTGGCCCCTTGGTGAACACTCTGTCAATGTTGTCGAGGTTGTGCAGGATTTGGTGTCGTGAGGTAAGACCGAATAGGGACCCTTTACCGCGCGAAAGGAGCGAACTACCTTCTAGTTAGTGGAAGATGATGCAGAGTATTGGCAGTACGGACAAAATGTTTGAAACAGTTCCACCAACTTGAATCAATGCGCTGCTCACGCCAATCTCAAGCGGAACCCACGGAGGAAAGTCATCCTTTGGCTCGTTCTTTTGAAGGCGTGAATAAACCCAAGTAGACGCGACGAAAAGAGCAGCTAAGAGGACAAGATAGGACGTAGCAGATACTGGCGCGTCCTGGCCTCGAATTGACGCGAAAGCATCTCTGACTATGCTATCTGCCATATTTAAGATAGCAGTAGCAGACCAGGGCAGTTAGATCGTTCATGACGAACGACTCAGGGACGTGCCGCATCTGGAGTACTTGTAATAAACCACGGCTAGACCGCTATTATGAGCTAGTTGAGATAACTTCGTTTCAGCACTAGCTGGTTAATTGTGAATTCAACCTTAGGGCTGAGTGGCTTAAGCGGTCTACCTGGCAAAGCTGACAATTGTGAATGATGCTGCCTCGAAAGTATCATATTGCTTAGGAGAGAGAGGGATACGTGTATAGACCCCTGCGGTAAGAAATTGCAGCCAATTGGATTCGCTACATATGTTGTTTGCCTACCTCTATCCCGGTTGATGAATGTTATCAGAAACGCCAGCATTTAGCGCTCAACCTGTCCCGCTACTCGTACTCGTATACTAGCATGAATACGACAGCCAGTGGTATCAATTAGGAAACATTTTCAATCTGGGCATTTTCCGCATTTGTGCTTCAGAACCACTTCCAGGATTCGCGGCTTTCGATTGGATATCTTTACGCGTATAGAGAGAACTACTGCGAATTACGTGGTCAGTCCCACAACTGGTTATTTACATTAGCACGGAGCACGGCTTGTACGGATACACTCCTGAAGCAAATGGATACATGACGGAACAAACTCCTCAATTCATTCGCGATATATACGCGTATTTACGTTGTCATATTGTCATACTATATACAGTAGTGATTTGCGTTGTCTTTTCGGACTTAGGTGCTCTTGGTAGTGTCCCAGATGACATTGCCAGATCCGTCCTTGATCTGGATCCAAGGAGCCGAGTTGAGGACAACCATGGTCTTGCCCTGGCCTCCAGTGTTTGTTTGCCATTGAACGGCGCCGTTGAAGTAAGTTCCAAGGTTACCGCTGGAATCGAACCTCAACTGGCATCCGGAAGGGCTACCGCATCCCTGGCTCAGGGTGTGTCCACTAGCCCAGACAGGTGTACCGGACTGGAGAACAACAAGGTTGTTGTCACCCTGGTATTGGGCAATGACGTTGTGAAGGCTTGCAAATGGGCCAGTATCGGTGGAAATGGTCAACGATCCAGCATTGAAGGTGACCGAGTTAGGGAGTGCGATAGTCGAGCACAAGAAGTTGGTGGTGTTGCCGGGGGCAGCGACAAATCCGGACTGGAGGTTCGTGGTTCCAGTGAGTCCAGCGGGGTAGTAGATGAGGTTTGCGTTTTGGTTGAAAACGCTCTGGATGGGAGAGCTGCACTGGGAAGCATCCGAGAAGCTGGAGTGGGGAGAGGGAACACCCGACACAGTGTTTCCGGTGACCTGCAAAATATATTAGCAGACTATTAATGGGTATGACAAGCGAACTGGAAAACATACCGTCAGGCCGTTAGACCATCCATTGATGGCAATGGGGAAGCTAACATGGCCACTGATGGTGTTGCCAGAGACGGTGGCAGGGCCCTTCAGAGGTGGCGGGGGATCGCCAAAGGACCAAACGTTGGCACCAATGCCAATGCCAAGGTTGAACAGCTTCTGGCCTTGGATGTTGTTGTTGGTGACACTGACGCCAGCATAGCTACCGTCGTACTCGCCGTCGACCATGTTGATGGCACCGAAGCCGACATAGTCGGGGGACGAGATAATGGTGTTGCCAGTAATGGTGCTACCGGGAGAACCGAAGATGACAATACCGCCATCAGTAGGGCCATTGATCTATCACAGAGAGGTCAGCTTATAGAATTCATCTTTGTTTGCGGCTGCCACTAACAGTGTTGCCCTGGACAAGAGATGCAGTGCAATCTAGTGAGATACCATCTGCCCACTGGCCGTTTCCATTGGCATCAGTACCAGACTGGCCGCAAGGACCAATATCGTTGTTGACGATAGTAACGTTCTTGCAGGGATTGTTGTTATCTCCAGAGCCAATGGCATGGAGACAGCTCCAACCACGAGGGTTTCGTGAAGCTACGTTGGAGACGGTTTGGCCAGTGGTGAAGCCGCCGATCTCAATGTTGGCAGCGCCACCTGGGAAAAGGCCAGCTCCACCTCTGTTGCCCTCAAGCTGAAGGTTCTTGATGCGGATGTTGTTGAAGTTCTTGCCATAGATCAAAGTGCTCGCAGAGCTGCCTGGAGCAACCTGAATGGTACCCCTTGTGCTGTCCGTAGGGTAGCCCTGGGTGGAGATTTCCTGGTTGTCGGCAGTGAAGCTGATCTGATCGGTGATCTGAATCGTAGCACCGGGGCAGAGCTGAACGACGGCACCATTGCCTCCAGATTGCAGAGCATTCTGGATCGTAGCTTGGTTACCCGAGGAGATACAAGCGGCAGAGGCAATAGCCGGCAGCGTAGCCGCTGTGAGCAGGCTGTTTTTGAGAGTTGCCTTCATACCGGGCAAGTCTATAACCCAAACTAAGAAGAAGATAGTAGTTTTCGGGTAGTTGACAAGAGCAGGCCTGTTGAGTAATGAAGAATCCTGAGAAATAGAACGAGCCCCTAGCGCTTCCCTTCCTCGCTTTTATCTTCCCAACTTGTGTCTCCTATTCATTTTGTCACAAACTACAACTCCATACCATTCGCGTGTTGTGCGGCTTCCTTTTCCGATCCTCGGAAAACCGGACTTTACTATGTTTCAGCACCTAGAACACCGCCCCGACTTTCTGGAGTAAGAATGAAGTAAGCCCACAATCATCCGATGCTAGAATGCATATTGCTTAGGTCTGATGCTGGTCTTGCTGGTGTAATCGGTACTGAATAGGGCGCATCCCAGCCGTGTCTGACAGCTGGACACCAACTAGTCCAGATCAAGAAGCTCCCTGCTAGCCCCTTTTACTTGCGAACCCTCAATTGAAAGCCCGACTCTGAAAACCCGAATAGCCTCGTGTGAATGGCGGATTCTCAAGGGCGATGAAAAAACGTGGTACGGAATACGGAGTCTTAGTCGCCTTCCGCAAACCCATCGGCAACATTCGGCTCGGCAGTAATCTCGGTCAGATTCCTACTATATTTGTAGTAAGGAAATGCATGTTTCAGCCCCCTCTCATTGGCTTCGCATCAAGTACCTACTTATGACGATGTTGCGTAACAACGACCGAGGAAAAAACAAGATCGAGGACGGAGAATATAGAATGGGGGGAGAAAACTAACTCTCTTAAGGCGATGTGCCGGATTTGCTATGCATAGTGGAAACGTTGGGTGCCTGGAGCCGGCAATTCCCAACGCTACGCTGCAGGTCGAGCTATAATATCACGTTGCTCTGCTTCACTTTAGGCTAAATGACAACAAGATCGAGCCAGACATTAAGCCTAACCGAAGTAGCGGCATCCTTCATCCTCCCGACGCACACAACCACTCGAAACATCGCGACTAAACAATGCGGAGAGGTACGAAATACCAGATCGGGTTGCGGGGAAGGCCTTGTCTTGGCTGTCGATTGAAGGAGCCGCCGGTAATCTATCCTTTAGGAGACGGGAAAATCTGGGGAAAGCGATGGGTTTTAGGAGATTTCACGTTCGTGCCCTTCGTACAGGGTAACATTGGCAGATGTAAGTGACGGCGTACCCGGAGATGGAGAGGATCGGCATACGAGAAATAGGTCTGGTAGCCCGCAGTTTGTCATATCCCGTCGGGACAAAACAAAACTTGCTCGATTAAGAAACTGGGATGAGACATGAAGCCAATTCTCAATGCAGTCAGAAAGCTGCGGGCGAGAATGAGCGGAGAGCAATGCACATGCAAAATAGACATGTATATAATAGGTGGGAATTGATTGCTTCAAAAGGGAGGAGGAAAAGCTATCAATAGGAACTCGGGCACCGATCGATGCTCTGATACTCCAGATCACTTGGTGTATCATCTTCAAAGGCAGTCATGGCGGGCCTACGCATTCTACCATGGATGTACTCCATGGCTCTTTTCCACCTCGCTCAATCCCGAACTTGTTTGCCTGCGTACCAAGCGACAACAACTTACGTGGGTTGCTATCATGATCCAAATTCGCCTCGCGATCTCGCAGGGCCATTTTTGACTGTAAACAATCTCAATTCGCCCCAATATTGTGCCAACCTTTGCGGTGCGGCTGGCTACCAATATGCCGGAGTTGAATTCACTATGTAAGTGGCTCTAAAGCTTTGGAAATGATGCCAATTCAAGATGTTGATTCTAACATAATTATTTTCTATAGCCAATGCTTCTGTGGCCACCGCATTGAAAGCACTTCCGTCAAAGCTGACGAGAGCCAATGCACTTCGCCATGCCCTGCGGACCCCAGTAAGATTTGCGGAGGTGGCAACATGTATGTCTTTAACTCCAGGATCAGATATAATAAGAAAAACGAACTTTTCATCTAACGCAAGTTCACAGGATCAACATTTACCAAGTCACTAATCCATCGTCAAACCCTCCCTTGACGCCTTCATTCCCTGACTGCACTCGCGATCCTCTTTGCAGCAATGATGTCTGTGACACCACCAAGAGCATTGCCCAAAGAGCCGCCGCCATTGTTTCGCCTATGACGCTGAACGAAAAGGTCTCAAACGTAGGTAGCTCTGCTTCTGGCAGTGGACGACTCGGTTTGCCAGCATACCAATGGCAGAATGAAGCGCTCCACGGCGTCGCTGGCAGCACTGGCGTGCAATTCCAGTCGCCTCTTGGAGCCAACTTCAGCGCAGCGACCAGCTTCCCCATGCCTATTCTTCTCTCTGCCGCATTTGACGATGCTCTTGTCCAGAGCGTAGCCACTGCTATCAGCACTGAGGCTCGTGCATTTGCCAACTATGGATTTGCTGGATTGGACTTTTGGACGCCAAACATCAACCCATTCCGTGATCCCCGCTGGGGTCGAGGCATGGAGACCCCTGGAGAGGATGCATTCCGTATCTCGGGTTACGTACTGGCTTTGGTCAACGGCCTTCAGGGCGGAATTGATCCCGATTACTTCAGAACTATCTCAACTTGCAAGCACTTTGCTGCTTACGATATCGAGAACGGTCGCACTGGGAACAATCTTACGCCTACCCAGCAGGACATGGCTGATTACTATCTTCCAATGTTCGAGACCTGCGTTCGTGACGCAAAGGTCGGATCCATCATGTGCGCCTACAATGCGGTTGATGGCGTCCCAGCTTGTGCTGATAGCTATCTCCTACAATCTGTGCTTCGCGATGGTTACAATTTTACCGAGGACTTCAACTACGTTGTTTCCGACTGCGACGCTGTCGAGAACGTTTTTGACCCCCACCATTATGCCGCCAACTTGACTCAAGCTGCTGCCATGTCTCTGAATGCCGGCACTGATCTTGACTGTGGCAGCTCTTATAACGTCCTGAATGCCTCGGTGCAGGCTGGTATGACTACAGAGGCTACTCTTGACAAATCCTTGATTCGATTGTACTCTGCACTCGTCAAGGTCGGATGGTTCGATCAGCCCGCAGAGTACAGCTCTCTTGGCTGGGGCAACGTCAACACCACACAGACCCGAACCCTTGCGCATGATGCCGCCACTGGAGGAATGACCCTGTTGAAGAACGATGGCACTCTCCCTCTTTCGCCCACTCTCCAGAATGTCGCAGTCATTGGTCCGTGGGTCAATGCCACCACCCAGTTGCAAGGCAACTACGCTGGTACAGCACCGGTATTGGTGAACCCCCTGACAGTCTTCCAGTCAAGGTGGCGCAATGTCAAGTACGCACAGGGAACCGCCATCAACTCTGGAGACACTAGCGGATTCAATGCTGCTCTCTCTGCCGCAAGCTCTTCCGATGTCATCGTTTATCTCGGAGGAATTGACATCTCTGTGGAGAACGAGGGCTTTGACCGTAGTGCAATCACCTGGCCCGGAAACCAATTGGACTTAATCTCTCAACTGGCTAACCTTGGCAAGCCCTTGGTTATCGTGCAGTTTGGAGGTGGCCAGATTGACGACAGCTCTTTGCTGAGCAACTCCAAGGTTAACTCTATCTTGTGGGCTGGATATCCTGGCCAAGAAGGTGGCAATGCTCTCTTTGACGTCCTTACCGGTGCAAGCCCACCAGCTGGCAGACTTCCAATCACACAATACCCTGCCAACTATATCAACAACAACAACATCCAAGACATGAACCTTCGACCATCCGGAAGCATTCCTGGACGCACATACGCATGGTATACTGGCACTCCTGTCCTTCCTTTCGGTTACGGATTGCATTACACCAACTTCTCCGTGTCACTGGGATCCACCAAGACTGCTGGCACTGACGTTGCTACCATCGTCAATAACGCCGGATCAAACAAGGACCGAGCCACATTCGCGACCATCGTCGTGAACGTCAAGAACACCGGCGGCAAGGCAAATCTAGCATCTGACTACGTCGGCTTGCTGTTCCTGAAGTCCACGAATGCAGGCCCCGCGCCTCACCCGAACAAGCAGTTGGCCGCGTACGGGCGTGTCAAGAAGGTGGGCGTTGGTGCAACCTCACAGCTTACTTTGACGGTGCCCCTCGGAGCACTTGCTCGTGCAGATACCAACGGTGATAGATGGGTCTACCCCGGTGCCTATACCTTGACCCTGGATGTCAACGGGCCAGTGACGTTTAACTTCACTTTGACTGGTTCAGCAACAAAGATTAGCACTTTGCCAAGAAGATCCTGAAGTGATTGGGACTGGGAAATAATGTAAATATGTTTGTTGGATAGTTATCTAGCACCAATTGAGCTTGTATGACATGTATCTTGATGATTTGTGCCTTTGCTTGAGCTCGCTTGCGTAGAAAGGATCTCACCATATTCGTTCGAGCATGTGCGCAGTGCATTAATTATACCCACAGATTATAAATAGGTTGGTACAGCCAAGTAAGTAGATACTATTAAAGTGGAAGGTAGATATTATTCCAAATGACATCGAGATCCAAGGCAAAGTAAGAAGTAGGAAGGCTGGCTGAGAGAAGCGCTATGCCTAGTGGGGAGAAAAGCGGTCATCTCACAAGTGATTTTTTTTTTCGCAAGATATTGCCCCATATCAAACAACGGAGTTTTGGGGGCCATTTAAAACGGGTTTCGGGATCCAAGGATAAAATATCGCCATTTTGGGTCGAAGCAGTTGGCCCGCTTTGTGATCTCCCGAGTAATGAGCCGGGAGGTTGGCTCCCTTAGATAGGATGCTCCTTACATGTACTTAATATAGACTCGATTTATCATAGCATATAAACATGATAGTTCAAATTACCCTTGCATTCACACCGAGGCGTGGGAAAACCCAGAAGGAAAAACCCATACCAAGGTCAACTAAAACATACTATGTAATTATGGATATTCATCCTTTCTCCAATCCCACAGAGTCCACAAGAGTCATTAACCCAACAGCAGTCCCACGAACAGCTTAGATAAGACCGGCCTCACCAGGCTGGATAACACCGTCAAGCTTGGCAGCGGCGTGAGCCCGAGCAACCATGCCGTAGACGGGGAAGTACGTGTCAAGGTAGGGAAGCACCTCTGCGGCACCAGGGACGTTTCGCCAGTCCCTCATAAGGTCGCAAACAATAGAAAACAGGCTGACGACTTGCACACCGGCGTGTCTCATCCTGTCGTTGGAGATCTCGCGGACAAAGGTAGAAGAGCTGCCAGAGGCCTCGGCATTGGCCCAGACAGAGTATCCCGCAGCTCGAAGAGACAAGGCGAGATGAGTGGTGCACACATCGGTAACGATTCCGGCAAGGATGACCTGAGTCTTGCCGGTAGCCTTGACAGCAGCCTGGAAGTCCTTGTTGTCCCAGGCATCGACTTCACCCTGGCGCTTGATGAAAGTTGCGTTGGGGTACATGCCAGTAATCTCCTTTGGCAAGGGTCCGTTGGGGCCTAGTTGTATGTTTAGCTCTATGTAACAGTATTTCAAGTGCCTAATGGCATACCTTGCTCTGCGGAAGTGGTCAAGATAACTGGCAGATCAAACAGCTTTCCAATGGCGGCATGCGCAATGATGCTCTCCTTGTAGGTAACTGGCTCAAAGTCTCGGACAGCGTTGTAAAGGCCATCTTGGAGATCGACGACAAGGAGAACAGCCTTCTCTTTGTCGAGTCTTTCGTAAGGATATGCTTCAAGAGAACAAGAAATGTCAATACTGTACAAGCCCCGTCAAGATTTCTCGCGTTACTCACAGCTTCCCATGACGGTAGCAGACATCGAGGCGAGCGCCACGGCGACGGTTGAAAGGAACTTCATTGTTGCTGATTGGTGTGATGGGTTCTGAGTTGAACTAGAGAGGATTGGAGAGTGTGATTTGCAGAGTTGAGCTTGAGCCTGAAGAAAAAGAATCATCTCTGAGGGGATTCATCTGGGAATATATAGTCCAACATCCTTGTCTCTGAGCTTGCCTTCACGAAGGATTCATTTCAGAATATGGCTCAGAAAATACCTGATTTCAAAGATAGTTCACTACTGCAGGGCAGTCACAGTGTTCCACGGGCTTCCAGCGCAGTAATTTCCACCTTGCATGCATGATGAGGTCTTTTCTCTGCAGTCAGCAAATTCATTCAAGTGAGGCTATCCACACATTGCAACACAACGAGCTGCCTACCAGGATCTGTCTCTTCGCCCGGTTTGTCTTTGTCCTCCATCACTGTTAGTTGTAATGATGACTAGTCCCTGACCAGGCCCTGGTCCACGTTATGTAATTCTAGTGTCAGCTCCGCAGCTGTGGCTTGATTGGCTCCAAATGATGCACAGCACGCCTTACGAGATAAAGTTGGCCAAGTTCCACCAATTATAATGAGTTAGCTTAGCAATTATGCTATGTTGACAAGTGGCTGACATTAATGAAGCCAAGCCGCGAGGGAAGGGATCGCATAATGGGCAACAAATTGTTAGCCAAAGTCGCCACCTTATCAACAACTATGTCATTAACTATATTGCTACTATCCACACTTCAACTGCTGTGTAAGAGCTGAGTCTATTCTCTCAAATAGTTGGCGATAGGAAAAAAAAATTCGAGCAAATCGAAGATTTTTGCCTATATTTACTCCCCCTAATTGCGTGAAGTTAATGCGTTCCTCTGTGTGTTTGTGCACACAAACACACAATCATGAGAGAGATAGGTAAGAAGACCAAAGATGCTGGTAGGAAAATTAGCTCATTGATTTTTCAGGCTATTATCGGCATCTTTATTGAACCAAACTCTCTTTGGCTTTCTGCTGTTCAAGCCCATTGCTCGTGTCTTTTTACAGGGTTAATGGTATGTATTCTTGTCAAAAGATCCTGGGGCCATACGAAGCATGAGCAAGGAATAGATTCCTCATACATTGCAGATTATGGGTCTCGAAAGCCTCGGCGTTACTGTGTACAATGCTGAGTGCGGACGTTACCCGCGTTCATTTTCATAACATTTCAAGTCAGTATCCGAAGGCTAGTGCAAACTCTGCACTGCTGTCTCGATGGTAACCGACTATTGGATGTACGAAGTGGTATTGAGACAATACTCTGGGAAATCCTTTTTTATATGCCTCTGTGGTGTATGTCTCTGAAGTGGCAAACCAGGAGATTTCGATCGGACAAGGTATGAATCGTAAAACAACACCTCCCGTTATGACTCAGGTTTGACAAACAGTTAGAAGACGAAGATTTTGTGTTTGCCGCTAATTCATCAGCAATGTGTAAAGATTTAGTGTCCAGCATATGCATAAATTTCTAGGTATACGATGAACACTCTGCCGCATGTATACAGTGTCGCTGCCAATCTCGAGGCCTCCCCCTTTGTCTCATCATTTAGTCATTGTCAAGCATTCGTTAACAAGAACCAATAGTATTTCAACCTCCTCATGATTCGTATCTGCCGAGGTTTACTTGACACGCTTGAACGGCTAGTGCCATATGTGCCTGTGGACACTGGCGTCTAGCTCTCGCGAGATGGAGCCTAAAAGCCTGATTTTCACTCTTGGAGATGTGTAGCTACCTTAAGCTAAACAATATTAAACAAGATAAGTGGTATGCAATTCTATGTGGCATCATGCGGTTGGTCAATTGATTAATGTCGTCGAAGGGATGAATCTCTTACCCCTTGCCAGTGGCAAATGAGGACACGGGTCAGCCTCACGCAAACCGTATCTTGTATTTACATACAGATCTTGGTGTACTGACATGTTGAATTTTCGCCACTCGAAAGAAAATATCATCTAAACTAAACCAAACAGGTCATCTTTGGCTATATTCAAAAGTACTACCTCAAGAAATGTCTGTGAGTACACATCTTCTCCTAGCTTGGCCCCTGAGCCTGGCCCCTGCCGAGATATTAGTATTCTACAAATCTCGTGCGCAAGCCTATCGACCCACTACACGCGTCCCAGCTTTAGAAACAGTTTGATAAGGGCTTCTTGCTAAGCTTTGAGTGATGTCTGAGTCAGTTCACCATCATTTTTTGTGGACGCAGAGATGGAAGAGCTTTTCCTATGAACATTTCTCAACTAACAGTGGTCGGACAGGATCAAAACCAGGAGGAACATTGAACTCTAAGCCACCCAGAGACAAACATCGTTGAAAAATAAAGTCCGAGTCCGGGCCGCCTCAGCTCACACCTGAGTTCGCCCCCAATCCCGACCTAGACACCACTTTAGCTGGGCGTAGAGTATGTTAGCCCGGAGCCGTGTAACAAATAAGTGGCGGTGTAAAGCGCCGGCCACTACCTAAACTTCTCTCGTTACTATTCGGTGTTGGTGTAGCGTGTTGCCGATGCTATACTGCGGTTTCACATATCATCCCCTCGTCCCCCCCATCCTTGGTGATCAGAACGTGGCCCCCCTCCAAGCCGTGCTGTTCTTCCCAAAGTTGGGTCCGCTCACAACCAAGTCAATGGGTCCCTTGTCTTGGAAGAAATGATTCAGCCCAATCTGGACGCAAGAACCTGGCGTGCCGTCAATAAGGACCTATTCTTCTACATCGCCCGAGGGAGACGGCCGCGTATGGTTCGTCCCTTCAGAGTCTTCGCCATGGCACATGTTTGGATTACTCATGCTTGAGATTATTTAATTGAGACACGTGCAAGAACTTTCGTCCTATCTTTATCCCGGAGACACCATTTACCCGGCTATGTTACATCAGGCTGGCTCGTGGGGCACCGTTGCAAAAGCGTTGGTGACGATCAATGTCACCGCGCTCAACTGGGTCGCAATTTGTTTTTAGGTGATATCGGCCAAAGTCTAGCGGCATTGGAGTTTATGATATATTAGCATCTTCTTTCAGCGTCCATTTACAATGATATATAGGGCTCCAGCCGGCCCACCGATGCCGTCCCAAACATTACCAATTATTATGTAAATGGCGAATCGTGTTCATCACCCGCTTCTCATCACTTAAGATGTGATGGACCCGCACCTCGGCGAACGAGCGGTTCCACATGCCCATACAAATTAGACGCCGTACCCCAATAACTTGTAACAAGTCATTTCGGATTGGGTGGTTTTGAGCTTCGCAGGCTCGCTTGAACATGAGGGGAAGATCTTCAATTAATTGATCAGTGGAACGCAGCGTTGGATGAGCATTGTTCGAGATTTACCATTGGATAACGGTGACGATAGTGTCGAACTGGTGTCGAATTGGTGTCATGGGAACTCTCAAAAACATTTCAACCAACAACGTTGACATGGACTATATAAACAATCGACAATGCTCTGGAGAGAGAATGGAGAACTCCAGCGCGCAATCGGAAACTATTGCACCAATTGTATGACTTGAGAAGATCGCGCCCTACATCATTCTTCATGCGCTACCGCTCTTTCATCTTTGGAGCTCTTGGGCTCTCCGACATCTTTGTCGACGCAGCTTCAACTCTTCTCTCAGGCGGGACAATTATCGCATGGGACGACAGTGCAAATTATCTTAAAATCATTCGAAATGGTTCCGTTTTGGTTACAGATGATCGCATTGCATCTGTGAATGCAAACCCTCAGCCATCTGAATTGCCGCCAGGAACGAAGGTTGTCGACATATCGAATCAAATACTGACTCCGGGATTTGTTGATACCCACCGCCACGGATGGCAAACGGTTTTTAAGACAATTGCCTCAAACACATCTCTTACTGAATACTTTAGCCGCTACGGAGAATTTGTCGCAGCAGATAAGTTCACGGCTGATGATGTATATATTAGTCAATTGGCTGGCTTGTACGAAGCCATGAACGGCGGAGTGACAACTCTTCTTGATCATGCTTCGCATACATGGTCTGCAAGCACGTCTTATGCTGGATTCAATGCATCAATTGACAGCGGAGCTAGAGTCTTTTGGACATTTGCTTTTCACAACATCACGTCTCTCAACTACACTGCGTCTGACCAGATTCCACTGTTTCGAGAAATGGCGACAAACAAAGAAGCGCTGGTGGGAGGCTCTCCCACAGAACTCGGCGTTGCATATGACTTCTGGGGGCCAAATCCAACCGTCAATGAGGCACAGGACATTGCAAATCTCATCAAAGAGTTTAACGTCTCAGTCATGACAACGCACTCTCTTGCCGGACCATGGGGTATAAGCAATCTTCCAAGCGAAGTTCAGCGTTTTGGTATTTTGAATGGCACCGTTCCCATTGTCTTCTCTCACTCCAGTTTCATAACTGCAGACGATTTGCAACTGCTTCGTTCCACCAACCAATACATCTCCATCACTGCAGAATCGGAGATGCAGTACGGACATGGCCACCCTCATTCATATGATGTGCAAGACCAAGCCGCACTCGGCATTGATACTCATTTTACCTATTCGTCCGATATTTTGACCCAAGCTCGAATGTGGCTGCAGTCCGTCAGACATCATTTTTACAATCAGGTGTTGGAGAATTGGCAGGTCCCGACTTATTCTCCCATGACCGTCAATCAAGCGTTCCTGCTAGCAACTAGGTCTGGTGGGCTAGCGCTTCGACGACCCGATCTTGGTGTCATCAAGTCAGGTGCCAAGGCCGACTTAGTAGTCTGGGATGCGGAAAACTCTCCTGCGATGCTCGGGTGGGACGATCCTGTTGCGGCAATTATTATGCATGCAAACGTTGGCGATGTTCTGCACGTATTAGTTGACGGAAAGTTTGTCAAAAGGGATGGTAAAATTGTCAACAATGATTACCCCAATATTCGGAGAGAATTCCTAAAGTCAGCAAAGAAGATTCAAAGCATATGGAAGCAAACTCCTTATCCCACGTACGAGGGCGCATACTCGAGCGGCTATGGCTACGGAACACCATTGACCGTCGATGTGCAGAGAGGAAAGGATACTGGCTATGGCACACAGTTTTTGTAATCCATGGGTGGCAACTGAGGAGAAGGATCTAGGGAGAGAGCGATATATCAGCAGAGTCATCTGTTATTCATAGGTCACTACAAATTCCTAACTGAAATGTCTAATTCGAGGAAAAATGTTCAGCGCTCAGCAGCAACACAGAGTTGAAGTTCTGTCGCAGTATTCTGAGGAAATATAACGATTATCGTCACTTATGCTAGCATCACCACTATCACCATAATCCTCTGGTCTCTACTAGTACCAATATTAAAGTCGAGCAAGAGGGGGCGCTAGACAGCACTTTCTTAATGTATAGTTTGACTTCCTTTTATTGAGTTAACATAGTATCTTATGAGCTGCTGGCTGCGTGCTACACCACTAACTAACAACGTATATGAAGTCATGCAATCACTCAAAGATAAGACGCCTCAACGAGGAATCCCACAGTAAACTTGGCATGCCGAAGAACCGCCGGCCACTGGATCTTATCGAGAGACTATCTAAATGTCAGCTAGAACTGGGTAATCTTGATAGTGATACTTACGTCTCCAGCAGTGTGGATGCTAGGGTTGGACCTCTCGAAAGTGTCTTCATTGACAAACGCAGAGGCTGCGAATCACAGGTCAATAAGAATTCCGAATGGATGCTTTAATACTTGAGAAACTTACGGAAACCGTTTGATCGAGCACTTGCGTGGTCAGAGCAGCCATAACCGCATCGCGTGGTAAGAGGTGCAGCACCCGTGTACTGGGTAGCAATTACTCTGACGTATTGCGTCAAAGCCGCATCAACGTTATCAGTATAGACAGCCAGCTGGTTGCTTGGAGAAAATCCAGTCATGTCTTGGTTGAGCATAGCAAGGACTGTCTTCCCAGTGGATTTATAGTTGGAGAAGATTGCCTGAGACCCGAGAAGTCCTCCTTCTTCACCACTATACCAGTGGAACTCAATTGTGTTTTGGGGAGTGAAGTCTGACTGGGCGATGACACGAAGGGCTTCAAGGATAGTAACTGATCCAGAGCCGTTATCATCTGCGCCGGGGCTGCGGGCTGTCGTCGAGCCAGCGGTGGAGTCCATGTGAGCGCCTACGATGACTTGAGTTCCGTTAGCAACTCTGTTATTTCGCATTGGGTATGCCGATGGCGAGCTTACTAAGGTTTGAACTCTCTCCGGGCAACCGGGCAATGATCGAAGGCTGGTTCCAGGTATGGGTGAACCTTTGCACAGTGATCTCTGGTCTTGCAGAGGCAATGGTGGAGACTTGGTCAAATAGCCAAGCCGAAGCCTGAGTGCCAGTTGTTGAGCGATAATGCCGAGTAGTGAATCTAATCAACTATTAATATGTGGGAGCTGTATTGCGAGAGTGATTGGCTAGTACGCACTGAGTAAACGTAGTCAGCCAGCTTTGGGGACCGGTGGTGGACACTTTTGCGATGAGCGACTGGGCTTCGTCTACATGCTCGACCCTTGTCGGATAAGTGACAGCGCGAGTAGTCAGAGAGGTGTCTGATGGTGCTCTTGAGAGAATGGATAGCACCTCATCATCCTGTGAGTTGATGTCAGTAACGATGTCTGTAACGACCACGGGTAAATGACGCCAGTTGCATCATGCTTGCCTTAATATCAGTAATGTCAATGAATCCAATGTTCTTTGAGGTAAATCTGTCAAACTTCTCCTGTTCAGTCACCCACTGGCCAACGTCATCTTCTGAAGTTTTTATAAGTCGAAGCTCCGAGTTGCTGCCAGTGAGGGGCGCAGCGAGGGCAAGCGGGAAAGCCGCCACAAGCAAAGCAAGGGTAGCTTTGGTAACCATTTTAGAAATCTGAACAAATCGATGTTGTCAAGAGTTTAGAAAGAAACGTTCCGGTATCCATGGGGTAGTGGCTCATTTTATCCATTAACTTCAGTACAGGAGATGAATCGGCAACTCAAATGACGCCATACTCCCTTCTTTCAAAAAGCATAGATTCAATACCGCTGCTTTGCGCCATCCCAAAGAACATTGGCATCCACTCATTTGCATTAACATATGACGAATTGCAAACTAATGAGCTTCCTTATCTGGTAGCTAGAGTCCGCAAGAATAAAAGGCTCCCCTCATTGTTGCAAAACATTCCTAGATAAGCTAGGTGACATTCGGGCCAAGCATGGATCAAGCTGAGCGGAGAATTGACATATAAGCTTAATTTATTGGCTAAAACTATTTTGTCAGCCACCCAAAACACCTCTCTAGGGCTTTAAGGTCTTCAAGCTTGTCCTTGGCAGTCGGGCTTAGCTGCGGATTGGAAGTTGGAGTAGGAGAAGAAGAAAAGCAACTGTAGCATTGGCGAAAGTTCCACGCCAAAATAGCAGGTGAACCAAGATTGACTCCGCGCCGGCAATCAATGTGGCCGGAGATGCGACACGTTGATGTCTAGTGTTTGGGCGGAAGAGGGTTTTTGGTGAAATAAATGCGCAAACTATTGCGTTTCTGCTCGGAGGTTGCTATAATGGCGCATATTATACCAATGATAGCCGGTTGCAAAAATAATTGAAGATCTTTGCAGTTCTCAAGTACGACATCGGCGGAATATTAAGCCTGATCAATGGAGACGTGGGTGCTTACACAGCAGGATTAGGAGTTGGATAGGATTCGAGATCAAATGAAGAAGAAAGCGATCTTCTCAAAATTGTCCAATTGCCCATGAGTAGTGTGGATAGAAGACGAAAGTAAACGCTATTCATGGAACTTATAGACCGAAAAGACCCATTACTCCTTTGTATACGTTATCTACGATTACACCGTCTGAAACCAATTTCGTTGTGCTTGAACCTTGCTGTTCGGACCTGTTTGCGCATGTATTTTGAGTTTGTTCTTGAACCTTTATGTAGCAGCGGTCATACTTTGTGACATGAACCTTCAAGGTTTGACTTGGTCAACTGTTGTCGACAAGATTGAGCTACGGATTGACTCTGGATTTGGTCCAAAAGCTGGAGCATAGCCTTCCTCCGAACCAGCTACTATACAGGCTTACTATCCCTCCTGATTAAAATATAATTTCCATGTACATCCTTCAGCAATTTTGTGACCGCATATTTCTTCGTCAAGGCTGGTCGACGAAAAAAGGTATCGCTCGCCTTGGAGTTGCCAAGTGTTTATAATGAAAATTTAGTCCGGCTCCACCCATCAAATATCTCGAAGCTATAATAATATAGTGGTTAGTATATCAGTTTGTGGATATGAAACACTGAAGACCGAGGTTCGATTCCTCG
Source organism: Trichoderma camerunense (assembly GCF_050948025.1). Lineage (NCBI taxonomy): Eukaryota > Fungi > Ascomycota > Sordariomycetes > Hypocreales > Hypocreaceae > Trichoderma > Trichoderma camerunense. The sequence continues at coordinate 1,121,147 of NW_028145359.1, read as the reverse complement.
TTATGGCAAGATATTTCTTTTTTTACTTCATTTCCATATTTTTCCCTGAGGCTGTTAACTGCTCATCATAGTCTTGTTTTATTTTCTTAGTTTTTTCTTCGTGGGTTAACCCCTCAATGCTTGTGCTGTATGCTACATTTCTACATGAGGAAAAATACTGTAGCAGACCTGACAATCTAAGGCACTTCGACAAATTACCAGTACACACATCATTCGTTATTATATACAGCGTAGTATCCATACCATGAGTAATTAGAGGCAACAATTGCCGTTATTATGCTCCTCTGGAGTGCCCGCTTGGGGTGGCCATGACTTCGTATCTTATAATATCCGGCTTCTATTTCCTTCCGGCCGAATCCGACCGCTAGAAGCTCTCTATATTTGGGCGTTGGCCCACAAAGATTGCAATCTTTGTTGAGGAAGTGTTAAGCCTGATCGGCTCTAGTAGCTTCACTAGAACACCAATTCCGCCCGGCATCATTCGGGAGGGCTACAACTTAAAACCGCTTCACAATTACCACCAGCCCCGATCGACAATTATAATTACATATAAAGATACTTTTTTCAAGCAACTTTTTGAGTATCGAAGCTGTCAATCCAACAGTTACAACTACCATTCCATATCTTGGCACCCAAAGTACGAGCGAACAACACGGTATCACATCGCAATTGGTTTCAACTAACATTTGGACTCTCCCATAGACTCACTGAGCGAGCGAGCATTTCCTAGACACAATGGCCTCCAACTTTACCGTTCTCTACAACCAGCCCAAGGAGGGCGAGTACTTCGACATGGATTACTACATCAACACACACATGCCCATTGTGAATAAGCAATGGGGCCCCATCGGCCTGAAGAGCTGGCAGGTCATCCAGGGCGGCCCTGATGCGCCCTTCTCTGGAGGTGTTTTGATGACCTGGGAAAAGCCCCAGGATGCAGCAAATGCTCTGACGGCGGAGGAGTCAAAGCCCGTCTTTGCTGACGTCCCCAACTTCACAAACTTGAAGCCAATTTTGCTGCCTTCAACCATCTTGAGCACCTGGGAGAAATAAAGAGGGGTCGCGGAATTGGCGCGGGGTTTGGAGGGGGACCCCTGTGGTGTCATGACGCCATTTTACATGGTGGTGGTACTGAATACGCGTTTATTGGCAGAGATGCGTCGGAACATAGCAGACTGTGAATGGTATCAATTTTAGCCGGGAACAACGCTACAGTCAATATATTGTACGTGAGATGCAGGTATATGTTAACTGAGAGGAGTATATGTACCTCTTGTTAGGGATGTCTTTTGATGTACATGGCACATAATCCCGCATGCGAAAGAACATGATTCTATTTACACAGCTTCCTCAGGAAGGTCATCACATCACCTCATCATCTTCTCATAATCACCTTGCTAAGAAATCTCAACACACACCTTTCCCTTGTGCTTGCCCAACCACTGGTACTCACAAGCTTCCTTGAGCTGATCCATGGAGAAGACTTTAGGGTCAATGACCGGCCGAAGCTTCTCTGGGTTTGCCTCGATCGCGCGACACAGCTCTTCCAGCACGACTCTAGATCCCACCGCAATCGGCCGCACGATGCATCTGTGCTGGAAGCAGTCCGAGAAGCTTGGCTGATCACCGCTGGAGCCTCCCAAATACCCAACAATATTGATGACGCCTCCAATTGCGACGGCCTTCAGACTCTGTCTCATAGACACCGGTCCAGAAACCTCAACGATATGGTCAAAGCCGCCTCCACCGGTCAGCGCTTTGGCAGTGGTGCCCCATTCGGCGTCTTCTTTGTAGTTGATGACATGATCAGCACCAAGGCCTTTCAGAAAATCGATTTTTTCGCTAGAACTCGTAGTTACGACGACCCTGGCACCAACTGCCTTTGCAAACTGTAGCGCAAACACGCTGACGCCTCCCGTTCCTTGTGTCAGAACCCATTTTCCAGCACTCACCATATAGTCGGACAGCCCAAAAAGAGCGCTCCACGCGGTGACTCCAGCACAAGTCAGTGTTGAAGCTTCCAGAGAGCTCAAGGTCGATGGAATTCGAACCAATCCCTGTTCATTAAATGCCCCATAAGTGCGAAGCGTACCATCTAACGCTCCTCCGAGCGCTGAGACGGCCGCAGAGAGTTGGAACGGCCCACCGACATAGTCCTGGAAAAACGCGGTGACAACTCTGTCGCCCGGAGTGAAGCGACGAACGTGTTTGCCAACTGCGATAACAGTACCAGCTCCATCCGAGCCTGGGATAACGTTTGGAGCCACAGGGTGAATTGATTTCCCTTGTGCTATCATAAGGTCACGGTACTTGAGAAGCAATCTTATTAATCATGATGATGTAAAGTCGAGATGCGATATCGACTTACATTGAGCGATACTGCTTCCACTGTGCGCGTTGTTAGGACGGCGATTTCTATAAAACAGACTCGCTGCCAAACTCACGTTTCACCAATACCTGGCTGTCTCCCAATTCAGGAAGCGGCTGTTCAGAATAATGCAAAGCGTCAAATCCTTCTCCGTCGCTCACAGTCCACTGGTGGACAACTTTGGGAATTGACAGGGCCATTTTTCAGGTGCTTAAACAGAATATTGAAGGATAGGGTCGCGAATACGACTTATGCGATACTCAGATAGAATTCTTGAATTGTATATTGTTTGTTCTAACTCTCCAAATGAATGCTATTTATACCAGTCTCATTTCCTTGCAATAGCCTGTTTTCGCTATGTGAAAACTCCGTACATTAATAATTCGCTGCAGAGGTTCAATTTTCTTACACGGAGAAAGTAAGACATTTCGATAAATGATTTAGAAGTCAGCGCTCAATTTATAATTCTCGATGGATAGTGGAGGGAGCTGCGTACTTAATAGTCATTTATTACTCTCTTCGACATTGTCTTTTCGGACAAATCTGAAATCCAAAACAGGTATCTGGTGGAGTCTTGAATGGGGCATTTAATTGGCCATCGGCGATGGTTAGAAACATTAAAAAACTAACGCCGATGACTGTTCCTTCTCCATCGAATGAAAGGTGTTACTTAACTGGGGCTCAACTGATCGGACTTGTTGAATCGCCAAGTTTCCGTCCCAGATTCAGAGTACCATAGTCACTTTTACCGCGGAGCTCGTACCTCACCGCGGAGCTCCTCCCTGACAGTGGAGTTAAAGGTCCTCCTTGCAGTGAATAGAATGTTGTCGGTACCGAAAGTCCGACTTAGATGGCATCTGAGTCGTATCACCGTATGTTTCAACGTTGCAACAAGACAAGTTAACAGCGGCCAAAGCGGCATTTGTAGTTTTCGGAAAAAGTAAACTGGAATTTAAGTAAAACCGATGAAACATCTTGCCTATTATCTCCAAACATCGTTTGTTGTTGACACTGGCTGACATCACATCATAACATCTCTTCTCGAACAAGAAATAATTGCCTCTTTTGGCGATTCGTGCCACCGCTAACGCCGGCTTCATAAAGGCGAGCACCGGAACCGCGACCCATCCCCGCTCGCTTCGAAATTCCGTGGTTCTTATTGCCGATAGACTTGCCGATAGACTTGACTCAAGTTCACGAACATGTTGTTGAAAGTTGAGATAAAAGAGAGTGAAATGGCAATCTCAAGGGTCGATTCAACAATTAGATTCATATGGCATCAACATATAAACGTGTAGCATATTACACACGACAGATTCAACTTAACAGCAGCTATTGCGCTTTTAATCGCTTTCGTCGACAGCAACTTAGACCATTTAGCTTAACTCATCCCACTATGTCTCTTCCTACTAGGCGCCTCGGAACTGATGGTCCCCTCGTCACAGCCATTGGCTTTGGCGCGATGGGCATCAGCGCTTATTATGGAGCCACAGAGTCTGATGAGGAACGCTTCAAGGTTCTCGACCACCTTTATGAAACTGGAGAAAGGTTCTGGGACACTGCCAATGTTTATGGAGACAGTGAGGAACTCATTGGCAAGTGGTTTGACCGCAACCCCGAAAAGCGGAAAGATATCGTTCTTGCAACCAAATGGGGGAACCTGGGCGGAGGCAAGGTCAGAAATGACCCTGAGTATGCCAAGGAATGCGCCGAGACTAGTTTGAAGCGTCTTCGAACGGATTACATCGATCTGTATTATGTCCACAGAGTTGATTCCAGTGTTCCCATTGAGAACACCGTCAAGGCCATGGTCGAACTCAAGAAGTAAGTCTCAATGCTGAGCGTTGCCTTATATTCTACCATGCCTTATGAAAGGAAAATACTAACTCTTCTTTAGTAAGGGCTGGGTTCGGCATTTGGGTCTCTCCGAGGTTTCGGCCGCAACACTAAGAAGAGCTCACGCTGTGCATCCCATCACTGCCGTTCAGATGGAGTACAGCCCTTTTGCGCTGGAAATTGAATTGCCAGAGACGAATATGCTCAAGACATGTCAAGAACTCGGCGTCGCTGTCGTCGCCTACTCTCCTCTTGGCCGAGGATTCTTGACTGGACAAATTCAAGGGCCCGAGGATTTCGAAGAAGGAGACTTCCGAATCAACATTCCTCGATTTTCTCCCGAGAACTTTCCCAAGAACCTGGAACTGGTTAACACTTTGAAAGAGATCGCGGCTCGGCATAATGCCACGAATTCGCAGCTGGTCCTTGCCTGGCTCTTGAAGCAGTGGGACATGGTCATTCCGATCCCAGGAACTAAGAGGATCAAGTACTACGACGAAAACATGGGAGCGCTGAAGCTGAACATTAGCGATGAGGAGAATGCAGAGATCAGGAAAGCTATTAACAAGACAACCATTATCGGAGACAGGTACCCTCCAGGCTGGAGTGCATCTCTGTTTACGGACACCGTTCCGCTGAAGGAATAAGCTGTATGCTGCATGAAGCATGGTTATTGCGTGATGTATGAAGAGATATACAAATATTATTTCTCATATGGCTAGTTCACTAAAATTTCTGATCAAAGTTGCCAAGATACTAGGTAGCTGCATGCAATATAGGTTCACATTACCGATTGCTCATTGGCAAGGTGACACTAGCTTTGCCTGAGTTGACAAGCTCGTATTCGTGGTGGTGATGGAAACACTAGATCAGCGGCGAGTTTATCTCTGCCCCCAGGGTCCCAAAATTTGACTGGGCACTCTGACAGTTTCTTGGTGCTTGGCTAACTACCTTACCAGTTACATTTCACCTCGGTGGATATGTCAAATTTCACAGCAACTTTAAACTCCTCCTGGTCTTCCTTAACCTCCAGCCCTGTAATTGGCCGTACAAGTGGTGCACGCTTATGCAGCTGGGAAAAGTTGGGACCATGTCATTTCACAGCAATCTTAGCCTCTCCCAAAGGCTTCGTATTCCCTTTTCCTGCTGGCAGTAGTATGCGCTTCCTCGCCGAATGTGGTCAACCTACTTTATCTTACTGCAGAAAGCCTAACGAACGAGTCATCTCGCCGCTAAAGTTCAAAGGACAAAAGACTCCCCCCAAAACCCCCATACATACGCAATTCAAGGGTTATTTACCCACCATCATCCCATTACTTTTGCCGCTGCTGCCACTGTTTCAATGGTCGCCGCCTTCGCACTTCTAAAGACGGTCCGTTAGTGTCGTGCGTTAGAAGCCGGACCAGAACCGCGATGGTGTGAATAGCGTCGCTCCCAGCGCTGTGGCAGTAGCGCTGTGGTTGGCATTTTTTGCTAAAGCCTATAGAGAGCATCACATCTCCAAGAGGTGGCCAAGTCTTGGCTAGATCTTCCTGCTTTGATATACAAACTTGCTGAGTTATATCGACAACATCTACCCATCCAACCATCTCTTGGAATAGACTTGGGGAAAACACTTGAATAGCCGGTAATTCTCGGGGATGAGGATGCCAGCCGACTAGTATGATGTCCTTCCCAATATAGCGTTGTTTGATGCTGTCAACGATGATTTTTATCTCTTTGCCTACGTCTGCGGTTTTAATAGTACATCCAAAGGGAAACGGAGGAAATGGTCTTCGTCGACTTCGGCCCTCGAGGTAGAAACAGTAAGATTCGATCTTATATCGATCTACAAACTCTTGGGTCTCAAATGGTAGCGACGGGAACTCGGTAGATTGGAGACTGGCCGGTGGTAGGATAGCGAGACCTATTGACGTGATGCCTTCTCCAATCCCTTCACAGCCTTCCACATCGATGCCTAGGAACACCGAATCTTGTAGTTGGTGCCTTAGGGAGCTAAGACCTGTGATTTGCTTCTGCAAGCAAAATGTTCTAGCTTCTGGAATCTCCAGAAGGGTTGGCGGGAAGCGCTTCGGCATCGCACTCTACGTTTTTGGCTCCAGAGTGCCGAAGTTGCAAGATCAGATGATTAAATCCGCTAGAGTAAGAGATTGGGATAAACGAAACGACTGACGGAAGGTCTTCGTACAACGAAAGAGGATTCAGAGCGCATCACCAAGTATTTATTTGCACAAGACGCCGGCTAATCTGAACCTTATTACCATTTTGCTTGCTTCTGGACATAGCTGATATCTTGTGGCTGATTGTATCTCTAGGAGAGTTCACAGGCCTATGGTGAACTTATGGAGGTTATATTCATTGTCAAGAGGGTCAGTAAAGCTACAGTAGCTTGGCTAAAGGAAAGTTACGCCCATCCAATGTGGTCTCCCCTAGTGCCCCTCCACTTGCGCGTTTCTAGCCTGATTGCAAAGCTGGCTCTCTAAATAGATAGTCAAAGGACTAGGTGAATTGCGGAGACAAGCGACCCAAAATGTGTTGATCAGGGCCATATATCCCTTATTACCGTGATATATTCGGGAATCCAGCCTCGGAAATTCCACCTATCTCCATATCTTGATAGTGCCAGGGATGGCATCATCTCTAAATGCGGGGTTGAACCTCTGCTAATAAAGCCGCTGTGTGTCGCAATCGCAGCGATTGAGTCCCGATTGTCGAAAAAAAATATCGCGACGCAGTTGTTACACCATCATCGCTCTATTTTCCAGAATAAACAAACTTCAACTCTAGGCCAAAGATTGAAAGACGAGAAACAAAGTATAACGATGGGTTCAAAACCTAATTCAGCACTAAAGGTGGTCTTTGGCGCCATGACCCTTGGAGACAAAGGTTTGTTGTATTCACTCACCAAGAACGTGCATTTGTTGATTGCTATTCCTAGGCGCCACTCAAGCTCGCATTCATACCTTGGAGGAGTCCGCCGAGATTCTCGATGTATTCCAGCAATTTGGTCACTCAGAGATCGACACCGCCCGAGTGTACGGCGGAGGAAGTTCTGAGAGATTTCTTGGCCAGCTGGATTGGCAAAAGCGAGGGATTGTCATGGATACAAAACTATCGCCGAGCAGTGGCCAATATAATCACACGCCTGAGGGTCTTCGGCAAGGCCTTTTGGAAAGTCTGAAGGATCTCAAGACTGAAAAGGTAAGCCAAAAAGAAAGGGCGCATCGTCCATGCATTCTAAGAGAAACATCATTAACTCACTCATTTGGTAATAGGTTGATATGTGGTACTTACACGCACCGGATCACAATACCCCATACGAAGACACCCTTCGCGAAGTCAATAAACTCTACGAAGAAGGCTACTTCAAACGCTTCGGAATCAGCAACTATTCTGCCTGGGAAACTGCCCAGCTCTGCGAAATCTGCATCCGCAATGGGTGGAAGAAGCCCGATGTCTATCAAGGCGTGTACAATGGTCTCCATCGAGCAGTAGAGCCTGAGCTCTTCCCCTGCCTTCGCAATTACGGGATCGCATTTTACCAGTATAATCCGGTGGCCGGAGGAATTCTCACAGACAAGTACAAGCTTGACTTCAAAGAGCATGAAGAGGGTAGCCGCTTTGACCCCACGAAAGCACAGGGTAAAAACTACCGAAACCGATATTGGAATGAGACCTACTTCAAGGCCTTGGATGTTGTCAGGCCAGTAGCCGCCAAGCTCGGCATCCCCACCGCAGAGGCAGCTCTGAGATGGTCTCTTCATCACAGCTTGCTGAAGAATGAGCATGGTGACGCGGTTATCATTGGAGCAAGCAGTGCCCAACAATTGAAGGAGAATTTGACGAGCTTGGAGAAGGGCCCGTTGCCGGATGAGCTAGTTGCGGCGTTTGATGAAGGATGGCAAGTGGCCAAGGCGGTTTGCAGACCGTACTTTCACTAATGAACGGCTCTGACGATTGTATCTGCATGAAGCTAGGGCGGAATCCTTTGCTCAAATCACGGAATATAGTGGTCAAAGATTTTGTAATGCAATGAGATAAAAGGCGCCGCTTATTAGAGTGAGACTGATGTCGCCGACTGCATTACATGTTAGTGGCCCAACATATGCAGCCAGTCGCAATGCGGATTCTTTTCTGCCGATACTCCAGCTCTTTCCGGATGTATATGACATTTAGTTATATACCTTTTTTACCCGTAGTTTTCTGATTACTTATACCTTCGATCTCGTATTCTTCACTCATGCGATGATCAGCGGGGTAGTCTACCCATTTCACGATTGATGATGACGGTAAAGAGACAGCAACAATCATGGTTATTCAAACGTAAAAAGTACTCTAATCTATAAATACTGTGCCCCATGGCTTCATATGATCAGATCATCGAAAGGTTGCAACCGGGGAAGCAACAATCACATTAAGACTTACGTGCACCATCCAGGAAGACTCATCGTTGTATGGCATTGTCTATTACATATAAGCCTATATAGCCTCTATGAGTTATTCCTTCTGATCAACATGTGTATCGAATGATAATTTCTTTGTTATTCCGCATATTTTGTTTACCGCTTGACTTCCACGACTGCCTACGTAGGAGCTGGGGTCGGTATTTCGGCATTTCACACGATCGCGTATTTTTGCAACCCCAGATCTTTCTTTTCCGATCCGTCGGGATGTAACCCTGTTTGGATCCAATTTCAAGACCATGAGAACAAGAATAACAAGTTGCTTCTACTAAGGAACATCTTTAGGCTAATTTGATTCCTATTTTACGTATTTGTAGTCAATGGCAAGATATTGAAGCCCATATGACGTCGATCTCGTTCTCCCCGCAAAAAGCAACGTATCATGGCAGCAGCTAGATGAAGATCAGTTGGATATAAGACGCTCCCAGTGTAGTAGTAATTGCAAGGCATTGGTGGTGATATCAAGTCTCATTCAACAAAGTTACAACTCCATTGAGCTTCTTTGGTGAATAGCAAGATGGTCCGAACTTCAGTGGCCTCGTCCATTGCGACATTTGTGAGCCTCGTTGCAGGCGAAACAATTCATCTGAATGTTGCCAGAAGTACCCCAGCGTCATCGAGCCCTCCTATCTCGCTTGACTTTCAGTCTTTTTCCATTGAGTTTGCGTTTCTAGTTGACTTCCAAGGTAGAATATGCTCATTCCTTTGCTGCTGGTAACATAACCAACGTATCATTCAGGAAATAAGTCTCATCCAAACAGATTCACCAACAATCTCTTGGCCAACCTAAGAGCCTTCAATGGAGATGTGCCTCAGATTCTTCGGATTGGAGGAAATACTCAGTATTGCACTCCAACTCTTGCTCATCGGAGGACAGTTACTAACCTACTATGTTATCTAGGGACCATGTCACCTACATTCCGAACCAAAAAGAGCAGCTTATCAATTTTTGGGATCCATCCTACAACTCCGATCAGCCACGCAATACTTCCATCGGCCCAACCTTCTGGGAAGCATTAACCGCCATTGAAGGAACAAAGTACATCTTTGGACTAAACTTTTACAAGAACGACTCTACGTATCTTGAGAATCTTAGAGGGGAAGTCTCACAGACTCTGCGGCAAATTCCTCCTGATCGGTTACACTTGTTCGAAATAGGCAATGAAAATGATTACGGCGCATTGTCTGGATTCCGACCCCCAACATGGACTCAACAGGACTGGGTTGAGGAGTGGATTGACCGTGCACGACATATTCAGACCCCGAGCAAGTCTTTGAGATTCTATGCTCCATCGACATGTTGTTACAATATCACGACTCCTTATTCGTTCTTCTCCCCATGGACGATATGGAATAGCACATTTGACTATGACCGAGATGGGTGGATCTCGGAGGTGTCACAGCACGGGTGAGTTGCAGCTATCCTTGAATCAACCAACTTTCTTTACTGATTGAGATATAGATACATCTCCTCGACTGGTCAAAACCCAACTCTACAAGGTATAGCTTACCGAGGACTCTGTCCCTAACTGGCCATCTTGATTAACTGGGATCAGGCACCCTCATGAATCACACGAGCGTGGTCATCAATGGAACTGTTCACCAGTCTCTTTGTAAACTCAATCATGATGCCGGTCGTGTTTATACCCTGGGTGAAACAAACAGCGTCTCTGGTCAGGGGGCGTTTGGAGTTTCCAACGTCTTTGGCTCTGCGTTGTTCATCCTTGACTATGAGCTCTACTATGCATCTTTCGTAAGTTAACAGGGTCCCAGTTTCTATCAAGGCAGCTCTAATCGAGTTAATAGGGAGTAAATCGCATGCATATGCACCAAGGAACGGCGTACCGCTACGGTGCCTGGATGCCCATTGCACAGAACGGCACAGGACCATCGACGAATCCTCCTTACTACGGTCACGTTATGGTCTCCAAGTTTATCGGAGCCTACCCCAACACGAGAATCAACAATATCGATCTTCACAGCGATTTCTATTCCGCATACGCAGCATACGAAAATGGCCGATTGGCCCGTGTCGTCCTTTTGAACCTACACGAGTGGAACCCTTCAACTGATCAATCTGAAGCCTCGAAGGCGCCGAGCACGACTTTTACTATCAACATTGGCCAACGAGGAATTAAATATGCCACTGTCGAGCTGATGACGGCTCCGGGCGCGCTCTCCGAAACGAATATTACGGTCGCTGGATTAAGTTATGATTATGACCTGGCTGAGGGAAAGCCGGTGAGAGTGGCGAGACAGTATGAGAGTGTGCTTCGCCCGAATAACAAGGGAGAGATTGCTGTTTCAGTGCGATATTCGCAAGCAGTGCTTTTGACGTTTAACTAGGAGCTGAATGTAGCTGCACGTACAGTATGTAATCTATGAGAGTTAATGAGAACTGCGGTTACGGATCGCCCCGAAAATCGGTTCAATTACTCCGTAGAATCCACCTTAAACCCAAGGTGCCATACAAGTGACAGCCACATTTGACCGTGTGTAAAGCCAAACATGCATTTGTATATACTATGTAATCCGTGATTTCTCTAAAAGATAAAGACCAAGTTACATTACGGGCACAGCCACCATCACTTCAGAAGATATCCTCAGCAGACAGATGTTATCTCGCGCCCTTCCGCATCCAATGAAGGATCAATTGGTAATCGCCCACCACGAACCCTTGCTCAACGGCCCACAATCCATCGGAGTTGCTGCTGCGGGTTCGGCGTCAACTCACGCAATCAACGGCCTCTATTCGCCATCTGGGGAACCATTGATCCACCGGCGTTCTAGCTAGACCTACGGAAACCGGAAGGCAGAAGCACTCTTTTCTCAATCCGCCATTTCAGCTCAAGCAGTGAGCGAGTCACAACCAGAGTCGCCAAGATTTGGTTCGAGAGGCGCTGTTGGTTCATTCAGAATGGCAACAGACGAGACCACGCCGCTGCTTCCTGGCCGCAAGGCCTTGGTCTCGGTCAGCCAGAAGAGAAGCTTCAGAGACTCGCTCAGCGGCATCTTCACCAATGTCGAGAACCGCATTTTGGCGGCAGGATTTCTAATCTGTGTCGCGTTTAGCTATACTCAAGTTCCGTGAGTCTCACGCCTCTCATTTACGGCCTCATAATTGTGATATCATGGCCTTTGTCTTCTTCAAAGTGTAGTCATTGCTTACATCCAAAAGGCTCATGTATGTTTTCCATCTTATGGTATGCGACGAATTCTACGACCACAACCCTCCATTTGAAGGCCCCGGCCAGCGATGCAGTCGCGACGAAATCGCTGCGGGGACCGCTGCTCAATTTAGTATTCTGGGAATGAGCACGACACTCTGTGGTGAGTTCTGAATGTGCTCCCTCAACTTCTACTGCATTCATGTGATTATTATTTACACGAGTAGCATTGACACAAGACTCTTTTAATCTCTAGGAACTCTCAATCTTTTTATTGCAGGATGGACCGTCAAAAAGATTGGTCCCCGCGCTGCTCTCATGATTCAGACTTTCGTGCCCGCTCTTCGAGTCCTTGCACAGATCCTCGGAGTCATCGCCGGCAAGCGAACAGGCATTTTGATCATCCAGGCCACACAGCTGGTCACCATTATTGGCGGGCCAGCCGGATACATTCTCATCACCAACATCTTTGTTAGTGAACTTGTTGAGCCTGCTCGGCGGACGGTTGTCTTTGGAAAGCTACAGGGAAGCATCATGCTTGGACAGAGCATCGGGTACTTGGGTATGCATGCCTCCAATTATAGATCATCCTATCGCTGGCTAACTCTTTGACATGACAGCTGGTGGAATGGTTGGAGATGCAATCGATATCCGCGCGCCCTTTGACATCGCCTTCATCACCTTTCTCATATCTTGCGCCTACGTACACTTTGCTCTCCCATACATTTCTCCAGATTCCATGAGTAGCAAGAAGAAGCCCGGCCAGCAGGGCATTGCAGGCTTCTTTGCTCCGCTCAAGATCCTTGTGCCCCAGCGCGTAAGAACATCGAGTGGCGGCATCAAGAAGCACTACGGCGTCATCGTTCTCTGCGCCGGCATCTTCCTTGGAGTGGTAAGTGTAGCAGATCCTTTTACCTTGAGCTTTCTCTTCGATACTGACCAGAACGCCAAACAGCTCGCAACGGACTATGCTCCTCTCCTAACCCAGCTGTATGCCACCGCAGCATTCGACTTTGATCAAGGAGACAATGGGTGGCTCATGTTCGAATTCGCCTTTATGCGAAGCTTCTTCCTTATTATCTTGTTCCCACGTATCATCAACTTCGGACGTTACATGCTCAAGCGTAATTCCCACTCAGAACCTGAAGACACAGATGATTCGTCTATTTCTACGGCGGATGATCAACTGCCTACCGAACCCGGAGAATTTGATGCGGCAACCGGTGAGCAGGCGGATATCGAGCCAACAAGGCCAGTATCCTCAAAACACCACCACGAGGTCGGCCACTTTGACCTCATCTTCCTACGATGGAGTCTTGTCGTCGACGGTGCACTCACCACTGTCGTCGCATTCGCCACCAAGAGATGGCACATTTATCTTGGTAAGCTCTCTGCGAAGCAAAGAGATACATGTTCACTTGTCGTATTAACAAAGCCCTTGTAGCCGCTTTTCTCCTCCCTTTCGGTTCCGGCTCTGCACCAGCAGCCAAAGGCGTCATCACCGATATGTGTTCAGAATCTCATCGCGCGGATGCCCTAAACGCCGTGACACTCGTAGAGAATATTGCTAGATTGACAACGCAAGGGCTCTTTGGGTTAATCTTTTCCAGCCTAGCGAGTGTGGGCAAAGCGTATGCGACGTTTTACTGCAATGCGGTAAGTGGTTTAAAGGCTTTCAATCCTTGTGAATGAGAAGGTTCTAACATGCGTCGCAACTCCAGGCAATCGCCGTGATCGGAATGACTGTCTTGTTATTTTCCAATTTCCCACCTCCGGGCAGTACGCTGATTGATGAAGAAAGCGAGAGAACAGATGAGAGTCAGAACGAGGGAGAGAATACACTTGCTCAATAAGTAGCATAGAATATTTTATGACTACAGATAGACGAAGCTTTTCGTCGAGAACAAACACTAGCAATATGGAGTGCTTCATGTCATACACACCCTACGCATGCCGCCACGCCGCAAACATGGTATGGCTTATAAAAATGGCTTCAGCAGACGGCTATAGAAAAGAATATACAGAATTTTAGCCTTCAAGATTCAACCGTAAAGGTGTGCTTGCCTCCAGTAACATTGACGCTCACCCAGTCTTGAGTCTGGCCTGTGGACAATGTAAGAGGTGTTCCATCCATGTATATCTTCGGATTCTCCAGCCCCAATGTCGGAACACAAACCACCCCGGAAGACTCTTTGGGTGTTTCAATCTCCAGCGCAAACATTAGACCGGATTGTGCATCCTTTCTCTCCCAGGAGATTCCAATCTCTCCCTTTGGAGTTGGCACGCCTCCTCTGGCCCATGTGAGCCCTCCTCCGTCTACCACAGGGCATATCTTCCACGTCTGAAACCCTGGCGTTTGAGGCTTCACTCCAAGTACATAGCTAGTCAACAAGGGTACAATACCCGTTGACCATCCATGAGCCATGGACGTAAAGCCACCCTCATAAGCAGTCCCATTTGGTCCAATACCCTCCCACTGTGTGATGTATGGATCGTGAGCAGCCATCCATCCATACAGTCTTCGAATCTCGTCAAAGGCAGACGAAGCTTTCCCAGGGGTAACAAAGCGAGCGACAATCTCGAAATAGGAGATGAAGGCGTAGACACGATCGTTGAACTGATCCCCAGGGCTCAGCACGCTGCTATCGTAGAATGCGTTGCCATACACTTGAGACGTCGCATTTTGCCAGTAATCAAGTATCTCAGCTGCTGTTTTGTCATCCGTTACACCTGCAAGAATAGCAATAGCATTCCCATCTTGTGCATGGACATTGCAAAATGTGCCTGCATCTCCTCCAGGACACGGTCCACCGTCATAAAACGCACCAACACTGCTGTCAAAATTATTACTCGAGAGCGCATCTCCAACAGCAGCAGCTCTGGAAGACCATCTTGAGGCGTCGTCGTTCCGACCAAGGCTTTCAGCTAGCTGTGAGGCATATGACAAAGCGTGAACGTACAAGGCATTGTAGTACGTTACCGGTCCTGATCGAGGCAGAAATGCGTAGTCGCCATAGCCCATGTCCGCATTTTTGTCCAAAAGCCCAGTTACATTGTTCGTGTTTGAGGGATAATATTCGTCAAGGACGCTGACGAGTGTATCCCAGTACGTTTCTGCATACGAGGTGTTGCCAGTGTACATGACGAGGTCAACGCTACTGACAACCCACCAGAGCGGATAATCGAACAGAGGCAAAGTGTAATTGTTTCTATGTGTGTTTTCTTTAGCATTGTCAAAAAGCCGAGACCATCGGAGACAACTTACATGCTGGCAGGAGGGATCCATCCATCGGTTCGCTGATGCAGCGCCAAGTCCTCCAAAACATTGCGCGCCGACTCAGCAAAATCATGAGACAGATATGAAGTCAGTGCTGCAACAGCCAAGTCGCCAACATACGGGTCTCTGTCTCGCTTGGCTCCGTCAAAGAGTACTTGTTTGCCCTCCAAGGTAGGACTTGAAGCACCTCTAGGCTCTGTCTCGTTTGCGAGAAACACATCTGTGCCCATATCTACCGTATATACTCCGTCATACCACCATTGAGTAAGCTCATCATCTGAACATTCGAACCACCCGGTGAAGGTATCTGGTGTTCCGAGAAATGCGGACCATTCGAGGCTCAGGCCGGAGATGGAAACGGAACCAAACGAGGATGTGTATGGTGCGTCTGATGGCAGGGCTTCGAGCCATATTTTCACATAACGGAAGCCGTGAAGCCCATCTGAGCAAACCTTTGTGCCATCCTCATATTCACACCCATGCGAGTCTGTCCAGGTGTAATTTGTGTTCTTGACAGCTACCTATTATTGAAAGGTTTGGAGATGAGCAATTCTGCAAGTTGGCCATGTACCCACAGATTTGAAGCTTACCTGGTCTGTTCCGTTGGTCAATTTCTCATTCTACTCTAATGTGTAAGTCGTTTGATCTCGACAAAGAAGTATTCAATGTTGAACATACCCCGCTAGCATTGTCGGATCGTGTAAAGTCACTCCGATTCGTGAGATACTCCATCGTCTCCGAAAACGCCAATCTCAACCCCGGCAGCCCAGCAGATGTATTCTGTGATCCGCCAAGTTCGAGGCTCAAGATACCGACCACATTTTGCCCAAAATCCACCACCACTGTTGGCAGCAGGTCATTTTCATCGCCTCGACTCAACACTGTCGGGCTTTGGCGGTTGAACAAGCCATTGGGATTGGAAACATTCCCAATTGTGCTACCTGATACAATGCCAATCGGTTTAACGATATTCGAAACGGGGGATCTGACAAATCGGTGCCAGCTTGACTCTGTATTGGTTGCGCCAGATGGTACACCGCTTAATACCACAAGACCAGCATAGAGCACCAACAACGTGTTAGAGACCATGATGAAGATGATGGGTAAACGTCCATTGAGAAGTGCCGCAACGATCGTTTCAACGTCTCATGAACAACACAATTTATAGTAGATAATAGCATCAATAAGAATATTTCAGACTATGACAATACCAGTCAATCATAGAGAACTTCACAACAACTCATCGGTAATTTCGCGTCATTTGCCCCCGAGTGTAACCCTGTCTAGAGACTGCATGCGGGGTTAGATGCACGATCTGTCGTTCCCCGCGATGAGGAGAGCATCGCCGATTGATCTCCAACCATGCATGCGGAAATCATTCCAGAGAATGGCTGTGCAGCTCCCTAAGATGGCTATCCGACGTGCCGTGTCCCCAAATTCTAGTGGTGGTGATGCAGATACAAAAGAACAGCCCGACCATAGTCGCAGACACTAGCAGAGCGGGATACCCAATAGAGAGAAGGCATTCTTCTCTATCGAGTGACGATACACTGAGATGCTGGATGGCCACTCTCTCATTTGACGACCTAGGTTAATTATGTTTCATGATCAATATAGATTTCAGCAGATACTAGAGGACTATAGCTATAGTAGCAGGTACTTAAAGAACCGGGTATTTACTCTGAAGTAAACACTTGTAAGAGTAAATAAATGGCCTCTTTTATATGCACTTTCGGTGCTCAAACTCCACGCAGTCGCCGGAATACTGGATAGCTACTCCCTTAAAGAACAATTTAAGCAGATAATTTTTTTCTCTCACGTATGTCGGGAACTTATAACATATATCGTACGAGAGACAACTATTTTGTGAGGCGGCCCTGACATGCTCGTTTGGCTTTGTTATGAACTACTTAGGTGGTTGCGAAATGTGATTCAGCATTGCTTCAATTGTTCATGATCATATATTTTAGCGAAATGAACGGAAATATGTTGGTTTGAAGATGAAACCCAACTCCGTAAAGTCATATACAGTAACCAATATTGTGGGAATAATTACAAAGAGTTCAAGTACAATAAATCAGGATCATGCTTTCTCCTTTGTTTTCTCGTTCAACATTGTTGTTGCTTCCCAAATATGCCCATCCAGGTCCTCGAAACTTCTCGTATATAGTCCCAAATCTTTCCCGTACTCCTTCATTTCAAAAGGGTCTTTCTTGCCACCCGCCTTTTCGGCCTTTTCCAGGAACCCATCTACATCTTCCTTATTCGGCACACCTAGGGTGTATATGGCGCCAGTGACCTCCTTTGCATGTACAATTTTTGAACCACGGCGGATGAATTGTTCAAACCGCGAGGTAGAGTGTATCATGAGACAGATATTGGCGTTGGACTTGTAAGGGAAGCGGAATGCCACGGTGTCGTCGTCCGAGTAATCATCAAGAGGGGTGAAGTTAAGAGACTTATAAAAGTCGGTGGAGGAGCTAAGAGAGACGACAGGGAGAGAGACGAAGAATGATGGTGGCTTAGAAGTTGACATTGTTTCTTCTGTCGATATTCAAGACGATAGTATCTGTGAGTTCTGTGGAATGTGAGTTGTACTGGAAGTGAAGGACTATCCAACCGCTGCATATTGTCATACATTTTTAAAACTGCATTACGTTGTTTTTCCAACTATCATAATGACATAAAGCAATCATCATCGAAATGTCCAAGCCTCACTGTGTCCGGCGCTAGAGACAGCGCAATAGTCATCAGATGAACGGATATCGAAACTTTGTTTCTCCAAGCTATCGCGCTAATGACAACTTTTGGCCCTTCTAAGAAGAGCAAGTAAGTAAAGAGGCGAACAGGGATCGCCGTGCCTTAGCTCCAGCGGTGTTAGTACGGAATGATTAGCCAGCTTCTAGACTACTGTATGCAGGTGCTCAGAGCCCAGTAATAGGTTGTCTCTGGCCAACTGAAAGTATAGAACGGCCAATAAGGGCTTCTCCAGCCAGCTTACAAGATAGTCCTATCAGCGTGGCTCATTATTGCACACTGCTGCTACTATTGCTGATGCTTCAGAAGCTCTTGCGTCACCTTAGCAGGTTTCAAGATATGATATTTATATGGAGTCGATGCCTTGCACACTGCTTATATGTAAGCACCAGACTCGGTAGCGAACTAGACACTGTTGGAGCGCTCAGTAATCGCTAGCAGCATATAAATTCGAGTGCGTACTTTCATCTCATAGATAGCTAGTTTACAACGAAAAAAGGAGCTCATGTATTAACTGGGAAGAGAATAAGAGAATGCTACAAGATATTGTGTGAGGTTTCAAGCAAGATGAGGTGTTTCGGAGAACATACAGGCGCGAGAGATTAAACCCTAATAAACCGACGGGACGGGTTTGCAAAGGCATCAAGACATATTATTTCCCAGCTTCTGAGCCAATCGGAACAATTTGCTCACTTTCTCCCTACAGTAAACGCCGATTTCCTTTTTGGTCGTATTGCTGGCTGCAAAGACGCAATCTGACGACTGCAGTGTGCAAATTGTTGAGGATCATCGTCACTATGAGTGCCACAACCCTGGTCCGCTTATTGTTTGTACGATGCTATTGTTAAACGTCTACTACCTTCTCATATCACGCAACATGTCACTGTATTATCCTGCCTCTCCCAGATAGATTAAACCATACCGAATAACCGGCATGGCATACAAATGCCCATAATTTCCCACAGAAGGTCATAGTGAAAACTGTATAAATTGTAACCCCCATTGGCCATCCCTTATTTTAGCTTGCTCCCTTCGGGCCGTTTCCATTGCCTATTCTGTGCCTGAATGAGCATCTGTCACCCGCAGGCAGATCGCATCTGGACCGCGTCGGCAGTGGATTAGTCAATACTAATCCTGTCATGTAATGTTACTTCGTGCTCCGTCGTGTGCTTCATATAATCGGAGTTTAGGGACACGAGCCTACGGATAATAGTCAATTGGTGTCAATTGAAGGCACGATTGGCGATTTTGGTGATGAGAGACGCAGCTAATACCCTGCGTCTGCATGTCTGGACAGCAGGCGAAAGACAATTAGGACAAGATCGCCATACGAGCTGCCTGTTTGTGCCTAATCGGTCGATGGAGAGCTGTAGTGGGACTGAAACAAGAAGTAATCAGAGCCCAACGTTTGACACCGCTTGGCTCGTGCCATCTTGCGATCGGACTTGGGAATCTCTCCGTAGGAGTTCAAGACGGGAGTCTCAGTCAAACTAGTATATATACCAGGTCTTACACGCCGCTCCATAGCCTTGCATTGAAGTGAGCAAGGAGGTTCAAGTCAAAAGTTTGCTTCACGGCCATCTCATATCCATTCATCATGAAGGCGTCTCTATCGTGGCTCCTCTACGCCACTGCGGCATCAGCTTCGTCGCACAATTCACACCCACACCCCGTCAGAGCAGCGGCAGCCATCGATGCCTCCACGATCCAGGGCAAATGGCTCTACGGCTACCAGGGCTGGTTCCGTAAACCGGGTGCCGGCGTCAACAACCACTGGTCTGCCGATGGCCAAACTCCAGGACCCAACAACAGTATGAAGATACTCTCTATGACAAGACTAATGACGATTCCATTGTGACTTACACTATCGTAGTTGAGATTGACTTCATCCCGGATGTGAGCCAGTATCCGGCCAACTGCCTTTTCAACACCGGCCTCACGCTGCCAAACGGCCAACCCGCCAAGTTCTACGACGCAACCTGCGACGGTGTTGTCGACTTACACTTTAAGTGGATGCAACAGTACGGCATCGATGGTGTAATTGTGCAGAGATTCCTTGGATCTATCAACGACCAGTCATTCATTACTGTTAGTCCATGACATGATAAACACACAAGCCCCTCCCAAAGATCAATATCTAACTACAGATTCAGATCCTCAACCAGGTCAAGGCGGCGGCTGAAAAGTATGGCCGTGGTTTCATCGTCGAGTACGACGTCTCCGGCGGCGACTCTTCCCAGGGCAGCGTCGCCAACCAAGTCCTCGCCGACTACAACTCCAAGATCAAGCCCTACACCACGTCGTCGGCCTACATCCACCAGAACGGAAAGCCCGTCACCATGGTCTTTGGCATCGGTTTCCAAGGAATGAAGACCAGCGCCGCTGACAGCCTCAACATTGCAAACCAGCTCAAGAGCGCTGGCCTGTACGTCGGTTTCGGCGTGCCTGAGCAGTGGGCTGGCGATGTTAACAGCAACTCTGGCTTTGTCCAGGCTTATAAGGCGGCAGACTTTATCAGCCCTTGGACTGTTGGCGGTTACTCTGCTGCCGGCTACCAGGGCTTTCATTCTTCTGTCCAGGTCCCAGACTCACAGTTGCTGCAGTCCCTCGGAAAGAAGTACGCACCCGTCATCTTCCCCGGAACCTCTGCTTACCACATCAACGGCGGCACCAACCCGTCTGCATTCGATTACTTCCCCCGCAACAACGGTTCTTTCTTCTCCGCCCAGGCTGATGCCCTTACTTCCATGGCCATCAAGCCTCTGTTCATCTTCAACGCCATGTTCGACGAAGTCAACGAAGGTAAGTTTCCTCAGGATGTTCATCTTTCATACAGCAACCACCTAACATGCCTTTAAATCAGGTACCCAGAGCATGCCCGCGCTCAAGGTCAACCAGCTTCCCACCAACCAGAAATTTGTTGGCGTCGACAACGACTTCCCCGACACCAGCTTCTATCTGTCTCTGGGTGGCCAGAAGGCTGCTGCTTTCCACGCCGCTGCTGCTTAATTGACCGCCAGGAATATCTAGAAATAAGGCATGTGTTTGGCTTTTCGTCTAGAGTATAAATAATAAAAGAAGTGAAATCATCTGAAAATACTCTAAATGTGACGCCCACGTATAAAATATGTCGTAGATGCGCATCAATTCGAGAAGAGAAACAGTAGGTCAAGGTTTACATCTAAACTACACAATGGATATGCGTATTTTTAGAAACAAATCTTCACCCAATGCAGGTTTCCATCGTACTTGCTACTCTTTCTCTCACGTTGTTATACAATATTCCCCGATTGGCCCAAGATGGGAATAACAGCCTGATAAGACTGTATATACACCAAGTTATGGGATCCAGTTCATGCTGTCAACCACCAATCGGAACCATCATCACCCAGTTTTCTTCCAACAGTCAGTCGACGCTTTCGGTGTATGCTTCTGCAGCCAGGCCCAAAGAATACTGTCCACTACAATACATCATCGTCCCCACGGCAGCAACAAGCATTCCTCTCACTCCCCCTTCTAACCCATAACAGATCTTGTCAACACTCGATATACGCCTCACCCGTACAAGTCAGCCATACGACAACTGCCGTAAAATAAACATCTACATTAGCCATCATAGCTCAACCTGCATAGCCAAGGTAAAGACCAAAATGGGAATAGTGAACCAGTCTGGCAGGTGTCCAATCCGGGAGACATTCCGCCCGACATCCGGCCACCTCGGAATCGATCCAAGCCTCCAAATACCAAACAAACCAATCAACACCGCCAATCCACGTTACATCGAGCTTCTTTCTACGCCATAAGCACGTAATGACAAGCCAAACTGGCAATTCCCAAGCGTAGCCGGGCGTTTACCATACAACATGTTGCTCCCGAAAATAGCCAAAACTGTCTCTTCTTTTCCGGCAACGCGTCTGACAATTTTAAACTCGGGCCCGCGGCTGAGGGGAATACGGCTTTTCGCCCATTCGCAAGATACGGAAAGTAGATCTACGCGGAGACCAGAAAGCTTGATGGGAATTGGCATTTGTAGATGTCAAAAACTAAGACCAACGTTTGAGCCTCTCTCGATGATCATTGTTTCATCTCATGCCCTCTTCTACCCGAACGCCGAAACAAAGCCCTCACCTAGACCCAAGCACATTCAAACACCCACCCCGTCGTATCGATATCAAACAGCAGGCAAACGGCGAGAAATTTCATTTCACCTTGACATCACTCACCAAGGTGAAAATGCGAATAATATGGAGCGCGGAAGGTCACCAAGGCTTGACACTAAACCAGTAGCTCGACTTGACTAGAGCCGCCGTTCCGAAACCTTCTATCCTCGCGAACTCCGGTGGCGTGGGCCGCAAGTTTCACCAACTCCCAACTGGAGAAGGGAAAAAAAATTTACTTAGTTTGCGCCATTTTGTTTGCTCTTCGTATTAGTGGTGGTAGGGTGTGTAAGATTTGAAGCTCCCCCCAAGGTCAAGCCCAGTGTTAGAGTGCGAAGAGAAGCTGTCTTCAAACTGTATAGCTTTTTTTGTTTTTTTTTTTTGCAGACAACATTTTGAAGCATCACAAGTTGCAATTGAAAGAGACGCAGAAAGAAGTATTTTAAAAAACGTAACACATTAGCGAGATATGAAAAGTCTATAGTAACTAAATATATAAGTTTATACTAGGTTTTAAATTAAGTTAGCGACTGGGGGAATCAAAAGGTTAACAATGCATCCACGGCTGGAGAACTTCTTCTATCGTTCTTTCTCCCTCCCATCCGACTTGGTTGTAGCAACGTGATGGTTCTGCAAACAGGCAATATAGATATATATAACCAGAAATGCAGAAAGAACATGTTAAACTAGTAGTTTGGCTTCGCTCTTCCCCACAAAAGAAACTTGGTCCCCTTGACCAACCTTTCTTCTTCCCCAAGATCACCAATAATAGAGTATTTTGGCTTCGCAGGCGAGTAGTTCGTAAGACCATGATTAAGTTATTCAGGGGGTAAAAAAGGAGTCAAAACGATTACTCTGTCCTCTCAGCCCGGTAAACATCCGCGACATTAAATTACCCGTTTACTCATCCTCGTTGTCAATAGCCTTGTCAGCGAGGAGGTATCGGTTGACACCAGTAGTCTCATCTCTCTCGTGCTCAATGGCGAGCTTCTGGAGAGCAGTGATGACGTTCTCAACAATGGTATCCTTGCGCTTGCGGTCCTTGCGGCCAAGGTCGTTGAGCCAGGGGATCTTGTTGAGGATGAAGTAGACGATGGCAATGAAGATGGTGACACCGAAAGAGTACAGCCAGACAATGACGACGGTGACAATGTCGGTCCAACCATCGTGGCGCTGGACGGCAAGGTCAACGGGGTTGTCGATCTCAGGGGCACCAGACAGCCAGCCGAAGAGACAGAAGAGAGTAGCCATGATGTCGACACCGAGAATGGCGCCGACGAGCTGCCAAGAGGGCATGGTCTTGCCACCACGGGTAACGAAGATGAGCCAGTTCTCAGTAAGGGCGACCTCGAGGAAGAGAATCTCCTGGACGGAGCCAAAGTTCTGGATGATACCACCGTTGGGCAGGTACATGGTTCCACGGAGGACCCAGGTACCGAGGGCAAGCAAGACACCAAGGACGACGGAGATGACCCAGATCTTGGGCAGCTGCCACTCGACGGGACGGGGCTCGTAGTGGGCATTGTCGTAGGCGACGGCGACGGTAGCCAAATCAGCGAACAGGGCAAGGAAGACGATGAGGTCGACACGGATGGTCTCGTTGATGATGATCATGGACAGAGTCAGGTAGATCTCAAGGTGGAGACACAGAGCGATACGGTACTGGACGTAAGCCTTCATGCGCTGGAAGATCTGGCGAGAGGTCTTGATGGCCAGGACGATGGTGGACAGACCGGGGGCAAGGAAGACGATATCAGCAGCAGCCTGAGCAGCCTCGGTGGAACCCTCGACAGCGATACCGCAGTCAGCCTTCTTCAGGGAGGGGGCGTCGTTGACACCGTCACCAGTCATGGCAGTAAGGTGACCACGCTGCTGGAGCATCTCGACGACACGGTACTTGTGCTCGGGGAAAACCTCAGCGAAACCGTCGGCACGCTCGACGAAGTCGTGCTGGACGGAACCGGCAAGACCACCGTGGATGAGCTTCTCAGAGTTGTAGACCTTGGTACCGAGAGCAAGCATACGGCAAGTCTCCTTGGCAATGGCGATGGCATCACCAGTCAACATCTTGACGGGAACACCGAGCTGGGAAGCCTCGAGAATGGTCTGGGCGGTATCCTCACGAGGGGGGTCGAACATGGAGAGGAGACCAAGGAGAACCCAGTCCTCATCGTTCTTCTTGTAGCAGACACCAAGAGATCGGAAACCACGGCGAGCGAATTCACGATCCTTCTCACGGTACTGGGAGGCGAGCTCGTCGTTGGGGTTGGCAAGCTTGAGAATGGCCTTGGGGGCACCCTTGGCGCAGATGAACTTGTCCTTGCCGAGACGGCACTCAGCGGTGATACGCTTGGAGACGGGGTCGAAGGGAGTGAACTTCTCAGTGACCCAGCCCTGCTGAAGGATCTCACGAGCCTTGGGGTAGCGCTTGAGGGTCAGGATGGTGACCTTGTCGATGGGGTCGAGGGTCTTGAGGTTGTGGGAAGAAGCAAGGGCAGCGACAGCCATCATCCAGTTGACATCCTCACCCTCGCAGACGTAGGGGTCACGGATGGACAGCTTGTTGGCAGTGAGAGTACCGGTCTTGTCAGAGCAGAGAATGTCGACACCAGCAAGAGACTCGATGGCGGTGAGCTTCTGGACAATGGCCTTCTGCTTGGCGAGGTAGGCAGCGCCGACAGCGAGAGTGGTGGTGGTGACGACGGGAAGACCGACGGGGACACCAACGATGAGGAGAACAAGGGCATAGTGGAGGAGGTTCTGGGAGCCAGGCTCGGCGATCTTGAGGTGGTGGAAGAAGCCACCAATCCAGGCAGCGAGAATCCAGAACATGACGAGAACGAGCAAGCTGGTACCGATGTTGTCCATGACAGCCTTGAAGTGACCCTGGTCCTTGGCGCCCTGGACGAGATCGGCAGTCTTACCGACGAAGGAGTCCTTGGCAGTAGCAGTGACGATGGCATAGGCCTTTCCGCGCTTGCAGCCAGTGGTGTAGTAGGCGACATCACCGAGGTACTTGTCGACGGCGAGAGACTCACCAGTGATGGCAGACTGGTCGACGGCAACGAGGGGAGTGGCACGGTGGTTGGCAAGAGCAGACTCCTGGTTCTTCTCATCCTCTTCTTCCTCCTCGTCGTCGCTGGAGCCCAGCTTGCCTTCGGCACGGAGCTGCTTGAAGACCTCGAAGTCCTCAGGACGAGTGTAGTCGCAGATCAGGAGAACATCAGAGGCGACGGTGTCACCTTCCTGGACAATGAGCTGTTGAGAGAGAAACAATTAGCTTGTTGTTGTCATGAAACAAGAGTGATGAGAGGGCATTGGCTTACAATGTCACCGGGAACGAGCTCACGAGCGAGAATGTTCTGCTCCTGGCCGTCACGAACAACGGTACAACGCATGGCAATGTTACCCTTGAGAGAGGCGACGATATCGGCGGCAGACTTTTCCTGGTAGAAGGCGACGAAGGCGTTGAGCAGCAAGATACCGCAGATGACACCGAAATCGATCCAGTCACCCAAACCGACAGCCAACAGAGCAGCAACTTCCATGACTGTAGACACATGACTATTAGCTCACTGAAACACACATGAGAGAGAATCTCATCACAACTCACCATATAGAATAGGACCAGTAAAGAAACCCAAAAACTTGGCAAACATATTCTCCTTCTCGGCGCTCAGCTCGTTCCAGCCAGCCCACTTTCGTCGCTCATCAACCTCATTGATACGGATACCAGTGCGGATGTCGGTATCCAGCCAGGCGTCGGGGACAACCCGCTTGGCAGGCTCGCCAGAGTCAATCACGTCGGGGCCGGAGCTCTTCCAAAACTGCCACCACTTGACATCACGACGGTCCTTGTCGTTGTCGTCGCCGCTGCGGGAGCCCTCGCGATAGGTGCTAATGTATCGCTCCAGGGCGGCGTATTCTGGAAGGTTGTCTCCCGCGGGGGGAGCGACGGTGCTGCCAGAGTGGTCCTCACGACCACCGGCTTCAACATCGTCCTCCCCAGGGGAGCCCTTTCGTCGATGAAAGACAGACATTGTTGTGAAGAATTGCGCCCTCGAAGCAGCCGCGAAACTGGCAATTGAAAAGACGCAACAAGTCGCAACTGGGCAGGAAGGGGAGAGAAAAAGTTCATCCACCGAGGCGGCTTGCCAGAGATATTTATTCCAGCCCGTAGTCTCTTGGGGACACCCTAGTCCGGCCCAATGCCGTGGTTCCTTTTTTTTTTTTTTTTTGTCTGGACTGGTTTTTTTTTTTTCTCTCTACCCTCCTTCGATGAGACGCCAGAACGCCAGAGTCTGTCTGGTCGCGCCGTCTCCATCCAGCCATCCATCCATCCCAATTCACTCCCCCAAGCGTACTCCGTACAAGTACAGCTTAGACTTCCCACACGCCCCCCCTTGTCCACTTCCCCCATCGGCCAGCGAAGACCGACGGCAGATTGTCGCCTGGGCTAAGCTGATTCGAGAACAAGCAGGTAAACCCGCGAGCCATGTCCCAAAGAAGGATAGCAAGCCATAGAATCAAACATGCCGCTCAAAGGCCGAGTTATCCTGTCCTTGGCCCTAAGCCAAAAGAGCGGCGCCGAAAGGGCTTCTCCTGCTGTGTGGATACGGCTCTTGGACTTGGGGCCAGGCCCCGGCGCAACCGAAGCTGTCGACCGATGCCGATATCCGATTTAACCCTCTTGTCCCATCTCTTGGCCAGCAACGCCTCTAGGCCTCATCCAGCCAAAGCACACGCCTGTGCGCCCGGAGTAGCTGGGAAGGTGAAGAGACGACCGGGGGACAAGACCCGCCCTGGCCTGAGCAAGAGAGCGAATAAAACACCAAGGCCGAAGCTGCTGAAGGAGGAACCACCCCCCCAGATCAAGAAGTCGGAATCCCGGGACAGCCGGCTTCCAAGGGCCAGAAAATTCTACGAAGGAAATCCCGCATGTAAAACTGGCCCATGGAAGGTGTACATACGGTACGTGCCTTTGATTTTGCGCTTATTACCCGCATCGCATCACGCAGCGCGCCTTTTCCTCGGCCGTCATTTTTTGGGGACGGGGGCCCTGTTTTTCCCCCTTCCTAATTACAAGACGGCTTCTTGATTCAAGGCTCCATCACAAAAGCTGATCTCCGGATACCACGAGTGTATCTTGTAGATAGTACTACGAGTAGAACTAACTACCTACTAAGGCGCGTCTTTTTTTTTTTCTTCCTCCAACGGCACGTCTGAGCGACGTCGGAGGCTGCTTCTAGCATTTTTGTTAGTGAGGCGGCAACATACCTTACTTGGACGAAGAATTAAGTGAAAAAGCCAAGCATGAATCCCGCCCGCCTCATTGGCGCACGAACAACATCCCCATACAATACAGTAGCCTCCAACCGCGGATTGAACGTACTCGTACTCTTAAAAATGTACATACGCGGAATCAGTATTCCTATTCCCATGGCATGCAAATCGCGCATCTCGAAAAGCCACCTCACCCGGAGATGCTGCCACCAACCCCCTTCCCCGTATGTACTGTACAGTAAACAACTACCTAACAAGAAACACGCCCTCGGCAACTTGACCTGACCTGACCAGTCTTCTTCCCCCCCAAATGCGCTGTGCTGTAATGTCAGCACCTCTTCGTGTTTCGCCCTTCCTCACGATCCAATTCGCCCTCGGTGCGTCCCGGGATCGCCTTTTAACCCCATGGCAATGCCGGTAGATGTAAACGCTTAATCCGGGCGCTGTGATTCTCCCCCTTCGCTTCGGCCAAGTTCAGTTCAGTCATGACGACAGACAGTTCCAACCGGCTTCGGCATCTGTTCGTTCCATTGATTGCCATTGCCATTGCCATTGTCCTCCTGCAGTCAAGCCCCATGAACCAATCAATACCAGAACCTGAACCACAAACCAACCCCCGGAAAACTCCCCCAGCAAATCGCAAATCGCCATCTTTTTCAGCCGCTCGCCTTCTCGCCTCAAATTCCCTCCTCGATTTTCCATTTTCACCGTCTTTGACCTGCTTCGGATATGCCTCGTCCTGACTCCACACAACGACGTCATTTTGGCCATGTTGTAGGGGGGAGTACGTACAGTAACTCGTACACATGTACATACGCCCGTCCCTCCCCCATTTCCGGCCTAGCGCCGACTGCCCCGCAAACTTGGCTGCTTCGCTGCATTTTTCTAGCGCTTCCATCCGATCAAAAGTCGCTTGGCGATGGCGATTTGCGCTGGAGCGACGCAAGGACGAGCAATTGAAGCAGGGGCGAGGCGAGGAGAGCGGAAAAAGGCTTCGGATGGAGGTCGCGAGTTGTCTCTGCTCGTAACGGCGCTGTTTTGGCACGTATTTTGTTCGCTGTTGTGCCGCTACAGGCGCTGCGTCTAGCTCACGCGACGGGGGGAACCAAGATGGTACCTGCTGTACAAGGCACAAGTTAGCACAAGCACAAGTCACTACTGGGTAATACCCGTACATTCTCCGTACTCGTACATGGGGATGGGATGGGACTGGGGGCTCCACAGGCACGGAACAGCAACTCGAGAAAACAAGGGCCTTGGAGGGATTACCTCTTTTCGAGTTAGTCGCTGCGGATTCGCTCATTTTACAAGTATCGAGTACTGGTTATCGTACTGCGCATCTACAATCACAGTCGGTACTCGTACAATGTAAGCGCCTCGACTCGAACAGCTCCCACTTCTTCTTCTCGCCTCGCCGTTCGGTACGTACCCCCGATCGGGCCGGTCTCAATTTTGCTCCGGTAGCCGCCGTGGCCGCAGCGCCTCTTTGGGATCCAATTCCGCCATAGCCGTGGCTTTTGCTTGATTCCTGTTCGCTGTTCGCCTGTACGATACGATACGATGGATATGCGGATAGAATACATGTACAGTACCGTAGCTAGCATGAGTCCGGTACAGTAGCGGCAGACCTTGTCATTCTAGCTCCCAGCAGGTACGGGAGTACATACATGTGAAGAGGCGTGAGAGGCGTGAAAAGCGCATACATCATACCGCATCTGCTGGAATGCCAAAAGTAGACATAATGCCTCTTGGCCCTGTGCCGGGGCGTCCGATTTGATGTATGTAAGTCAAAAGTGAGAGGCACAAGGCATAACGGAGTAAATCAGCTTCAAAGGGCGATGCCGGCATTTCGCGAGGCTGTAGCAGCAGCAAGCTCCAGAGCAGCTCCCGCAGCAGCTCCAGCTCCAAGCCCAAGTCCGTGTTGAAGACTCAACACCATGCCGCTAATACGGCAGCACGCTCCTCCATCATATCAAGAGGTGTCCAACCATGGTCCCCGAGTCCAGCTGCCCATTGGCGAGCTTCTCTCTCTGGCCCTCGATGGCCGCTCCGTCTACTCGGCCACCAACCCGGAGCTGGTCTACTACGAGCTGAGCGCCGCTCCTCTGCAGGCGACGTCGCTCATCTACGTGGTGAAAAAGGTCAAATACCGCCTCGCCGGCGACTTGCGCGTGGGTAGGCTGCGCACCCGCCACGACGACATCTACCTCTTCCGCGACGCCTACGTCAACTTCTACGCGCCCCGGCGCATCGTCATCGACGGCAAGGCCAGCGATGCCCGCTGCTACAGGGACGTCAAGCTGAAGCCGGGCCTCATGGGCTGGTCGACGTGCTCGGCTTCGGGTCACTTCACGGCCAAGACGGCCCTTCGCGATCGCTGGCGGCAGCACTACCAGGTGATTTGGAAGGACGCCAGCGGCCGCATCGTCGCCATGGAGGACAAGGCCTGGCCTTCTGTGCCTGTCAATGTCAATGGCAGTAGTAGTACGGCGATGACGGCGGCAGCAGCAGCAGACAACAATGAACACCACGCCGCACCGCCAGCTCCCGTGCCATGCTTGAAGCTGCTCCGGATGCTGGACGAAAAAGATTTGGATCTGCTGGTGACGTGCTGGACGGCCCGCCTCTGGAAACAGGCACAAACGTCGCTGGGCAGCCCTCCCATGGGCCGGTCTAGAGGTAATAGCTTGGCAATTTTTCTTCCTCTTAAAATCATTTGCGGATAATTCACATGTTCCCAGTCCCAGTCCCCTTCGTGTGTTATATCATCATGCACGTCATTCGTGTGTGTGAGACATCGTCACGCGCGCTAGCTAACATGAATTGTCCAAACCCTCAGTCAAGCGATTCGCAGCACGATACCTCCGTCTCCGCTACATGACCGATCTAGTCTCCTCCAAGTCAACCCCGACACGACGCCTCGAGGCATAAGCAAAATCAAGCTCACAGATACGCTGATTGAGCTCCTATAATTCTTATTCTTTAATATTTATTATTTTCCTCATTTTTTCCCCCCAATTCCGCTTAATTGTAGACCTATACAAGGCCCCCGATCACGCACATACGCCCACCACGCGCGCACCCATACGCAGATCCCTTCCTGGATTTAAGATAGCCGAGAGTAGAGGGACATGGAGGGGCGTTTACTTGCATTGGAGCAAAGCCAACGGGAAACAGGTCGTCGCGATGGCCTCTCTTATGCGAATTGACGGTTGAATCACTACGAAGCACTAGATAGGCGCCGAGACTGGACAGAGAGAGAGGGAGAGCGCGCTCTTGGGAGGATTTCCATCTAATTCAAGAGACCCAAGCCCATGGATTGAAGCCGGGATTGCTGCATAGAAACCACTGCCAACTCATCTTTACTGGATAGCCCGTACGAGTATTCAATCACGACTCCTCAGACAAGAGCCAATTGCTCTCCAGGAACCGATGACGCGCGACCAAGTTCATCATCTCCAACGTATTCTTTTCCACCTGCCTCCTCCACCTCCGTACAGTACTACGAATCCATCATCTCCATCCTCACACTTCGTACACGGACCAGGCAGGGCTTCTTCGCCGTTGCGTGCTCAGCACAGACACAGAACTTGGACCCTCGCCAAGCGAGCCCAGCATCAATCCAGACAGGTATTCCCCGGAAACGCATCACCTGCCCAGACACCACTTGCACCGCACAAGGCGAGGCGATTGCGACCTACCCAGTCAGGGATCGTAACTTGTACGAGTCGAGCTTACCGGCAAACCAGGGGGCGTGTCTCTTAGGCTTGAGGCTAGCAGGGTCCAAGGCGCAATCAGATCGGCCGGTTCAATCTAGTTCCGACCGCGGCTTTTTTTGACGCGCAGGGGTTTTGTGTGTACTCGCGAAGAGGAAAAGAGAGAGGCCAGCCAAAAAGGCTCTCTACCCCCAAGGCCAGGCCCTGCGTATCCGGGGGCGAAGGAAGGGTACAGGGCCAGTCCAAAAATACCAGTAAGGGTTCATACAGTATGCGCGAATTGATGAACCGAACGGACCATGACAGGCCCCCAAATGTCCATGGAGATGTGCCATTTTGGGGGCTTCAGGAGTGTCCCGACTAAAGCCGCGGCATAAGGAACAACAGCAAACGCAAGAGTCAAAAATAAAGAGACGGTGAATCGGAATTCGGCCACAGCTACAGCTGAAGGGAATAAGGAGGTGACAGCGAAGCTCACTAACACTGCCGGTATATGCGAAACTTTGCCCCTTTTTTCCGCAATCAGCGCAAATCAATGCATATCCTTATTTTGTATTTTCCATTTTATTGGTTTTATTCTGCGCCTTGAAATGCAACGAGTATATACTGGTATACCCAAGTTCCTCTGGTCACGCAAAGCAAGTCCATGGAGCCAAAAAGCAAAACCCACGAACGAACACTCCCCCACAAGAGACCAGGGCTCCGTCAGAGCCGCGCTAGGATCCAAGGCAGCCTAGCCGACAGGAATATCCGTAATTACTGATCCAGACTATTGCTTCGAGGCTAGAGCTGATATCGACCGCGTCGCCGGCATGCCGGATTGGGGGCCTGACTTGATTGCTATCGACAGGTTTATGATTACCATGACCCAGCTTTCCGTCTGAGTATTACTCCCCGTACTCCAAACTACTGTGGGAGAGCGAGCGAAGAAAGGCGGTAATGAGATGAGACAACGCATTATGGCGCCAGCCAACGCAGAAAGTAGGGCCGCGCAAATGTCATTGAAAATAGTAGCAACGGCATAAAGATAGACACCAAAAAATAAAAGGGCTGGGGTTCAGCTTTCGGGGAGAGAGGCATTTGCATTGCAATGGTACTGCCTTTATCGATCCACGCCCCCCTCTCTACATGAACCCAAACTAAGCAGATAGATAGATAGTACATACGCTCAGCTCAAAGGTGTAGCAAGCAGTAGTATTACGACACGCAAGGAAAATAAACTTGGTAGAAAAGATACTTGGGGGCAACGGCAGTGGCACGCGCTGTTTGTCATGGCTTGCCGCTCTGAGCCAATTGACTTTGCCCAGTTAACGAGCGGCTGTCGCGGTGGCTGGCCT
This sequence comes from Trichoderma camerunense, assembly GCF_050948025.1. NCBI lineage: Eukaryota > Fungi > Ascomycota > Sordariomycetes > Hypocreales > Hypocreaceae > Trichoderma > Trichoderma camerunense. The sequence continues at coordinate 1,088,786 of NW_028145359.1, read as the reverse complement.
CGACGGCAACAAACTTTTAGTGAAAATAAAGGGCAATGATCACCAGGCAGGCGGCAAAGAAGGAAGAAGAAGAAAAAAAATTGAAACACGAGCTTCTGCCGAGGGCCCAATAGGCATCGCCTACTTTTGCCTCACGTCACAGCTACTGACAATCTTGATAGGGAACTACGGGTATACTACTGGAGCAGCAATCTCGCATTGAAGCCATATCTCTCATCTTTGTGTGTCTAATAGAGACACGGAGCAGTGGCCCTTTTCCTTTAGCCTCACCATCGTTACTCCGTACTCCGTACTAAACTACGGACAATTTTCCAATGGCCCTTGTCCCACCAGGCCCAGAATCTCGTTCATCTTAGTAAGGGACAGCGACCGAAGAAAAAAAATGTCGCAAGGCCAGACCAGACCAGAGGGCTGTCAATTTCTGGTTATTCCCGCCGGCGGCGATGTGCAAAAAGTAGCTTCAAACTTGCTAGGTAAGCCTAGGCAGTATAGGGATTTTCCACACCTGAAGCAAGCCTCACTTATTTGGTAATGCTCTGGCCCTATCTCTAGCCAATCTCCATCAAAAAGGGGGAGGCTCGCTTTTGATTGCAGGGTAGAACGGGCATTCCCACTTCCTGATAGTAGTAGTACTTCTAGTTGCTAGAATGGAGTCCCGATTGCTGCTGCTAGAAGCATATCGTAATAGCTTCATGTACTCGTACGGAGTGCATTATATTGCAACATCCAGTTTAGCTGAGTACGGGGTACATTAGCAAGAGTGCCGAGGTGCTTTCGCCCGCAACAGCAACGGAGTACTTCCGGATGAGATGAACCAGGTGTCTCACTCATTGCCTCGATTCGATGATTACATGGTCAGGTATTACTCGCTTTTTTTCCAACAATAGACCTGACATAGAATTCCCCACGCCCCAGGCCCAAGCCCAAGTTATCCCTCAAAAATACCTGTCACAGCAGCCAGCCTTCCATTTCCTCCGACCATCTCCTTACGCAGTGACTTTTTGCTCCGAGGAACACCAGCAACGAGGTGGCTCCCTGACCCGTTTTCTTTCTCCGGAACAACAAGCTGGACCCTCAGAGAACCACAAAAAAGATTAGAGCCAGGGGTCTTTTTTCGACCGTTCGTTTTTCCTGTGTTTACGGAACCCACCGGCACTAACACACACGGCTCGGAATCAAATACGGCGCAGCCATTGGACGAAGCTCACGATGGGCAGCGGAGCCGAAGCACCGAATTCGCACAGAACGCCGGCGGAAACGGATCAACTCCGGCAGACAAGAGCAGGAACTGAAGCCAAAATGAAATGAAATGAAATAAACAACGAGTAGCAGGAAGAGAAATACTCGTATAACATGCACCTACGGAAATGAGTAAAAAGTAGCCAGCAAAATGGCCAGAACCAGAAAAGGGCTCTCCATCAGGCAGTTTGCTGACCTACGTGACTGAATTTCCTGGCTAACAATAACAACTCACACAGGTCCCTAAGCCCCCCTTGCCTCTCGCTTCTTTCTCACCCAGTCCAGTGTCATGGCTTTTTCTTTGCCAAGATCGTCAGTGCGTTTTTTTGGCCTCTCTCTCCCTTGCCTCGTCTTGGGGCCGTTTAATGGCGCTCTTTTCCACGTTAGTCGCCCGCTGTCAGTTGGTCCCAAATCTCGGCCAAGCGCGGGCTATGTGACGTGACGAGCGAGAAAAGGCAGAAGTGAGAAATCGCCTAGCATCGCCAAGTCTCGAGGGCACGGCCGGCGAATCGCCTTGGCAACGTCTTGGGAGATTGATTTCTTCAGCAATTAAAAAAAAGAAAAAAAAAAGGTAGAAACACCATAACGTCAAAGCGTCCAGCGCAAAACCATCAATACATGTAATACAGTAAGCATCGCCTACGTAGAAGAACCAGGCCAAAGTGGGCAAATCCCTAGAAAGAAGCCCATCCCAAGCCGGGAAACTCCCATCACCAATCCAACGACGCAATCATGCGCCATTATTGATCACCCAAAAAGGCCCGGCCTTGTTCCGCCTTGCTGCCTTCTGACTCTGGACTCTCTACTCTCTATAATCCCTCGCCTTTTTTAGCACCCAAACTTACTCGAGTCCCAGACCGAGGTGGCAAGGGTGGTCTTGAGTCGTTTATGTGGAGCGGCAATCCCGTTTCCGCCTTTCCTCGCGTGTTCCTGTTTTTTTCTGCTCACTCACTCACTCACTCACTTTTTTTTATTTCCCTCGCGATTCGCGTCGTTCTGCGAAAAATACGGAATCGGGATTAGCGCTTCTCGCTGCACGGCGATTGAAGCACCGGCGCTCCGTTCCCGTGGGCTTGCGGCAAAAGAAGAAGCACATTCACGTCACAGTCACCGGCGGCAATTGGGCAAGGGATTTGATTTGATTGATTGTTGCCTATTGCCGTTGCGGTGTGTGTGCTGCGTCATGCGCGGCGAGGGCGAGGATACGAGATACATACGAAAGTTCAGCTGCACTGAGATGCGCGCAATGGCGTGATGTGATGTTTGGAGCATGATTGATTCCAGTTCATTTGGGGCAATTTGGTGAGATGGCTCAACTGCTCGATTTTGACGCGTCGAGATGGCCAAGGTGCTTTACTTGTAGATGCTCTGGATGCACGCAGAATTACAGCATCTCTATTGCAATGAATGTCACATGAAGCCATTTGTACTCTGTATACTCGTAGTATTTGATTGTTATAGTAGTAGGCCAATGTATTACAGCATCTGCGTGTGTTGCTGCACAAGTGCTCCTGTTGGCGTCGCATGACATCAATCTCAAGCCTACCCGGGACTCCCAAAACTCACAACTTGGGCCTTCACATTACACTCATCTCATCTCACCGCAACTAGAGACACTTCAGTTCATCATTCAACGGCCTTGTCTCACACAGCCTTACACGTTTTGACGTTGCACAACTCCACGCTCATCCGAGACAAATGTCTCATCAAAAAAACAAACACAAGACATCTCACTCCCTCCCGTCCTAAACCCACGTTCCAAATCCCACCTCAATCTGCAACCCCAAAATAAGCATAACCCAAAACACAACAGTAGGCCCATATGCACCACCTACCCAATACCAGAAATCCCCTCAGCTCCATCGAAACACCATAAGCGCCGCACCAACCGCTGCAAGAAGACTTCTACCAGTATAGGCAAGACTTCAACCAGTATAGCCGGCCGAATATAACTCGTTCGTACGCAAGAAAACAAAGTCCGCCGCAACCCATATTCCCCCGGGCCGATCCGGTTCCTGGACCTGTGTCACTGTGCCTGGGAGAGGGGCCCCCGATTCGATGCCTCATCCGTCCGCCATGGCCGACCAGGTCGCCACCAAGGACGACACAATAGTCCGTAAGCGCAAGACTCATCGCAAGTCTCGCCTGGGCTGCGGCAACTGCAAGATTCGCGGTGTCAAGGTAAACCTCTGCTATGCTCTTCCCCCTTCTGTCTTTCCCTCGTCATCCTTCCATCTGTTCCTCTCATAGCCAGCCATACGTAGCTCTCTCACATGTAATACACGTACTCTCTCTGTGTAATAACACACACTTACATACACACTTTCATATATCGTATCCAAAACATACATGACTTACACGTCTCAAACCAACAGTGCGATGAATCCAAACCCACCTGTCGCCGCTGCCACGCATCCGGCTTCACATGCAACTACTCCCGCACAGCCCCAACCCTCCAGCTCTCCCACTCCAGCGTCCTGAGATTCGATCTCTCGCCCAGCCAAGATCCTGTTGTCAGCGTTCTCCCCACGGATAGCATCTTCTGGGATGTCTCTCTCCAGCCTGCCCTGCGGATTCCCATAGTCTTGCCTCTGCAGGGCAGGCTAGGGGAGTACACTCTACGACCACAAGATTATGCTGTCCTTCATCGGTTTCAGACAAGGACGGCTGCATCATTAGGGACCCTCAGTCAGAGAAAATGGTATCCCAAGATTGTATCTAACCTCGCAAAGGAAGTAAGTCTCTTCATCCCATCCATCTCCTCCATATATCATAGTATATCGTATATCAACATCTATACAAAACCTCGATTCTAACCAACTTCATCTCACAGCATCCCTTCCTCTTCCACTTCTTCCTCGCCCTCTCCCTCCTCCACGACGCCCACCTCTCCCAATCCCCCCTCCCGCAATCCCACCACGCATCCCTCGCCTTCCACTGGTACCACAGCACCGCCATCCTCTCCCACTTCCTCTCCCTCCCCTCCCCCGAGACGACCCTCCCCTCCTCCCACCGCGACGCCCTCTGGATCTGCGCATCCACCCTCGGCGCAGCCTCCTTCGCCTCCATCCGCACCCAGGACCCTTCCGCCGCGTGGCCCCTCGCGGACCCGAACCCGGCCGTCGACCTCGACTGGCTCAAGATGGGCCACGGGAAACGCGCAGTTTGGAATATTACCGACCCGAATCGTCCTGATAGCGTTTTTCACAACCTACTTAACCAGACGCCCATGCAGAATCCTATCGATCCCTCCGCCATTATACCGGACTCGCTCCCTCCGCTCTTTTACAAGCTCTTCAAACTCTCGGCAACGTCCTCTCCGGAGACGAACCCGTATCATGGTGCTTGTGCTATCATCTCCTCCCTTTCGGTCAACCCGATCAACGACGATACCGTGATTCTCTTCCTTAGCTTCATCACTCAAATAGACCCCTCATATAGAAGCCTCATCGAGGAGAAGGACCCTCGTGCGCTGCTCCTCCTCTTATACTGGCATTCCATGGTCGTACCAGAAAAACGATGGTGGCTACGACGACGTTGTATTGTAGAAGGCAAAGCTATTTTGACGTATCTGGAAAGATATTGCGCAGATGATAGGGATATCATGGAGCTGTTGCAAGTGCCAAAGAGAAGGCTAGCCAATTGGAATTTTATCAACACGGGCATGGTTGAGAAGCCATTTTGATGTATCTGGAACGATATTGTGCAGATGACGGCGATATCAGGGAGTTGTTGCGAGTGCCAAAGGCAAGGCTAGCTAATTGGAATTTTATCAATACGGGCATGGTTGGGAAATAAAGATAGAGATGATAACCATGACGATGCATAATGAACAAGAGAGTCTGCTAGAGACTAGCGAATAGGAATTATAGCAATACGGGAATGGTTGAGAAACAATGATAGAAAGCTATTCATGATGATGTATAATGAACACAAGAGTCTGCCAGACCCTCATATATGACTATCGAGTAATATAACAATACTATCCAATACAATACAAATTACACCGCTCTATCGCTTGGTGAGAAAAAGAAAGAAAGAAAAAGCTACATCATGAGCATAAGCATAGCGGCTGTACAGGCGCTGTATTCCCCATTCACGAGTCTCAATCCTTTACTATGTCCCACTGGCTACTTCGTTCGTCGCTATAGGAACATCCTGCTGCTCTGGCTCTGCAATTTTGATACCATCGTCCGGGGGACTCATCAGCGGGTGCTCGTGATCATACCCCACGGACTTGACAATGCCAAGGCCTCTTGTACGACCTTCACGGAAGAGCAGCCGGTCTCCAGGGGCAATGTACTCTGGACGCTGGACGAAGCGGAACGCAACATTGGCACGGTCACCAGTCCGGATTAGCTCGCGATCAATGTCGATGATGGCACATGTCTGTGACACCGCGCCAACATGCAGCATGGCCTGGTAGCGCTTCTTGATTGTGGTCGCGTGAGACAAGATGAGAACTGTTTTAGTTAGCATTCCGTTATAAGACAGCTGTGGACACCTAGATAACACACCTTCTGCAACAAACTCGCGAAACACCTTTGGGCCGGTTTGTCCCTCCTCCTTGTGAAGCATCACCATTCCCTTACGGACGTCTCGTCGCTTCATCTTTTTGAGCGCAAACGAGGCAGACTGTCCTGCCTCGGCCACTTGCACGCGTATTCTCTTGCGCTCAATGGACCGCACCGCTGTGGGGGTAAAGTGTCCCAGAGAATCCGGTCCTATAAGGACATTGTCACCCTCATGAACCATGCCTGACTTGACGATACCAGAGACTACCGTCCCCGTGAATGGCACCGAGAACGTGTCATTCACCTGAAACTCGAATGGCGCATCCGAATGGTAGTGGCCGTGATGCGGCAGCATGTTCAAAAACGTCCGGACAAGATCGAGGTTCTCGCCAGTGACGTTGGACACCTGGAAGACGGGACATATCCTCTTGCTCACAAACTGGGTCGCCGTGTTGATACACTCTTCACGGTTTGTGATAAAAGTCGGCATCTTTCTCGCCCCGGGACTCTTCATGATCTTGTTGACCTGGCTAATGGTCTCCTTGAGGATGTTGGGCGGGCAAATGTCAATCTTGGTGATGATGACCATGACTGGCACGTTGAGCGCAAGCGCAATTCCCAGATGCTCCTTGCTCATACCAACCAATCCGTTGTTGGCCGCAACCATAAGAAGGCAAAAGTCAGGGCTGCTGGATAGCAGGCCGAACACGGTCGTCCTGAGATACTTTTCGTGTCCTGCCAGGTCGCTAAACGTAATGACCTTGGCGCTGTGCTTTCCAATGTCTTCCCAGGACAGCTTTCGGCCGGGGGTATCCGAGGTGACGACTTGGCCCAGGCTATCAAACCCCATGATTTCCATGCCCACGGAGCTTGTCCGCCCAGACTCCATTTCGTGCTTGTGACGGAAGAGATTTACCCGCGCCTTTCCTCGCCCATCGTCAAGATCATTCTTCACCAGGACCCCTAGCAGCGAACTCTTTCCAGCATCAACTGTTGGCGGTCTGCCTTTAGCACATCATTCCAACCCAATGCAGTATGGGAAGCTTACCGTTGCCAACTACGGCTATTCGAGTCTCAATGACGTCTTCTATTTTGTCTGGTATCCTCCGGATAAGAATCTTTCCGCTACAGCTCTTATCCTTTGTTGGATTGGTAGCAGTGCTCTCAGCCTCTTCCTTGCCGCCGACATTGATGGTCAGGAGAAGCTGACAGTCTGCGCGCACCTTTTTAGCAGCCTCGACTAGTCTTGGATACGCAATATTCCACTCGTCCAGCGTTAGCTGCATTGATTCACCGCTGTTCTCGAAGCCAAGATCAAAGACAGTCTCCCCAGCGCCCTCTTCTATCCGCTCCGTGATGACATCCCCGAGCTTCCGCAACGTGTCATCGTCCGACCCGAGCACAAGGTCTCTGAGCTTTATCCTCGGCGCAGAGTCTACCAGATTGAGGCTGTCTAGGAGCTCATCCAGCTCCGCATCGTGCTCTGCCGAGTCGGGAACGGGCTTCTTGATCGAGGATGGATACCGGAGATTCTGCTGTTGCTCTACGTATTCTGCAAAGTCGCTGAGGGCCTGCGCAAGGTCGCATTAGTATTCAATCATGGTCCGACCTAGAACGACCAGCTGGGCAGCTATTCGAATGATAGCTTACCGATTCGCCTTTGCGCTTGTCATGTTCGTGGCTCTTGGCCGCCTTGGCCGCCTTGGTCGCCATTATACCGTGACAGTGTGCACCGGACACACCCGATGTACAATAGATCTGATAGCTGGAGGATCCGGGAGGGAAACGACACTGGGAAGCATATTATGTAGACAATACACAAGACAAGAACTATGACTCTTCGGCCTGGCTAGCAAGGTTTAGCTGTTAGTCAACGGCAAAAGGAGTCACTGTTTGAGCTGAGCCTCAACCAGGCCAGGAGCCTCGGAGAGAGTGGCTATCGATAAGGCAAGCTTTTGGACATAAATGTGGGGCGATGACACGACTCGATCTTGGTCTGCGATTAGAGCATTCCACCAGTAATTACATATCGTCACATCTGTCTGCCAGCCAATGTCCAGACAGCCCTGCTTGTCCATGCAGAGAGAGAGCAGAAAGAACCAAAGATGCGTGCGCATTTGTGCATTTGTTTCACTCCTTCAAAGAGAATCATGAAAAGAAACTCTGTGAGCAGAGGTGAAACAGCCACATCATGTTGATCCGTCCCCATCCATCCTTGTCATCACAATTGCCGTAGAAGTTGACCAATTGTTCACCCTTGGGCAAGACTCTCCAACGATATCGGTCAGATCCATAGACGGAGAGTGAGAGGGGGGTTTGATGTACATCGGCCAATGTAAATCAGTTGCAGCAGTTTGTCGCCTCGGCCATTCTGTCACTTGCGCATTTCCCTGCTCATGCCAACGCAGAGGCCAGGGGCGCGTCATGTATTTCTTCGCATCGTGTGGATCGTGGGGGATTGACTCAGTTTTTCATTGGTATCATTGCTGCAATTGCTGTCTATTTCTAGAAAGGAACCTGGGGAGAGATTAAAACGACGCTATCGCCTGTGAGTCTGTTAGCCACTCCTCCCTTGACCACTTCAGTCATAAGAAAGAAACTGACCTCTCACAAACAACATTTCTGATTTCCTGCTAATTGTCTGGCCGAGTGTTAGACCTCTATGCTGCTGCTTGTGAACCATCATCTCCTTACCTTTACCTCGTCGCTCTCTTCCTCGTCATCGTCGACGGCGTAGATGGTCTCCTCCACATCGCCCAGCACCAGGTTGCAGTGGCTATCGTAGGCCTGTAACGCATTCATCAGCACCCATATACCTCTAGAAACGACAATGCATGAATAGCGCGTACATGGAGCTTGCCCTTGAGCTCTCGGTCACCGCGCAGCTTGACAAAAACCACTTCGTTGAGCAGCAGCCGCACAAGATCGAGCGGCTCAGCCACGTGGCTGGATTCCTCCCCAACATCCGCCATGCTTTGTATCTCGGTATTCGCTTCTCGGTATTCGCTTCAGTGTACTTGAGCCGGGGGGAGAAATGACTGCGTGTGTCGAATGCTTTGAGCTCGTGTGAATCCAGCAGCTTCTTGAGATGGCCTCGTCAAAAAAAGCTAGCCTTGCCCCTCCATGCCGTGGGAAATCTTCGGCGGGCGCATCGCCAGCAATGCATATCGCAATATGCAAGTATCGAGGCCATGCCCCATATGGCTTCAACGCTTCTTCAAAGACCCGCGGCCCCATTGTGAAGCCACTTTTACCCCAGATTCTGAGAGAATCGCGCCAGTATCAACTAGCCCAGTCGCTGGGACAAGTCAATCGCAGTTCTCCTCACTCTGCGTGGCCTTATCAATGGTCGCTAGAATAGCATCATGACGCCCAGACGACTTGTCTGGCCCGGACGCCGCCTCGGACTGGCAGCGCTGAAAAACCAGCGCCATGATGCTTCTTCACCTTTTCCATTGAGATGTGGGCGACAAAGCGCTGGCCGGCGCAGTCTAGCGTCTCTCACAGCTTCGTCTAATGTACAGAGTCATTTGTTTTCAGAGCTGATGCCGCCCAGCGTTCGGCCCGAGTTGGGGATCCTCCTGGAATCCATCAGGAAGCGCAACATGTCTCGAATCGGCTGGGAATTCACTGCCTGGACCGATATTCTAAGCGATGTTAATCTACCTTATCACGAAGCTGCAATTCGAGAAGCCCGAGAGCTTCCTGTATCGACCTTTTCCGAGATTCTGCGCAGTATTGACCCGCTACAGTCCCCTGAAGCTGATATCGCACATGGACTCAACCTCACTCCGGCACATGCGCAGTTCACCTTTCCCGGCATGCTGCTAAACCAATTTGGCGTGCGCAAAGTCCATCACGGCATCCTCCAGGGCGTTCGAACCCTCATTGAGATCCGCAGTCAAGCCCCGCCGTCTCACAGCCCGACGGCCGCGGACTTTGAAGTGGCCATGAGATGTGCCGGCGCAGCAATGGACCATCAACAAGCCAAGGCATTCTGGACCGCCATGGCAGCTCAAGGCTTACAGGACTCTCGATCATCAAAGTCATGGTCAGACTTTATCAAGGCTCGTTTCATGGTGGAACCCGTCTACTACCAGTTCGACCGCTCCAGAGTTGCTTTCCTTGCGCGAGACCTGTACAGCAACCACAATCCGCTTCCGGTATCAAAGCTCGAACGCCTGGACAACATCAGATTCAGCATCAATGCCTTGAAGAGAGAGCCGTGGAACCGCAGATCAGATCAGTTGGACGAAGACTTGCGGCGCCTCCTCCGCCGGCGAGCGGGCTACACAAGCTACAAGAACCACTGGATACGAAATCTCTACTACGGCCACGAAATGGACGAAGAGCTACTGTGCACCTCCATGATTGCCTTTGCCAGGTCCAGCTCAGTCTACTCCATCAAGAAGCTGATCCTGGAGAGCTACTACGGCATCGTCGTCACCACCACCGAAGAAGGCGGCATCCAAGTCTCCGGAGGCCGCGACTTCGCCCACAACTCCCCCCTGAAACCGACCCCTCGGCTCTTGCAAGCCATCGTCGAGGCCTTTGGATCCATGTCGCACATCGTCCTCGGCACGAAGCTGCTGGACTACGTCTCCCGCCGCTACGGCATCGCCATCCCGCACGAGACGTGGTCCAGCCTCCTCAGCTGGACCTACGTCTCGGCCTCCAAGCCCTTCAAGCGCACCCGCGATATCCACACCGGCAGCCTGTCCACGGCCAGCTCCGCCGCCGACGTCCGCCACATCTGGGACGTCATGACCGCGGCGCCATACAGCATCACGCCGACGCTGGCCGACCTCGACATCTACATCAAAACGCTCATCAATCAGCGCTCCTTCGGCCACGCCATCACCGCCATCCGCACCCACGCAATCCCCCTCTACAACTCCCTCTGCACCCGCCATCAAACCGCCCTCGCCGACGAAGTCCTCCAGCTCGACGCCCTCTACTCCATCTCCACCGCCCACGCCTCCTCCCTCACCTCCCGTGCCACCTTCCGCCGCCGCAAAGCCCAACTCCTCAAAGACCACGCCCACCACACAATCTCCTCCTGGCTCGCTCGCCTCCTCAAGTCCGCTTCCGCCACAAAAGCCCGCCAGGGCTCCCTCATGCGCGTCCGTATCCCGAACCTCCTCCTCGAGTTCCCCGACTTCTTCCACCACGAGATCCGCTACCGCACCGCCCAGGGCCACGTCGTCCTGCGCCGGCCCGAGACCGACGTCACACGCCGCTTCGACTGGGACGCGGGGACCTTTCGCCGCACATTGCCGCAGAAGAAAGCCGGTCTATATGCGCGAGAGTTTGAGGGCGCCAGCGACCCCGAGTTTCCCTGGCCGCAGGTTGACAGCATTAAAGTGCTGGAGTGGAAGAGGGTGCCGAGGAAGAGATCTGAATTGGCGCGTCGGCCGCCGGGTGAGGCGGCGAGGGAGTCGAGGGCGAAGGGGTGGTGGGATGCTCTGGAAGAAGAACTGATGCTGTAGACTCTATTTCCTTCTTCTTTCTTCTGGATACATGTGCTGTACATAAAGGGGGTTGATAGATGGATTCATTTGTCTATAGAAGAGTGTCTATAAGAGCATCTACATAGAAGCAAAAGAAAAAAAGAAATTTAAATGAAACATCTCTATTGAGGGTAAATTTCACAAAAGTACTCGAACTGCATCATATATCATAAATGCCAGTCATGATTCATAATTCGTTCAATCTATCTATCCCAAGAAGCCAAAATTAAATCATCAATATGTACAAAATGCAGCCAACCTAGGGTATTTCCCACTTGCCCCCTTTCCACTTCGCTCTTGAAAGAATGCAGAAGCGAATCGATGCGTTCGAGCATCATTGTTCCAGCTCACAAATAAACCCAACAGTTCGTAGTACTAACCAGCGTAAAGGTGAAATGTCCAAATCCACAATGCCTGTCGTAGCCAAATGATGTACAAAGAAAAGGAAGAGTAGCCATGAAAGTCCAAAAAGAGAGAACTGCTTTAATAGCAGCGTAGAATGAATGCACATGTATGCAAAATGTCAAGATATTACATCATCAACCTCCAATGGCAGCCTCGGCCAAAACTCCCAGCAAGCTGGCAGCAGCACCGCCAATGCCAACCATACCGAGCGCCTCGCCCCATGGCTGCTTCCTGGCAGGCCTCTCTCGTCTCCGATCATCACGGCGATCGCGGTCATTGTGATGCGACCGGTAACCGTCGTCTCGATCTCGATCACGATCTCGGTCCCGGTCTCGGTCTCGGCGATATTTGTCGTCATATGACGGATCACTGTCTCGCCTTCTTCTCTCTCTGTCTCTGTCTTCGCGACGTCTAGAATGATCATCTCTATCTCTTTCGTCGCGGTCTCGAGACTTCTTGGAAGAAGTGGAATCTCGACTCTCACGACTCTCCTTGCCATCGCGGCTATCTTTACCCTCGCGACTGTCTTTTTCTGGACGGGCTTCAACCTCGTAGGGGTCAGGGCCGAAGCGCACGTGGTTGGTGTTTTTATTCTTCAAGATGGGCTTCGGCATCACGGGGTTGGTCGCAGACGACCTCTTCTTTTCTGGAGGATTCACAATGACAGGCTGATTCTTGACATCCTTTTCGTCCAACGCTTTATCGTCGTCTGCATCAGACACGTCACTCCGGCGCTCCGAATCTTTGTCGTCTTCAGCGCTCCCATCTCGGCTACTCTCTGATCCCGTTCGTTCGGGTCGATTCACATGATGAGAATGTTGCTTGCTGACTAGAGGTACACTTCGGCGAGCAGCACGACACTCTGCGCTCAAACGAGCGTAATGGGTGACTTGGTCGAGGGATAGGTGGCCAAGGATGGCGACGTAGCCCGGGCGAGCTTCGTACCGCACACCGGCACGATGAAGAGCCTCAGGGCTGACGACAGAGCGTTTGATCTTGGTCCACTCTGCATGCATTGGAATCTCCCGCCCATAGCTATCCGGAGCCAGCCGGGGTATCGACGCCCCTCCATATGCCGGGGGAGCACTGGAACCGTACACGTGAGGTGCTATTCCATCTACACTGAGTTGCTTCGCTTGGGGAATTGCCTGAGGGGCTGTAGACGTCGGCAGCCTTATCTCGGGTAAAGCTCCTGACATGATGGGCTGGAATGATGGAGCATCCGCCTGTGTGGGAGAGCTGCTTAGATGGAGGCTAGCCATGTCTGAGCTGAGCGAATCCATCAGCAGTAAATCTCGTGTGGAGATGAGGTCAAAGGATTTCCCAATGTTGCCGTCATTCTCGCTCGGAGCACAAGCACGAGGGTCGTACGACAGCTCTTGAGCCAATGATGGATGGGGTCGTTGATCCGGCATGAGTCGTCCAGTGTCCATGCTAGCAGTCTTGTCGTAGGCAACCGGTGGAAAGGTCATGTGGCGAGCGTACATTGGGTTGGGAGCGGAGTTGCCATCAAGTTCAAGGAGCCCTCGGACAGTGGGCGGAATGCCGTCCTTCATGGATGGCACGGATTCAATCTCTTGAATGTAGGCGCGGAGAATATCCTGTATTGTGTCAGCTTCTGCCGTATTTGCATCACAAGATGTTAAAGTTGGAGTCAAGTGTGCGCGCAAGGGGACATACCTCATGCTCATCCAGCACCTTGGATGAGAATCCCTCCTTGACAAGCTCGGCCTTGAACTTCTTCCACAGCTTGTCATCGCCGCTATTGGTCTTGTTGCTGTCGCGACGAAAGAGTCTACGCCCAATAGCGTCCACCTTGTCCTTGATGGCCTCCAGGCCAGGTCCACGGCGGCGGCGAGTTGGCGAAGCGTCCCTCGACTGCAGCAAATCTAAAAAGGCATCGATGACAGTCTTTTGGTGGACTAGTTTGACTTGCATAGCGTTGATGCTCTCGGCAGCGCCATCAGCGTAAGGCCCTCCGCCTCTGCTGTTCAAATCCAGGACGAGTTCGAGCTGCTTGAGCGTCGTCTGGGAGTCTTTGACGATGGAGTTGAGCTGCTTCAAATAAGTGGAAGAGTCCGAAGAGTTGAGGCGTGAGTCCGGATCGGCAGCCTCGACACGGAGGTCGCGTAGAGCATTGTGGAGGTTGTGAACGGCCTGAGAGGCGTCGCCAGAGAGAGACGGGACAGTTGACTGGGTGGTGCGCACGTAAAGGGTCCTGGCAAAGGCGTCGACGGCATCGATGTGCTGAACTACGGAGGTACCGCTCATAGCTACCATGCGGGCTACCATGCGGTGGCGAAGTGGGAAACTTGATGAGAGTATGTGATGGTTGATGCTGTATTTGGGGAGTCAAGCGTTGGAAGAAGGTCGTTGAAACAAGAGGTTGGTTTTGCCTCTTGGGAGAAAATGAAGAGTCACGTTAGGCCGCAGTTATGTAAACAGTAGCCGGAGCCTTATAATAGGTTAATAGGTGTGTAATGACAGAGGTCGTCTGTCGCGTGTCCTCGTGATACGATAGGTGCGGCGTCTTGGCTGGGTGATGCGGATCTGCTGGTTGGTCAGCAGCGATGGTTGATGTGGGCTGGAGATGGCGCAGCATGCGCTTCCAAGTTCCGGGATCGAAGGGCTCGTATACTCGATATCTCCGATGCAGGGAGAATAAATAAATGATTAAATAAATAAACAAGAGTTGCTGATGTGGTATTTTTGTAGAGAGAGAGCGAGATAGTGAGAGAGTGTCACAAAAAGAGGAGAGTGGAAGATGGAGGAGGCAAAATCAAGAAAGAGAGAGAGGCAAGGCAACCATTTTCAATGACTCTTGACCACAGTCACTCACTCACTTATCGATACTGCACCCAATATAACTAACACCCCTCCTCCTCTCCCTCGCCCATCACACAGACTCCAACTCTCAAATCACCGCCTGCAACAGAGACAGAGCGTCGATCCAGCCCCGGCCACAGACTCGCACACGCGCCTCAAACAGACCATCAGCAGTGCCCAAAGTTCGAGACACAGAGCGCACATGTGGCTTCAAACCGCACGGGCTGTGACGTCGTCCACCAGCCCCGCCATCAACTTTCCCTGCTGTGGGGGAACCAGAGGGAGATGGTGGGTGGCCACAGGGGGGGCTTGGGGCTTAAAGAGGCCCCTACAGGGGTCTGTTGTCCCTTAGAACTAGAGCCTAAAGAGGGTTTCCAGGGCTGGATTGGCCCGCCATCCCCGACCCCTGTCGACGGCCAGCCATGATTTGCATGTGCTCAATGTCTTGGTTGTTCCTTTAGCACCTGGATGGGCGATGGAAGCCATTCTCGAGGAGGCCCTAGAAACCACTAACACACACTTCGCCTAGCAGTCAATCAGTCGGTACCCGGTACCTACCGCTTGGTGGCTTGAGCGCTGTGGACGCTGTAACTGTTCGGACCCAACGGACAGCCTTGGGAGAAGCCTTGACGCAACAGGTCAATTTGATCCCTCCAATATTGACGTCAAGATGAGCATTCTGCCCGTGTCTCCTAGTTTACAGCACACTTACTCTACACAGTCATCTTCACCATAACCAGCATCAGATTAGCCAAAACTGCATCTCCCCTGTCTCATTCAATTTTTTCTTCAATTTTTTTCTTCTTCATCGCCGCTCTAATAATAGGTAATTCCATGCATCTCCATTTCGCCACTTCGTGTCTGTCTCGCCCATGCCCGCCCAACTCGATACGGGCCTCGGAAATCTACACATCTAAGCTAATCTTACTTCCATGCATGTCTCTCAGCGAGGCTGTGCTGCTGCATCAAACCATGTTCTTCGGAGCCCTCCGCAACTCCGCAGCCCTGCATCTGTGGCAAGGTGAAACACCTTTCGAGGCAACGTGAAGGCCGTCGCGCAATTGGTTCGTTGGCTGCTGCAAACTGCTGATGTTCTTAATTATACGGGTACGGGTACGGGTACCTGTAAGTATGCAGCCCTCCAGAAACGAAACATCCCGGTGTTCGGTTCTCAATCGAGAAAAAAAGACACAAAAGAACCTGCGCCTTGCTAGATTGAGCTGTTGTCCTCTTATCGGCTTGAGATCATGTGTCGGCTTCTAGCATTAGCATTAGACAAAGGCCGACTTCGCATCCAAACTCTCATCTCAGACTTTCAGCTTTACATCCTAAACCAGCCCACCGACCTCTTTCAGCCCTGCTTTTTCACCTCCTCTAGACTCCATCGATACCAATCAGCCTCCCCTCTCTTACTTCTTGGCCCCCTATTTTCATGCATCTTCATGTTCAGCTCCCCCAAAGTTCCGTGCCCTAACCTAAGAAGTCTCGATGCATCCAGACATGAACAATTCAAGGCGAGCTTCACTTAGTGCACCGGCTCAAAGACCATCTCTCCCCGCTTCGTCAGGTCCCAACTACCCATGTCCATGCATTCCAGTTCAGCCCGTGATAGGACACATGCTCTCGCGGTATGTCACACATACATGAATGCCTCATTCTACGCTCTCCAAGTAATTTTGGAATGCTTCATCAACGGTGGCATGTGATACTTATTTCCATTGACTTTCTAATGTTGCATGTGATAATTATTTCCATTGACTCTTTAATCGAACTCGAATACGAGCATATACGGGGAAATGAAATCCATTGCCTTGTTTCAATTACATACCAGATCTATCTCTTTCTCGCACAACAATGGTATTATCCAGCTATCCGGCCATCGGAAACTATCCCCCCTCCCTCAAGTCCCTTTGGCCCCCTCCCCTCCCCTTCACCGAGAATCCCACTCCCCTCGTGGGATGCAAGGCATCTAGTTGCCTCACTTTTTCTTTTGGTTCACTTTTTCTCCGATATGGCTAGTTGCCCAAGTCAGTTACCGATTTCCCTCTGAGCCGCACTAGTCCAGAATCCTTCCGTCTATCCCCCTCCCCTTTCTAGAGCACCCGCTCAGAAATTACTTCATCCGTATCCCCCGAATCTTTTTCCTTACACACCATGTAAGAGGCAAGTGAAAAAGAGGCTCAAATGGCTAGCTTCTCCAGCGAATAAGCCTCCACCTTTTGACTGATCAGGTGTCCGGTTTCTCGAATGCTTCGCTGAACCACTTCACCTCCCGACACCACCTTTTCTCTCGTAGGCAGCAGCTTCGTCTTCAAGCCAAGCGGCAGCAGTCGAGATTCGCGGTTCTCCAAGTGGACGAGGATCGGCTTGTTCGGGCCCCAATTCTGTCTAGTTGCACTGCCCTTCTGCACTGCATTTCCGAATCGCACGGTTTCTCCCAGGATACCGTTCAAGAAGACGGCTTCTTCGATTCCCTCCAGCGCGGCAGTCACTTCCAGCCGTAGGGCAGTCAGGAAGTCGCTTGTCTCGGCCTTGTCTGCCCAAGAGATGGCGTCATTAAACAGCCACCCGCCGGCTCCCACCGCATCCAGGCATCGGCCCAAGAGGTCGGCAATCAGAGCAATGACACCATCTGGAGGAGGCTCGTTGCCCTCTGAGTCAAAGCTGGTAGGATCAATGTACAGCGAAGTCCACGCTCCACGTAGCAACTCCACTCGTAGCAGATAGATGAGAGACATGATGTCGTCCGTCGACACCGTCGTCCGGAGTGCCTTGACCGTAGAAACTGCAGGCAGACGCCACAGCTTGGTGAATGCCAGAGTTAGTCCACGGGAGCGGCTACTTGAGTCATCGCCAAGATAGTGCTCTGTAACTGCAATCTTCCGCTCCAAGTCATCCAGGTCCATCTCAATGTCCTCCTTGTTGCCAGCACCGGTGCTGCTGCTTTGATGTGGCTCATTCGTCAGTAGCTTGGTGGCCTCCAATTTTCCCTCGGGAATCAAGTCCATGCTGAGCATCAGAGCTCTAATGGCAAGCAAAAGTTCGACTTCGCCTAGCTTTGTTGCCTGCAGGTAGTTCAAAAGCAGGGTCAGGGAGAGATCGGCATCCGCAAGGCATCGAATCAAGTCGCCCGCCACGGTACGGTTGTCTGACGCTTCGGGTGCTAGCTCATCTCTAAAAGCTGTTCGCAGGTTGGATAGGGTGAGGTGGCCGGCAACCACCAGGTATGTTGTCACATTGCTCTCAGGTAAGATGAGACGCAGCTCAGGCCGTGTGATATCGTTGACCTCCTTAATGTCGACGGAAAATATCTGGCTGATGGCGTAAATGATCCATCTGCGGTCCACCGCCGGATAGGGTGTTCTTGATAACCATTCCCATTCTGGCAACTCCTGAGAGTCAGAGGCTTCCTGAGCCTTTGCCTTCTCCCCGTTAGTCAGCCCTGTGCCCTTTTTGGATACACCAAACTTGCTGCGCAGGATATCTTCCCACTTGCCAAGCTCATTATTCGCGAGTAGCTTATCGGCTGCCTCTGTTTCGGTCTGAAATTGGGTGAGATAATCATCTGTGAGTGTTCCGGGAACTAGCTTGGAAAATTCAGCTGCTTCACATCTGACCCTCTTGGTTGGGATCTCAAGACCTGTGCCTCGTCCGATGGAGTCGATCAAGAGGCCCTCCTTTCGTCGCTTGCCAGAGTTCTTTGGCGGCTCGACCTGAATGGTAACCAGGATGTTCTCTACGAGGGCGACAACAAGATCCTGGCTTCGCAGGTAGCTGATGAGTTGGCACGATCGCGGTGTCTCGCCTTCAGTTGGGACCTCAGACCAGTCTAGCGTGGCCTTGGAGTGTACAGATCGGTACTGGTAGTTGTACAGACCAATAGAGTTTAGAGAAGAGGCGAGAATAAATGGCTTGAAGAGACGGGCAAACGATTGGGCATTCTCTGCCTCAATGGAGGACTTGAGCTTGGGGACTGCGCCAGTCAGGTCATAGACGCCGATGGCGCCCTCTTGAAGCTGAAGTAGAAGACCTGATTGAACATCCACCTGGTAAACAGGCTGCTCGGCGTTGTCTTGGCTTGCGATGGAGGTGATTGGTACAATGTCGAGGGGAACCAGGTGCTGAACATCTGCCGACGCTGACGAGTCCCCGGACACGGCTGCCAGAACGATTAAATGTCGGCTCTCTACGTTTTGGCTCAAACTCTTGGAAATGAGAACAACGAGCTCCAACTGAGAGTCAACAGCTTTTGGTAGAGCGCTAAAGACCTCAGGTCGGTTCTTGAATAGTCCTTCGTTGAACTCGGCAGCGCTCCCCGAGAGAGCATATTCGACGTGAAAGTCTGAGACATTGGCGGCCACCAGATCCTGAACCATTGATTTGGACGAGGAAGACCAACGGATAGCCAGAGTCTCTCCAGACAAGCACACAACCTCTCCATCTTCACAGACGGCGATGATATCCCCAATGTTTGCGGCTTCGTTCGAGGGCGAAGAGCAAGTAAGATACTTGACGGCGGAGGTGCTCAAGACTTGGGATACGCTGTTGGACGTCGTCTTCCCGTCGCGGTGGGCTACATCTTTGAAGAGAGTGATTTTGTGAGCCCCAGCATCCGTGGTTGCTATGAATGTGTATCGCAGGGCATCGCTACTATTGTTGCGACGGACTCTGACAGAGTAAGGAGGGCTAGTGAACGATTCCTGGGGTGGAATCGGGTATGAGGTGATCAATCTTGACGCGGGGACCTAGTACATGATTAGCACATTTCCATTGGCAACTCAAACAATCCACATACGTCGTAGATGCTGGTTGTCTCTCCATCAACACCAACCACAAGCTCTGTTCGCTTTCGCTTCTTCTGGCCGTCCCGCTGGCCATAGACTTCTCTGGCGACAATGTTTCCCTTTGTGTGATCCAGAGGCTTCGGCAGCGTTGCCAGCACGTAAGGCTTGTGTATTCTGTACTCGGAAGCCATGGTGATTTTGCTGCTGGCTTGAAGGCTTCAAGTTTGCTGCTTAGTGTTTTGCGGCTCCAGCGATAGAAGCTATCTCGATAGATAAAAAAAAAAAAAAGTTGGCGGCTTTGCAAAAATCCGTAGTGGGGCCTGCTTAGGTAAGTGCTGTGGCGGGGCGAGAGTGGCGCGAATCTACAAGATCCCTGTCACTTTGGAAAGTGCACGCGTAAATGGAGGATGGACGCGTCCAAGGGCTCCAGAATCGACAACGCGAGTCTTTTGCTTGCTCCCGATGCGGGCTCGACGATAGATTTCCAGTTGGGACATTGGTGAGGTTTGGAGGAACTTGAATATTCTGCATTTACAGCGTCGGCTATCTTATCCTTATCTTCTTCTTCTTTGGTCATCTTCCTCTTTGGTCTTCCTCTTCCTCCGTGTTGCTATAGATATCGTGCAATTCTTCCAATCAGCAACTCCATGTCGAAATAAAGTAGGGGGAACAAGACGCTCTAGGAAGCCGTCACCTGTACTGATTCAACCCTTCTTCTGCACAGACACACTCGGATCAATGGGACCGGTCCTGGTCGCTACAATGGTGCAGGGAGAAGATGGCGAACCGTCGTCCAAGAAGCTCCATCCATTCTTCACCAAGAGCGATGTCGACCAGCCTATTGTTCCTCCGGCACCGTTACCTGTCGAGCCTACGCAGCCTGCACCCGAAGAACCCCCTACAAACACCACCGAAGGCCTGAAGCGAAAACGACGAAGGACAGATGCTCCTTTGGCCCACGACGATCCCGAAGCCAAAAAGTCTCGTCGGGGAAGGAAGCCTGCAAAACAGACACTCAACGGTGCTATTCTGAGCCATCTCAATCGGCCGGGCCAAGATGTCGTATCCGCAAGCGAACCCACGCTTGGCCAGCTGGCTACCGACTTTCCTGCGTCAACACTCAGCGAAGTTGCCCTAGAGCAGCTGGATGAGGCAACTATCCAGACATTGAGCAAAACCGAGCCTCCACAACTCCCTCCTAGCTCTCTACGAGACCAAACGCCCGTTCCTATGCAGCCGAAGAAAGTTCTCAAGTTCAATCCAAAAACTGGAACATTAGGCTCGCCCCCGAAGTCAAAAGCGACAAGCAAGCCGAGTCGCATTGTCACAATCAAATATGGACGGGACGATGAGCATCGAAAGAATATGGGTGACAAGATTACTGGGATACTCGAAGGAAGGCTGAACTTGTCGCCTGAGCCGAGTAAACGCAAAAGTACTCAGCCTAGACAAGAGCAGGGAACCGGGACAGCTGAAAAATCAAGAACTACACATCCATTCTTCATGGGCAAACCGAAACCGCAATCTGATGTCGGCACACCAGGCGATTCGACCAAGAAATCCTTGAGCAACAAAAGCAGTGTGTTTATGTCTACGCCGGTCTCACCAAAGAAGCCCAGGAACCCTTTTTCTTCGGGAAAAGCCATCCAGTTTGGCATCAAATCAGGCGGTACCAAGATCCCCGGTGCCATGTATCCATTGTGGCCAGCTCGTGGGATGGTTCATGTGCGGGATGCCGATTTCCCATACACGAGGGCAACTGCTCGGGAATCTGGAATAGGATACCGGAGATCAAAAAGGGTGGCTGTCTCTATTGCTCCCCATGACTCTGTGCTGCGGCATCTTGTAGATGAGTTGGACATGACGCGCATGCGTCACAGCCTTCCTAAGAACGACAACAACTTCTTACCAGCGCCTCCTGAACTACGCCTACCCCAGAGACACTTTGAAAGCGGCCGAAAACTCCAAAAGCGAATCCGACCACAGTTACAGAGTCACATTGCCAATCATTTCAACTACGATGAGAGCAATCTCGGCGTCGACGAGCTTGCAATTCAGCAACACTACAAAACCCACGCTGCCATCAGTCGCCTCTACAAAGCCTTGGAGACACAACTTTCAGCTTTTGACAGATCACAGTGTGAAGGCAGTGCTTGGATTCAAAAGTATGCCCCAGTCACGGCCGCTCAAGTGTTACAGCCAGGAAAAGAGGCACTACTTCTCAGCGACTGGCTACAGGCTCTTAGGGTGCAGTCTGTGGGGTCCGGAAGCTCAGAAGGCGACAAGAGCAAGGGGAAGCCGAAGAAGAAGAGAAAGAAGAATAAACTCGACGGATTTGTCATCGACAGTGAAGAGGAGGACGCTGAGATGGATGAAATCTCCGATACCGACGAGGACTGGGCTGCGTTGCCTGGCTCGGGGCTGCTCAAGAGGTCCGTGATGCGCAGTATCAATATGGCGGGCAAGGGCAGCAAAGAGCAGGGTCGTCTGACAAATGCCATCGTCCTAAGCGGACCCCATGGAAGCGGCAAGACTGCAGCGGTCTATGCGGTTGCAAAAGAGCTGGATTTTGAGATTTTCGAAATCAACGCTGGTAGTCGCAGGAGCGGCAAGGACATTCTGGAAAAGGTTGGCGACATGACACGCAATCATTTGGTGCAGCACAACCGAGCCGAATCCACCGCGATCGATCCAGAAGAGGTGGCCAACGATATCAACTCTGGGAAGCAAGGCATGATGACATCGTTTTTCAAACCAAAGACGACGGCACAACCGACGAAGCCGCAACGAGCAAAGCTGCCTGGGGAGAGCGTCGAGAAAGAGACGAAAGCGCCGCCTAAAAGTCAAAAGCAATCCCTCATTCTCCTCGAAGAAGTTGACATCCTTTTCGAAGAAGACAAGCAGTTTTGGGCGACTCTGACCAGTCTCATTGCACAGTCAAAACGACCATTCATCATGACGTGCAACGACGAGAGCCTAGTGCCTCTGCAGAGCTTGAATCTGCATGGAATCTTTCGTTTCTCACCCGCCCCCTCAAGCCTAGCCGTGGATCTCTGCCTCCTTATAGCCGCAAATGAAGGCCACGTCCTTCAAAGATCAGCTGTTGAGGCCTTGTATACCTCTCGCAATCACGACTTACGAGCAACAATCACTGAGCTCAACTACTGGTGTCAGATTGGAGTTGGTGACCGCAAGGGCGGGTTTGACTGGTTCTATCTTCGCTGGCCCAAAGGCTCCGACCTTGACGAGAACGGCGATGTGGTACGAGTCATCAGTGAAGATACTTATCAGAGGGGCATGGGATGGATTAGTCGAGACCCGGTCGTCTCTACTAGGGGACTTGCTGCTGAACAAGAGGCCATGGAGCAAGCTTGGGACTTTTGGGGTCTCGACATGGGGCATTGGCGCAACAGTGTCGACATGAGATTTCCGGCTACGAATACTGCAGAGTCAAAGAGAGATATAACAACTCTGAGGCATTTGGAGGCATATGATGACTTTTGCAGTGCCATGAGCAGTGCGGATCTCTACTCAGGGGGCGCCTACGGGGTCAAACTCCAGGAGACTATCGACCCAACACTACCCGAGCTCGCAAGTCACATCAGAGATGATTTCATCTTGGGACAGACTTTGCTAGATGCCGAACCCGTGGTACATCATGCCGCACCTGACAAGGCCATTTCGACATGTATCACGGCTCTGGCTTGTGCAACGCTGCATGAGTCGCCTACAGAGACGTTTGATGAGGCCTCGAAGCCAGCAGATGAAGAGCAGACTGTTGCAATTCTCGATTCATCCTTCCGGTCGTATCCTCATCAAACGACGAGGATGGACATTGCCATCGCATTTGACCCCATCGCCGTGGCTCCCAAGGTTGCCCCAACCACATATCTCGACCCATCTGTTTTCGATCGCACAACGGCGCTCATTGTCCTCGATGTCGCGCCATGGGTTCGGGGCATCGTCGCATACGAGCACCAGCTCATGCAAAGACGGCTGAAGCTGAGCAACCTTCTCAGCGAGGGCGGCAAGCGGAAGCGAATGCGCACCACAAGGAGCGCTTACTCGGCGTTGGAAGGCGGAGAGCGCCGGACAACCAGGAGGGAGAGGCACTTTGGCGATGTTCTGTCGACACAGCATGTTTTGCGCACTGGAGGCGATAGATGGACGGATCTAGTTACAGAGGAGGTGGCCAAGTCGGAGGCGGGAGAGAGCACTGCGGCGAGCAGTCCTACATCTGACGATTTAGCATTACCGTGATGTTGATATATACGTATACTTGAGTTGACGGCCGGTTGAGAGCATCGGAGCATGTTGTTAGCTTTTCATTGCATTAGGAAGGAAAAGATATTGACTATTTAGATAAGGAGTATGATCCAACATTATGAATTCAGAGCATGCGTGATATTGAGAGCACTTTTTTGTAACACGCTATGTACATGTTGGTTTCCCTTCTCCTGCTTTCTTGTCATCGTGTTTGTTAAGGTGAAGTTATGGCACTTTTATATTACACATCAACGATTCTACATCTTCCCATTGCCGACTTTTCAAACACAAATCCGATGAACACAAAAGCAGCAACAGCAGGATAACATGTTTAAATATCACAAGTCCATCATTCTTTCCCACAAGTTCTCATATCAATCACGTAGACTTACTCGTTGATCCATCTCCTTCGGCATCACCAACTAACTACCCTACACCAAGAATCACCAAAACCACAACAAAATCTTCTTTTTTAGCAATCCAAAAAAAAGACAACACACTCCGTTCCAACACAAATGTACCAATACAGAATTCCTCCTCCAACGCTTAAAAGCCAATTAATCCAATTCAGCCGGCCCCAACTCGAATAAAGCAGCCTAGCCCAATCACTAGATCCAGCAAACTACCACCAACTAGCAATTTACCCATAGAACAAGGCAAACCCAAAAACTCAAGCGATAAACCATTCACATTAATCAGCCGGTATTCCCTTCTCATTCACTAGGTCAAGAAAAATGGAGAGATCAATTCCAATATGTATCACGACTATTATTACCCGATATAATGTCCCGAAATCTTCATTGCAGCAAAGCCGAGACCATAAGATAGTTCTCACTCTCACACTTCATCTACACACACATGCATACCTTACGTGTACCTGCTCACTCAACATACATACAGTAATAAATAGCCTGCATATCTCGACGAAATCTCAACAAGCACCATCCCTGTCCGTCAGCAAGCCTGCTTGTAACTGTACACACAAATATCTCAACCAAACACACGACGAATCGACAAAGGCCGATTCTCACTCGTCAGGCAACCATCAACGGCTCCGGTGCAAGCCAAAGCCGTAATCCCCGTAGATCACCAACCGGAATAGCTTACAAACCCCCATTCCACGCCCCCCCTCCCCCAAAATACGGAACTATGCAAGTGAGTGAGTGAGTGAGTCGTTTCTTATTAACCGCAGCTTTTTGCCTCGATCCGCTCTCGCCTACCGTAGCACCAACCAAGCCCACTCACAGGAATAGCAAGTCAGCAAGTGTTCCCCATATGAATGACATCTCGCCATTCACGATTCGCAAACAACCAAAGCAGAGATCCTTGTCCTTCGTCGCCGCCACACCGGAATGGCTTGCTCTGACCTGATCGGGGGCCTACTAGGGGAAGAACGGACAGGAATAAGCGGCCCTAGGAATTGAAAATCGGTCTTACATGGCATGCAATTACTCGTACTCATGCGGAGTATTATCACGACGAAAACTCCGGTTATGATGGCTGTCGGTCCTAAGAATAACCTCACTTGATCACACTATCGCACACAACCAAGGCAACAACAGCAGAGCATCCATCCGTCATGTCTACAGTCGGAGGGCGCCTTGGACCGGCTTAGGAAAGCCTTGCCATTCACCTCACGGTATGTGGCGAAAGGAGTTTGTTGAGCGAGATCCGGCCAAGATGTCATTTTGAGAGATAATATCTTTAGATTGAAGCTCAGCCCGTGGGCAATTTGGTCTATATTCGTAGCCGATTCTGCGCCGTCTCTGGCAGCAGGAGCTACACGATTCCTAGAGTCAACGGGATCCTTGCCAACAAGGGTCCAAGTTTGGTCCTATATTGGCGGCTCCATCCTGCTCATGGAACGTTGTACATTGAGCCCGAGTTCCAATCAATTGAGTAGTCTCGCAAAACCGACGCCGTCAAACACTGGCAAGAGGAGCGCCTCTAGCCGTTCATCGTTTGCCAAGGCTGCGTTGAACTTGCGAAGGGCCGTGAGGTCATCTTCGGCATTCTGCACGTGTCGCTGCAATCCCCAGTTGGGATTCTCCTCACTCCCATCGGCTACCAGTGCACGCCGGAGGACGTTATCTGCAATGATGATGCCACCAGGGCGAAGGAGCCGTGTAGTTGAACCAGGCTGAGAGCCAGCCAGAATATCCCGGAGATAGTCGGGATAGCCTGATTTCTGAGCATCGATGAATATCAAGTCATATGGCTCCTCGGGTTTCAAAGTCGAAAGCCTTCATCTCTTTGTTAGTCTTGCTCATGAACAAAGCTCTTGATAAGGATGAAAGAAACGGTGAAAATGAGCAGTTGATTTACGTTTGGAGTGCATCTCCCACGATGATTTCCACATTCTTCACACCCTGCTTCTCAAAAGCCTCGTTTGCAATCTTGGCATATTCTTCCGAGAATTCAAGACCCGTCACTTTGCCATCTTGGCCAACAGCATGAGCCCAAACGAGTGCAGAGAAGCCAACATAAGAGCCAATCTCAAGAATCCGCTTGGCGCCAAAGGCTCTGGCAAAAAAGGCAAGGCTTTGTGCTTGCAAACTCGACACCATATAATCCGAGTCCGAACGGCTTTCCACTATGGAATCATGATACTCAATGAGGTTCTTTGGCAACGAGGTTGAATTCCGCTCCGAGTACGTCCCCACCTCGGCGGCCACCTTTGCGTTGGGATAGAGGGCTGCAGTGGTTGTCTTGGTCATTTTGATCAAAGCGTGGTGGCCAAATGTAGATCTAGAAACTTCACGATGCACTATCAAAAAGAATCACCCAATGTTCGATGTGTTGGCGTTGACGAAAGAATCGCTCACAACTCCTCATCTTAAGAGTCATAACCGTCTTGAGCTATCTTCGGTCTCCGAGAAAGAGTGCGGAGAGAGAGCGTGCCATAGCGCGTGTTGGAGACTGGACTGTCGTGATCATCGGCATAGTCGATGGCGTTATAATGCCCTTTCTCCCCTCATCGGTCTCCGAGAGCCGAGCAGGCTGCCAAGTAAAGCAGCCGACGAACCGCTGGACCTTCGCATCGCGACGGAAATCGAGGGAAGGCCTGCTACGTGGCCTACATCCAGGTTGAATCACATGGCTATAGGAGGAAAAGAGGACACTTGAAGATATCGCTGGTGCTGAGGGATGGACTGTTTCGCAGTCTCCATACATAGGCATCTCGTCTCTACTCCGGTACGTCTTAGACCCGAGCTCATCTTGCACAGCAGCGTCCCATTTTGGCCGTGGTCGTCATCAGGGACCCGACATGGTGCGACTATCAAAGGATCACCAAGCCTGGTGAGGGGTTTGGCGCCCACTGGGGCCTGCAGCGAAATCCCGCTCCTGTAACCGGCTTTGCGACCAGAGGATCGCGATCCCATGCTGTCATTGAGTAAAATCGACTGTGCTTTTGACGAGACCGTACCTCCAAGGAGCTACTTTGCTATGCCTGCGAAAATAACCCAGACGCCAATATGCCAAATCTGGTGTATAACCCGATACCCGAGATATAAAAGAGGCCTAACGCTGAGGCGAATGTAAGATTGGCTTATTTATCAGCCAGTGGACCTTGGCTGAGAAGCAGGCATTTTTAGGCTCATGACGGAACGAGGGTTGACTTTCACTGAAACTTGTACAGCACAGGATTCATTGAGAGCCGCTGAACTATGGCGCTGATGGGGTTTGAGAATAAGAGAACCGCCCGGGTAAAGGAGGTTGATGTTAGTGCAGCAAGGACATGCATAGCCCGGAACTTGGTCAGTTTGTGGAACCAAAGGTGGCACTTCGATTAAACCTGTTGGATTTGCCCGTCATGATGAAGGCGTCTAAGCCTAAAGTGAGTAGGGAACCGTCATCCGGCCCTCCGCCGTGCCACCGGAACGTGAAGTGGCCGGGGGCCAAGGTAAGAGACGCGGCCCAAGGCGAAGGCGGGGAGCCTCAGCTGCGTCCGA
Source organism: Trichoderma camerunense (assembly GCF_050948025.1). Lineage (NCBI taxonomy): Eukaryota > Fungi > Ascomycota > Sordariomycetes > Hypocreales > Hypocreaceae > Trichoderma > Trichoderma camerunense. The sequence continues at coordinate 1,061,289 of NW_028145359.1, read as the reverse complement.
TCAAGCCGCGGATTGTTCCTTTTTCCTCAGTTTCAGGGAGGGGTGGCAGGTTAAGGAGGTCAGAAAGGGATCACCATCGTCACCATCGACGGCGAGGGAAGGGCATGACACGGCATACAGAAATTGAAATGATGAGAAACAGGGCTAATCTCGTTGCGGACCGGGCGCAGTGATGCTCGGCCCAGACTAACGGGCGTTGCCATTTGGTTGCCGCTTCGCAGCTGATGTAACCCCGGCTGCGAGAGGAAAACGCGAAGAATGTGAGCAAATGAGAAAAGAAAAAGATGAGGCAACAGAGGTGGAAAGCAACTTTGGACGCCATGTCCCAAGCTAAAGGGGGGGCTGCTTCTGGACCAGTCAAGTTGAGCTGCCAAAGAGGGGACCGCATTCTCATATTGCATACTACCTTGCTGTAGCACTTATCTCACGCTTTTGCAAGAAGAAGGTACTCCGTATGGCAAGCATCCATACCATACCATACATACCACCTACCTGTAAGGCGTGCGTGCACCCCCATATGACACTCGATTCCAGTGGCATCTGGGCAGTTTTTCTTTTGCGGCTTATGACGGTCCCCCTGAAAGCAGCATGAGGCTAATGTGTCCAAGTAGACAAGTACAAGTACACTCCCGTGCCTCGTTGGCAGCAGCTCAGGAGGTGAGTGACGGCACCGCCCAAACAGAAAGTGATGGCCCTTGTCATACCTGGAAGCAGAGCCAGGCGCCGAGTGATGCCATGACCTTTGCTGGTGCTAGCTAGTGGTGCAAAGTACACACAAGCGCTTCGACGCACCTGATGATGTGTGGTGTGCATGGACCGTCGTGGCCCCCGGTACGGTACGGTAACGAGTACTCGTACATGTCTGCTGCGGCCGACCATTTGTCTTGGGGCGTCCAAGTCAGTTTTCGTGGCGTCGTCTAGGATAGGCCAGCGATCAACTAACAAGCAGCTGCTGGGCCGTGGAGTGGGTTCGGGTTGTTCGACAAGGCCTTTTCCCTTTGAAGCTTTGAAGGCGTGCAAGTGCGAGTACTCCGTAAAAGTAGATTAATGTTGGATCGGGTGGTGGGATGAGGACAAGGGCGTCACACTGTCGCCTGACACTGACGGCCAATGCGCGAGAGGGAGAGCAACAAGGGCACAAGTGTGAGTACGAGTACTCGTACCTGTTTCGACGGGATTAGTAAAGCGTGGCAAGGCAAAGCGAGTGAGTGAGTGGCATGGCATGCCGTATCATCACATCACCAGCTCGAACCGGAGACGGCTTGCACCGGGCATTCTTCATTCTTCGCAATGTCCTATCCAGCATACCTATCTCGAGCCTGTTCCCTGTATTCCGTACTCCGTATCGCCCAGCACCTTGTTGATACAGTACAGAAATGCTGGCAGTCGTACGAGAGCCATGGGTGCTCCGTCGAGCGCCTCTAGCTTGACGCCAGAAGGATCGAGGCTGATTGACGATGGAGCCCTGGCCCGCTTTTGGGTCCTGTGCGCGACAGATGCTGGGATGAGGAGAATCGTGATGACGAATATGCATTGATATCATATCGTGAGAGAGACATGGTTGGGCTTACTGGTTTCTGTACGAGTACGATATGTTCGTGTTGAAATATGTTGTACCATTGTATTTTGTCAATTTGGGCGGTCTATCTGGATGCCTGGATGCTCAGGTTGTGATCTAACAGAGGTATGCGTGTACTTGATCTCTAGCGGTGCGATAGCCACATGGCGAGGTACCTCTAAAACAAACACCAAAAACACTCGCCTCCGCTGATAAGATATGATATGAGGCGAACAATATGACTCTCCTCTTCTCTCACACTCTTACACTAGCCATGACCGACTGCAAAATCGACAATGATCGTCCAATCACACGGCCGCAGAACAGCTAGTTTCGAGGTGGGCCGGTGGCCATCGTGCAGAGCATTCCACTGGACTAACTCGAGTTAATGTGCGTGCGGACGTACGGCTACGGAGTGCAGCAAGTAGAGTACATTGGTATGGAGTATGGCGTATAGAGATGGAGTCTCCGTCTCCGTACTTGTAGTGCAGTGCAGTGCAGTGCTACAGTACACCATCTAGTATACGGATACCAAGCCTGAGGTCTGTATTACTCAGGCTTCCCGTGATTGTGGAACGCCGAATGCAAGGTGCTAACAAGCGTCTGGTGTCAAGGTTAGAGCACAAGGGGGCTAGGCATCAAAATCACAAGCGAAGAAGAAAAGAGTCAACGCAGCATGCGTGTCGCCGAGGTCACAGCCGAGGAGCCCGAAACTTGAGCAGTTGCAAAAGGTCGTTGGGTCGGTTTGAAACAAGCTGCTGCCACCAAGCCATACGAGATATAGCACAGACAAGATGCGGCTTGTGATGCTCACTTACGAGCACGAGTGAGTACTCAGCCTTGGAGACCTAAGACAAAGAGGTGCAATTCCAGGCGCGGCTAATCCCTCCCCGGCCACTGCTCTACTCATACTGTCCAGCCCAAGGCCCTCGGCTACGGGCTAAGGTTCTCGACGGCCATCACAGGATTCACCACAACATGCAGCCTCTTTAAACACGGCTGAGTCTAGCCATCAGGGGGATCCATCCGGTGCGGTGTTGGCGTCGGATGTGCTGAGTGGGCAAGGATTCCATCATCACGGCCGAGCACTGAATGAGTTGATCCGAATGCTACCTGGGCAAATATTGGCCTCCGCGTCTTGCGCCAAGGCAAAAGGCAAACAAAACTATCTTTAGCGCCGCTCTCTGCTTGTGCCAGGTTGAGGTCCAACAGCAGGGCCTCGGACAGGAAAAGGAACTCCTGGACTATCCATCTCCACTCCGCTTTCTGACGCCGTCTTGGACGAGTGAATGCAACCGGAAGCGTCGTCTTTTCGCCTCAGCGGACGGACGCCTGTTACCGTCGGACTCGAACAAGAACAATGCAAACAACCTGCTCTCCGGGACTCCACACAGTGCTGTACTCTGGATGTATGTCGTGAGAAGCCGGCACACGCTATTGCCCATTATTTGTTGATTTTCCCTCCTCTGACCAGGTAGGCCGGAGAGGTATGGAGCAGCATTAGTGGACCGGCCCTCTTTGTGCCTGTGATTCGATGCTTGGGGCCACCTGAACAACCATCTCTCGGTAATAATGGCTGGCTGGAATTGGATGGCTGCCGCCGAGCCACGAAAACTTCCTTTTTTCTCCTCCCCCTCTTGCCTTTGCCGAATTTCGTCCTTGCGCAAAATTTGTTTTGGCTTCTTTTCTTTGGTGGATGCCCGTATGAGACATTGACGCACGCCGCCACCGAGCGATTCACGCAATCGGAGCCACTCCATCAGAGCCAAGCATTTTCCCTGTTCATAAGCAGACAAGGGGACGAGTGACGCCGCCTCACAATCATGGCTTTTCAGCACGAGTCGTCGTACAGGGCGAGCCTTGAGAGAATCAGACGCCCTCGCCTAGGCCATTCCGCTGCGCCTGACGAGAACGAACATGAAGGGATCAGGCCGCCTTTCGGTTGTTTTTTTGGGCTTTTGTTGGCTGTGGACCGGCTGATTTAGCACTCACGGTTGATGTCTTGAAGCTAATAAGCTGGGTGTAAAAAGGCACACAAACGGCTGAGGCTGGGGGCGCTGGGCGTCACACTGTGACCGCACCTTAGCAAGCCGCATCTACTCTTCGGATCATACGCTACCCACGATGGCAATCAATGCCCATTCTCATTCATGCATCACTCAACAGCCAGCCACTGCTCACGCGTTTTTTTTTTTCTCTTTTTGCGGGCACTGGTACTCCCGATTCCGCAACACGGCCGACATGGCTGACGTTGAGCCTCTGCTTTCTGCTATCCTCCGATGTACTCGTACCTCGCACACCCACAGCAAGTCGCCGTCTTCAAGCAGCCGCCTCGCACGCCCCCCTCCTCGGTGCGTTTTGGGCTGTGATTGGGTGTCTGAGGGAGACTTGCTTGATCGAATAGTAGCTTGGTGACTAAAAAAAAAGTATTTAGCGAACGGGGTTTTGATACTGACAACAGGAAACTCGTCGATGATATGTTTTCTTCTGTTATTAGCGATCAAGTCATCCTGTCTTGATGGAACGCTGATGGTGCACTCATGATGTCTCTGAGGCCGGCGTCAAGATTTCGTCCAAGTCATGACACCCGTCTCTAATTCGCAAGCGGCTTATACACAAAGTCATTCCCACCCTGGGAGAGCTTGGCACCATCAGCTTCAGCTATGGCCGGACGTTGCTGTTAACACCTGCGCCCGGAAACCTGGTCAGCAGCGTGACGCCTTGTGCTCCGTATAGTCTTTGGATGCTACTCTATGCCCATGCCCGGGACGAGCAATGACCTTTTTTGGGGCACGGCCTGTCCACCTTGGCGTCGTGCGCAGGGCCACTTGTACACAGTCCTGGTGGCTGTTGGTTGCTATTCTGCGCTTGATACGGAACACGCTCGGTGTTGAAACTATGAGACATGGCGCCCTGGGTATTGATTGGCATTCATTCCTCGCTTCAAAGCATCTTAGCACACGATTGCTCCCTACTAGGTATTAGGTTGGCAAGGTAAAGCAAGGTGCTCCCGTAATGCAGGCAACCTCCCACATATGCTTCTGGCATATCCAGCTTTGCATCTCCCCAACGGGCCGAGACATGGCATCCGTGTTCCATTTTCATTTGCACACGAAACACGCTACCCTTTCTCTTTCCAACGGCAACCTCTGTGCCAGAAGACGGCTAGTTCTCGGTAATCAGCGAGATTACGCTTTAGATCCTTGAAGAGAGGGAGACAAGTATGAGTACAAGTCCACACGTTTCACGCTCGGCATTGCAAAGGAATGAAACTGCCCTGCTTGCCCATTACCCTAACAACGGGACTGAACTAAAAGCATGAAGCGGGTAAAAGCAAACCTCAAGAAAAGGCAATTCAGTTCCAGACCACGTTTTGATGGTTTAGAGGATCCCCCTGGTCGCCGGCTGGGACGATTTGCGGGAACCTGCTTGGATCAGGGCCTGGCAGCCAATAAAGGACCCCTGCTAGGACTTCAAAGGGGAGTTTTGTCGTCTTGTCTGAAAGAGGCTGCTGCCGCAAGCCATGCCACTTGGTATTTTCGAAGAAGGCGGAATGCAAAATGCAGTTTTGTCTGTCTGTCTACCTGACCTTGCCTTGTAAGTATATGCCCTTGTCGCCAGCTTAGTAGATGTCACATCTACTGTACAGTATAGGGTAAGAATTACACGTCGACGACGCAAAAGGTGAAGCGAAATAAAGCCATGCCGGCAATAGAAGCCACCTGACGGCTTGAATTCACACACACACGCGCGCGCACGCACATATACAGATAACCCATACATGATGCATGTACCTTCTCCCACCGTTGCATCTTGCAGCACTCGCCTCGCCCACCGTATCATTTATATTTAGTTGGGGATAACACCTCCCGTACTTACGAGCAGGAGCGTACTCGTACACGTATCATATGGGCGAAGCAGAGGCAAAAGAAAATAAGATGTGACGCCTTCTCTTAACCCTTTTCAATCTCCCCTGCTTCTAGCCCCCCCACGCTCGCGCATCTGAGTTGCATGCAATCTGCTGAATACATGCCGTAAACGAGCGGTCGATGCTACAGTACTCGTACAGTAATGTGCTGTTTTCTGTTACAAAGGCACTAGACAGCTTTAAAAAAAACGCACTATCACATACGACGCCGCAAATTGCCACGCCACACTGCCTCTCTTCGTCTATTAACATGGGACAGGGCAAATAGTGTCCATTTCCCGCTTCGTTCTTCCATAATGCGGGATTCTTCCCTCGCCTTGCTTCAGGGCTCCCCCCCTTGTTCGATCCAATACCAGTAGCAGTAGTTTTTAACATGTACCAGCCCTGTGTACACGAACAAGGGTCGATGTCTCTTTTTTTTGTCTCTTATTTCTCCTTCCCCCTCTCTTATTCACCCCAAAAGGGCGCAGTCTGATTCGTTGTGCCGCTAAATAAAACGGGTTATTTTTTCTATTTTTCTTACAACGGGGGGAGGCCCAGCATCTCCCCAAAAATGTCTTACGCCAGACGCCATGCATACATCCAGTCCAGCATCGTACATGTACCTGTACCGTCCTTCTTGTCGCATTCAGAAGAAAGAAAAAAAAAAATGATGGGCGCGCGTTCCCCATATCAAGTTACATGGACGAGCGAGAGCACTGAGAGGGGCGTGCATGTGTCTGCGTGTGTGTGTGTGAGTCAAGGGGGGTAATAAACGAGAGTCTTTGACGTAGTCCATTTGCATCTTCTCCTGCGTTTTTCCCGCTGATCATCCCAGGCCCTGTTGCGATGGAGACGAGAGATATGAGTGTATCATCTCCAGGTGGACCAGCACCAGCCAGACCAGACAAACCCAAAGCAGGCTTTTCCGTCTTCCTTTTTGATACCACGGCGCCGCACTTGGTGGGCCTGGACCATGCCTGCCCGGTGCAGTGATTTACACATCACCGTCGTATGTACTCGTACTCGGTGATATAACCAGCTATTTAGTACGAGCGAGTTATGATGAGCTGCTTGTTTTCTCGTGCCAAGTACTCGTACGAAAAGGTTTAACTGATAGTCCATTTCATTGCGGTGCCTTAGCGTAATGGGTTTTGGTCGCATTCAGACAGGTGCATGCCGTCGGCTGGGTCTAGAGTCCGCGCAGGAAGACCCAACGGGCGACTTGATATGGATCAGATGGATCCCCCAGGCTCCAGAGATTCGCCATGGATGCGAATCGGATACGATGGCATCAGGTATGCGGCGGCTCTGGGACTAAGTTCTACTGTAGGAGCATGAACCTTGCCTTCCCGCTCTCTCCCTCGAAAAAGGAAGGAAAAAGAAAGGGAAGAAAAGCCAAGAGATATTATCTTCAAGGTTCTTCGTCCATGGCGGCTATTATTAGACGTCTAGTTGGATGATGGTAATCCGGCTAGTACTGTACTGCACAGGGCCGGCCACTGTGGCTAACATGGAAGGCCAGAGAGGACCTGAGACATGCATGAGTTTCGACACTGCGAATCCTCATGCTACTTCAATATCGTACAAGTACACACATTGTCGCCTTGCTTAGCGTGTTATTAGTGACGTGAAATCCGGGCATCGTCTAGAAAAGAAACGAATGCAATCAAATGATATGTACAAAACCAGAACGCTGTCCGTCTCTTTGTGCTCTGTGTAGGCCTCTTTCCGCGCCCCCTTCCTCCAATCAAATCCAATGACATGCACGGTACGCGGCCCTTTTCAGCTCTTCCCGCCTTCTTCACAAGGTTCCAAGGGGGGGAGGGGTGGGGGGAAGAAGAAAGGGAATACAAAGCCCAAGCACAAGGGGTGTGTATGCCCGGCATTCTATTTGCACGAGAGTATATACAGCAGCGAAAAAGAAAAGAAATAAGAAACACGGAGGGAAAAGGGAAAAGCACAAAGATACGTTGAGGCTAACTTTCATGTGCCAAAAGCTGCGCTCTATGCATCATGTAAACAGGCACAGAACTTATACAAGGACTGCAGTAGACTGATATGAAGGGGGGGTGTCTCTCCCGTGCGTGCGTGCAGAAGGGGGGAAAGAGAGAAGATGATGCCCTGGCCTGGCTCCTGTTTGATTCAAGACGTCTTTCTTCTTTTCTTCGTCTTCTTTTTTGGTTCAATGTCTCATTCAGCGCTACTGGCGCTGGTTTGGCCCCCCCAGCACCGTAGCACCTTGTACCATCGCCGTCCCTTTTCGGAACAGTCTTGGGCTAGCCGTCGTTGCATGCGAGCACTTAACCTTGAGATATGAGTAAAAGCTGGTCCACGCAGTATGTAGCATGTGCTGCCGTGTCTTGTGTCTTTGAAAGCCGCTTGCAATACAGTCGAACTTTTACACAAAAGTAATTATTGGATAAATGAGTCCTGCAATGAAAAGCAAAGCAAGCAATAAAGGTACCCTCTCACACCATGCAAGGCTACAGCTACCTCTCCTCTTGGTCTGTCTTGGTCCATGTCATCAGCAAACCGCAAGCCCTGGCGCTATGCTTTTGTATCCGCTCCACGCAGGGGCTGGCTGACGCGGATCGGGGGATCGATTTCAAAAGTCATCCATCCAGACGAGTGGGTATCACGCATGCCTGCCTGCCTGTGCGTGTACGAGTAGGCAGTCGACTGACTGACTTGTCCTGTACGGTACAGTGCAGTGCAGTGGCCGGTCAGAGCCTCGTGATTCAAGCCAAGCCAAGCCGCGGAGACGCTGTAAGTGGCCCACGAAGCTTTTATTCTTTTTCGCGATGGTGCTGCCTTGCAAAGAAGCTAGATCAAGACGGGCATCATTTATTATAGACGAGCAGTTCTCGTTTTAGGCATTGCTGGTATGGCCATGTACGAGTACAGTACGATATTGATGATGCTTGCACAGCCGTCATCCGTCCTAGGTTCCTTTGGCCATCGGATGGAGGCGCGGAACACGACCTGAGCCTGTTGCTTAGTAGCAAGCGAGGCCATTGCCAAGTGGAGCTGCAAGTACATACGAGACCCCGAGTGTCGTTGATTGTTTGCTGGTGTTTGTTTCCGGCATTGCTTCTTTTTCTGTTGGCCAACGGCAGTATCGTATTATTCAAGAGTAACATGTATTCGCCAACTGTGTAACCGGGATAAATCACTGTACAGCTTTACTGTGATGCCATACAAGTAGATACGATACCTGCAGCTGTATAACACCCGCCATCGTGAATAAAGTACATTGGACGACGCAGTTGACACCTCGCTAACACAAGGACCCTTTTTTATTTTCGCGACTATTCTTTTCAATTTTTGCCTTCCATCTTTCCCCCTCATGTCTAGGCCTTGCGCGCATGCCGTATGAAAATGGGCCAAGCCGGGGATCCAGGACCGTGTTTGCAGTTTTTTTTTTTTCGCGCTTGGCCTATCGAAAAGCGGCGAAATGGACACTTTTGAGTGCCTTAGCTTATTAGGCCCGGAAAAGCGAAATACATCGAGGGGACTAGCAGCAGCAGCTCGAACTTTGCAGATTGGCAACAAGTAGATTGATGACACTGCCAATTTTTGTGAGGCAAAAAAAGAAAGAAAGTCGCCCCTCCGGCGACGCCGCCCTCTTTTCAGACTCTTACTCGTTTTCTTTGTTATGTTAATTGATTATTTTTATTATTCACGTTACGCAATTCCATGATTTAGACGCCGTCATCTCCCTATTTTCGGGCGCAGCAGAGAATGATGAATGACCTCGGTCAGAGCGACGCAATGCGAATCAGTCGCCCACCGAGACAAGAGAAAAGCCGTGTCGCCTCTTTGTTCCTTTGTCCCCATGCCGTGGCCTGCAAACTTGGCACTAGCCGCCTTGCATTTTCTGATGTCTCCATCCAAGTCTCCAGAGCATGTCCGTTCCGTATTGCTCATGGCACTTCGCGGTTTAGCACCAGACCAGACCAGAACACGCTTCGGCTCTGTGATATTGAAGCGCCTGTGGGCTTTTGCAGGGGGTCGCCCGGGGTGCCACTATTAAGCATTTGAGGAGGACCTGGACATTTATCAAGGGCAAAAAGGCTTAGATATGGGGACAAGGACTGGGAAGAGAAAAACAAGAAATGGCTCCAAAGACGCCCCCAAAAATAAAAGGGCCGCCCCTCTTTGTTCTCCTTTTGCGGCGAAAAGGAAGTTGAATCAAATTGATTGACATTGATGAGCGTTGATGATTGAGAGCACAGCGAGCGGGTGTTCCGGTTCCAGTTCCAGTTCCAGTCCCAGCTCCAGTTCCAGGCGCTGTGTCAGCTGGGCTCAGCAGGGATGTGGCTCCATGGGCTCGTCGCCCGCTAGAGGCCAGCGCTGGAAGGGGTGCAGTGCGGGATTCCCTTGAAAACGGTCCCTGGTCTGGTCTTGGTCTGGTTCTGGTCTGCTGCAGGGGACATGGAAACTTGCTGCCCACCGTCGGCGTGACCCTCCCAGCTCAGCAGGTACAAGCACTGTAGCGCTCAATTCTATCACAGTACAGTGTAGTAGAGTAGGAGTACAGCCAGGCGGCACGGTACCTTGGCCGTCGGTGCTGGCGGCAGGTTGGCAGACTGTCAGAGGAACCCCGCAAAAAGGTACACGCCGGGCTGGAGCTACCTCTGTGGCGGCACGTAGTGAAAAGTATTGACATCCATTTGATGGGCTCAGCCTGGAACATCAAATGACTTTGAGGGTGGAAGCATTTGATGGATTCAGACGAGCCACGGCGCGCTGCTATTGAGGCGCTACAGTAGAACGACTCAAGTCGTTTTTGCTGTTGACATCTGGAGCTGTACTGATACTTGTTACTCTATCCATACCTACCTGCTATTCCCGTACCTGTGCATGCACGCACACAAGTGGTGAGGTGAGGCACCCATCCTATCCTCGAACAGATTAATATCTCGACGCACCGACAGGGATCCATCCATCCAGCGCCGTTTGAGCACCAACTGGGTGGATTGGATGGATGGGCGAACTTGGACTTGGTGTGGTTTAAACACATACAGGGGGAGCCTCAACGTGATGGGTACGAGTACATTTGCAGGTACAAGTATTGATCCTCTAAAAGTGATGGATCTGTACTGTACCAGTACCAGCTCCCGTCCAACAGACTCGTATCCCCCCCCGTAATGCAATGGCGCCTGTCTCATGCGTCGTGTCCGCAGCGCCACTCGTATACGATCCATACAAATCAAGTACTATCGGCACCGTCCAAGCACAGATTCAGATGCGAGAAAAATAAAAAAGAACATGGGGAAAAGAAAGGACCCCCTTCCCCTCCCAACGGCTCCAAGACTGGGCTGTTTTCGCCCTCGGTGACGCTCCCTGCAAATGTACTGTGCTCCGTTTTCTTAGGTACTTGGTCGAGTGAAAGTGGACTCTCCCAAGGACCCAGACACAACCAGACCCAGGCAAAAAAAGGCGTCACCTTAGCACCTGCGTAGCGCCGCTGGTCCAAACCCAAATGTACCCACGGCCCCGAGGTACCTTGCGCGCACCGCGTGATGCCTGCGCGGCGTGGGTACCGCCCAGCGCAGGTACCAGCTTCCGCGTGAGCGTGCCAGTGCAGCCAAGCTGGAGCCAATTGCCATCCATTGATTGGGTCTTGGTTTGGGTTCCATGATGGCGGGCTGGGATCAAGTTCAAGTTCACGACAAGTCCAGTTCTTTTCGGGGAGCAGCCACGAGAGCAGCCACGAAAAGAAAAGAGAGGAGAGCCCAGCGGCGGCGGTTGTTGCATTTTTCGTAATCATGTTGATCAAACTCTGGGATTGGATGGATTGAGATTCACCTGGGCTAGTGTACTCGTAGTACCAGGACCGCCGAAAGCGAAACTTTGCCGTTTACATGCAATGTCCATATGTTGAAGTCGTTTGTTCGTCGCCTTTTGCCTTTTGCCCCTCCTCTACCCTCCCCTTCCGGGCGCGTTTTTACTTCAATATCTATGTAATGTACTGTACTGTATATAGGCGCCTTTTGTGTTTTTCAAGCCCGATGTGGTGGTGTTCACTTTGACTAAATGGATGAATGAATGAATGAATGTACATACATGTATGAAATGAATAAACGCTCTCCCTCTCCTGGAAACACCAGCAACACACAACACAACACAACACACCACACACGCCCCCCTTCTCATTTCAACAGCGTCAACCTCAGCGGCCTTCAGTTGTGCCGGTCCCCCATGGGATGGATTGGATGCTAGGGATGCATGTCAGCAAGCGTTCCTTGCCTGGTCCGGCTCCGTCTAGTGCCAGTGCCAGTGCCAGTGCCAGCCCAGTCCAGTTCAGTGCCTTGATTGCCTTTTTCATGCTAACGAAGCTTGCAGAGACTCTCCATCAAATGTACTCAACTCTCACAAAAGCCACCGCTAGCGCACCACCAAAATAAATCCGGGGTCCCAGCCAGCTGCGTGTATCGTATCGCATGTACGTATCGCATGTACTTGTACCTGTACTCGCCGGCTGCCCGCGCCTGCAGCCAATGCTTGGTACCCACACCCTCTTCCTCTAGGTCCTAGTACCTCCACTGTCCACTCACTGCACTTGCACTTACACTTGCACTTACACTTGCACTTACACCCAAACCTCCACTCGTTGCTACTGGAGCATGGAGGTACCTACATCAAGTACACGACTTTTGACTTAACTCGGCTCCTGTCCACCTTTTCATCTTGGCCTCACCTTTCCGTACTTACTTCCCACAATCCCACAATCCTTCATCTTTCCAGCGCAGAGGCCTTCCGTGAGGGCATTTTTCTCTCTTCCTTTTTTCTTTTCTTCTTCTCCTCAGCCATTCCTTTTCCCCCGCCTGTAAACAAACGCAGTGACGCTTGTTCACTGCCCGCCAGCAAAATCTCACCACCTTCAAGAAGCCCTTTCACCTCGTCATAGGTGCTTCCCCCATGTCTGTCAAGGCCGCGCCCTCGACGTCGCATCTTGTCCAGCTGCCCTTGTCACCGTCAAGCTCCTTCGACTCTCGACGACTGCCTCACCTGTCCAAGCTGCTCTCCTATCACGACGTTGCGCACCGCCATCTCCAGCATCATCCTCATCAGCATCGTCCTCACCAGCCTCGACATCACCTGGGCTTGAGGACGCCTCCAGTCGACGAGATGAGCACCACGTACCAGCAGGCGCCGGCTGCGTACGACAGCCACGCTCTGCGATCCTACGCCTCGTCAATTGCCCACCCCAGGACCTCGACTTCAGCAGCCGTTGCCTCCCACGATGCCAGGAATGCCGCTGCGCAGTACTACCGATATCCCACCCAGCAGAGCCAAACCGCCCAGAGTTCCACCTCGCAGTCACGCACTGCGACTCTTCACGGCACTCCCTCGGATCGCTCTACCAAATCGGCGACGCCAGCTTCGTCGGTTTCCGCCAAGGATGCCATATCATCGAGGAGGAGCCCTGAGACGTTGATCTACCACAGTCTCCAGATCCCGAGATGCATCAGCTCCAACGGCGGCAGCTTGGCAGATTTTGCAGCCCAGGTTCGTCGAAACCAGCAATTCCAAGCAACTTCCTAAGCTCTGCTGCTTTTGTTGTTGTTTGGCCCTCTAGTTTTGGGCTTTGATAGCTGACTTGATCTTCCACCAGATGACGTGCCTCTTTTGGTTTGAATCCATTGACCACCTCAAGAAAGCAGAGACGATTCGATCACGGCCAAACATGCTCACCACTCGCCTGGCCCAGCTGGCCAAGCCCAACGAGCAATTCCGCAAATGGGTCTACAACGTGCTGTCGACCACCCAGGTTACACAGAACGTGATTCTGCTCGCGCTGCTCTTCATCTACAGACTCAAGTTGTCGACGCCGCAGATCAAGGGCCGAGAGGGCAGCGAGTATCGATTACTCACGGTGGCCCTCATGCTCGGCAACAAATGTATGGCTTCCCTCTTTCTCCATGTCTCCATCTGTCCTTCCAGGGGGGGTATCACGCAAGTAAGCAGAGCAAAGAGCTAACAATGTGCCTCTCCTGCAGTCCTCGACGACAACACCTACACCAACAAGACGTGGGCCGAGGTGTCGTGCTTCAGCGTCGGCGAGATTCACGTCATGGAAGTCGAGTTTCTGAGCAACATGCGATACAACCTCCTTGCCTCCAAGGACGAGTGGGAGGATTGGTTGACCAAGTTGGCATGCTTCCGCGACTACTACGAGCAGGCGCTCCGAGTTCCAGCATCCCCCCTGGCCGTCTCTCCCTCTGCTAGGAGCTTCCACTCTCCCCTCGTCTCGCCCACTTCGACGCTCACGCTGCCAGCCGCCGATGCAGCATTCGCTCCCGCCGCCGTGACGACATACTCACCCCCTGTTTCGAGACACGCTCAGAACTGGGCCATGTACCACGCCAACCCCGTCTCGCCCCTGGCTGCTCGGCCGTCCATGACTCTGCCCGTTTGTCGAAAGCGCAGTCCCGACGTGGAACCCATCGATCACCCAGCCAAACGAATTATGCGCAGAGCTCCCATGAGCGGAGCGCCCTGGCCCAAGGCCGCCCCGGAGTCGGGCAGGCTTCCCGTGCCGCACCTCACCATTGTCACGACGCAGCCTCAAACCTCCCAGCCGGTTGCTTTCCCGACAGCGGCGCCGGCGGTATCGACAACGACTACGACTTCACCGCTGGCGGCTGGATATACGTCGCCATCTGCTACCCAGGGCGCAGCAGCCAGCTACACTCCGGCAACCGGCTACACCCCCCAGTCGCCCTACGCCAACCAGAACATGGTCTCTCTGCCGCCTCTGCAGACTGGCATGCGTGCCATGTCCACCGTCTATCAGCCATCCATATACCAATCATCGGCTGCGCCTCTACCTGTACAATACGAAGCCTACCACCCACCGACCCTCCCGGCATCGACTACGAGTGTTCCCGCCACTGGATTCCCCAGCGCAGCACCGCAGAGCCACCCGCCGATGGCCTACACCACGCCCAGCAAGCACCAGCACACGCCGGTGAGCCTCGCCTCTGCTTATACCTCGTCACCAATGGCAGAGCCCCTGTTCGGAGCCGCCTCGGGAATGCATACGCCCATTGCCCTGACGCCCATCTCGCACTCGCCCAGCGTCTACCTGCAGCAGCGGGCCAGTCCCTACAAGCCCATCCGCCACGTCAACAGGCTGCTCTACCCGCCACCGTCGGCATCGCTGGATCAGTATCACCTCGCGGTGCCCGTCCCGCCCACGCACATGCATTACCAGCCTCTTGGTCGGCGAAACGATTTGCGCACGGGAGTAGTGCCCGAGTTTATAGTGTACAACCGGGGCCAGCAGTCCCTCTCGCAACACGCACCGCAAGTGCCGTATGCACCCTAGACGTGGTTGCAATGTTCCCTTTGCGGCGGTTGGTCAGTGGATGGGAACCACATCTGCACCGCTTTTGCTCCATGAGCAGGATGGCTTAAGACATTTTCTGCTCGGCAGAGTGTCTCAGCATCCTTGTATTTTTTTTTTTCTCTCTCACTTTCTGGGGTTGTCCACATTTGTACTTTTAGTGTTTTCATTTTACATCACCTTGCTCTTTTTGCTATTTTTATCATTCTCATTTTTTTTCTCTTTAGCTTTTGCTCATCATCAGGATGTAGCACATGGATTTGCATGGCTTTGGGGCGTTGGTTAAGGGAACCGGCATTAGGGATTGGGTTTTGGACGGCTTTTTATGACTCCCGTCCAACAAACGAAGAAATGGCACACACTGGTCGAAGAGGTATAGGGGGGGAAACGCCTGTCACATCTCTTCAGATGCATTCATCTGGAGTTGATTTCATTTTGTGGTTTATGCCTTTATGCCCGCCTTTTTTTTCATCATCTTTTTATTCCATTTTCACATGTGTCTTTTTTTTTTTTTAATCAAGCTATTTTATTCATTAATATGCATGAAGGAGCATCGGCATGGTTACAGGGAGAAGGGAGATGACATGACTACGGTTGGCCCGAGGATGGCTGGAATGGGGGCAACGGGACACCATCTGATTTTTGTGTGTATTACACACGGACAATTTCAGCCTCCCCCTTTTTTTAAATGGTTTTTTTTTTTTTCTGTGTTTTTTTATTCGAGATACCTACTATCCACGGGTTAGCGTGGGGAGAACAACAAGAGCGGGCATTTATGATGTTACCTGGTTTATGATTTTGATCCATTTATTTTACTTTTTTTTTGAGCATCTTGGGGAGTGAATCGGATGGATGGGCTTATGGATGTGTGTACGAGCATTGTTGTTTAGGCAATGCTTTATAAAGATGGGCGGGATGAGATGAATAATGTGAATGAGATGGCTGCCTTCTGCGGGCCATTTGTCTTGATGATGTGTATCTGATGTTGATTGTGTGATGTGCTGCTTTTGTGTGAAGAGATGGGATGTGATTTGATGGATTTGTGAGTGTGAGTGTGAGTGTTGGTGACGAGTTGATGTGATTGCTGTCTTGGACTATTTCCAACGGATATACTGACTGCACGGGGCTTGATGTCAAGGGATGGATTGAAATTACGTTGGTGCGAGATGTAGAATCTTGTTGGTAGGGTGAAGAAGGGCATGTGAATACTTTTTAGTTCATTTCAAGGGGTGAATTTGGATAGGGAGAGAGTGAAGAAGTCTATATTGATTGTTTGATGTTGCTGCAGGGTATGTTGTTTATATGGCGTGTACAGTGGATGCTGAATGGGGGTTTATTTGAGGGTGAACTAGTATTATAATCTTACACGGCGGAGGACCTGTTTAATTCTAATGCATGTATCGATGTTGATTTTACTTTTGTGCTTGAGATTGCGCATTGTATGTGTGCAATAGTACTTGTTGTTGATGTTTGTGAGTGCAGTGGTAATCCAATGGTAATCGTGGTGATAAGCAGGTGAATGGCTTTGTTTCCTTGGTGATCTGACGGCTCCACTGTGCGGATGGATTTAGTACGATGGAATCGCATCAAGGGAGTAACAGGTAATTAATGGAGACAATGCACAACATAGTTGGATATATATACATTGATGGGCCTGCATAGAGTCCGATCTAATGTTTAACTGAATAATGTGATAATAATCTGTTTACTCTGTGTTTCTGTAACCCATTTTGCTTCATCCATCCATTATGCGCACTACAGTATCTCGTATAGAAAAAAAAAGATACTTTGCAAAGATGACCGTTTCCCCGTATTCACGCAAGTCACCTTCCCTCTTGGTGGGTCTCCCATAATCCCCCCCCCCGATTTTCTTCTCTCTGTCTCTCTTTTTGCGCCCTTCTTCCCCATTTGATTCTTGCGCCTCGCAACTCCTCGCCCAGCGACTCTCGTATCCGGAATCTGCTCGACTCAAAAACACCATCGAATCACGACTTTTGAGGGATTCGCAAAGACTAAGCGACTGCGTTTCTTGTTTTCCCTCTCTTCTTTTTCCTTCGGTCAATCGTTTTACCTGACGCTCGTTTATTTTCGTGGGGGAGGGATCTCGGAAAAGTGGCATATTATTTGTTTTTGTTTGGGAGTTTTTGTCGCATCGAGAGAAAGGCTGCGCTTTTTGAAGGGTCAGCTTGGGAAACAAAAGACGGATGATAGGAGTTTGTTGCTGAGCTTTGAACGACGCTCGTTTGTTTTTGTTTATTCTCGCGCGCCTGCGATACCTTGTTACGACAAACATCGATCGACGAAACGACATTCACCACCCGACGATACCCTCACCGAGCTCGAATCGCTTCTCAACAAAAACACCGCCATCATGTCTGGCTTTGGCGACTTCACGTCCATCTGCGAGCACACGCCGCTCCCCCTCTGCGCCTCCGTCGGCCCCGTCCTGTCGTCGTCTGGCCGCGTCGGCATCGAGCCCAGCTGCTACGCGCGCAACATCGAGGTGGCCAACACAATCATCTTTGAGGGCGCCGCCTCCTTCGCCCACATCGGCGCCCTCGTCATGACCGTCATCATGATCCTGCACGTGCGCTCCAAGTTCACCGCCGTCGGCCGCAAGGAGATTCTGACCTTTTTCTACCTCTACATGCTGCTCACCTTCATCTCGCTCGTTGTGGATGCTGGTGTTGTGCCTGCGGGTAGTGGGCCGTTTCCTTATTTTTCGAGCGTGCAGAATGGCTTGACCAGTGCTGTCGTGACGTGTCTGCTGGTCAATGGGTTCGTGGGCTTTCAGCTGTATGAGGATGGCACGCCGCTGTCTGTGTGGATGCTGTGGCTCTGCTCTGTTGTTGCCTTTGCCATTTCTTTCCTCGTCTCGCTGGCTACTTTTAAAGGATGGGCGGGTATTGGTCCGACCAACACTATCGGTCTGTTTGTCGTCTTGTACCTGCTCAACGCCATTGAGCTCTTTGTCTACGTTGGCATGCAGATCCTGCTTGTCGTCAGAACGCTGCAGGACAGGTGGCCGCTTGGTGACATTGCCTTTGGCATCTTCTTTTTCGTTGCCGGCCAGGTCATTCTCTATGCTTTCAGCTCCAAGATTTGCGTTGCCGTGAGCCACTACTTGGACGGCCTGTTCTTTGCCACGATTTGCAATCTGCTGGCCGTCATGATGGTCTACAAGGTAAGAAGACATGTCACGATTTTACGAGCCCGTGTATGTATGATGTGTCATGTTACTAACTGGCTTCTTCTCAGTACTGGGACTCCATCACAAAGGAAGATCTCGAGTTTTCTGTCGGCACTCGCATGAACAACTGGGAAGTCAAGGAACTTCTCGGAGAAGATGAACGCCGTGGAACCGCCTACGCCGATGATCCTTATGCCCAGTCCAGCGGCTACGACATGCCTTACTCGCCGACGAACCGCTACTCATCTCGGCACTAAGTTGTTTTGCAGCTCCTGCGTTTGATTTGATTGTTATTTTATAGTTGTTTACTTTTTTACGAACGAATGCTTTAATGGGGCTGGTGAATCCCACGGCGAGCAAATCACCCTTTTATTTACCACTATTCGATATCTCGGATGGGGGTTTACGCCTTTATGGTTCTTTTTTTCTTCGTTTATTTATTCTTTGGGATTGACATGGCATGGCGTTATGACGAGGGAGTGTGATTCCTGACGGGCTGTTAACAGATGGGCCGTTCAGTGAGATGCAGTGTACTTTAATATGTTGGCTGAGTGTAGAGCGGAGGATGAAATCGGTATATACAATGCACCTTGTGTGTTTTAGGTACTGTATATATATAAATCAATGAATACCGTAGTATACAACAACTGGTTGTCTGTTGAATGATGGGCTTGTCAGCGTGAATCTTGTGTTGGGCGGTTACTGGGTGAGGGAGGGTGTCTTTAATATGATGTTGTAAGGGGTGATTGAATGTAGTTGTGTCTGGTTATTCTTGTAGATTGTTATGTGTCAGATTAATAGTAGTTGAGCTGGATATTGAATCGGTTAATGTGAGTTGAGTTGGACATGTAATTAGTTAACATGAATTGAGGTAAACATGGAACCGGTCAACGTGAATTAAGTTGAATGAGGCATCTGGTAGGGAATTGAGAATAGAATCGGTTGATGTAAGACTATTCTGAATATAATATGATATCGATTAGCTGGTTAAGAAATTGAACAAGGCATGGTTAATGTGAAATCGAGTTGGACATGTCACATCACATAGAGCAACATCATACATCACATAGAGCAACATTATAGAACATACAACCATAACAACCTACAGCAACAGCACAAACAGCAAAATCACACACAGTACCACAAAACATCATCACAAATAGATAAGTCATTCGAACATCTCACAACCTTGAAAACCTTCTAATATATTCATCCCCAGACTTCTATATACACCACCCCCTTTATCAACACTCTTCCCTGCCAAACCTTAGGCTCGTTGAAGAAGCCGTACGCGAAAAAGAGATTATATAGACAACAAAAACAGCATCATTTATAGCCAGCTTAGGTAGGAAATAAGCGCCGCACAATCCCCAGCATCAAAATACCAAAAACCATCAAATGAGCCAAAGCTGTCCCACCCATCCTGAATAGCTTTATCCCTAAAGACCATCCCATTCCAATCCCAAGGCTCAAACCTCCAAGGACAGAAAAAACAAAAAGACAAAAGAATATATAACAAAGAAGAAGGAAGAAAGGCTACCGATTGTTTTCCCACTGGGTATCTATAAGTCATCTCCTAACGCGGGAAAAAGCACCCCCTAAAAAAAAAAAAAGAAATAGAAAAAAAAAGACAGGTCCAAGTTTCAGGAGATATCATTAAACCTCCCATAAAATGCATTATGATGAAAAAAGAAAAAGATGGCCATCTCCAAGGACCAACTGACCGCCTCAAAAGACAAAAGACCGCCGAGACGCCCGCAGCTCCTTAAAAGAAAAGACTCAAATGAGATCATGAGATAATCCAGCAGATGCGCCCGAAACTAATAGGCAACTGGCAGCTTAGACGAAGAAGCCGGTCTCCTATGCTCATCACCCGCAATCTCCTCATCTCTCTCCGATAGCTGCTCCGACTGCATAACTGCCCAGCGATGCTGCAACTCCTCTCTATAACACCAACACCATTAGCACCATAATTCTGCGACTCAAATAGAGAATAATAGAAGATAACGACTTACTGAGATCCCTCAATGGTCCTAATTCCCATCCTCTCAAGGACCCGAATCAACCTCTTGAGCGTCCTCTCCCGCCTAAACGACACCAGCACATCTCCCCTCGGCCGTCCATCCCGTGACGCAACCTGCATGCTGCGCTCACTCATAATCAAATGCGCCTTGAGCACCCGCCGATTCCAAACAACGTCAACCAAATCATCCAGCCGCACGTCAAAATTAATAGGCTCCCTGATCCTTCCCCATTTCACGGGATGTCCCTCCTTCAGAATCTGGTGTTGCAAGATTCGGCCCTCTTTCATCCAGTGCAAGTACTGCGTTACGCGAGGCGAGCTCGTGTATAGCCGCGTTTTGATCTGGTCCACTCGAAAGTCGTTTTGTGTGATGGGTGCGCCGCTCCAGAGATCCGTATCGGTATAGTCCTCAGTGTCTTCGACGAGTGTTCTATACGGTCGAATGGATGGAGACAGGGTTCTGGCACGCTTGGTGATTGGGCCTCCTGAAGTTGGAGATTCGGACGCCATCATCGCACCGTCGTTGCCGCCCTCGGATGTTAAATCCGTGGACGACCTGTCATTGTCTCCAGGTGCCCCAGAATTGGAATAGATACTTTTTCGTTTCTGCTGGGATTGTGAATGAGGGGCATCGTTATTTGAGCCACCACCACGGCGGCTCGCCTTGACGCCTGATGGCCGGCCAATGTTTTTGAACCCAGACTTGGTTCGCAGTGCAGCCAGCTTAGGGTCGTTGTAAAAGTTGTGAATGATTCTAGACACGTTGAAGGCAGCTCCCTGCTCAACCCACAGCTCGTGCAGACGCTGGCGCATCCACTCCAGGGGGTGAATATCGAGTCCATATTTTGCCAGCTCGCTCAGCGTCTCGCACAGGCGGAACAGGGTATCATACGAAGTGATGCTCCCCTTACCAGACGTGGTGTATTTCTTACTCAGAAGCTGATAGGGACTAATCTCGCCTTCGTCCAAAAACTCGAGGATTTTCAAGCCGCGATTGACTTGTCGTCCTAGCTGGAATCTGGTAGAGGCCTTGTCTACGCCCTTGTCCTTTGATTCCATGGCCTGCTGGTGCTTCTCCCGCCACTGATTTAGCGGCGTCTCGATTAAGGCCCTGATATCGGGCCACTTAGGATCCCAGTATGGGTGGCTTGGGTCAATCTTCTCCAGGGGTACGCCTTCTATGATTTCTGGATGAGTATACACCTTGCCATTATGTCTTAGGGAAAGGGTCTCGCGAGTGATTTTAGGCAGGTCTGGCTCGTCCAGATTATCTGATGGCTGAGGTGAAGCCTCCATCGAGCGCGGTGTAGGAGTGTTGAGATCTTGGGACGATGGCCGGCTCGGAACGTTTGCTGGCGTGAATCCCGTGCTAAAGGGGTATGCTCGAGACTCTGGCCGGTCCTTGGGGGTCAAGAGTTGCTCTGTTTGGTAAAAGGCTGGCCGGCTAGTAGGCAAACCTCGCCTCTCTGATACTGTGGGCTTGACTTCGTCGCTGTGCATAGACCTGGCGCTGACAGCTTCAGCAACACCAGCCGCTACGGCGAGCGCCTCCTCCGTAGCCAGCTGTTTCCTGGTTTGCATCTGCTGTTCTATATCTCGCCCTTGGCTATCGTCTCGATCAGTAACTGCCTGGTTAACTTCTGCCTCTTCTGCAGGCTCCCGGGGTGTATCTGTTAATATCCCCCTTTTAGTATCGCCGTCTTCTCGTAGTGGTGGTGGCGGTGGAGAGTTCGTCTCCTCATCGGCTCCGTTTACCGCCTGCCTTGACGAACTATCCCCGTTGGTCATGTCCTTTGAGGTTTGTTCATCTTCTCGAGGGGTCCCCTCAGAAGAGACTTCTTCGTCCGCAACAGGGGATTCTCCCAGACCGCGGTCCCTGCGCAGAGCCGCTCCATGGCAGCCCTGGCGATTCCACTCGCAGTTGCCACACTTTTGAAAAAGCGGCCCGCCAATGATGATGCAGTCGTCAAAGGCGCCTTGGTTCTTGTCGCAGGAGATGCACCGCTGGGCCTGGACCTCGCCAATGGCTTGGATCATGCAGGAGAGCCACTTGACACCCTTTGCTTCTGTGTGCTCGTAGATGCCAGCGAGGTGGTCGGTGGTGAACTTGCGTCCGCGGCGAATCTTGACTGGACGCTTGATGGGCAGGCCCAGGATGGCCTTGACCCATTGGTTCCAGGGCTCCGTCTTGTTAATGGGCCCGATGACTCGGCCGTCGGCGTCGACGAGGTCAACCAGAGCCTCGACTGGCTCCTGTAAAAGGCCCTTGAATGAGGACGATGGAACGATGGGGGTGATGGGCGTCTTTGCTGCTATATTCCGGGTGACTACGGCAGGCCGCTGCGGCAGATCGTTCCAGTATTCCACGCCTTCCATCTCGGTGGCATCGCTGTCGGTGGTTTCTCGTGGGGCGTCGGCGGTTTTAGGGATGGCTTGATCATCTCCAGACTCAGCTCGAGCTTTGGCTGCAGCATCTCGCTTTTCCTGGAACCAGCGAATCATGGTCTCGGTGACCTTTTCCCTCTGCTGCAGAAAGTCCTGCTCCTCATGGCGATATTTTCGCTCAATGGCAAGTATAATCTCGGTCCTTCCATCGCATTCGGTGACGACGGCGGCCAGCTCCTTGTCGACTTGGCTCAGCTCCAGGGCCAGCCTCTCACGGACCTTGCTCAACTCATTGCGCTTTCCATCCAGTTTGCCCAGCTCGACCTTTGCATCTGTCAGGGCCAGCTGGTACTCTCTCTCCTTTTCTGAATGCTGAGCTTCTTGCTTGGCGTTGAAGTCTCTCCAGAATTTGCCCTCAGCCTCGTCCCACACGAACTTGTGCTCGTGGGCAGGGAGGTGCTCCCACGTGGACGCCTCGTCCATGCTCCTTGCTTTGATTGTTTTGGTTTTTCCGTGTTGATCCCCCTGGCAAAACTGTTGTGTGTGCTGTCGATGAAAGGAAAGAAGCGGGTGCTTGAAATGATAGGGTGCGAAGCAAGCAAACCGTTGTAGTGCCGGATCGATATAGGTAGAGTGCAATTATGAGAATCGGCTTCTTTGGTCCCCGTCCGGCTATGTTTCTTTCAACGCAGAAGAGGGCGGTCCTGGTAACCAATGTAAATCAAGTATGAAAATGAAAAAAGCGGCGACTCAGCGCGCTACAGCCAGCCTGCAGGAGAGTCTTGTTCTTATCGTCTTAGTCCCCGAGTGATGTAAGGGAGGCTCGACCATAGTCTCCCGTGGATCTCGACGCTATGATGTGCTTTGTAGCAGCCGGCGGCTCTTGTTGTTTCAAAGGGTCTAGACCATGACAATCAATGTCGATGACAATGCGAGAATCGTGGCAGTGGAGGGAATCATACAAGCAGGGCGCGTTGGTGTCGCATGTGGCGATGCTTGGCTATAAGTTGTTTGAGTCCAGGACCAAGCGGACCAAGGTGGGGAGGGGTGTGGATTGATTTTGGCAGCGAAAGCTACGCCTAGTCATCATGGTTAGTCACCAGACAAATAGTCGAACAAGAGTCCGGGGTGCAGTTGGGGGGTGTATAGAGAGGAATATCAAAGGGGAGGTGAGTTGAGTTGAACCGAGGCGATGCATGTGGAGATGCAAGTCGAAGCCAGGCCAGGGTTTGTGAGATGTGAGAAACAGCCCGCTTAGAAACTTGGAGGTGTACGAGTATGTACACGTACAGTCCACGTAAACACGTACGAGAATAGAAGGAGAAGGAGAGGAGAGTCGATGGAATGGTGTTGAACAAGGGACAGGGGAGGTTGTGGTGTGGACTGAGCGGGAGGAGCCAAGAGTCAATGCATCTCAGACGCAGATGCAGCAGCAGGGCAGAGAGACAAGAGACATAGACAGGGTAAGGGGTATGACAGGAAGGATCCAAAGACAAGGCAAGACAAGACAAGAGGCCAATGTCAGAGTCAGACCAGAAAAGAAAACGGCCGAACCCCCATGAGCCGGCTGCGTGTGCCGAGATGCGGGAGACGGGTTGAAGGAAGATACGATCAATGCTCGCACATGTACCAGACAAGGCACAGGCACAAGGCACCAGCCGCATCGAGAACAAAGACCCCATGGCATAGCCGCATGGACGAAACGGGAGAGCAGTGCAGTTCTACTAACCTGGCGGGTGGTTTTCATATCTCGTATTACTGATCAGAGTCGATCCAGCCGGCTGTCGAGGAATCCGGCTCCACTGAGGTTTTATATATCGTCTGGATACTAAGCTTGCTGACCTAGTCTGGGCCCAAAAGCAAAAAGTCCGATTCAGAGCGGAAAACTGGGAGTGTCGCGGGCTGGGCTGGGCGTTGGAGTAAGCGCAAAGGAGCGAAGGAAGATAGCTTGGAGAAGAAGGGCGTTGGATCGCTCGCTGCAAGGGGGTTCGGAGGATTTATTTGTTTGTTTGTCTGTAGGAGAAACAAGATGAAAAGGAAATAGTAGGTAAAGTGAAGTGAATAGTAAAAAGAAGAGGGGAGGAGAGGAGAGAGAGAGAGAGGAAAGGAGGGAAGAAGGAAATATGGCCGAATATGGGGTGATGCAAGAAGAGAGAAGATGAGAAGAGGAAGATGCAGATGCAAGGATGCGCAAAGGCCAACGCGATAGGAGGATCCAAAAGAGGACGGAAAAAAGAAAACAAAGCAGAGCAAACAAAACGAACGCACTTACGGGGCAATGGAGATAGGATGCGGAACGTGTTGCGCTTCTTGTCACCTGCCAACAGCTGATTGATAGGTGGGATTTACAGCACGGGAGGATTTGGATCAGGATGGATTGGATTGGATTGGGGGGGGATGAGCAGAGCGAGAACGAAGAGAATCGATACGGAATTTCCGCTGAATAATGCAGCGAAAACAATAACAGGGCCAGAAATTAATAAACAATTTGATTTGATGTGGAAGCTAGTCACTGCAGAGGAAATAGTACAGTATGTACTCGTAATGTAGTTTCGAAAATGAATCCAATGCAGTTTAATCTGATAGGTAATAAAATATTAACGACAACAGGCACTGAGGAAAAAGGAAAAAAGGACCAGACCAGCCCAGCCCAGAGCGGGTACGTACTTTGTTGGTCCGGGTCCGGGTATGTCCCTTGTGTGGACGGCGAACTGAATTGTAGAGTGATGATTTCAGTGGACGATAGTGCCGGATGGATGCCCGTTCAGCGCACAAAAAGGGATAATGCCGACCGCTGAGTTGGGCAAAGGGCCCCTAGCCTTAGCGAAGCGATAGCCTAACGTCGTATCCCTCGTAGTGGCTTCTCGGGTCTTGTCTTGGGGGGGGGTGCACAGCCTGGACTTGGACTATCCTATCAGTTGAGACGCCGTCCGTCTTCGTCCTTCATCTCATCATCTGGGCTTCCATTCGTCTCCTCCCCCCCTTCCACTGTAAACTAACGGGTTTAGGCTTTTATTTCTAAGTGTCATCATTTTTTGGGTTTTATTTTATTTTATTTTGTCTTCTTCGTCGGAAACCGCTGCAATTAATTGGTCAAAAGTTCCGCCCTCCCCCAGTTCTGACACTAGCTAGCATGGCATGAGGCATGGCAAATAGACGCAAAAAATAAATAAAAAAGGCCGTTTGACATGACAAGTTGGCCCGTCTAGGCAATTGTAATTCCCGGCGGCGTTGGGGACGGATTTTACGGCACCCACTTTGTCCTGCATTTCCGACGCCAAAAATACGCCTGCGAAATACGCCTGGGGGGGAGGAAGAGAGACGGATACTCACTCATACTCATACCTCATACGGCCAAGCCAAACCCTGGATGGGGGGGAGAAAAGCGCAAAAGCTTCTTTTTCGGGGTCCCCTGTCGAATGCCAAGCTTGAGAGAGAAGGTTATGAGCAAACAGGGCGCAAAATAACATAAGCCATTGATCAAATAGCTCACCATAGCTCAGCACAGCTTAGCATAGCATCAAGCATTTACATACTGTATGTAGGAAGTGACCTGACCTGACATTTGCTTGGGGTAAGGGAGATAAGATTTGGGGGAGAGCTGAGGCTAGAACAAGAACGAGAGTCACTTTGTCAGCACGAAAATCAGCATTGATCCATCCGCACCACTCAGGACTGCAGCTTTCTTTTTCGCCCTTGATTTCGTCACGAGGCAAAATTAAATCAGATCAAGCAATAAAATAAAAAATAAATAAAATAGAGAATGAGAGAAATAGAGAATGAGTCAAAATGCAACAGCGGAACAACATTCGCTGCGTGCTGACTAGGTAGATTGCGATCAATCCGACACGAACCGAGGCTACATGTAGTTGGAGGGAGCTAGGAATCAAGCTGCAAATGGCCATCGCCACGCCTCAATTGGCTCTCGTACAATCAAGCCGTTAACTGTCTAGTCCAGTATAGTAGACACACGCACGTATTGACTCATCATCTCGCTGCATTCGTCCGTCGTTGCTCGTCCGCCCATCCGTCCGTCTCCTTCATTGTCCAGGCCTTTACAGACCATGTCAAGCACTATCGGTTTATAATCCGCGCCTATAATACGAGACTGGAACCAGACTCCAATACCCGGATTCCCTCCAACATGCAGAGCAGGATCCATGTACTATCGTCGCTCGTACTCAGACCAATCGAATACATACCTACCTGACTCTCACTTCAACCTATCCATCTCCATCTATGCAAATCAAACCAAATCCGCCCAGCTCAGCAGCACAAAGTGGCACCAGCAGCAAAAATCATCGCCTCAGCTCCCTCACCCGAGTCATTCAAACCTCTTCGGCCTCGCTATAACAACGAAATGAAATTGCCCTTCTCAAGTGCCGCCGTTCGCCTTCTCCGCTCGCTGTCCGCTCGTTGTCCGCTCCCCTCGCCTCTTGTCTTGTCATGTTCTGTCTGTCTGTTTGACTTCTCTCGGCCTTACCTAGCCTCGCTCTCGTCTCTTCCTTTCGCTCTTCTCGCAGCTCCTGTCGAATCCGGGCAAAGAGCAGCAAGCGCAGACAAACCGCTGGCCCCATCTCCGGACCAATTGCGCGTGCCGGACCGTTGATCCTTGTCCCCCATCCCGGACCAACTCGGTCTCTAGCTAATCGTAACTGACGACTGCCGCACTCGAGGCTTGTCGAGTCTCGTCTCTACCGTATTACTGTCTACTCTAGATTTAGATCCTCCTGCCATCGTATCATCCTTCACTTCTCTCTCTTTCGCTCTCTGTCAAAACGCCCTGTCTCGACACTCAGCAGCGGATCCCGCACGCCCCCTTCACACAAACCCAAAAACTCAAAAAAGCACGCCTCCCCTGCTTGCAGCTCCGCCAGGAGGCTCTGCTTTCACAACAAGTTTGCTAGAAAATTATGGGCCGGAAGCTCCAACCGCCTGACGGTCTCTCACTCACTTCACTCACATCACAAAGAACTTTTTGTCTTTGCCTTTGAGGCTGGGGGAGGTGATGATCGTCGCTGTTCCTCATGCAGTTTAGCCAAAGGCGATGTGCGCAACGCTTAATCCAACGCGGCCCAACAAAAACCCTTGAAAGCTTGTCAGACACTGAACTGCGGTATTCCGCATTTGTTTTACGAGTACTCTCTCATTCTCTCTCTCTCTTTTGTGATTTTTGTTGTCTAAATCCTATTGGCAGCTTATTTCCTCTTTGAGCCTTTTGGCGGCTATCGCCCTTGTCATCTATCCGATGCAGGCCCCCCCTCTTACGTAGCTGGTTTGTCATGGGCTGAGTGGTTGGTTTTATTTTTGTTCATCCCCAGCGTGCTTTATTTTCCGGAGCAGCCACGTTGAAATGGTTTGCCGAGCTAAGAGGTTGGTAGCGTACTGTGGAAAACAACATGAACATAGTCTAGTACCGTATCCGTCTCTATTTCGTACGAGTGTGTACGGTACCAACCTTGACCTGCCTCATGGAAGTGGAAGTTGATCCCTGCTGCTGGTGGTCCCTTGTCTTCACTCCCTTGTCTAGAAGCCCATCGTGTCTATGCTAGTGCCCAGCCCGTAATACAACCCTTGGCCGGGAATCTCATCATCATCTAGGCCAGTCCACAAGGGCAAGTGTTGGGTTGGCTTTCAGCCCTCTCTCGATTTTCACGTGTTAGCCAGCCGCATCAAGCAATCTTTCCGAAATCGAAATCTCGCTCATTCTGCCTCTGTCTCGCTCTATCTCTCTGCTTCTGCCTCTATCTCTCTCATATCCCCTCTCTCTCGCGCGCCTTGGCACTTCGCCTATGAGTTAATATCGCGAGCAAACTGCGAGAAAACGGCCGAACGCTAGATAAAGGACCATGTAATAATGCATGCGGCAAAAGTCCGCACCCATTCCATGTTCCATGCTATTCCGGGGAGATCTAAACGCGCTGATACCTTCCATTGCGTCTGGCGGCGGTGGGCTCCGATCCCTGTCGCCCCCGGTCCATGGACAACATCCAAGTCCGCTATCGTTTTTTTTTTTTTTAATTCCATGTTCTTCTCTTTTTGATGGCCTTCTTCGCTTAGTTCTGGAACAAAGTCCAGTCCAGTCCAGAGTCCAACAAGGGGGGAGGGGACACCAGCTTGGTTTATTGGACGATAGGATCCTGACTTGAGATTACTCAACATGATACACAGCCAAGCCCAAGCATGGCGGAGCGAAAGAGGGGATGCAAAAAGAGTGAAAGCCATTGATGGGCGGCGAACTTGCTCGTATCAAAGCAATGTGTCGAAATCATGCGGAAAATACTGTCTGCTACATAATCCAACTTGACTTCGCATCGCCTCCGTTAAAAACGCCTTGTCAGCAAAAGCCTAAATCGTCCTTTGCATGTTGGCATCATCATAGGCCACGCCAACAGCCTGCTAGCAAGTCTTGGCTGTTTGCTCGTCTGCGAGCCAAAATCTCCCGGCAGATGAGACCATGAGAAGACAAATCCCAGCCTAAGGAAAGCCACGGGCCAGCAAAAACCAAGCATGGGTAGGACGAAAAAAAGAGACCAGCCACCTGGTCTTTTTTATTTTTTTTTCGCTTCCCTCGCTTATACTAGTTGAAGAGCAACTGGCAAATGACAAACATGAAAAATAGAACTAATAAAAAATAAAAGAGAAAAAAAGGTTCTGCTCAGACGCAGCATCCAATGATGAAATCGCACAAGTCACGCAAAGACGCATCATGACTCGATGCTAAGAACGGCAATATTATCAATCATCAACGGGCTTTCTTCCGCCTTGTCGGGAACTCCTTCTCCACACACCCAGACAAAGACATGCGTTTTAGAGGCCCCCACGTAAGACCAGGCCTGCATCTCATCCATAGGTTGACTTATACAAGCTGGCATCTTTCTTCTTTCTCTCACTGTAACGGTAACTGTGCTGTATGTACCCGCAGACCCTGTCGAGGCACGGCTGGGCTGGGCTGGGCTGGGCTCCCCCCCTCCCCCCTTTGGACTATTTACTGTATATCGTAATTCCGTAGTTACTGCACCGTCATTGCCCAGAGTGAGTATAGATTGAAGCTTGCGTTGCCCAAAACTATCCTCGATCCCCTACCGGTCATTAGTCCCACAAGCACAAGAGCCGGAACCAACGCGGCGGCGCCGCAAGATGCTCTGGAACATCAACTGGCCATCGACCCTTTCTTTTTCCTCCCTTGGCACGGAGAGCATGGATTAAGCATGTATGTACGTATGCTCCCTGCGGCATACGAAAATGCTTGGTGCCAATGACGGAAAAGGGCGAAAACGGTATTCGCTCCCTGCAGCCCTAGATTCGTGCGGCCCTCGGTAAGCTGCTCCATATTCCATTGTAGATTGAATGCTGATCCAAGTAATACTCCTATGATTCATTCAGGAAATTACCGGGGGGACCATGCATTAACGTCCTTCTCGCCCCTCCCCTACCCTCCCTCGTCGAAACGGTAACCTACTTAATACTGCATGTGTCTATTACTGCATCCCTTGTTGAGGACAGGCCACGAAAAAAAGAAGGGCTTATTTCGTTCCTCTTTCATTCTGATTCGTACTGGCCACTTTTTATCTTTCCTTTTACCCCACAATAAGCCCTGTCAACTTTCTTCAACGGGCGGAAATAAATTGCATCGCAATAGAGCGCCGCCTCTTTTCTTCTTCGGAGTGCGCCTTCGGAGAAGGCACTTTTTCGGAGAACAGCCGTTGGCTTATACTCCGGTCTCCGCAAGGGCCAAGTTTACGTTGCCTGCATCTCCGTGTACTGTGTGCCCTCGTACGAGAAATACGACGAATCCCTGCTGCTTTGTCGTACCGTGTGTGCTGATTGCGTGTCCGTGTGGTGTACGGAGTACCGAGTGTACAAGGCAAATGTAGAGTTGCGACATGGCTGCTGCGTCGTCAGATTTTGGTTTAATGTTCCCAAGAAGGTTAAAATACACAAAAAAGGCAAAAGGTCAAAGTGTTTGATCATAGTCCCCTAGAACATCAGGCAAGGACAAACCACAGCGGGCGTCATAACCAAGCATCCTATTCTACAGGTATACGAAAAGAACGTGAACAATCTGAGACCCCTAGAGATCTTTTGTTGCTCATTGTCCAATGAAATGGCCGCTGCGACCTTGGTGTATGGGCAAATATGGGCAAAATATAACCTATCACTTATACAGCTTTAGCTCGCCCCCTACCGAAATATGATATGGGATATGGAATCATTGAGGGACAGACAGACAATAACACGCATCGCATCTCGGGGATCTAGCCTCATTCTCCGCTAGTCCGCCTTTGCGAGTCTGCATTATTCAATCTTGCCACATGCATTCTACCGGTACTGACAGCGGAGTGGGAGACGTAAAGCGAACGACCTCTTTTGGAAACCAGGCGAGAAAAAGAAGCCCACACCTTGTTTGCTTTGAGCCAGAGGCACTCGACTTGGTACTAGGCAGTATAGCATTGCTACCTTGTCTAGGTAGGTAGATGATACGGGCCATGTGCTTTGTGCAAGTCAGTTCCCGGAAACGGAACCCCGGTCAACTGTTGAATCTCTATCGCCCATCAACGAGACCCGATTCCGTATGCCAAGGCAAGAGAAAAAAGTAATCTGTATCCGGGTATGGATGAGTAATTCATCATCTATCCGATCAGAATAATCCAAAACCGGAAAACAGCAGCATTTCCAGGAAAACGAAAGGAAAACAGCACACAAAATACACAAAAATTAGATAAAAGTAAATGAAAATAAACAAAAAACATAGCCACGCGTTTGTGCCGCGGCAGTTTCGAGCTTTACCCAGAAAAAAACAACCTGCAGGTCAAAAAGGCACAGAGAGAAAAAAGCGGCTGCTCAGCGGGCGATAGACATCCGGACCCCCCTTAATAACGCCAAACCAGGCATTACAAAGCACCTTGGCCAGGCACAAGTCTGTGATTCTTTTTTTATTTTCCAATAATTAACAAGTTGAAGACGGAAAAAGGGCCACAACAGGCGCTCTTTTGGGTAAATCCATTCGATGTAGCTAAAGCTCCTACCATGCTGGGCGTGTGAGTTGTGTGGTGTATATGTCCCTCTCTCTGCGTATGTGTGTGTACAGTTGCAAAGAGACAAAAGAGCGAAATGGGTAATACGGAGTTTTAGACAACTCGATTCTCTTTACCTCCGCGCTTTCTTTATCCGGGCCGCGTCTTTTTTACCCTTCTTGGGAATTCTCTTCTCCGGGACGGACGAGTCATTCACTTTGGTCTTACATTTTTTGCCTCTTGTGACTTGTGAGGATGACATGTCATGGCTATGGAGCCAAGAAGGTAAGAAAATTTGATTTCGAGGAAACCCCTCCCGTAGATAGACAGAACTTGTGAGACACAGAGTTTCATTAACTCCCCGCAAGATGGGGCCTTAAAACTCAGAAAGCACAAACCAGGGGTTTACCGGCGGCTCTCGGCCGCCCGAGAATGGGGCACATGGGAGGGGCCATGAAAAGATTGTTAGAAAAAGAAGTAAAGAAGCATTAGAAAGGAAACACATAGTTCGTGTTCGTGTTGTCTTTCATTTCCGAGACTTGGGGGGTGTGTGTTGGAGAAGAGGCGTTGGCTGGGATGACGATGACAGTCTTGGGGATGATGGGCTGGGCTTGGCAACTCTTCGGTCGTCCTCGGACGTTCTTTTGTTGATGGTACTTTGTTATTTCGTGGCTTGTACTTGTAAGCCTGCATGTGAAAGGGACATGTGAGCGATTTCCCCCTTGTTGAAGGTGGCGACTTGCATGAAGCCATTTGTTCAACCCGGGGGTTCTATACGAGTTGCCGTTTAGTGAAAGTTGGCACGAAGCTTGATGGTTAGGGCATGTCCCGTTGCGTAAGAGTTGGAAACAAGGAAGATTGTGGTGGTATTGGTGGCTGCTGAGTCTGTTTCGAATTACGAAGTAGGTTGCGAGCCCCAGTTGCGACAACCTGAGTTGTGTTGTCCCCCCTTTCTAAGGACTCAAAGAGCACGAAGTAACCCATAGTTTGGTTGTTGACAATTTGAAAATAGAGTCGAATATAGAAGAGAAGGAGAAAAGTGGACAGCCAGTCGCTCTCCTTCAGTCTATCGATTCTGTTGAGAAAAGACAACTAATTGTGGGCACTCCGACAACTCCGCCGAAGTAGTTTGTCAGTTTCTTTGAAGGAGTCAGTTGACAAATCACCTTGCAGGACAGAAATCTCTTTCAAAACTCACAAGGCATGATACAGCTATAATAGGTCGGTATAACAAGTCCCAACCAGAGACAATAGTATTCAATAGGACATGCTATACAAGCATGAGTTTCCTTTACAACTCGCTTGTTGCAAAGTCAACAACTAGATATAAAGGAAGCGATCCCACAACTCCTACCCTTGCAAATTTGCGGCGAAAACTAACAGTCAAGCAAGTTCCAGGTCCTTTCAAGTCTTGAAAACCATGATCGAGCCCTTTCATTCGTTCGAGAGTTGCAATGAAATAAATCTTCTTCGAATTCAAAATCAAACTGTAGTTCCCCAACGATCAAACGTTCTCAACTCCCAAGTCAAACCCCAAACCATCCACAATCAAAGGCAAAACAGTTCTCTGTCAACGATTACAAGTCATAATCCATAGTCACAGACAAAAGACAATACCCCGTCAACGTTGCCTCGTTAATCAAACACTCTCACAACCAATGGTAAGCTCACCAATTCACAACCAAATACGAAACCCCAATCCTCCATCAATAAAAAAACCACTCGCTAATCCACAACTAGAAGATAAAACGCAACTCTCCGTCAACATTACCTCACTAATCAAGAGCAAAATGATCCACCCCCGTCCAAGATACACCACCAGAAAATAGCCCGCTCGTCTACGACGACCGAAAACAACTCCCCGCGTTAAAATTTGCGACCGGAGAAAGCAAGATACTCCATTATCATGTCATTTGCCATCTAGACACGTTCTGCCCTCCCCATCCCAAATTGAATACCGTCCTCTCTCCCATACCACCCTGAATAACCGTCGTTCAAACTAACCAATACCGTGGCCAACCCGACATTACTTTGACCAATGCCTTGTCCAATTCCGTAACCAGTGCCATATCCAGCTCTCTAACAGATGCTATGTCCTCTTCAGAATAGCTTTACATTAAGCGATTCCATGCTTAACACTCTAACAAAGGCCATGTCCAACTCCCTAATAGATGCCATGTCCAACTCAATTTCACGTCAGCCTATTCTCTGCCCAACTCAGGTCCAAGATTTTGTCACTGGTTATTGGTTTGTATTTGTATGCTGGAGCGAGATGCGTGGAACCGGTGAATTAATGCTTGTGATTCGATCCATGATAGCCATTAGTGAATATTATCCGATTTTCAATTCACTCCAGGCAGGCAGCGGTGATATAATTTGTATACGTGTATTAATGCTCCTAAGTCAAATTCATAAGTCCGTACCCGATGTCCCATACATTTCCTCCCTAATTTTCACACCCATCGCCCGAAAGAAAACGTAGGTTCCCATCATTATATGCTCCCCTCTTCTATCGTACCCTTTTTGGTTTTCTCTTCATATATCCCAACATTGAAAAACATGGAACATTTCGTACTTCCCCCAGTATTCTACTTTCTCCTGGAAGACCTTGTGCGGCCGAGAATCTCTGGTGGTGCTGCCTCCACGGCACCCGTCATCCTGCTCATTAGCATGGCTTTCGTCTCCATGGCCTCAGGATCACGATATTCAAGCTGCGTCGCGGGAGGAGACTGTCTCTGCCTCTCCTCATCGACATCTTCGTCCTGCAGCGCCCGTGGAGGAAGAGCAGCACTATCGATGCTGGCGGCGCTGCTAGCATTAGAAGCGTTGCTAATAGCGCGGCCGAGGATTTTGTGACGACGACGACCGAGGGCACGAGGGCCGGATTGCTGGTGAGGAGCGGAATTGGAGTTGGCGAGGGAGGTGGATGTGAGAGGGGGAATGAGGTCGGAGAGGGCTGATGTGAGGCCTTGGCGAAGCTCGGCTGCTGCTGCTAGCTGGCGTTGTTTTTCAACTTGGTCGGCGGATGGCTCTTGTTCTGTTGGGGCTTCGGGGGGTGCTTGTTTTGTTGCTTCAGGGGCTGGTTCAGGGGATTGCTTGGGTTGTGGTGCGGATAGCTCTCTGGGCTCAGAGGCTGAAGTAGGACGAGAAGGCGCTGGAACTGATTGTTTTTGGGGTTGAGGCAGCTTGGCTGGCGCGGATATGATGCGAGCAAGGGGGTTTTTGGCTGCCGGCAGCTTTGGCGACACGTTGAGCGCGGCCGACGACAGCTCAGTCAGAGGCGGCGTGTCGGCCGTCCACACAGTGTTGACCGGATGGGTTCGTGCCGTCAGAAAGTCTGCCGATGTAATGGACTCGAGCGTCTGCTTAGCACGGCTTTTCCCAGGCAAGTCTTTGTCAAAGGCTGTGGTGTCGACGCTTTGCTTGGGAGGCTTTGCCGCGGGTTTCGCCTCTGGGGCCTTTCGAAGCGGCTTTTCCGGCGCAGCGTCGTCTTCATCGTTGACAAACGGATCTCGCTTGACGCGTCGCTTCTTGATCTCGGGGTAGACAAAGTCTTCAATGGGAACCAGACTGCCGCTGGATATGCATTCCCACAGCCAGTCTGCCGAAACAACGGGCACGCCCCAGTCGAGGGCACACTTTAGTTTCTCTCTCCGCATTGACATGAGAGATTTGCAGACGAGTACGTTTGTTGACCGCCGGAATGATTCTTCGTATTTGCCGCCTAGCTGGGCTACGCTCCTCGCAACTTGGTTGAGCTCTATGCCGGTAAACGCGGCGCTACACACGGTTATGCTTGAAAACGCGGGGATGGGGAACAAGGGGAACGGTCGCCCGAGGACCTGCTCGTTGGGATTGAAGAATCGCTTGTTATGCAGACAATTTTCGATGTAGAATTCGGTAATGATGTGAATGTGCTCGTTTGGCACCTTGGGGTGAGTGTCGGGCTGGGAGGTTTGAGGAACTATGAGGAATCGGTAGTGTTCGGGGTCTGTTGGCTGGGACAGCATAGCTGGAGATTGCAGCGACGAGACAATTGTGCCGCCGAGAGTCGCGATTGTCTGTTCCAGGATGATTGCTCTCTGCTGTGGGAATCCGTGGACGACAAAGACGCAATTGGCAAAGACGCCCTGGTCCTCCTGGAGAGAGTAGCCGGGTTGTGTGGGAACTTCAGAGATTGGTATGGGAGCCTCAGCTGAGGCAGCGGCTGGAGCTGGGGTCGGTGCTCCGGGAGGATTCTCGTGGGCAAATGAATACTCTCTTGACGCAGATCTACCGAGTATGTCGCCCCAGAGGTCGTTTCTTTGCGAGCTCAGCTTCATACTGGCAGTCTTGCGCAACTTCCTCATGCCTTCATCTGGCCCTCCGTTCAGCACCGCCGACCTTGCTCTCTTCCCTAAAGCTGACCTCTTCGGATCCTTCTTGACCCATGCGCCAACGCCTTGCTCTTCCGGAGGTAATAGCGGATCAAACTTTGTTTCTTCCAAGATCATGCCGCGTGCGACAGTTTGTTCGAGCCAATCCAGAGTAACCGTGTGTACCCCCCACGACTTTGCCGCTGTAAACTTTTTGCCCTCTGGCTTGCTGACAATCAGATGGGAGCATCGCCTGGTCAGATCTCCGGTATAGCGACCGCCGTTTTGCATAATCATCTCTGCAATCTGGTCCCTCGTGTCGCCGAACCCCGTCAAGCAGATGAGCAGCGATCCCCTCGCAGCTGGCGAGGTTTCCTCCTGCGACGAGGGCTCGACACCGCTCGTCTCCAGCGCCTTTAGCTGATAGCTGTTTTCCAGCGCCACAAAGTCGAATTCCTCGTCATTCTTCCACAGCTCGTTGACGGCGTTGATCCAGGCGGCGTCCATGGCCTTGATGTCGACTCTTTCGCGGGCGACATGGCGGTACTTGGGCGTGTCGTAGTCGCCGACAACGAGATGCGTCACGTCGGGGGTGAGATCGTACTTGTGCAGGCCGCCGAGCTCGGCCACCTTTTGGGCAATGTCTGTCTGTTGGCGGCGATGTTAGCGGAAGGGATGGCGATGGTGATGGTGGTGGTTAGGGTGATGCAGCTGCTGGGACAAAGAAAGACGAACCCGTTGGTCAGGCGGGATGCTGGTGCAGCAGACAATGACGCCCTTAAACGGCACCGAGGGGTCGAAGCCGTAACCTTCGTCCTCTGAAGAGTGCGATGCCATGGCTCATGACATGCTGGTTTGGCCGGATCATGCACACAAAGATGCATGAAGCAGCCACTATATGTTATATGTGCGAATGCTCGATAGTGGATATGGAGCGCTGCGATAAGAGGGACCAGACGCGTCTCAGTGCTTGTACACAACTAAAGCGCGTTGATTGAAGTGCCTAGTGGGTGTTGATACTGTGTTTTTGGTGGGAAGTCTGTGGTTACAGTGGGCCAATTAGTGGTAGCGGTACAGTGCGGCATCAATGTTGTTGCACTCATTCATTGTTTGTGCCGATAGCTCTTTGTACTCTATTAGACGCTCCGATGATGATACCGATAGTTTACTTGGTAGAGTGAATCAACGCTGTGCTCTGTACGAGAGAATGTATGCAAGTATCACAACATTGAACGTTTGAAAGTAGCAGCGTTATGCTTTGCTCTGGGCATTTGTATCTGCAGCATTTTGGATACAGTCCCACTCATGTTCGAGTACCAGGTACACGTACTGGATCGGCAGATCTTCACAAGCACCGTGATGTCTTGCATTTCGGCTTACACTGGCAAACTGGGTGAGACTGGCTGGGCATTGCATTCTCCCAAGCTGAACGGCATGCAACTTGGACGCATGTGAGCTCCTGTGACTTGTCCAACTGCCCATAATTTATAGTTGAGCTCTGCGTACCTAGGCTCAAATAAATCTGATCCAATGAAACCCGAGGCAGCATCCAATCGTGACGCTTACCGAAGCTCAATGTCCAAAATGGCAGATTCAATGTTCAAAGCTCTCACCACCTACAGGTTGCGATTACACCAAGCCTCGCCCTCTGTATTGAGGCAGTTTTAGGTGCCCAACCCTCTGAGCCGCCGCCTGTAGCCAATTAGCCGCCCAAGCTCCTCCAAGGTTAGTACCTAAACCCCACCATCGCAGCCTTGCGTGAGTCGATCCAAGCCCGCTCTTCTGCTCTCCAGCTGCTCTGCTCTGCCCTTTGTCACAAGCAAGGCAGAAACCACCAAGCTGCGAGCATCCTCCCCTCCTCCCCCGCATCCTCTCGACCTTCTGTCCTCTCTTTGCCGTCATCTCATAGCGGACAGACGCACTCGACTCGCTGCCTTGGTGTCCTCTGCAGCTGCTCTCGGCGTGCACAACCGCTCTCCGCCACCATTCAAAGGCTGCGACTCGTCGACAACGGCCACCTGTACCGACGACGACGACGACGCACGATCGATCGACACACTCGCACTCGCCAGCAGCATCTCGTCTCCTGCTGGCAGAGGCTAAGCGTCAGCCAGCAACAAGCGACCAGCGACCAACGGCCTACATACGAAACCACGGCCTGACGACGTTCGGGGCACTCGGTGCTTTATTCGACAGCTACAGCTCCTTCAAGGTCCTCGTGTGACCCCGACAAATCTCCCACCTCGCCGACCTTCCTCTTCCCGCCACGATGCCTCCCCCTTCGTCGGCGCAACAAAAGGTGCTACTTGCACAGTTCGTCAACCTTACCGGGGCCACGGAACGTCAGGCGACTCGGGTATGTCAGATAACGTTGCTTTTCCCTCGTGCTTGTCGGTGACCTTGGCCGAGCCCAACGGCCAACGGGGTCCCTCCCTCACCTCCATGCATCACAACGTCTCGCTTGGGCTCATCCCGGGTCAATGGGCCGGAATTAAATTGGGGCATGAGGCTGGCATGAGGCTGACCCTGCTCTGCCGGCCCTTTCGGCTTTTGGCGCCTGCTGGACGTGAGGCTGGGGCCCACGGCAAAGCAATCCTGCATCCCAAAGTGGTGTTTCCTCAACCCGTCTGTTCGGTCGCTAATTTAGGTGGTGTGCAGTATCTCAAGTCGACTGGCTACAAGCTCAACGAGGCCGTGGATGCGTAAGTGAACCCCTGGCCTGCCTGTTTATTACTACCACTACTGCTATTCCCGAGCCTCAAATCTCCGCCTTCGTTTTCCCGAACATGTTTCCCTTCCCCCCTCCCCTCTGGCTCTCCCCTTCCCAGTCCGTCGGATATTCCTCGAATCAGACTCCTCACGGCGCTTCTCGGACAATTTCGTGTGAGATGATGCATCGCCAGGCTTCCAATGTTGTTATCGGTGTGGATTGACTGTGGGGGTCCCACTAAGGCGAAGCCCGCCCGTCTTGTCGGACACTCACCAGAGTATGGCCGAGCGCCGCCGATGCTACTGAAACAGAGACGTCAGAAAGCGACAGCATGCCAAGATGCTACCTTGCAAGATCGTATTATCCTATTGTTGGCTTCTGGATGCCTCAATCATCCATATTCAAGCACGCCTTATTGCCATTTACCTGGCTCCCTGGCGTGCCCGGATCTCTTGAGAGCATCTTCTTGACGAACCCGCAAAGTCCACGCGCTCCTTGACTTTTGCGTTAATTTGCGCCCTTTGTCTCGTGGAAACATCCGGCTTTCTGTGACCACTTCGGTATCGATCGACCCGGACTCTTCGCATTAGCCTTTTTTAAACATCCCTAAATCTGATATCGCGCGTATCACCAATAAAAATTCCCGGCTGGTGTCTTACTCTAGACGACAACGACGACGACTTCAACGACACCGACTACGACCCAGCGATTCGGGGACGCATGCATCCCGTGCATCGGGCCTCAGGATGATGCTGGGTTGGAAAGGCGTCAAAAACCATCTGCCTTCCAAAGTCGCAAAGGCTGTCCCTCATTGGTTGTCGAAGAAGAAACGGGAGAATCATGGCGCCGACACCTCCACCAAGGATCAATCCGGACGGTATTATTCACTCTTGGTTGGGATGAACGGGGACGAGCATCAACATTTGCACACGGAAGGTCGATTCTACCTTGGCCAAGATGGACCATTGGCAATCTGCTGCTTAGTGGTGGCATTGCACAATCTCATTTCTCTCTTTGCCACTCATAGCCCAAGATGCACGGCTTGCTCGGCGCCAGCTGCTAACATGATGCATCTAGGTTTTACATGAACTCGGCTAGTGAGACCAAGGGTCCCTCTCCGTTGGATGCGAAACTGGACTCTCTGTTCGACTCATTAAGGGGTAAGCTTTTCTGCTACCTGCGTGAGTCTCCTGTTGTATGCTTACCACCCTTGGCTAGATGACGAAGCCGATGACAAAGACCAGCTGGAGCTGGAGTCGACTATGGGCTATCTGAGCGAAAAGCTCAACGTCAGTCTAGAAAACGCCGAACTGTTTGTAGTCTTGGAACTGGTGCAGGCCCCTAGTGTAGGTGAAATCACCAGAGCAGGTTACATTGACGGTTGGAAATCAAGCGGGTAGGTCTTTGGGCGGGATTTCCCTTAAGCAAATCATCAACTCTGTGGCAGCAGTACTTACTGTTGGTAGGGCTGGGGCATCGCATCAAGAGCACGCCGCTCATGTACGGAAACTCATATCTGATCTGTCTCGTGATACGGCATTGTTCAAGAAGGTTTACAAATACGCCTTTGTTGCTGGTCGTGAAAAGGACCAGAAATCCCTGGCTTTGGACAATGCTCTGATCTACTGGAGCATGCTCTTCTCGGCACCTGGCGTGGAATGGAAGGGCAAGCACGACTGGTTGGATCTGTGGAAGACATTCTTGGGCGAGAAGTGGACTCGATCTGTCAACAGGGACATGTGGAATATGATCTTGGAGTTCGCCCTGAAGAGCGTCAACGACGAATCCTTGTCGTTTTGGAGCGAAGACGGCGCATGGCCAAGCGTCATTGACGACTTTGTCGAGTGGTGCAGGCAGAAGGGAATCGGAAAGCCCGAAACTATGGAAGTCGATGGTCAGTGAAACTAGATGACCACATATACACAACAACGGCCTGGAATACTGCGTATCGGGCACACTATTGGCTTGGCGGGGATGGATCTTCATCTTTTTTTATTATGCAGACACCCGCGAGGGAAAGGGGGCTGGCTTAGAAGACGTGCTAGGCGAGACTGAGGGGATACCTCGGCCGGCTAGCTTCCGATTTTGCAATGTCATAGACTTATAGCGACAATTATACGAAGCACGGATTGACCCAAGATGAATTGATAGTGGTCTTTTTTTCATATAGCCACAAAGGACCGTCTAGGTTGATCTTTTGGCATGTGACATTTATCATCTCTCCGTAAGCACCCCAAGGGTTTCTGTACAGGATCATTCCGGGTGCTCAAATCTCCCTTTTCCCTAAATCGTATAATATCGCCAAGCATGATAGGTTCCCTTGCCCCCTGGTCGATGCCACCTCTTTTTTAATATCGTCATAATCTTACACGAGGCAAAGTTGGAATTCCCCTCTCTAGCGTATGTACACTCCGCCCAAATTGTAACTTTGTCTTCCATGATTCATTTGATCCCACGCCGTAAAAAAAAGTTTTTTCAAAAAAGAATAAAATCGTCAATTCCCGCTTTACGCCTCGCTGCCCTGAGTCCTCCACTTAGGCGGCCCAAACCTCGACACGGTCTCGAGCTTGCCGTCACCAAGCTTAACATGCGCGGCGCGAATCATGCGCGGCTCGAGGCGCAAAGTCGAACGAACGTCGTGGTGGACTCGGGGGGAGGAGTCGTAGCGCATGACGAAGTAGTGGCCGTGGGTGTGCTTCATCTGGTGG
Organism: Trichoderma camerunense; assembly: GCF_050948025.1. Classification (NCBI taxonomy): domain Eukaryota; kingdom Fungi; phylum Ascomycota; class Sordariomycetes; order Hypocreales; family Hypocreaceae; genus Trichoderma; species Trichoderma camerunense. The sequence goes on along the minus strand of NW_028145359.1, from coordinate 1,020,078 downwards.
ATGGAGATTGGCTTGGGGAGGGAGAAGACGCCCCAGTTGGAGAGGCCGCGGATGACGCCGCCGTTTTTGAGGACGAGGGAGCCGACTGTTTGGGCGATTCTATAACGAAAACTTGTTAGGAGATTGAAGAGGAGGAAGTTGTGGGAGAGGAGAAGAATGTTTGAGGTTTTGGTGATGGTGGGACGACGTACTCTTTTACCTCGGTGAGGCTGCCCGGCCGGACCTGAAGAAAAGAAATACAGAGTTAGCAAGATTCGAATTGATTGTTTCGGGGGCAGTGAAGGATTGCTCACAATGGCAATGAGTTCGTAGAGCATCTTTGCGACAGTCTACGGGGAAGTTCTGGAGGATGGGTTTGGGGAGGGACATGCGACCTTTGCGGGATGGGTTGGTTGAAATTCTGAGCTGGTGGTATGCCGAGGTTTTGCCGTGGTGAAGGTGTGACGGCTTCCAGAAGATAGTCCGGCGCTTCTGGAGCTTCGGTCTTAGTGGGTTAGTTAGATGGTGAGGGTGAGGATTGGTGAGGATGAGCTGTATAACGGTGCATTGATTCATCTCATGGAGGGTTTCATACATAATATTACATGACTACTAGGTAGATATTGTTACAGCTACAAATACAGTAGCAAATGTTGTTTTACACAATCATCTCATTCATCTATATCCTCTCCTTGGACAGAGCTTGCCAGATGCCCCACGGCAGCCTCCACCCGCTGCTCTTGACGGCAAACGGGTCAAAGTTGGCCTTTTCCAGGTTGAGCAGCCATTGAGCCGCGGGGACGGCCTCGAGGAGCACGCCAAAGCCTCGCCGCACATCACGGACAGTATCGTTCCCCTCGTCATACTGATACTGGTGCTCGCCCTCGCCCTGATGCTCAAAGTCGTGGCCGGGATCCTGCCCCGCTTTTAACCTCTTGAGCATCTCCCGCGCTGTGATGAGATGGTCATTGGCGCGCGTGGCCACCCTGAAGACGGCATCCTGTAGCCCGGGCGCGTTGGGGCCCTGCCGGAAGACGTGCTCCTCGACGACACCCTCCTCGGCCAAGATGTCGAGGGGCAGCAGCAGGGCCTGGTTGCGGCTCGGGGTTTCGAGGCCGGAGGGCGTCTGGACGGGCTGCGCGGGGCTGGCGAGGACGGGCACTCCCCGAAGCACAGCGACGATGCCACACGCCTTGCCGATATGGCTGGCCAGGTGATCCACGTGCATTGACCGCAACGGCATGGATGCCAAAGTCGCATACAGCATCGTGGAGTACGTGTGCTCGGCATAGTCTTCCAGAGCGGCCAGGGTTGCGAAGGGCCGATTGTCCATGTGCCTCTCCCGCGTCCGGATAAGGCGCGAGACCCAGAATTTGATCGACTTTGTCGTCGACGAGCCGCCAGCCCGTTGCTCGAGCTGCTGCAGCGCCTGGTGGAGCAGGATGCAGATTGGCTCGCGCGGAGGCTGCCCGGCGAACGTCTTGTCGATAGATTCGTGCCAGAATTTCATGCGCATGACGCCAATGGTCGGGTTGGACACCATCTCGGGCAGCCGGACGAGCTCGAGGTTGAGTGCGCGGAGGGCGGCGTATGTGTCCTGGACGGGAGGAGGCATGAAGCGGCGGATGAGGTGAGCATCGTAGTCGCTTGTCCTGCAGACGGAAAAAGATTAGAAAAAAAGAAGATATTTTTTGAAGAACAATGCCAATGCCAGTCAGTAATCAACGTACTGAAGCTGCTTCAAGCAGTACCGCCGAGCCGATTCGACGTCAGCCTCGGTCACGTAGCTGCGACGGCTCCGTGGAGCATTGACGAGCCTTTTCAGGCCATTGCCTCGAGTGAGGATGCTGGGACGATGCATGCGGCGGAACGGGCCGGAACTTCTTCACTCAGCTGCCACCATCGTGGTGATGGCTCGGCGAGAGTCGCATTGCATTGTGCGACAAAAAGAGCTGCAACTTTGAGAGCCCAGATATGGCCAGCTCATGATTGGCTGGGCTATTACTCCGACGGACAAATGGGGCAGTGGTTTAAATGGGCGTGACGCGGTCATGTGACCTCCCGTCTCTACACGGTCGCGACTTTGCTGCAGTTCCGGCGCGTCTCCCAGCGGATTAGCGGCAGGATTGATTGCACTGGACTGTAACGGTCACATTCACGAATGAGGCCCGCCACAGCATGGAGCTGGGATCCTCGCAAGAGCCGCCGGTCAAGAGGCGCAGATTCTTCAAGGACCCGGACGAGCCCTCATCGGATCCGGTGTTTAGCCCCAAGCACGAATTCAGCTCGTCATTAGAGCCGAGGCGGTTCTTTAAGACAGAGGACGAGGATGATGAAAAAGAGGCAGATGACGGCGACTGGGAGCCGGAGAGCGAAAGAGGAAGCATCAAGGCTGAAGAGAAGAATCGAGATGTCTTGCCCGAGCTTCCTCGAAATGGATCAGCATCTGGCTCATCAACAGCCTTAGAGCAGCCACACCAAGCATCGACGAACGAGCCTGTAGCCCAGCATGAATCTTCAGCCGTCACCTTTGACAAGGAGACGTTTGAGAGCTTTGTCGGAGCCAAAGTTGCCGCCAACATCCTGCGTACTATCCAGCAACATTGCGGCAACAATCTCGAGCGAGCTGTCAATATGTACTTTGACGGCACCTACAAGAAGCTCCTAAAGTCGAAGCCCGCTGCCGCTGGCCCAAGCAGAACACAATCATCCGATGTGCAGAGCCAACCTTCCCCGCTTCCCATCCGACGAAACATGCCGAACTCACGATACATTGGTGCTTTTGGCGTCGAGGGATGGGCTACTCGCAGTGGCACAAATCTCCTGAAACACGGTGAAAAGGTCAAAATTGAACGACAAAAGATACAGCCCCCTCCACCTCCAAAGACGAAGCCCCGGCTTGGGGCTCCTCCTACCCCTGTCAAAGTCAACACAGCTGCCTCGAGACGAGTCGACGTCATTGTGCGATTTACAAACCAGAGTGGCCAGGAAATTGGGCGCCTGGCCAAAGATACTGCCAACTGGGTGTCGACGCTGATGGACCAAAAGATTTGCAAGTTTGAAGGAACTTGTGTGTATTGCCCTGAGCGGACACGAACAAACGACACCATTTTCATCCAACTGCGATGTTCCTTGCTCGACTCTGCATTTTTCGACCGCAGCTTCAAGCCCGCTAACGACTCCTCGGCTACATGGTTCGAACAGCAGATCGAAACAGCACAAGAGAAAGAACTCCGACTCAGGCAAGTTGCTCTGGTGAGACTATTCCAGGAGATCAATCTCCAGCCGGTCGTCGCCAATGCTGCAGCAAAGGATGGGAGAAAGGGACTGCTCCAAGCCGCCGAGATGGACGAGCAGAAGCAAAAGGACTCGAAAAAGGCGGCCGCAAATGGCAACAAAGAATCTGGGAATTCATCGCCATCAGAGGAAGCCGAAGAAGGAGAAGAGCTCGAACAAGACCAGCTTGACGCGCTGTATAAAAAGGCCCAAACATTTGACTTTAGCATGCCCGAGGTCGACCCAGCGAGCACCTTTGCCATGACACTACGCCCGTACCAAAGGCAATCTCTGCACTGGATGATAGCCAAAGAGAAAGATGAACAGAGCCATAGGGAGCCCTCGATGCATCCGCTTTGGGAGGAATATCTATGGCCCGTCAAAGATGTTGACGACAAGGATCTCCCTACGGTAGAAGGGCAGTCCCAGTTCTATGTCAACCCATACTCTGGTGATCTGACGTTGGACTTTCCGGTCCAGGAGCAACACTGTCTTGGCGGTATTCTTGCTGATGAAATGGGTCTGGGAAAGACGATTCAGATGCTCAGCCTGATTCACTCACACCGATCAGAGGCTTCACAACAAGCCAGGTCATCACCCAAACACGGATTGAACCAGCTCCAGCGGCTGGGCAAGAATTCTTCAAATGTGTTGGAGGCACCCTGCACTACCTTGGTAGTTGCCCCCATGTCTCTGTTGTCACAGTGGCAGAGTGAGGCTGAAAAGGCTTCCCTACCGGGCACCATGAAGATTCAGCTTTATTACGGTGCGGAAAAGGCACTGAATCTGCAGTCGCTCTGCAGCGGCTCCAACGCTCCCGACCTTGTCATCACCAGTTACGGAGTTGTTTTGTCGGAATTCACCAGCATCGCCGCAAAGAACGGCGACAGGTCCTTCCATACGGGCATTTTCTCCCTCAAATTCTTCCGCGTAATTCTCGACGAGGCACATTACATCAAAAATAGGGCGTCCAAGACTGCTCGCGCATGTTACGAGATCGCAGCCGACCACCGATGGGCACTGACAGGCACCCCGATTGTCAACAGACTAGAAGACCTCTTTAGCTTGGTGCGCTTCCTGGGTGTTGAGCCCTGGAACAATTTTTCTTTCTGGAAGACATTCATCACGGTACCCTTTGAGTCAGGGGACTTTGTGCGCGCACTGGACGTGGTTCAGACGGTTTTAGAGCCATTAGTCACCAGAAGAACCAAGGACATGAAAACGCCAGACGGTCAGCCCCTGGTACAACTTCCGCCAAAACAGATTGACATAGTTGAGGTAGAACTATCCAAGACGGAGCGAGATATTTACGATCACATCTTCAATAAGGTGAAGAATACGTTTGCTCAAAACGTCGAGGCGGGTACGGTGCTCAAGGCGTTCACGACAATTTTTGCTCAGATTATGCGTCTTCGACAATCATGCTGTCATCCCGTACTTGTCCGGAATAAAGACATTGTAGCCGACGAGGAAGAGGCTGGCGCCGCAGCTGATGCGGCTACCGGCCTGGGTGACGATATGGATCTAGAGTCACTGATTACGCAATTTACCGCCATTACAGACGAAGCCACCAACGACAGACAGACGTACGGAGCGCACGCACTGGATGAGATCCGTAACGAATCGGAAAAGGAATGCCCGCTATGCTTTGACGAGCCGATGAATGAGCAGATTGTCACTGGGTGCTGGCATTCTGCGTGCAAAAAGTGCCTGATGGACTTTATCAAGCACGAGACTGATCACGGCAGAGTGCCAAAGTGTTTCAACTGCCGCACGCCGATTAACCAGCGTGATTTGTTCGAGGTGGTGCGTCATGATGAGACTGACGAACCGTTTGCTTCAGCAAAGCCTCGCTTTAGTCTTCAGCGACTTGGCGTCAACTCCTCTTCTGCCAAGGTTGCCGCATTGATATCGGAGCTTCGAACACTACGTCGAGATCGTCCATATATGAAGTCCATCATCTTTTCGCAGTTTACGTCTTTCCTCACGCTCATCGAAGCTGCTCTTACACGTGCCAACGTCAAGTTTCTTCGTCTAGATGGAAGTATGACACAGCGGGCTCGAGCAGCCGTTCTGCAACAATTCACAGAGAGCAAAGGCTTCACGGTAATGTTGATGAGTCTGCGCGCGGGCGGTGTCGGCTTGAATCTCACGAGCGCGGGGCGCGTCTTTATGATGGATCCCTGGTGGAGTTATGCCGTGGAGTTGCAGGCGATTGATCGGGTGCACAGACTAGGGCAGCAAGATGAGGTGGTGGTCAAAAGATTCATTGTGAGGGGCAGTGTGGAGGAGAGGATGTTGAAGATCCAGGACAGAAAGAAGTTTATGTAAGTGGATGATCTTTTCTTCTTTGAAGCATCGCAAGACTAATTGCTCCCGCAGCGCGACGTCATTGGGCATGATGAACGACGAAGAGAAGAAGCTTCAGAGGATTGAAGACATCAAGGAGCTCCTCAGCTAGACGACAGAAGTGGGTTCACACGACACGGTTAATGAAGATGGCATAGTGTTAGAATACGGCGGCTCTGAGCATGTGACGGTCTCATTATCTGGCGCATGGGTTGCTTGAAGATGTGTATTTTGTTTGCATGAACTGGCATGGCATGGCATTGCATATGATGATTGTGATGGCTGCAATGGAAACATGGTGTATATATGATTGGCTGGATTTGGCATTCGAGTAATTTTACTCGTACGAAAAAGGATAGACGACATGTCGAAACGAGAAAGAAAGCGATGTCCCAGCTTGGGGGAATACGAGCCGGGTAAACAGAGCTTTAGCCCAAGTTGCAAAAGGGCCAACCAAGCGTAGTATTGAATATGTCAAGTTGTGAATCTTTGAATGGTCCTCCGTAAATGCATCATGAACGGCGGATGGGCTCGGATGATCATTGCGGAAAGCGGGCGCCATCCCCACAGAAGTCCCCGGTGAGGGTTCTGATCAAATATAACTTTATTTGCTGGGCTGTTTCAGGATTGGGCGATGGGGACGAGTGGCGAGAGGATTGCGCGAATATGGACATCTCGAAGATTGTTTTGGTCTGTCAATTGCTTCTCTCTGTGCTTCTTCCAGTCGGATATTCGAAGGAATTGTGCGTGTGGCGTTACACACATTTTCGTCAGCAACGAACCACATGTAAGACAAATTTGGTGTTGTGCAGAACGTTGCAGAACTGAAGGAAGCTATTCAGGGGTAACCCGGTCAGGACGGCGGGGCCGCACCAACGCCAGGTACGAGCATGCAAATTAGCAGCCGAAATTACCGGCCAGGGACCTCAGCCCATGACCACCGTTCCCATACGAGCTTGGCGATCTGATGGGTAAAACGGGGTGTTGTTCATCAAAGGAATACGAGGCGAAGGCCGTGTTGTCCGTAGCTTTGCGGGCTTTTGATCTGACTATGGAGTTCTTCTCCTTTTACGAGGCAGTGAGAGCGGTGGCCGTTAGGGATTACATACGAGTAATACTGCTAGTGCTAGGGACTGTTTGGGTTATGCTATGCTGGTTGATGGGTGAATAAATATGCTGATCACCCCCGGATTTCGTCGAGAAAGGAGGAAAAAAGGTTTCTCTTGTTTCTCTCCATCTCCAGTCGCTCTTTAAGCAAAAATTCATTTTTCCAAAAAAGACCAACTACAGTCCTTACCGCAAGGTCAAACCCGCAAATAATCTTAATACCTATTCCAACGACGAAAACAAACCTCCGCAAAAATGAAGTTCTCCTTTGCCATTGTCGCCCTTGCTGGCCTTGTCGCTGCCTCTCCGGCCCCCATTGTTGATGGAAAGCGAGTTTGCGGCTCGGCTAAGCAGGGTTTCCTCGGCTGCCCCTTCGGCACGACCTGTGTTCTTACAGATGCTGCTACTAAGGCTGCTACGGGATTCTGCCAGTCTCTCTAAGAGGTGAGTTTGTGATGTTGTTGCTTCTTGAGATGAGGAGGAGCTTGTGCTGATGGGATTTTGTGTGGTTTAGATTTGATGGATAGTGTGGATGTGAGCATCGAGAGAGAGAGAGGTGTAATGGATTGATGGAGATGAGATTATTGAATTCAGCGAATATAAATACTACGACGAAACAAATATAATACGACTTTGCCTTTCGTGCAAAAGTCCATTTTGGAGAAAACAAACCCGCAAGAGTTCACTCTTCCATTGTCGTGATGTCGTCACAATACCAACATCGAATGTCGAATGTGAAATAAAGTAGCAAACCCAAATCGCGATGCTTAAAATCCAACTGCCCGATCGATCGACGCGTCCTCTTGAAACGCCCATAGAGTTCTGACGCTGCGAAGATGGACTTGGCTCGTTTAGGAATGTCATTGAGACGGAAATCTGTGTGGGCGCATCCGTTTCGTTGTTACTACTTCGATCTAAGAAGGTGCGGCGGATTTTTTTTGCGAGTGAGTTGAAAGTGAATTATTTTCCGGTAGTTGTTCCATTTTTGCTGATGGTGTTACATACATGCAGCTTATGTCCGTAGTATTGGACCCCGGATTATGGTGGTTTTGGTGAGTTTGGTGATGTTTTGTGTTATTTCCTATTTGGGTAATAAGCAGGTTTTGTGAGAACGTCATTGCGATGAGGGAGAAGTATTTATTTGCGCATATTTCTGCTGTCCGATAATTAATTGAGCTTCATCTTCAGAGTTTTCAAATTACAATTAGAAGCTATACTCCGATTTGATTGCACGATGGATCGTTACGCTGCCGCTCATGCCTCTCGCAGTGGCCCTGGAGACGCTCGTCCGACTGCCCTCCAGATTGTCGCGGATGAGTTTCAATATGGTAACACTGGTAAAGATGGTTTATCAGAGTTGACTGTTGTGATTACCGGCGCAACGTCTGGTATCGGATACGAGGCTGCTCGAGCTCTCTATTCCACAGGCGCGAAGTTGTTCATCACGGCGCGCGATACTGACAAAGCGAAGAGCGCCATTGAGAAGATTGTGTCGAGCATTCCACCTGTTGAGGGAAGAAAGTATCAGAGCATTGAGGTTGTGTCTATGGATATGGTCTCTCTTGCGTCTGTGAGACAAGCTGCAGAGGAGATTCTTAGCAAGGCAGAGCACATTAATGTCTTGATCAACAACGCCGGTTAGTATAAATTGTCTCCGACTCCAATTAGGCTATCAGAATCATTATTCCTAACATTAATGTCTCCAAATAGGCGTTGCGTTTGAACCTTTCGAAACCACAGAAGAAGGGTTACTACGAACCTGGGCCGTAAACTACGTCGCACCATTTCTTCTCACATATCTCCTACTCCCACGCCTCGAAGCAAGTAGCACCAAAGCCCGTCGTTCCCGCATCGTCAACCTGAGCACCACAGGACACAGATTATTCCCAGTCCACCTAGACGACCCAAACTTCAAAAAGACACCATACGAGCCCATGTCCGCCTACGCAACCTCCAAACTCGCCGTCATCTACAACGCCAACTTCATCGACCGACACTTTTCCACTCGTGGAGTCAGAGCCGTCTCACTTCATCCAGGGACTGTACATACACCCTTGTATGCAGGATACGCAGCCCAGCAGACGGATAAGGCTGATGTGCCGCCTGGGTATATGGAGGAGCTCAAATCTGCAGAGCAAGGCGCGGCGACGGCTGTTTTTGCAGCTATTGCGTCGTGTTTGGAGGATAAGGGCGGGGTGTACTTGGAGAATTGCTCGTATGGAAAGGAGGCGACGGCGGATTTTGGCATGATGGATGGTGGATATGCGGGTTTTGCGTTTGATGAGGTGGCGGAAGAGAATCTTTGGAAGGAGACGTGTGAACTGTTAAACGTTCCCGATATATTGTAGCGGATTACTCAGGTAGTAGAGAGAGCTTAGTCGAAGTGGTGGTTATAGAATGTTTGAGATGGAGCGGCGCTTCTCCACGCCTTTTGCGCCATTCGTTTGTAGATGCGATGAGGTCGCAGCATCCATCCATTAGATCGTGCCATTTCTGAGCAAATTCTTCTGTGACCTCCCAGTTGTGTGCGTCCCACGAATTTTCGCCCCATATCATGAAGCCGGGTCTGCTACAGCTTAACTGTAGGCGTCCGACTCCAGTAACATCCTCGCAGAGTTCGGTTTCAAAGTCCCATTCCTGTGAGGCAGTTGCTAATCTCCGGAGGAGGTTATCACGGAACTGTGGGGAAGGGATAAGATCAAGCCATGGGTGATGTGCCTCTTCATATTGTAGTGGTGTGGGATGAAGATTAACTGGTATATGTGATAGCGTTATTGATAGACCCAGGTTTGGCGTGGGTGGGGAGAAGCTGGATAAAGCGTCGTCCTGGCAAACGGTACTCCACGGATAGTTGAGGAGGCTGGCATTTGCGGTTAATCCACGTATGATGTTATTGTGGACAAGAGTGAGAAGCCGATGGTCGGAGGAGAGAAGGAGGTTCCGTGCAGATACGAAATACGCACCACACGTAAGGGGTTGTGTTGGGCGCTCTTTGGTTACATGAAAAGACTCTTTAGTTGGCTTTAGTAATAGGAACTTGCCACGCCGAGCTGAAACTGCTTTGGTGATACATTTATCTTGCTTCGCTTTTGCTGCTTCCCGGAGGCCTGTGGCAAAGAGTAAGTCTCTACGATACAAACTTACAGCCAAGGGGGATGATGTAATGATGGAAGTAGGATGCTTACGATAATTGTGCTGAGCCTGGCGATTCTGCAAACGACGCTTCTCAACGGAATCAAGTGCATGAGATTGAGGCTTAGCCTCTGGAGGATTCGGCTTTTTCATGGGTATATAGGTATAGATGCGCTTGGCTGATTCAGGGAGGTTTGTGACGATGAGTGTAGCTGTTGAATGGTTCTTTGTTTGGTGCGAGTTCCGTCTAGTGGGAGGTTCGGGGATAAAGGCCGAGGCGGAGTCCGAATATCTCCACTGGCGTGGAGAGATGAGTATTGCCCGAATAGGAAGTAAGCTCGTCAGGTCGGCGTAAAGCGAACATTCACCCTATATCAATCAGTCGGAGCTTGTAACTAACATTAACATTATCGTCTTGTAGGAATGCTTTATAATTTATGGTTCATATGTTTCTAGACGCTTATCCAAGTCATATTCACAGCACTAACTACTATCTCATCCAGACGCATGTCTACTCTAAAAGCGTAAATAATGTGCCTGCATCCAAGTGCACTGTCGTTGTCCATCCAGTGTAGTCGCTGTCTGGTGTCGAGCTACACATATCTTTCGTGGTCAGTGCCGTACCAACCACTCTCGCCTTAGACTTCGACTTTTCCTCTTGAACAACCCTGACCAGGAGGGCTCTCTTAGCAGACGGAACTCGAAAGACGACATCATTCTGTTGGACGAGACCCGAGGCGAGACCCATCTTCCGTTGTGTATGATTGCCCTCTTTAGCCAAGTATAACCGGGGCTGGACTGGTGCTGATCGGTTTGTGACTCCTTGTTGCCTCTGTGACCATTGGAGGTTATTGGTCTTTGTTACTTGGTGAACCCACGTAATATAGTCTCGTACACTTTCCGGCGGTTGGGTGCAATTGTAATTGTATGCACTTTTCTCATCCCAGATAACAGGACTCGGCCTGTTGGAGCACGCCTTCTGAATCGCTGAATCGTCTGATTCTAGGAGGGCCCGGAACATTTTATCGTACTCTTGATGAGCTGGTCCCAGTTCGCCCGCCGGAAATAGACGCTGTGTGGCATTGCGCCACTGATTTGCGTCGTCAGGTCTGGAGACGATGTCACTGGCTGAAGGCCCAGCGCAGACGATACAGCCAACTGAAACTGCCTTGAGGTGGAAAACAAGGGGACTTTTCGGATTGTCGATAAGCTGGGTTGAGTCCTTCGAGAGTTGACTAAGGGGATCGCTGTGATTGGCCATGAGGAGGCTTTTCACCAGAGCTCCCATCGGAAGAATCTGGGATTCATCTTTGAAAAGATTCCACTTATTCATGAACTCCATCGTATCCTTCCAGACTTCGTAGAGCGACTTTTTGTAGTCTATCGGGAACTCCCCGGCGTCCGAGGCCAGCCCAATGAGTCCGTAGACCTTGTCTCTTGGTTCCGAGCATTTTGCGTCTCTGTGCTCCACGAGCAGCCTCTTGAGAGTGTGCGAGTCGTTAGATTTCTCTTGGCGGAGTAACCTGTTCAGCCTAAGAGGCCCGGTGGCCCCATCACTGTTGTACATTGAGATGAGGCGCATAAATTGGTCCCACGGGAAAGTCTGGTTTCCAAAGCAAACCTGGAGCTGCCTCGCGCGCCCAATCTCTTGCAGTATCCAGAGGCGATTCCAGTAGGGGTCAGTTAGCAAGTATCTAACCATCTTCTGCTGAGTGCTGTTGCTACCCTTGGGGAGAAGTTCCCGTTTCATGTCCTTTTGGTACTCTGCGTACTTGCTCCCTAACCAGACTACCACGGTGCTGGCCCGCGAGTAGATATGGTTCATGATCCTGACCTGGTTGCTCCGCTCCTCCAGATTGCTCTGGTTGATGCAGATGGCGTCGATCCAGAACAGCTGGCGTGCCTTGTTGGACATGGCCCGACCGCGAAGGAAGATGAGGGCACCCAGGAGGTTTTCCCCGACTTGAAATGGTTGGCCATTCAGGGTGATGGCATAGGTCGCCTTGTCTGTACCCCACGTGTATGACAACGCCTCGAAGTTGGGCTTGTTACCGAGGGTGACTTCAGTCAGCGTGCAAACCAAAGGGTCACCCTGGTGTGCAGCCGGATGAATCTCAATCAGCCGTAAGCTGTCCCCGTCAAGTCTTCTCCCTCGATACGACAGTGTATTGTCTATTTTGGGTTTCGAGATGCTCACGGGATTTGGGCGTAGTGCTACCCCTTGACGTAACTGGTTTGAGAACTTTGAGAACATGATTTCTAGACGCAGTGTTTAGACGCAGTGCTTATCGGACGGAGAATAGTTTTAAAATTGAATTGAGATAGAAATTAAGACATTATACCTAAGGAGAAGCTCGCATTTATAGACAAGTTGAGGATAAGCGCCCAAGTCATCGCCCCGCGTTGTTGGTTCGCGTTGTTGGTTCGACTTGTTGGCCCAGGTTATCATCCATGCTTGTCAATTGGTGGGAAACTACATGACCTTGCGAACGACGTTGGGTTAGGTGGGCAACATCTCTTATAATAGAAAGACACAGGGTCTAAGAAGCCAAGCTGACCAACAACAGGTGGTAGGCGGTTACCTGCTTAGGATGTTTACCAAGCCCAGCTCTGCGCAGCTCGAGGTGATTGGTACCCAGAGAACCAACTAGAGCACATATCACATTTTTTCTTTTGGAGGAGTTGATAATACTTAACAGAAGGTCAAAAGGGAACTCCTGTCTTCTCTATGTCAGTACATCGTTGCTATACTGTAACTTGCTAATAATACCTCAACGACGCGTACACGACGACAGGGGTATCAAGCCACAACTTAACTTAAAAAGATCTCTATTATAATCGTTATCTAATCAATCTATGTCGTCTTTGACCGTACATCATATATCATAGGAAATACTAGAAAACTATACTTTCTTCCCCAACTGAAAACCCACCAAGGCATGTCTCGACATAATCGCCAATGCCGCTCCCAACAGAAGCGACACTCCACAGAACACAATCAAGCCGGAGAAATGTCCATTCTGATCATTTACAATGGCACCGGCGATGGGGCTCCCGATCAGGACGCCCACGGAGGCCACCGCGTAGAGCGAACCCGTACGCGTGCCCAACTTGCGCACGTCCGACATGGATGCTACCATAGCCGGAATAATGGATAGGAAACACCCCGAGGCAAAGCCGTACAAGGCGCCGTAGACGATGAGCGGTGCATTGGAGCCCGCGGGGAGCCAAAGGGCTAAGGTGACGATGCCGCCGAAGAGGGTGAGGAGAATCATGACATTGAAGACGCCGTAGCGGTCGCCCATGTGAGCGGGGAGGATACGGCCAAATGTGCTACACCAGGGCTGTTAGCCTCACTAAACATCTCCGGAAACGCTGTGGGAGATACATGTACTCACGATGCTGCATTTACAATGGGGACCAAATAGTCGGCCAACCTCGTCGACATGCCTTCCGCCTTGGCCTGCACAATGATAAAGGTAAACGGCAAGAAAGCACCTAGATAAATCATAAAGCCAGCTGCAGTAAGAAACGCAAAAGGCCGCTCGGCAAAGGGCGTCACGAATTCCTTTGCGTCAAACTTCCTCCCCGGAGGAGGCAGCCTCGACTTGACTGTGAGGTTGCCAATGATGAGCAGTCCGAGGAACAGAAACGCTGTGGACCGCATGGCCCAGCCGAAGCCGACACGCACGACGAGGCGTTCGACCATGATGGGCAGGACGACGCCGCCGAGGCTGGATCCGGCGGTGACGATGCCGAAGGCGAGGGCTCGGTGGACGCGAAACCAAGTGCCGAGGGCGGCGATTGCTACCGGCGATTGTTTTGTTAGACTTGGTGGATATGAGAGAGGCAATGGGATGGGATGGGGAATGCTTACGGGCATAGAAGAGAAACGAGCAGCCAATGGCACTACAGATGCTCTGGGAGAGGAGGATCTGATAGTATTCCTTGGAGATTGAGGTCATCATGAGCCCGAAAACATGGAGAAAGGTGCCTATTAGGACGGGGATCCGGGGGCCGAGCTGGTCGGTCATGTAGCCAACAAGGGGACCCTATCGTCATGTTAGCATCTGTACGCGTAGGTAAGTTGAATACGGCAGGGAAAAAGAATCAGGCGTACCCCGAAGAAAAGCATAAAGGACTCCACAGAAGGAATCCATGCCACGGTGCTGGGCGAGTAGGCCTTGAGTTGGTGCGATTGGTAGTAGTCTTGGAAGATGCCGATACCTAACAACCAACACACATCAGTTAGTAAGCGCTGCATTGACAGGTTGGACGACTTCAAGGCTCTTTAGTACAATTGATCCATCCGAAACTCGCAAACACGGTGCAGAACCCTCCTAACACAACCATCCACGCTTCGAGGCCGCCATCGGGTGGAGGGCCAAAGTCTGGCTCTGCGGAGGCTCCTTGTGGCTGTTGCTGCGACGGCGCCTTTTCGACATCTGCGGCAGCGTCTCGTTGCTGGAGGTATTGTTCTTGGAATTGCTTTTCGACATCGGTCGAGGAGGCTGAGGAAGCTCCGGGAATTGGAGACGCCATTGCTGCGGCAGTCTTGGAAACGGAGACGCGAGGAGAGGGCGATCTTCTTCTTCTTCAGAGTGGCACGGCTGTCTGTGTCCTTTTGTCCCTGAGATCCAGGACGTCGCGTCCTCTATATATCTATTCATCACCTTCTTCACGCCCACATCTTCAGGCTTTGCAAACCACGGATTCAAAGAGCAGTTCCCTGTCGCGCATCTCGAGCGATGGTTCCGAATCTGGTTTAACTGTACACCGCCTGACATCGAACCAATGACGCACAGAGAGCCCGACGACTCCATCGTTTTTTCTCCTCCCGGGAGGGCCCGCGCTTATTACGAACTCATCGGACATAAACATTCAGATCCCTGTCGAATCTGCTCGCTGCTTGGTTCCATGTTGAGTATAGCGCGTGTCATCAAAGTTTCCGCGTCTCCAGCTTTCTAAGCGCTGGTGTTGGTTCATCTCCACTCAGCTCACTCACTTACATCAAATCTCTTACATCTCGGCCCATCGCTTTTAACATTGCCATTGTCATAACACGATGCGGCAAAACATTACGAATCAAAGTCCAAACCATGGTCGGGATCCCGGGAAAGTCAAAGGCGTGTAGAGATTGCAAGAGGCGTCGTGTCAAGGTATTCCTCGCGTGCTCCCACTCGCTTCCCTGTCTCTGTTCTCGTCTCGTCCCGTCTTGTGCCGTCCTGTCTCCGTATCTAATAACTCGCCTCTTAGTGCGACTTGACATTGCCCTCGTGCATAAGATGCATCAAGGCTGGAATTGCATGCAAGGGCTACGAGCAGGCGATGCTCTGGGTCAACAGCACTCCGGACCATCCTAATGTCACTGCCATCTCTGTCATAACTGACGCTCAGCTGCACCAACGCCAGCAGCAATCTCCATCGTCAGAATGGGTTCGACTCGTCCGTCAGCTGCGTGACCAGCTCTCTGAGCCAGGCTACGATACTTCATTCTTTAGATCTCAGGCTCTGCGAATCCTTCAAGGCATTTATCTTCCTCAACCACGCATCGCGGCATGCGACGAAAACGGCGACCCAACGCCTTCCTCCTGGATCAGGGCCGTGTGCCAGATGAAGGCTCCAAGTAGCGCTCTCGACCACTCTCTTCTCGCCTTTTGTGCCGTCCAGGTCCGCTTGTCCGGTGACTCATGCTTGTCTCAGGACGAGACGGGCCAAGTTTACAACCACGCGCTTAGCAAGCTCATCGAAGACTTGGACTCTCGGCAGCCGAGGAGCAGTAACGAGACGCTGGCTGCCATCGTGGCCTTGTCGACATGTGAGGTATGCTTACAGTCTCCTCCAATTCTTTGAGAAGAAGAAGACAATGTGGCTGATGCATACAGCTATTTATTTTCCCCACGGACTCAAGTTGGAGTGCCCACGCGCAGGGCATCTCCGAACTCCTCCGTAGCCACGACGTGCCGGAGCAGGCCACGGCGGATTGTAGAAGCTTGTGCGTGCGATTGTGTATAATATGCGTACGTATAACTACCAAATCACCAACATCACAGCCATGTCAACTCTCTCGCTGACCCCTGATTCCCAACTAGGTCATTCAAGGGCTGGGACAAAGACGTTCTCTCGGTCTTGAACCAGACAGGTGGCGACGTTTAATCGGCCCTTTCGGTGCTGACGACTCCTTCGTCCGAATGATGCATATAGTTGTCGACGTCCCCTCTATGCTGCAGGAGGCACATGCAATCCTTTCAAGCGGCAATAACCCTTTGGCCGCCTCGCAGCACAGCGCCCGCCTCGCCCAAAAGTTTGGAGAGCTCGACACTTGGAGACAACTTCGGAAGCGCAGAGTAGCTCCGGACCCCTTGTACTGGACCGTCATGTCCAGAATGGATAACCCGGCCGACGAGGGGTACGCAGATAAGCTGTTTCCGTTTGCGTTGATGTTTTCGTCTATGGGAAGCGCGATTCAATGGATATTCTGCTCGACTGTTATGCTGCATGTAGTAGAGGCAGCCTTGCTCCTTGAGGCGCTAGAATTCACCACGCCAAACCGTACTGGCATCATATCTTCACCACCAGCAGACAGCACCTCAATGTTGGCGGAGGCAGATGGGCTGGCTCGCATGCTCTGCCAGAGCATCGAGTTCTGTTACCGCAACGACAACGGTCTCTTTGGACCGCAGGCGACGTGCTCTACGCAGTGGACTCTGCGTAGATACTTTCGTCGCCGCGGGCTTGTCAGGGAGTTGGAATGGTGCCGGAGGATCAAGGATGTAAAGGGCCCGGCGTCAAGGTGCGGTATCGATTTAATGCAATTTGGGCCTGATTGGTGATTGGCCTTTGTGTGCGTTCTTCTTTTCAACATGACTTTGTCTGTTACCAAAACTCTTCCGATGAGGACAAGGTTCTTGACCTGAGAGAGGGTTCAAGGCTGTTAACACAGATAGACAGCAACGTTGATGCAATTGCGCAAAATGATTTAGCCCACAAGCCTTTTTGATGCAATAGCGGTGAACAATGGCGTCGAGACTGATAACCACTGTTCACACGGGTCAACACAAACTCCAGCGTCGGGCGCGCGTGGTATCATCTGAGATGCAAGGCCATGGCAAGTTATCCGAGAGCTCTCGGTTCAGCGTTCCGCTAAGGACCAGCTTCTATATAATCTGCTCAAAGTAGCTCAAAGTAATAAGTGCTGAACTTGAGTAGATATGTCATCTTCGGCTTTATAGTCTTCTCGGTCGTCTATATATCCGACTCCTTGGCTACCTGTATCTATCCGACTCACTACGGATATACATGTACATATGTAAACTAAGTACTAATTTTATGCCTAGAAGTTGGAGGGTTCCTATGTCCCCGGTGGTCGATCATGTTCACAAGAAGTGTAATAAAACTCGTATTCTCTTATTTGGAATATGATTCAATAAACTTATCGTCAAGGGAGTTTGAAACAGAATATTTTGTCTTCCATACGAAAGCGGCCTTCGCGGGCTGCCGCGAAGGCCGCCTCGTATTCCCTTTTCGGTATACGACCCAATAACCTCTTAAAGGTGGATCTATCTCTGTTGTTTTCAATACAGTGATTCATCGCCATCTATGAAACTAGATGTAAATATCCAAATCTGTTAAGATTCGTCCAGCTTCACTGTTAGGTCGCACTATGGGGGAGACTCATGTGAAGCTGAAGCAATGAATGAACCAACCCCTTATCATGACAGCATAAGCTTAGAGCGTAATGGAAAGTTGTCTTCGGTGCCATGACTCTTTGCAAAGCGGGTACATTGAACAGGCATTATGGCAAATAGTATTGAGATAAAGAGAAGCAAGGGAACCCTGACTTTCGGAACAAACGATAAACGTGGCAGAGGAAGTAAGTTGACGAGAAGACAGGCGATACTTAGGAGAAGGACTACTGGAGGAGTTGGATGTTCCTTACAGCTATAAAAACACCCCAAAGCTAGAAGAGGTCTAGTGAGCAACCTCTTGCAGAGAGATGAAACTATCAATTACAAATTCCGAAAACAACAGATGACGCTTCGGGAGCAAATGAACTCAAGAGTTGCATTTGCCAAAAGTTCTGACCACAGGGCTGACAAACTACCTCAACCCCAGAAGAGGATTAATAAACTCGCGTGGGGAGATAAGGTTATAAGTCCGAACTGCTGAAGATCCTCCAGGTATAAATAACTCTTCTACTCTATAAGTGAGTGAGTGAATCATCACAAAGCCAATCTCCACAAAGACCTAATTAGTACGAAATCCTTTGATCGAAATCTTTGCAAACTTCAAACCATGGCTCCTTCAGAGCACACTCTTCTTGTCACCGGCGCCACGGGCTATGTCGCGGGCCATGTTATCCACCAAGCCTTGACGAAAGGCTACAATGTTCGAGCTTGTGTTCGGTCCGAATCGGCCAGAG
This sequence comes from Trichoderma camerunense, assembly GCF_050948025.1. NCBI lineage: Eukaryota > Fungi > Ascomycota > Sordariomycetes > Hypocreales > Hypocreaceae > Trichoderma > Trichoderma camerunense. Next base: position 1,001,813 of record NW_028145359.1, on the reverse strand, counting down.
AAAAGATTCTTGCTACCTTTCCCAATTACGGCTCACAATTGTCTTTTGTTCCTGTCAAGGATATCACCAGCCCGGAGTTCTTCAAAGATGCATTTGCCGATGGCGCTGTAACGGGTGTTATCCACCTTGCCTCGCCTGTTCACCTAAGCCCAGAGGATAACAAGCGAGACATGCTTGATCCCGCAATTAACAGCGCAAAGGCGATTATCGAGGCGGCCAAGCTGTTTGGGCCCTCCGTGCAGCGTGTCGTCAATACCTCTTCCATGGCAGCATTATTGGATGTCTCGAAAGGGCTACGACCCGGGTATACGTATTCAGAGAAAGACTGGAACCCAATGACTTACGACGAGGCTGCCGAAGCTGATCCTGTTTCAGTGTATTGTGCCAGCAAAGCCCTGGCTGAAAAAGGCATGTGGGAATTCATGGAGAGCGGAGACAATAAACCAACGTTTTCGTTTGTTTCTGTGAACCCTTCCATGATTTTCGGTCCGGACTTTTATCCCATCACGGACCTCACGGGCCTCAAAGCCTCCGCTGCAAGAGCCTGGGCGCTCGTTGACGCCAAGGATGTTCCTCCTCCGGATTTCTGCGGGGTTGTCGACGTGAGAGATGTCGCAAAGGCATTACTGAGTGTTTTTGAGGTTCCTGAGGCCGCTGGGCAGCGCTATCTCCTTGCGAAGCACTTTGAATGGCAGACTGCTGCGGATGCTGCTCGTGAGGCGTTGGAAGAACCTGACAGAAGCAGAATACCGGCCGGGTCGCCTGGTTCAATGGACAATGGAGCGTGGAAGTCTGTGACTTATGGTGTTGACGGATCCAAAGCTGTGAGAGAGTTGGGTTTCGAGTATCGACCGTTGAAGGATACGATGGGTGACACTATCAAGCAGTTGCTAGAGGTGGAAAGGAAGATTGGAAAGAAGTAAACCTCCTAGAAATATTGAGCTTTACATACGCGAGGAGAAGGTGCTTGACATCATCACTTTTTTTTTTTTAACTTGACGTGTGAAATAAACTGTATTCGGTCCTGGAGCTTCTCAAAATAGCACTGTCTAGTTGACTTCATTGCATCCACCATTATCCTAGCTTGAAATATGTTGGCATCCTGCGGCCATTCTGTTTGGGGCATATGGGAACTGACAATATTGTTGCGATGTGTAGGCTAGGTGTAATACTGTATGGATGAAAGGTCCTGGTTCTCCATCACAAAGTCGGGGGTAGGACCAAATATATATGTATACAATCTACGAAATCCGCGGAGACAGATCGGTCAGGGATACCCTGCAGTAAACAAGAATACGCTTGATCTTTGGTCATTGATCAAAACCTCGCTCATCGCCAGGTCTAATATAATCGACGGTGGGTTCTCCGGCTGGACCATGCCAATTATTCACCATCTTTATTCTTGGGTATTGAATAGTTCCACTCCCCGTCTGTGAACCGCTAGAAGATTTACCGAAAGTCATCATATACTACGAAGACTAAGTTGCTTGAAAGAAGTTATGAAATGTCATGTCAAAAATCTGACTGTAGAAACTGAGCCACCGTGTGCGACCGCGGCGTGCGACCGCCTCTGCATACCTAGGTACGAAAGCATACATGTATATATGTACCTTAGGTACATGTATATATGTACCTTAGGTACATGTATATATGTACCTTAGGTACATGTATATAGATACGGGTCATGTGTACTACTTAGTACATGTACATAGTTATGGGAATCGATTATTAAATAATTTTAACTTGCACGAGATTATTCCGCTTGCTATCAAATTTCCGTGCGTGAAAAGCAAGGATTGAAACATAACGGGTAGAGTGTCCAAGATTGCTTCCGCGGACGTTGTCATTGCAGGATTGGCATCAGGACGCTTCCCAGTTGGTGAATATTGTGTCGAACTACATCAACCCTCAAGGTCTTGAAGGAAGGGAAGAACGTTGATCCATTTGATTAGCTACGTGCGCCCTAGGCCCGAAAGGATCAGGAAGACAGATACCTCTGAATCTTTTTCGGTTACCTCACGAAGAGTTGGGGGTAGACCTCAAGTTGGATATCCAAAGGGATGCGAACTGGCGCCGAAGGCAAACTGACGGCCGGAGGCACCTGTTAGAGGGAAGGAGGGGCAAATAACCAGGTTGTAAAAAAGGCAATCCTCGTGGACTCCACATCGCAACCAATGTCCAGTAATACCGTATTCCCTCTGGTAAATAGCCTTAGTAGTGATCAAAGATCGGAAAAGACCACCTCGTATCCCGCTGCGTGGCGCCTCGAGTGGGTCCTTCTGCTGCAACGCCGGCCAGTTGCTGATTGGGCATGCAAGTGGGGAGGTACTGCGTGGTATATATGAGGAACATTCATTCTAAGACAATCAGCTTGAATTTTCGCCTGGACGTATCTAGGTATGGATGATTCGGTGATAGAAGACGTACGCTTATACTTAGACCAGAAACAGGTAGCAGAATGGAAAACGGCGGTCCCAAATTCTTCTTCTTTTGTCAATATAAATACTGGCTCAATCTTCCTCACTTTCAATCTCTTGCGCATTCAGCTACCACAGGGCTATGGTTTCTCTTACATGTCCTACCGCGGTGTAAACAATTTCCACGCCTGAAACTCATACCCGCCCATTATCTGAAATTTATACCCGCCTGTTATCCCTGTTTATACATAAATATGGCCAATTTACCTACTAGTACTATTATTATCAATAACAACAACATGTACGTGTGACTATGGATCTAAGCCACTCTTATTACATATACAGACACGTTCTTGACGTGGGTACCGCGGGTGAACTTGTGTCAACCCGGTTTGGCGTAGATATGAGGAATAGATTGTTTTCTCTGTCTCTCGAGACTAACATGTTTATTAGCAATAACAAGATGGCCTCAACTTCCACCCAAAACGCTCAATGCACTCATAGCACTCAAACTCCTATCTATACCGTTGACCCTGATGATTATGACCCGTCTTATAATCTCAACCGCTTTCTTACCGATCAAAATTATCCACCTGGGTATAAAAAAGGACGAAGCCCTGAAGAAGCAGAAAAGGAAGCAAAGCAAAATAAAGAAGCAGAGCTAAAGGACTTTGACATCAAATTTGCCACAGTCAAGGACTCTAGCCGCAGCTAGATGCTATTGGAGAATTAAGCGGCTCGTTGTAAGCATATAAGCATATCGATTAAATCACCATGCTGCGTATATCTTTATTATATAGCTACTTTTCATACGCGATAGAATCTCTATCGGTTTATTATTTATTCATTTTTATCATCACTAGAAAACCTTGTGTCTAAATGGTTATTGCGCCATGAGGTCTATGCCTGGTAATTGCACACTTTATGACCATAATGCCCGCAGGTAGCGGAAAAAAGTGAAGCATCGAATAAGACATGCGTATAAAACGTTAATATGAATACTTTGTGTACGCACTTTACACAATCATCACGATACCTTAAGAATACACATGGGGCCATGGACAATTCAGCCTTGCTACATCCGCACCAATTCAAAAGCACATGGATACAATGAGGGGCAAGAGCAACCAACATGACCGAGAGTAGGACCTCGAAGAGCTCGTGGGCCGGGGCTTTTGATAGAGACAACCATATAACATAGAAATATACATGTCCCTCAAAGATTGATCGTCACTCAATATCATTTATTTAGTATCTTTGTGTACCGTCATCTTTCAGGTTCATTCTCTTCAATCACTTGACAATTGGCAAAACTATTTACCAATGGTCAACTGGGTGGTTTGATGCCCATATCTTCAAGACGACATACTCCAAGCTTCTCATCGGCCAGCACCGACAATGCAGAAAATTCGACTCTCTCCAGTTCATCAAGGTGATCCAATATTCTTTGGGAGGTTAAACTATGCCAGGCAAAACCATCAAACGTGGGTTCCATGATAATGCTATCAGCTAGGATGTCAATGTCTTGGTTAATGAAACGGTAACACGTCACCGAAGCAGGATTCGATTCCGTTTTAAAAGACAACTGAACGTAGAAGCGAGCCTTTACATAAGGTTTGCTGCCTTCCATTTCAGTCAACTGCCGAGCGTGAGTGATGAGGGGCATTGCATCTTCGAAATTAATGGGAAATATTCTGAAAAAATGTTCGATAAGGTATTTCAGATTTACTTCCGCTATAATATGCGCGTGGAAACCATCTGAGGGCGTGAGGTTCAGCAGCATGACTCCCTTTTCATCTTTCTTTTCAATCGAAGCCATTGTATATAAAAGATCACTCAATTCGGTAATGATCTGCCAGTTTTCATCCGTAACGTATTCCATACCCAAGAGGAAAGACGTGTGTTTGTTCAAATTCGGTGCGCGTTTTAGGACGGCTATCAAAAGTCTCATAGACTGAAGTAGTATCTCCTGTGAGGTAGTTACTTCGTCATCTTTCATAGTGAAGGCTTGATTATACAATCTTTTTATAACCACACTTAATACAGATTCATACGTTGCGAACTCAGGAGGCCCTATTGCATAGGGAAGGGGCTCCAAAAAGTCGTCTACAATCTCTGGTGAGGCTTGAAGACAGATGCCGTCAAAATTTATGTCGCCACCTAAAGACAGGATATATTCCTCGTTGTTGATAATATGCCACCTCCCGATAGACTCGGAATCCCGGGTCATCAGGAGGTCTCGAAGAATGCAAGTAGCGTGTGATGCGCCTCTCTTTTCTACTCGCAATTGTATGAACTCATTGAAGGCAGGATTGTTGATGAGTAAGACATCAACGCATGGATGAGGATACCATTCTGGTCGCATATCCCACGGTAGAAGCCCAGCCGCGAAGAGACTCTCAAAAACACGTAGCAAGGTAGCACCCTTCGGGCTTTTCGAAATGGTATCTTGCGTAAATATATGCCCTAAGAGCCAGACAAAGTAATGTAGCGGTGTACCGAGTCTTATTCTGCCTGCTATTGTATGTGCTATGGCCAATTCTCGGTGAAATTGTATAATACGAAGTTGACAGAGGATAGTAGTTGCAAGATCAATATCGACGCGGTGTGCTTGGCTTTGTGCCAGTATGTTTTTTCCGATTTCAGACTCTTTGAAAAAGTCGAACAAGGTCCTATGTATGAAATCCACTCTTTTGGCAAGGTGTTGCCTCAATCCTGAAGGTTGCGTTCCCGTTCGTATTGCTACCCCTTTGAAGTAGACATTAATAAAGTCATGTTCAGCGTCTTTGGTGACAAGGAGCCCAGCAGTTCGGATGGAAATAGTCTTCGACGCATCCACACATTTCGTCGTTATCTCTAAAACTGGTAGCTGGTATGATCTGTCCAGTATACGTACTATGATCGCCTTATTTGTGGCGAGCATGACTTGAAGCGTGCTAAGACGGAAATCGAAGATGCACGGATAGGTGTGAGAATATATGTCAAACAAAGACTGGTTCAGGATGAGTAAATCGAAATATCGCGCTGCTTCCTTTTCGTACATGTACTTGTCTTCTCCAAGCCTATGCCACATATCTGAATAGAGCTTTTCAAGTTCTGATGGTAGCTTTGATAAGCGTATGAATATTTCATGGTGCTCATCGTTGTTCCGAATTCCTCTTTTCACACTTTCAAGCGCTATAGTGAGCCACATATATACGCCCTCGGCCTTGTCAACAAGTAACCCTATCAAGTCCGTTAGGAAATCTGATGGGTATCTATCATCAGGTTCCGGAATCGCAGCCAATGCAAATCGTAGCATATCATCCCTTGTCAGATCATTCAATCTGAACCCATCATACTTGGAAAATCTCTTTATAAATATATCTTCGCTGCGACTAGAGAAGCAGAGCTTGATTGTGCGTAGGCCAATAAGAAAATCCAGGAATTGAAGAATTTCCTCAATCTCAGTCGCTTCGTCAAGACCATCAATCAGAAAAAGTACTGAGCTTTTGCACTGGATCAATATGGAATGAAAGATGGATTCCAACTCTGAAATTTCCCAGTCTCCTATTGTGTCTTTGTCTTTGACCAAGAGAAACTCTGACAGCACATAATCAACAGCGCTATGTTTGCTAGACAGCAATTGATAGTTCAAAGAGCATAACAGACCCCTGAAATTCTTTTGCAAGGCATCTCCAGGCTTCCAGAAAAAGTGGGATACAATTAAAGTGTTGGGATTCCATTTATCAACCACTTTTTGTGTATTTTCGTGTTGGAGGAGAAACTTCAGGAGCGTACTTTTACCTGCGCCGGGCTTTCCTTGAATCCAGAACACTCGGTTATCGGATTGAAGCCATTGGACAAAACTTTTCCAAGCTTTTGCTGACCTCGAAGTTGACACTCTATCCGATTCTTGATCTATTTCAAGTGACTCAAATATCGAAACATAGGTTGCTTCATGAGCAGGTTTGAGCTCAGTGCGCCGGGTATTCATAGACTCGTACTTCAGGCTGCGAAGGAGGCGATCTTTCTTTGCTTCGTAATCCGCTGCGGAGTGTGTATCATTGATCGATTGTTTCAGTCGAGTTTCGGTGTCTTTGATCTGCTGTCTTGTCTGAATGCCTTCACGCGTAATAAGATGGGCCATCTCCGTGTGACCCGCAGCAAGTTGGGAAATAAATTGCTTCATTGTATCCGAAAGATGGTTAAAATCATGACACTGTTGGAGTTCTAAGGCATTATCCCTAGTGCTACAATGTAGATTGCCATATTAGCTTGCCAAGGCATGATGATGAAATAAGGAATGGTGTGCAAACTGTACAATATGCGTACCATAAATGAACCAGTATATGTGTTTCCAAAGTTTTCTGGTATTGACAGAATATTTCGTAGAGAGAGGTAATCTTTCTTTTATGGCTTTTAGATTTATATCCCACGAAGATTGCTCTTATAGCATCTCCGGGTTTATAATACTTGGCAACTTGTTGTATCTCTTTTTGCACCTCTTGTGCGGCTTTGCTGCATTTCTGAGCCATTGCGTAGACTTCCTCTTCCTCTTTGGTGTGGTACCGGGCAGAACCAGAACGTCTCATCCCATTTAATAAAATCCCGATGGATGCCATGTTTTCTTCCATCTGGCGGTCAGTTGTCGGGCGACCATCATAAACATCTTTGCAGAGGGTCAGGACTTCTTTCGTAAAGGAGATGACCTGCATAATGCTGCAGACCATCGACAAAGCCTCGAATCCAGACATTATGATCGCAAAATTCGCGTCATGTACAACGGCTTTGAAGTTGGGAGCTTGGAGATGCGAGCGGGGAAAAGAATGCCTAGAGTGCCTAGAGCCTTGCCTCGCATTTCAACGTCGTGATTGGAGAACAGTCAGGTCGCGTGAGTCAGGCGGTAAGATTTGGTGTCCCTTATTCGCTGGTTACATTAACATTAATTAAACCATGTGTCTTATATTTTATTGAGCTACGCCCATAAGTGAATTTTACACTATGATTGTATATCAAAGTAAATCTCATCCCATACCTCCCTACGCGGTCTATTTAGACATTTGGATCAGGATTCTCAGTATTCGTACCTCCTTCCTGGACCAGGATGCGCCCGGTTGAGGCTGAATGGCGAAACTGGACAGCAGCTAGATACTCGGCGTCCTCTTTGAAGCATGCTTCCACATCTGCTTTCGTTGGAAATTCCAAGATTACCATTCGATCCTTATATACATCTCCCTCCATTGACCAAACCTCTTCACCCCGAGTAAGAAATTTGCCGCCATACCGCTTAACGATTGATGGCGACAGTGCGGTGTATTTTCTATACGTTTCTCGATCATGGATTGCCATCATGGCTACCACATAGGCCGGCATTGTCGCAACAAATGCTAGTTCGCTTAGTACAAGTTGGAATGGAAAATATGGGGTGTCGGTGGTTACCTAGGGATGTGCGGAACAGAATAAGATGTCTGGTCTAATGTTATTTTTTTTTTCCCTTAAGAAGTTAGGACTGTGATGGAAAAAAAGTTCTAGATATTAGCAATATGAAGTCATTATATATCTTGCCGTGATTTCACTTTGAGAAATTTGAATCAAGTTTGCTTGCGCGCCTATTGTCACTGCTGGGCACGTAAAAACATGCAGCAGGGCGTGTAGCAGGGCGCAAACAGGTAGCGGGTAAAACGTGCAGCAAGGTGTTGGAACTCGTAACAAAGCGTTGGAACTCGTAGCAAAGCGTTGGAGCTTGTAGCAAGGCGTAAAATTTGTAGTAAGGCGTAAAATTTGTCGCAAGGCGTAAAACTCGTAGTAAGGCGTAAAACTTGTCGCAAGGCGTAAAACTTGTCGCGATGTGTTGGAATTTGTAGCAATGAGTTGGAGCTTGTAGCAATGAGTTGGAGCTTGTAGCAAGGCGTAAAACTCATAGTAAGGCGTAAAACTTGTCGCAAGGCGTTGGAGCTTGTAGCAAGGCGCAGAAAGCGAGGGATGAAAAGCCTGTAGTGCGCCATCGAGTTAGGTAATTAGGTCTGAGCGAAAATATATGGAAGGTGATGAAAGAGACCCAAGACTAATATTAATTGGGAATAATCAGACTGAGACATGGATTGTAATCCGTACTACTTTATTCTGAAAATATATCGTAGAGCGATAGATCTCTTAAAAGTCTGTGTTAACTCAAAGAAACAGTCTATTGCTTGCTTTCATAGCTGCAGTAGTATCGACTATAGCTTTGCATTTATTCACTACAACCAAATTGCAAATCTACTTCCACCATGTCCAGCGCAGACTTTGCAACAGCTGTCACCAACCGGCCGCAGCAGGAAGTCGCAATGCCACTTATTGCATCAAATATCAAGTTTACGCAAGCTACTAACCCTCGGAAAGTGCCGCAGGTTGATTCCAACGAAATATGGGCACAAAATGTTCCATCCGACCATATGTTAACCTGTCAATGGACAACGGAACGCGGCTGGGATGCTCCAGAGATTAAGCCTGTCGCTGATTTGAATATCTCACCGTTAGCCTCGTGCCTCCATTATGCAACGCAGTGTTTTGAGGGTATGAAAGTGTATCGTGGGTTTGATGGCAAAATCCGACTTTTCAGACCTGAACTCAACGCGAAGAGATTAGCCATGAGTGCCAAATGTGTCTCGCTGCCGCAATTCGACGCAGATGAGTTGGTGAAGCTGATTATGGCACTGGTGCAAATTGAATCCCCAAGTATGAGCCTAACAATCTTTTACCTCTTATTTTTGGGACTGACTGTTGATGGCAGAGTGGCTTCAGAAACCAGGGAGTTTTCTCTACATACGGCCTGCGCTCATCGGAAATGATGCTCAGCTCGGGGTTAGAGTACCCAAGAAGGCCACGCTGTTTATTCTTCTTATGTGTTGGCCCGACTTCTCAAAGTCAAACTTGCGACTGCTTACGTCCCGAGGTGATGCCATTCGGGCTTGGCCAGGGGGCTTCGGCCATGCCAAGGTTGGCGCAAACTACGGTCCTAGCTTTGTTCTTCATGACGAGGCTGTGCAGGCTGGCTATGATCAGGTTTTATGGCTGTTCGGGCCGGAGGGCCAAGTAACAGAAGCGGGCGCCAGCAACTTCTTCGCCGTTATAAGGAGCAGAGAAACTGGAAGGCATCAGCTTCTAACGGCTCCTCTAGATGAGAAGATTATTCTTGAGGGAGTAACTCGACGGTCAGTCATTGAGCTAGTCAAGGCGAAACTAGCTAATGAGCTCGAGGTTGTCGAGTCGTCCTTCACAATGAGCGACCTTCAAGTTGCTTGGGAAGAGGGTCGCTTTCTGGAAGCATTCGTTTCTGGCACTGCTGTAAGTTGTAACGACACATATTACTTGAATAAGCATGATCACTCACATTTTATGTTAGTTTTTCATCACAAAAGTGGCAGCAATTCGATATAACCACCAAGACCTCGATCTGCCGCAAAACGATGATCCAATAGCCACAAATTATGGCTCATCAATCCGATCTTGGCTGCACAATATAATGTTTGGTAAAGAACAACATGGATGGGGTGTAGTAGTTGATATGGAAGCAAGCAATATATCTTACTAGTTAGGTACTACTGTATGTATTTTATCTTTACGGAGTAAAGTACTTTAAGATATTTACAGATATTCTATAGTCCCTGTTGGATATTAGAGAGCCGGGTATAAAGAGGAGAGTGGTGAAGTTGAAGAAGGGAACAATCTGTATTTTAGCTACTCTTTAGCAGCTAGGTATCTAATAATGACTGTATTGATCTCTAAACCTTCTAAAATAAAGAGAGAATCTTCTTCTAATAAACTGGTCTATACCCAGTTAAGGGTAGATAGGTTACACTTAGTTATACATAAATCAGGTCTAGAATCGTAAGGATAGCTTGTTAAGCGATGATAGAGCTAGTGACCTAAGGTCCAACTGGCGCTTTCAACCAGGACACAGTGCTTAGGGCATGATTGGCTGGCATGAAAGGTTGCCATCTACTACAGAGCTGCTAATGGCGAGGAGAGGAGATTCTAGACTTTCTTTTCAATTTTTACTTTGGGAGAATTGCTCATGAATTGCACAAGATTAACTCGTGGCGCACCTTATCTGCACCTCCTAGTCAATATAGTAGTAGTCATCAAAACTACATGTAGGTGGTTGTGATGGTGGGTCTGCCGCAACAGTATCTTACACGGCGCAGGGCGTGATGCAGGGCGTGATGCAGGGCGTGATGTAGGGCGTGATGCAGGGCGCGGTGCAGGGCGTGGAGAAATTTTCTTCTTTGTCATGAGAAAACACAGGACAGGAGCTTCTCATATCAACAAACCCCTAACATATGCTTACGTGACGTTATTATTTAACCTTGTTCAACCTGTGATGGAACGTCGCCCGGGGCAGAAATTTCTACTTGCAGTTACATTGGGTGTAGCTACATATCATTCTGAACATTAGTGTATACAGGTCTTTCTGCGCGCTTGCTCTATTTCCACTTACGGGCCCGGCAATGCCGCTTCCTCGTGCCATGGCAGTTGTGCAACGGGGCGACGCCTTGATATCAGAGTCCGTCGAGCTACCAGCATTGCAAGAACACCAAGTTTACGTAAAAGTCGAGTACGCAGCCTTCAATCCAACAGATCGTATGTCTCCTTTGAATTGGTCCTATGTCACTCATATGATAACCTTGCACAGGTCTGGCATTTGAGCTCAACGCATTCGGTGATGGGGCAATTCTTGGATGCGATTTTGCTGGAGTCGTGACACATACCCATCCTAACGTGACAAAGCTGGCAACTGGTGATAGAGTAGCTGCTTTGGTTTGGGGAGGTACGGACATACATTAGCGTGCAGACAGTGGTCAGCCTTGCTGATAATATGGCCGCTAGGTGAGATCAAAGGCATAGGAGCATACTCGTGAGTGTATCCAGATCTCATAGCTGTTTTGTTTTAACACGCGCAGTTCTTACTGCATAGCGGACGAGCGCATCTCGTTTAAAATCCCGGCAAATGTAGACTACGCAGCGGCCTGCGCAGTGCCACTTGCGGCGAATACGGCCTGGCTGGCGCTGTTTTCCAAGGATTGTCTTGCAATTGACCGCAACGTATCAGCTACAAAGCCACAGCTTCTAGTTTGGGGCGGAGGAAGTATGCCACTTCTATATCTAAAATTCAACCTTAATACTGACTGGTTGACCAGCTACGGTAGGGTATTTCGCAATTCAAATTGCGAAGCTACACGGCATAATTACTGCAACCACATGTAGCCCGCGAAACCTCCAGCGTGCAAAGGATGCTGGAGCGACACATGTCTTCGACTATAATGATAAGGATGTTGTTTCCAACATTCAGGCAACTCTACCCAACATAACCCACATTTTCGATACGGTTGGAAGTGCGACTTCCTCAATTACCGCGGCTGAAGTCATAGGCAGCAGCTCAGGAGCCTTGTGTACGGTCCGTCCCGGCAAATCTAATACTATTGGAGTCAAACAAAACGTAAAGGTGACAGATGTGTTTGTGTTCAAAGCATTTCCATGGGCACATTCTTACCGCGGCTTGGTTCAATGGCCAGTAAGTCTTGAAGCTTTAGTGTCCCTTGCGGTGTTGCTTTTATCTCATGTCTTCTACTATACTCATGAGTTGCCTCGATTTAGCTCCACAAAGAGGACCACGAATTAAGCATGGAGTTATACCGTCAACTTCCAAGCCTTGTTCGTAACAAGTTTCTCACGCCACCTGTTGTCACTCTTCTTGGAGCGCTTAATCCGGATGTTGTTATGCTTGCGATAGATAGGCACCGCAATAATCAGATCTCAGGGCAAAAGCTATATTTCAAGGTGTCGGGGAAGTAGTAATAGAATTGCAGCAAGCAATACCCGTTAATTCCACTTTTAGTAACCAACTTAAAGGCGATAGCCTTCAAGTTGGGTTAGAAAAGGGGCTGTTGAGCTGTGTGTACCGATTTTTCGGGTGAGCGGTTTCCGACCTAACTTAGAGCCTCCAAGTTGGCTACTGAAAGTCAGACCAACGGGGGTACCTGCACTCTAGTGCTGTATGAACCAAAAACTCCATATTTGAAACCTGTAACTCGCCGTAGCAGCTATATTAGACGGGATGGGGGCCTGTTGCGGGAACTGACAAGCGTGTCCATCATAGGTCGCAGGCCTAACAACGGCTCTCCAATTATGTATCAACTGTCGAAGATGCTAAAAAGACGGTTGATGGTACATTTTGTCTAGAAACAGGCGACAAGTTCAATAAGAGTGCTTATTTACTACACCAGGTAACCGCTGATAAGCAGTTGCCTTGTATCAAGAGGAAATCCGCGGTCCGATAATATAACTTGTCGTGAGAGCCCACAGGGGGCTATGCGTTTTTCGAACGTGAGAGGTAAAGCAAAAAGAGGCGTGGCATTATTCAATCTGCGTCTATTCCAATAAACGCATTTTTGCCACCACTAAGGGGTAGACTAATCAAGCCTGCCTGCTTTCGAAATAGGTCGAGCCATTGAGGGTTGTCTGCCCAAGTTTGATCCCATTCGCCGTCTGGTCCATACATTATTTCGCTCATTTTCCTTTGCAGCTGCCTGTCAGATGGAACACGACCTTGCCGTATTTCTTCGGATACATAAGCAAGGAGAATACGTTTGAGTTCGCCTTGCGAGTGTGGCGACTGAATCGTTACTTCGCCGAAGCCTCTCGCGGTATCCAGCATCCGGCGTTCAGTCAACTCAGTGACCGATGATCCACCAGGGAATATTGGGTTTGGGGGCTCGGCTCGATGATCTGCTTGCGACGCCGAGAAAGGTTCAACAGTGTTACGTTGGTCTCCAATCATGAATGCAGGAATATCGTTCTCCACAAGGTTATCAATTTGTCGGTCAAACCCCCGGTCCCCTTTCCAATCCTTCATGTCAGCGCCTCTCTTGAAATGGGATGCCAGGTGCTTCTGCCGCTCTTCCCAACTCTCTAGGTTGGTGTCACAGAATCCACAGCGAGACCGAACGTTGTCGATGGCGAAGAACCAACTTTCCATATGCTCATGAAAATCGGAATCATTGTGGAAAAGTCGTAGATGTTGACGTAAATGATCTTTACGCCGGAAGAGACGCTCTTGCAAAGGCCTAGCTAAACAGGCAGAAAAATTGTGTAGGTCTAAGTGATCTGTACTGGGCTCAGGATACTGACAGAACGCACAGCGTATCGTTCCATCTGTGTGCTGTATGACAGGGCCGAATCTTGCACATCTGTAGTAAAGTGAAGTCAGATCGGAACAATCATAAAGAGGCGGCGCACGTCTTTCAGTTCCGTGCTCTCTGAAGCAAAATGGATTTAACTTACTGCCACTGTTCGAGACTCAAGTGTAGTGTGATTTCATGTCTCCGCCAGTCATACTTCGTCTTGAAGGTATCTGTGCAAAAGGTACATTGGTATCTTCTCGCGTCAGTGGTATGTTGCGAGCCTATAGGTCTCCAAGTCCCATGTTGTCGTTTTCTCCGCCTTCGAGCATACACAGAGGCGGACGTCGCGAGGGAGTCCAGTGAACTTGTTGAAACATTAGAGGGTGCCTCATATCCAGCACCGAAACTCAAAGTCGAATCATCGCATAGGATATTGTCCGTGCTATCAAACTCTTGGATGGTGTCAATATCAGGGTACTGGCCATAATGGCTAGATCTGGGGTCAGAAACTGTAGTGTGTGGTGGAAATTGTTTGTCGCCACTTAAGGTGGCCCATCTATCAGTCACCGTCAGCGGGAAGCCAGAAAAGCAATAAGATTTGGCGTTTACCAACGTGTTGTTAGGCTCCCCATCGATAAACCGTTCATTGAAAAACGCCTGCGTTTGTACGGTAGGGTCTGGTACAACATGGTAAGCTCCCTAAACCACATGGATTGCAAATTTGCCATGTAGAGCCAAGTCCAGGGCTCAACTTGTAATTAAGGTAGTAGGACTTGTAATACTGACCTAGAAGACTAATGTTACGGGATGGTTCGGCCTCATTAGGGATCCCAGATTTAGTAATTGAGTTCCTCTCCATGAAGGATGCACCAGGGCGAGTTAATATGGCCACTTTACAGCGCAGCTGTGAGAATGGGCAGTGTTTGAAACGGGCCAGGGCGTGGGCAATTAAACCATAACGGAAGTAAGATAATCCGGTACTTGTATGTCACAACCTAACACTTATGGTCGCAATTTTGCAGAGAGTCAGAACTTCTTTAGTAAAAGAGATGACCTGCATGATACTGCAGACCATCGATAAAGCCTCAAATCCAGACATCCCGATTAAATAATTCGCCATACGTAAAGCGCCTGGTTAGAAGAATTAGTTGAAAAATTCTGAGAAGCGGGTTGGTGGGAAGATGCCTAAAGCCTGATCTTCAGCATTCAGGCTACGGAAAGGCGATTGGAAAGGCGATTGGAAAGGCGATTGGAAACACGGTTACAATGCATATGCGCTTTATCGTTGGGCCTTAATGAACCGCACCTGAACGGCTTGGTATTGATATTGAGGAAATGCGCTGGTGCCTAATATTGAAATTAAAATATGCGCACATCGTTGTGCTTGCTTCACATTGAGCATCGGGAAACCCCCGTGGAGAAATCAATCAGATAATACCGTCGTGCTTGTTTAGAATATATGCACTTCATCGCGCATTGAGAAATGAAACACTTAAATATTAAACTGTCTAATCTATAATTTTATAACCCTTTTTAAAACACTGCTTTCAGTCTGTAGGTGTGGCCTTAGGACCACCCGGGCTCCAACCAGGTAGATCCTTGGCCACCATGGCGAGCGACACGCACGACTGGGCAACACCTCCAATAACTGTATAAGTCAAATCAGGAGCCATCAGCTTAGATGCTCCAGTTGCCCCATCAGACACGAGGAAGATCTTGTTCAGCTGGCCCTCGATATCGCAGACGAAAGGATAAAAGATGTTTTGAGTGCTGTCCATGGCCACAAGAACCGTCACCCCAGTCTTAGTGACCGTCGGGAACAGCATAATCATCTCGGCACCGATGGGAATGGCATCCCATGTGCCCAATTGCAGACGCGAGGCACCCACAGCAGAGATGGTGCTGGGGAAGTAGTACAGAATTCGACCGGCCGAGTCACCGCTGACCATGGGCCTGGTAAAATCGGCTACAAACGTGGTGTCGTTGGTTAAGCTGGTCAATGACACGGAGCTGTCGGCTGAAGAGACGAACAAGCTGCCGTTTACGTGGGGATTGATCAGTAGATGGCCAGTTGCGTCGTGGATGGTGACAGGGGCGGTGTCATGAGCTGAATCAGGAGAGCTGGTTGAGGTGCTGATTGCAGTGACATCAGTCGAAGTGCCCGTGGAAGAAGCCGTAGTAGAAGCTGCAGTAGTGGCAGCAGCCGATGTGGCATCGGTCGAAGTGGCTGTAGTAGAAGTAGGAGCAGCAGAGGGCGTGAAAGTGAGGGTATCCTTAACAAGAACCTTTCCGCTGGCAGTACCACTAGCAGAAGCACTAGTCGTCACCGTCGTGGCTCGTTGGACAAGTTCAATACTCTTGTGCTGAGAGTTCACTTTTACGAAACTAGCCATGACTCCAGCTGGCGCAGGATTCATGGGAGCTCCGTCGGAAAACTTATAACAGTCGGGAAGGATAATATTGAAAGACCCAAAGTAGAGGAAATTGACGCCAACGCAGTTACCATCAGATGCACAAGAACCCGTGCAGGCATCGGCACTACGAGACTTGAAGACATCTTCAATCGTTGAGCCATATACCAAGTTGCAGTTCAGCCGGAATGTTGCTCCGTTTGACACGCAAAACTGGCCATCACTTGATGGGCAGCTGAGAGAGGCACAATCGGGACCAGCAGGGGGAACAGAAGTGGTGCCACCAGTTGGGGCAGAAACGGTTGCTGTAGGAGGAGCGATAGTGAGGCTCTCGCCAATGCAGCCAGAGGCAAAAACAGGGGCGTCGTATTCGTCGAGAGTGTATTTTCCTTGCTTAATGTCGGAGAGGTCGAGGACAACGGTGTTGACCATGCCGACACTCCAGTGGATGCCGTAGCAGCCGTCCTCGGGGTCGGTGTTGACTTCGCCATTGTTGACCTCGTTGGTAAAGTCGTATTCCACTACACATAGGAAAATCCATGATGATTAGCATGCAACTTATTTAATAGGAGTTGTTTGAAAAGGGGAAGGGGGCAACTTACTGCTGGCACGAACACCGGGGGTATCGACGAGCTTGATCTCCTTCTCATACTTGCCATTAAGGATATTGAGACCGAATCCAAGGGTAATAGGGAGACCAAGAGTAGAATTGATGGTCAAACTACCGTCAGCCTGAACTGTGTCCCGAATATTTGGTGTCCAGCCTGACTTGGAGGAGCTCTTAGGGTTAAGAACATCTAGCTTGGCTGAAAGTTGCGTCCATTGCATGTCAGCACCAACGAGATACTGTCCAACAGCAGCGATATCTAAATCTGCAGAGACTCCAAGAGAGAGCACAGGGCCAATGGTGAGAATATCAGGGATCGACAGCCCGGGCAGACCCACGGACAGGAAGTCGTACTGCTCCTTGGGATTCCACTCGGCAAAAGCGTTCATGCCGAGATAAAGACCAACATCCAAGCTTCCATCCAAAGAAAGCTGGGCCTTGGTGAGGCCGTTAATGAGAGAGAAAGAGGCGCTTCCATCAAGCTTGAGCTTGCCATTGGCCTGGCAATCGACACACCAAAGCTCAATGCTAGGCTCCGGATCCGCCTCACCAATGATGACGCCCTTAATCTTGTCAATGGCTGCGTCTTGAGCGTCCCAGTACTCGCCCTTATCAGGAGTCCACGTATAGAACTTGAAGCCATCACCCCAAGGAGAGTCATCCAGTGCGCTCTTTGGTGGGGCAGCTTGTACGGGAAAGTCGAACGATCGGTCATAGTCGCCCGTGATGATGAATGTCACGGCTGCAAGCAGACCCTTGGCAAAGTTTTCAGCCGTATTTAGGATTGTGTTTCCAAGGTTCTTCAAGTTGTTTACAGCATCGTTTGCGAGATTTGTGGCGAGATTTGCGATTCCATTGCCGATGGATTTGGCTTCGTCCTTGACTGCATTGTACGCTGTAGTTGCGGCATGATCAACCCAAGCAACGGCTTTGCATGCAAAAGAGGGCCAGCATCTGCGCTCAAGAAGGGCTCGGCTTTGAAGGTCGCTGACCTGGACTCCGGGTATGACGGCTGCGAGGGTGGCCTGTTTGAAAGTTAGTGCCTATAGCCCAGGCAGAAAGAGAGGCATGGAAGAAAGGGGAGAGCAAGGTACTTACGTCAAGATCTTCATCTGCAACAGAGTAGTAACCGAGTTTGTTATTAAGGCGATAATCGAAGTCAGGACCGCAGTAAATGGCTGGCAAACCGTCAACCTCGTTTGAGCTAGGCGCAGTGCATCCATAAGCAGCCGCAAGTTCAGGGTTTGGCTCAAGAGTTGGCACAGAAGTCTCAATGGAGCCAAAGTCGACACCAACATCTTGAGCAATGTCGGCAACTGACTTCATAGAACCTGAACAGCCCACAGACTTGGTCGCATCATCAAAGGTAATGTGAGTAGCGACAAAATAGACATAGTGCCCGTCCGAGCTGCATCCAGAGGCTGCAGTGATGATGATGAGAGTGTTGCTGCTGCCCTCAGCTTCAGCCCAGGACTCTTTGGCGGCATTGTAGGCTTTAGCTCCATCGAAGCTAGCGGACAGACCATTGTCCGAGTCACACCGGATATTGAGGATGTTGATAGAGTTGTCAAGTATAACAGAGGGATACTGAAAGGTGACATTGACACGGACTGTGGGAGAGTTGACCGCATCTGGGTCATCCGATCCCGGGGATGTACTTCCAAACCAAAGCTGCGAAACCTCCTTGGGGGTGATAACCTCGGTGCCTGCAACATCGACGTTTGGAGGTGCCAGTGGGCGAAGAGTCACAGTTGGTTGAGCTGGAAGGGTAAGGGGTCCGCTCGGGATTTGGGCGGTGCCGCTCGGAGCTGGAGATCCAGTAGTCGTCTGGACGTCGCTTGATGTTGTAGTGTCTGGGGGGCTTGTTGAAGCATCAGCGGTGCTTGTTGAGCTGTCTGAGCTAGAGTCTGTCGCGGGCGTGGAGGCCGTTGTGGTCTGGGCTGGAGGAGAGGTAACATCGGAGCTAGTGCTTGAGGAGCTGATAAGCGTATTGCTTGAGGTAGAAGCGCTGGTAGAAGACTGAGAGGACTGAGAGCTAGTCGACGTAGATGGAGCCTTGGTAGTCGATGATGAAGTCTTTTGAGTAGACGTGGATGTACTCTTCGTGGTCGATGTCGAGGTTGTCTTCTTCGTGGATGTCGATGTAGTCTTCTTGGTAGACGTAGATGTAGTGTGGGTAGACGTCTGCGGTAATTTGCTGCTGAGCACGGCAATCTGGCCATTCGCGCGCGTTGAAGTCTTTGACAGCGACTTCTTCAGTCAGCATTCACCATCATGGTAAGCAGCAGCAACACAGCCGCTCGTTTGGTCACACCAATTGATGCAGCTGTTGAAGTTGTTGAGCTTCTTTGATGCCATATCACCGCCGGCACGGTCCACGTTACAGGCAATGGTAAAGCTTCGGCCGCTTGGTTCCTTGATCTGCTTGCTGTTCTGGCTCGGGCAGAGAGAGGGGGGAGGGCTAAGCGCGGAGTTTAGCACGGCGAACTGGCTGTTGGTTCGTGGCGTAGAAGCTGTGAGCTTGCTCTTCAGCCAGCATCGGCCATCGTGATAGACCGAGGCAACGCAGCCGGTCGTCTCGTCACACCATGCAATGCAGTCTCCAAAGTTGGCCAGCAACTTATTCCTCAGATCACTGCCAGGATGATCAGTGTTGCAGGAAACGGTGAAGGTTCTACCGCTTGTCTCCTTAATCTGCTGGCCGCTTGGGCCTGGGCAAAAAGCCGGAGCAGCTGGCAGCAACGAAGTCAGCACAGCAGTGCTGGCTCCGGTGCTAGCGACTCCTGATTGTAAAGATTTCTTTAGATAACATGTTCCGGACCTCCAGGTAGCAGCGACACAGCCTTTGGTTTCATCGCAGAGGAGGATGCAGTTGGCAAAGTCCAGTGTTTGAGTCGACTTGATGTCACCATGGGGATGGTCAACTCCGCACTGAATGGTAAAGTACCGTCCATCCGCCATCTTCACCCGACTGCTTCCATCTGCCGGACAAGTAATTGGAGTCGGTACATATTGTGTACGAACTGCGCCGGTCACTTTGCCATTCTTGACAGCAGCATTGACAGAAGACTTTAGCCAACATGTCTTGCCGGAATAGGAGACGGCTCGGCATGAAGCCTGGGTTGAGCAGACATTGATGCAGTCGTGAAGGTTGTTGGAGGTAACCGACTTGTAATCTCCTCCATGATGGTCGAAGCCCGTCTCTACGGCGAACTGAACGCCATTGTTTGCTCGGAATGTCGAGGATCGGGCAACTAACTCGTTGCTTTCGACGACCGGGATGGCATGGCCAGCCGCCTCAGTCGCCAGAAGAAGCGCGATGGCGCTGGCGAGAACAGGGCGCATATTACCGAACAGTTCCCGCGATCTCAATATGGGAAGCTGTCGTTGATTGAGTAAACAATTAAAACTGCTTGACTCCCTCTCGAGGATTTAGCACGGATTTACTCTTCATATATCAAGACAGACTTCGTCCGGCCATGTTCCGTGGAGGCCGTTCAACAAGGCGCGGAATTACATGTCTGGCTCTGGGTCAAAACCCTTTCCATAAGGCCACTCCGAGAGTAGCATCGAAACTATCGATAAAATCATCATGTGTTTTGAGGCCATCGTGAGCGTAGCGCCGAGACTATTGACAGGTCCCATAAGTTTCTTGCAATTTCGGGAACTTCGCATGGATGTCGGTTCAGCTGAATGCTTGTTTCCCCACAGGGAGACTGGAATTAGACACATCAAAGGCGGTGGCCTATGAAGACTTCAAGACTGCTTTGACAGGGGTCGACCCGAAGGTTCCTGGATCAATCTAGACTTCAGGAACCCCGATCTCTCCCAATCAACTTGCACGGCGCGTGCGGACCAGGCCGAAACAATGGCCAGTAGGCTTGATACGGAGTAGCGTATTGCAAGCAAATGCGAGAGAAGAGATTTCCGTGGGACTCTACTAAGCATCTTTCTTGTGCTAGTTGTGATACTAGTGGGAATAGTGGTCATATTGGTGGCGAGTCAGAGTCCAGCCCGAACACCGGCCGAGTCTCGATTGAGTTCAGCCAGCCTCGATTTGCGAGAAGCTTAGATCAGCCAGAACAGGGGTAAAGAGACGACAAATCACTGATTTGTAGCAATAGTCTTCCAGCGATTGTGTTGACAGGTAACGGGGTTGCTCATGATTGGACAGCCACGATTTTCACGACATGTCAAAAGTTTGCGCCTGGAAGAGGCGTAACGCTTGTGCAGTGGCGTAACGACCAAAAATTAGGCATATGATAAGCATAGATTTAGCCTCAATTGTATGTTGTAACGAACTCTGGTGTTCAAGTGGTAGGCAAAGTCGTAGAATTCGAGATGTTTCCGCTCACAAACACCACAAGTACAGCAGCATAGCTGTGTAAAATAAGTTAGCATAATATTAACATACAAATACCGAGATGGCTTACGCTGCTGTAGATGCAAATATCTCCGCTCGCTTTGCATTGGTCATCAAACCAACGCTCAAGGCAAACAACGCCGTAAAGGCAGCGAGCATGCCAAGCTTGGCGGCATCATTGGCAACGAAATAGAGGCCTGTTATAGGGCCGACCAACAGGAATGCAGCTATAAGAATGGTAATGATGGCAGTTGCTGCAGATATAGATTTTTCATGATATCTTCCTACACTATAACGACCATCCAGAGAGATCTCTTCCTGCTAGATAGTTAGCCGGCGTTCACTAGATCTGGATCAGGCTGCGTACCTTGAACGGCCAGTAACGCCTTAAAAAGTTGGATAGATAGTCGGTCTCCAATGAATGGAGACCAACAAGATCATTTGGGTCATCCAAAAATGTTTTTGAAAGCCCGCCTAGGGCAGGTCGGGGATTGTTAAACCACTTTCGATATGTATCAAGTATACGCTTGGAAGGCTGCTTCAATTTTGCTATCTCACTTTGCAACAAAAGCGCCTCATCTAGATAGTAATTAGCCGCCGCTCGAGACGACAGTGGGCTTATAACGAACGGTATTCTTTTATTTTAGCTCGTATCTTAATGATAAGGTCCATGCGAACTCTTGCCTTCTCACTGCCCGTATTATACTGTCGCTCTAGTGTTTCCCATGTCATGATAGCATCTACCAGGTCCATGTCATCGCTTTTGGCATCATTTCTATCTAGTAGATCAAGTTTATTCTCCAGAACGAGGAGTTCAGCTTGCAGGTACAGCAAATTTTTGGCTGCAAGATCAGAAAATTGGCGATAGATGGACGCTTCTTTGTCGGGATCCAGTGCAATCCACCTTGCAACTTGCGCAAATCCCATTCTCCGGTGGTAGCTGTTAGCTTGAGTAAATTGAGGCTCCATTCTTGAGCTATGAGTTGTGGTAAATCAGTTTCAGAGGGCGGTGTTGTAGCTTAATCTTTTCCTAAAACGAAGAATACCGTTCAACGAGTGACCAAAAGACAGATGAGGAGATGCTGAGTGCACATTATATTATCTTGGCATATAGCAATCGGCGAATAAGAGCGCGAAATCAACTTCAGTCACCGAAAAGCTCTGTGACTGGCCAATGGAAAACGAGGCAGTGGCTGTACAGTACGAGTATTGTCTCGAAAGTGAGCCTTACACAGAGCCCAACGTGGGGCGCAGGACACCTGGCAGCACCGCCTGGTTCCCGTGATTGGTATTGATGCAATTCCCCTAAAAGTCTGTTATTTGATCAGATACTGTCCTTGCCCCCTTCTTCACCGAACCTTTTTATCGAAATTTGAACAGTAGTACGCTCAAAATCTCCCCATTAGTTTGCAGCAACAGTGCAGCGTTTATTACATATGTACATACATCTCTCTCTACCGGTCTTCCAAATCTCAACCACCTCAAGCGCTAGTCTAATCAACGAGTAATCTCGTCCTCGGATTTCTAATAGCAAACCGCTGTGCCAAGTAGCGATCTAAACCTCTGGGCGTTAAACATGTCCTCATTCTCTTTCCATCATTACTTCAGCCTGCGTGAGCAACTGCTCAAGGGCCATCTACAGAAGGACCTGGAACTGAATGACGGTTACGAGCAATTGATCAAACCGCATCTCCTTGGCTCCTCTGAAGAGATGCAACACCAGACGATGCAAGACTCAAGCCACTCTCCTTTTTGGCCGCCCCCATTGTTGGAGCGAAACAAGCGGCAGGATTATTCTTTGGATGTCTCTCGAGAGAATCGCACCAACACCAAACTTCGATCGTCAGAACATGAGAGAGACGAGAGGTCGCGGTACTCGACCTCGTGGTATTCGACCAAAGAGAGGACATGGGTACGTGTGGCAATAGAACCTAGGTGGCGGCGTTATGAACAAAATTATATCGTCTCTGATATCTTCCCTGGGGAGAAAGAGACACTTCACCGACAATTTGTGGAGCAGCAACAGTTTAAGAAATCTGAGCTGCTTGCCGCTGTAGTCAACCCCATCAATGGCTTAAGTGCCTCGACAGAGTTAAGACGTACTGAGGATTTCTCTTCGGGGGAGACGGAATTTTACGTGGCTGGAAGTGTGAACGGCACTGTCGTGGAGGCTCTTCCAGACACTGGCGCAGAAGCGTGCTTCATATCACCACATCTAACCTCTCGCCTTGGCCTTCATCCTACTCCCGGGCCAGAGAAATGGATAACACTTGCCAACAAAAAAACTGTCAAATCTCCTGGAATGGTAACAGTACCATGGAAGTTCAGCAAGGAGCGAATCACGCATACAATAAACTGTTGGATCCTCCCAGGATGCATCGGTGATCTGGTCCTAGGGAACGACTTCTTAAAAGCGACAAATGCGCTTAAAAAAGTATGCCATCGCATCAAATCTAAGCTTTTGGGGGTATCTAAGCGACTTTCATTGAGCTACCTGGGAAACGAAAAGCACCGATTGCGTGGGTATCTGAATGGTTATTCAACAGCAGCTCTTCCAGACACAGGATCTGATGCCATGCTGATTAATAGATCATATGCCCGGAAGCTTGGTTTGCATATTGACCATAACATCGGGGATCAAGGTACAATTCGACTCGCTGATGGATCAACAGCCATGATAAGTGGTATTATACGCGATGCGGAATGGAGAGTTGGCAGTACGACAGTGCGATGCAACTTTTACGTGCTTGATAATCTGTGCGTGGACGTTATTCTAAGCAAAAACTATCTATTCGGAAAGAATATATTCTCGGAGCAGGAGGAACATTTCTTCGATGTCAAGTCCGGAGACGATTCTGAAGACGATCATAAAGATGGTTATGAAGATAACAGCCTCCATTTTTGTATTCTTAGTATCGATACGAAGGTGCACGGTAAGTATACCTCTTCACAGATTTAAGAAGTTTATCTGATTCATACACTAACCCCTCCCAAAGACAGTGGCTTAACCCTTCAAGAACGGAAAGAACGAGAACAAATAGAAGAGCTCTACAGACGAGATAGAGCTCGCGACGAATTAATGGCGTCACCTGAGGATAAACGAGAGGCAGCGACTAAGATTGAGAACGCACGGCAACAGCTTTGGGAAACACAAAAGTCAGAGCGAGAAGCCAAATGGATAGCTGAAGTACACATGGCCACGGCGAATGTTCAACATGGAGTCAGTCGGGGAAGTCGATGGAAAAAAAGGATTTCCATTGGTTTTTTTAGTAAAGGAAACAAGGCGATAACACATACGAGACCAAATGGGATTTCACATACGAATAGAGCAAGCTCGGGAGGGAATTAAGACTGCAAAATGGGGGCGGCTTTTTCTGAATGAAAAGTTTAAATCAAAACTTCATGTATATAATTTAGATGATACCACCAACTCGCATTGTAATAAGGGTTAGAAGATAGACATATTTCCGCATTTCAGAATAATATGATAATTTACAGTTTGGAGTTATCCCATCACTGATCGAAATGTGTGGCTTGATACATGGCTCAAAGAATATTAAGGCTTGTCTCATATAAACTGTATTTGGTCGTTTACTGCTGCCTCTGTATCATTTTGACCCATCCCAGTCACCTTTTATTCATGCAATTTCACTAGTACGTATGACACAAATTCGCTGCAAAGAAGGTACCGGTTTGTCTCCAGACCTTGGGAGGCAACAAACTTAATGTCGAATCCATCGTAGCATGTTAGAGTCCGTAGTACCGTAGAGCATATCACCGACTGATGCGTTTTTTATATGGAACCCAGTGTGCTTCCACTATCCCTGCGGAATAAGACTTCGGCATTGGAGTTTTACATTGCTTGATCATACAGAAATGGCACTGCGTATTCATACTCAACCCCAATTGCCTTCAATGATTGACGTTTAAAAAAGCCACGCTGCCCTTGTGAGATTCACGGCTAAGTAACAAATAAAGTTACGGGACTGTGGTAGGCTACACGAATATCCGTGGCGTCCTGTCAAGGACCACTCGTCTCTTAGTCTGAAGATTTATAATCCAACCGAAAGGGTGATTCTATCCGGACTCAGGCTTCTATCCGAACTTCGATGCAGTCTGGCACTAAACTTTAAATTGTTAGCTCCGGCGGATAGAATCGAAACTTATGACGTCCAATTTGTTGTGTTGCTCAAGTAATCACCGGAAATACTTTCCTTTCACTTGAAATGATTATTTGACTATATATTTCAACATGCCTCTACTCCTTTGATGCCAACCAACATGAAACAGGCACTTACATAAATCGACTTCTTCGCCATACAATCTTAAGATGAAGAAAACCCTATTGATCATCGGCGGAACAGGCGCACAAGGCGTACCAGTTGTCAAAGGTCTGTCACCTACTCTTAACAAAGTTCTGTACTGCTACTAACAGAAAGCGAAGCCTTGACCTCCGATTCAAAGTATAACTTGCGCATAGTCACACGAAATGCTTCATCAAAAGATGCCCAGGATTTGGTAGCTATCCCAGGAGTAACAATTCATGAAGGAAACGCCTATGATGAACCGACTCTTCGTCAGGCTCTCAATGGCGTCAACGGAATCTTTGTCAACACAAATGGACTTGCCATCGGAGAAAAGGCTGAGGTGTACTGGGGCATCCGTCTCTATGAACTATCTCGAGAATTCGGCTTGGAGCACTTGGTATACTCAAGCGTCGAGTATTCATCCAAGCTTGGCAATTTCCAATCCAAATACCGATCTTTTCTCGATGCAAAGGGAAAAGTGGCTGATTACATCTCCGCTCAACCAACAACCCCAATGGCCTGGTCGGTGTTGACGGCTTGTACATACATGGAGTCTTTGACGGAGCTTCTTCGACCAACTCTTGACCCCAACGACCCGAATACGCTTGTTTTCGCCGCTCCTCTTGGGTCAGCGAAATTTCCTCTGATGCACCTTGAGGATTACGGAAAATATGTGCGATGGGCCTTTGACACGCCTGCTCGCAGCAATGGCCTCAATCTGCACATTGGTACAGAAGACGTCAACTGGAGTGATCTTGCAGCCACCTTCACTGAGCTGACAGGCAAAAAGGCAATATACAAAGACTTTACCCTAGATGAATACTTCAGCCGGGGAACTGTGCCAGATCCAGAGAGAAAGGTTGGCCATTCAGCTGATCCCAATGATCCTACATTGCTTACCTACAGGCAAAGCTATGGCGGGTTCTGGAACTGCTGGAAGGATGAGCTAAGTAAGAGAGACTATAATCTGCTTGATGAGATCCTGCCGACGAGAGTGAAATCCGTCCGAGAATGGATGGAAAAGACGGGATACACTGGGGAAGCAAAGTCGGTCTTAAAAGATTACAGAGATAGAACTGTGGTGAGAAAAGTTAGCAATATGCCATAGAGTATATTATGGCTTTAAATTTCATCGCTTACCTCTGGATAAAATATACAGCATATCTAACTTAGCCAACATATTGATATCCAGGGTTCAGCGATTAAGGTATGCATCATACCGTTGGAGGAGCTCATCCCACTTTCCCTGAAACAAGATGGGTGATGGAGCCTGTGGCGTAGCTTCAGCGTGCGAGGATGAACCTGCCTGAGGTGCCTGGATATTGCCTGAACACTGACCACATTTATTTGTAGGTGTCTTTGTCTTCGCTGCAGCATCACCATTGATAAGAAAAAGGCGTAACCGCCGAT
This sequence comes from Trichoderma camerunense, assembly GCF_050948025.1. Classification (NCBI taxonomy): domain Eukaryota; kingdom Fungi; phylum Ascomycota; class Sordariomycetes; order Hypocreales; family Hypocreaceae; genus Trichoderma; species Trichoderma camerunense. Next base: position 975,154 of record NW_028145359.1, on the reverse strand, counting down.
TTAGGAGGCGTCTGCCGCCATTTAAAGTGTCTTCGTTACTTTGCATATGCAGCAGGCGTATGCCCAGTAAAATCAAGTAAAAGTGTACACGTGTATGCTTAGATGCGGCGAGATATTAATTAAACCCCATTTACATGATGTGGAGTGAGTTCATTCGTTTAAATGTTGAGGGGTAGACGAGGCTGGGCATCAACACTGCTGGGTATTAACAATATCCTAAAGTCCTAAGTTTTTATCGGTACTGATTCTTTACGTGTTTGGAAACATTTATTTAAGCATAAAAGCGAGACCATAATCCTCCAATTTTACATCGAACTAATCGTTTTTCCAAGTTTAAAGATACAGCCAACCAAAACATGTCCAACACAACCAATGCTCTTGAGGCTGGTATTGAATCTTTGGGGCTTGAACAACCCAAGGATTCGGAACCATATAGCCTGAAAAAAGATCTCGACCAGCCTACAACAGAAGAGGAAGCTAGTGAATCGGAGTCAGATAGCGAGGATGGCTATTACAAGCCGTCTATAACAAAGGAGGACAAAAATTCTAACGTCGTATATTCCGTTGAATATCTAGACAAGGGCGGTACAATTATCACGAGACAACCATGGAAGGGACCATTCGATCTTGCTGAGGCCCGAAAGGGTGTTAAGCAGAAGCAAATTCCTGTCTTCGAGATTGTAGCCGTCCTGGAGACGTCCTTGCGACCAGAGAGATATTATTCCGAGTGGGAAGTGCGAAATATCTTGAAGCAAGGAATTTTAGAGAATCCAGACATCAAAGTTCTTCAGAATCGGACAAAGCTTATCATCAATTCGGTTGAACTCATGACGGTAATGCGACGCATAGTCAAATACTATTCAATTGACTTCGAGGCCCCTATAGTTGAAATAATGGAACCATACATGTTTATCGGACATTACCTGGAAGATTTCCGGCGATATCTGAAGTTGAACCAAAAAGATTCTCAAACAATCGGAATACAGCATCTCAGACTTCTGCTCGATATATACTACCATTCTGGCCATCAAAAAAAAGTCGAAGAAGAACAGATTCGACATTCTCAGCTTACCTGTACCTGTGAAACGCTCTGGCTTCTATATAAGCCTGGCACTACAGTTTACTGTGAGACAAATGGCAAGATTCAGGCTTACGTTATACGATCTGTTCGCGCCCGGGTGAATCGAAACCCTTTAAACAATGAACTGAAAAGTTCCTATGAAGTGAAATTGTGGAATTTGCAGTTCGATGGTCGGTTTGTTGGGCGATGTTCTAAGACTATTGAAATCGCAAACTTTGAAGGCGAACGAAAAATTAGCTCTCTTAAGATCATACCGTGCGACTTTATTGACCGGCAAGATGACGGTATAACTCGAAAAACTCTCGAAGACGAAGGTGAGAAGTGGTTCAAACTTCTTCACGGGAGACAGATGGATTACGCCGGAGAGCTATTAGATGCCGGCGGAAAAGAGGTGTGTACCCACATGTTGATAAAATATTCAGTGTCTAACACATGTACTGCCAGTTTCATGGTCGTGTATATGTTGATAGTACATCATACTACGACTTACACAAAAAAGATAAGCCAGATATCTATAATGCGGATGGTACAGATGTAAGTGACGATAGTTCGTCAGATTACAATGATGATATTTCATCAGACTACGATGATGATGTTTCATCAGACTACGATGATGATGTTTCATCAGACTACGATGATGATGTTTCATCAGACTACGATGACGAATATATGCCAGATATCTATGATACTAATGGTATGTGTAAGAATCTACCTCACTGTGGGTGTGAAAAGTGTCATGGGCTACGACCACACCCTACTGAAGACTTCCTATGGGCATGTTACGACATCATTGATCCAGTGAAAGAATCAAGCCTTGAACTTCAAGGATCTGATAAGATGTCACGACATCGATATCTTCTCTGTGATAGAAGATTATTTGGCTTTGATTTGAAGTCAAGAAACTGGAGTATGTCTTATTTCTCACTATTGAACAGTGCTTGTTGCAACTGGGGATTTGTTATTAACATTGGTGCCTGTAGTGAATCTTGACGTCGCTCATTGCAAGTTACCTAATATCAACGAGAAGGCAATTGATACATTAGTAATGCCACTTGAACGGAAGAACATGATCAAAGCTTTAATCCAACGATTTACAAATGAAACGCCTGAGAAAGGCCGCTGGGCAGCGGATTTTATTGAAAACAAAGGAGAAGGCCAAATATTCTTGCTTCACGGCAGCCCTGGTGTTGGTAAAACATTTGTAAGTGGTTATTTATCAATTTTTGAGTCCGATTAGAGTCTGGTGGCTACTGTTCTAGAAACTAAATGATGAATATCAGACTGCCGGTAAGTTGATATACACCCCCTATCGTTCCTCTATAAGATAGAATATTAATGTTTTAATGGTATTAGAGTGCATTGCAGAGCACACAAGACGTCCTCTGATGTCACTTGCTTGTGGAGATATCGGCATCGATGAAAACAAGATGGAGACTCAGCTTATGAAATGGTTTAAGCTAGCAGAAAAGTGGAGCGCCGTTTTGCTCATTGATGAAGCTGATGTATTTCTCGAACAACGACATGTTGCGGATATCAAACGAAACAGTCTTGTGTCTGGTGAGTAGAAAAAGCTAACTGGGTATTCGCATTACATTATATTCTTTACTAAACAGAGAGTCTAGTTTTCCTTCGAGTCATTGAGTACTACCGCGGCATTATGTTCCTCACTACTAACCGTGTCAGCCAATTCGATGACGCTTTCATATCTCGTATCCACGTTATCATCTATTATGACAAATTGAGCTCTGATTATCAAAAGAAAATATGGAAGCAGTTTTTTGATAAACTCACCAATGATCGCCCAGACTTCTTGATAAGCGAGGAAGCGAAGAACTTTATTCTACACGATACAAGAATCACTAATATTGGATGGAACGGTCGGGAAATACGCAATGGTACATCCTTCTACAAATTTCTTTTCATCTTTTGTTACTTGTCCTAAGATGTGAAACATTAACATACATTCTACACAGCTTTTCAAACAGCCGTAGCTCTTGCGCATTACAGGTTCTTGCAGAAACCTGACAAGACTGAAGAAGATGGACCAACGCTGGAACAGCGTGACATTGAGCAAGTGTCTCACATGATACATGAATTCAAATCGTATTTAACAAACGTACGTGGAATTGATGAAGATAGAGGCGCTTTCACTCAGGATTATGGGACCGATTGATATAAGAACAGCATTGTACTACATAACGTGAACACATGTAGCTATCAAAATAAACTGAGAAAAAATGAATATCAGAAGTCTTGTGAAATGTTAACGTTGGAATTTTATGTGCAGTTACTTCACCAATTTATGCTTTTGCCAGCTTTTCCTATTTCCATTTGTCTGCTTTTTGACGTGCTGTATCTGCGACGATTGGCCTCGACAGTCTGTTGAAAAAATCATCGACCTTCCAAATACAAACCAAACTACAACGAAGCTATTCAGAAGCTTCACTTTGTTACCTAAAACAATCGACAATCAAAACCAATTGCTATATCAAATTACCAAGAGCAAGTATGTAACCAATTATAAGCGTCGTGAAAGATCCAGAGAAGAGGGGTTCTATAAGCAAGTGATTTATTGTGGAGTGAAAATTGGTTATTAGGAAAAAGATGAAAAACATATAACATTTTAAAGAATCTTCCAAGAGACATTTTGTACCTCTGGCAGTACTATCTCATCAGGGCAAGAAGCATAAAAATTCCCGATCTTGACTAACCTTTGAGACGTTCCACCTACGCTCTCCTCCTCTCCTGCTGTTCTTTTTGTATCCTTCTTCATGCACCGAACAACAATCCCCTGGATAGCATGTCCCTTTTGGCTCAACATTCTTTTGTCGGCATTTTCGTCCACCTTAAAGACGGCTCCCCAGCTGGAGGTGGGGTTTTGAGTCATTGTCGGCTGTTGACATGGACCATGCATGACAACTACCATATGAACCTCAGACTTCCTTGCCGCCGTCCATTCGTGCATATCAACCCTTCGCATATGCCCTTCCGGGCAGCCTATAGTGCGATAAGTAAATCCCCAGAAAAAGCAAGGCAGCACCTCTGGCGATTTTATGATACCGTTTAGCGCGCTGGACGATAGGACGCAGGCCTGCTTTATTGTGACCTTGCCGGAGGTACTGATTTTCCATGAGCGGACAGAAATATGCGTCTTCATCTCTAGACTTCTATTCATACTCCAAGGGATGCGATAGTATCGATGACCTATCTCGCTAAATGGCAGCAGTGAGCCATTTAGTGTAGGCCTAGGAAGCGTAGGATGAGCTTCATAGAGCTTCATTATTGGGTACCCGTTCAAGCCCGATTCGTGAGCTGTGATCTGCAAACGGTCATGCGCATCGGCATGAGGTACCTTAGCGAATAACGCGAAAAAAGTCCCTGGTATCCGCTCGCGCACTTCAGATATGAAAGATTTGGGATATTTTCCCAAAATTAAATTGGTTTCAAGATCCCGCTTCTGGGTAGTTTTACGCCTCCGCTCCTTCTCATACCACTTTTTTACGCCAATGGCGGACATGATGGCTTCGGCCCTCCTCTCCTGGCAATATCTGCGATCTCCAAGACGAAGGATATCGGTTATAGAAAGTTCGAGAAGGTCGTCTAAACCAGTAATAGAGCTCCAGAGAGCGAACTCCATCATTGCAGGCTTGAATCGTTCGTCATTCTTGATTTGTTTCGCCATCGCTGGAGTAGTGAGAATGCCTAAGATTCCATTCAGTGGAATTGGCTCATTTTCATTAACGGTAAGAATGTTCCAATTGGATGTCGCAAGCCACATATCGGGCCTTAAACAGACCTCTTGAAGAGTCCAAAGAGAAGTAAACCAGCCAGTAGGCATATGTAATTCCGAGTTGCCACTTGATTGTGCGTATATGACGCCGTCTTTAGAATTATTTTGATTATTTTCTCCTGTTGATTTATCCCCTAATAATCCCGTTTTCTTACCGACCATTGTACTTAATATCGTCTCTATAGAGCTTGAGTAATCCTGGTAGACTGAATCATCGGCATTGGATAAGACTTTCGTCAAAGAGAAGAGTTCACATAAGGCCCCGAGACAAGAGAGATCGTCGACATCATGGAGCCAGGCTATAGCCGCTTTAGCATTGCGGAAAATGGGCCCTTGTCTTGCAATTTCCCTTTCCTGTATCTGATGCCATTTTGCTAAGTCTGCTGCGTGCAGTTGATCCCAATCTTTTTCTGGGGGCACTTGCGGGATACATAAAAGGTCTAACCAGACGTATTCAATAGATATATCTTTTTTTGCGGATTTGAGTCGGACCAGCATATCGGGAATTTCTTTGACGTCAAACTTATCATTTTGTGGAATTGAGAGTCCAAGTCCCCCCTCGATTAAAATCTGGTCATTTGTTCTCTGCCATCGTCCCCAGGTGTGACTGATGGCGATATAGGCAGGGTGCTTATCCTCAAGCTTCAGTGTACAGACGATGCGACGACTTTCAATATCCCATAAATACACTGGCCACCCATCCAATTTATCTGTCCCAGTATCGTCCCTATATGGCTGTTGAGAACTCGTTGATGTACTAGGGTAGAGCCATGGACAAGCCCGAATTAAGGGCCCCCGGCTCAGAGTTCGAGGATATGAAAGATCTGATGCTTCGACTGAGCAGATCCAAGGAAATTCATTATTCTCTTCTGATAGGTCTTTCCCTTCCGATAGTTTGTGGAGTGACAGCTCTGAAAGTGGAGGTCCAAAACAGTATGATGCCACTTGAAAGGAGTACGCTTCACAGGCAGCATTCCGCCTAGCAATGTCTAACATTTGTATATGGCAAATGTCTTCGATTGGAAAAGCCCTGGGAGTAAGAAATTCGAGAATAAAGAGACGGCACAGTGCATTATTATAGGAAGAACACTTGAATTTGTTGTCTTCAGCAGCTGAAGTGTCGCTTAATGTAAGTGTTTTCCTGTGTCGCTTAATGCAAGCCCATAAGTCTCTACGGCTTGGTTCAATGCCTGTAGTGCAGTCCTTTTCTTTCTCAAGAGTTTCAGATAGTTTGATGAGTGAATCCAGCTCCGATAGCGATATTGAGGGATGCTGAAAGCTTGCCATTAACCAGTCGTAAAGTAGTTGATATGAGTATCGCTGATTCCAGCTCAAAACCTTATCTGCGTTGCCCAAGGCAATCACATGCTGAAGACGATACCAATTCGTTAAAGCTTGTATAATAGCCGCGTCCACATCACCGCTGAGGACAATTTGTATCATCATAAGTCTGGATTCTAGAACTCGTGCGGTGGCCGGAACGGTTCCTTTAGTTTCCACTGGCCCGAAGCAATCTTCTGCTACGGTTCCTAAACAACGTTTGGCTGGCTGGTCACCTAGCCGAGAAGAATATAAAGTGTCGCCAACTATCGAAAAGGGACGTGATATTTCCGGTATTGGTTCGGAAGCTGAGATGGCCGCCATCGTAACTGAAGTGTTACCGGAAGCCATTATGTTATAGATGCTTTGGCGTCTGACTTGAGAATTTAAGGTAATGCTAAGGAGAGGGAGAGACTTATGTAGAAGAGAGTGAGTAAGAACAAGAGTGGAATAGAAGAGAAATAATTGTCACATTATATAGACAACTAACAGCAAAAAGTTAAATGCACTCCTTTGGGACATTTATATATATATAATTTAGCTAATTGTATATGTATATCTATATAATAGCCCAATTCAATCAATTGCAGCATCGCTGCAACTTGTCTTACTCTTAATCCGATACACCGAGAATATATAAACAATATCAGTTGTAATAAAAAATTCAATATTGCACGAATCAACCACCGAGCCAATAGTAGCGTGCATTTAATTTAAATATTAGGCTCTTGATAATAAATTAATTACTAAGCTAATAGTAGCCGAATATATATTAAGCCACGTAGTATATCTTTTATGGTTACGTGGTTATATTAAGCCACGTAGCATATCTTTTATGGCTACGTGGTTATATTAAGCCACGTAGCATATCTTTTATGGCTACGTGGTTATATTAAGCCACGTAGCGCTGCTGTGCATCTAACTCTGCATTAGGCCTTTGATAATAAATTAACTCTGAGATAATAGTAGCCATACATATATATTAAGCCAAGCAGCATATCTTTTATTGTTGTGTGATTATAATATGCCACGTAGCATGGCTGTGCATTTAATTTAACACTGGGCTCCAGGCAACTTTCCAGAGAAATTTCTAGGAAGAAAAACGTTACATGGCTTATTGTTGCGCACTTGAGACATATCCAGCGTTGAATGCGACCTTGAGCAACATACTGGGAAGGGGCAATTTTACTAAAATGTTATGTTCTGACTTGTATAGCTCCTATTAACCTCAACAGATATCCATATAAATAAATAGTCTTTATCAGTACCATTTCTCCCCTCTTTTCTTTAGATAAAAAAAAGCAAGAACGCAAAAACCAGCTTCTTACCATACATCTCTATACTTATACTTTTTTCTATACCAGAATCACCCTTCTGGCTATCAGGCTACTTAATTAATAGCCATCTATTCTTATTTTCTTCTGTTTTATCCACCCCTGAAGAAATTTTTTCTCTTCTGTATTTCCAAATGGATACCCCGCTACTTCCTGACAATTGGGGTTCGCTTAAATTCATGCCTCGGCACTTACATGACAAACTGCCAACGGGTGCACTGGGGAAAATAGTTGAAAATATGTACCAATTCAAGGCAGATGAGCGAAGAGAGACTGGGGGTCTCCCTGTTATTCGCGCATTGAGCAATTGGTACCGCCTTCAAAGGGTTATCTATCTCTTTGGGTATGATTACCTTAGTAGGGAGCAGCAGAACTCATACTGTCTACTCTTCGACTGGTGGACATCAGCATTGCAGCACCCTATGGAGACTTTTAAATATTTAAAACTCTTTATTGGGTTGTCGCCCACTCTTGTAAAAGAATGGCAAGAGAAAAAGTTTTTACAAGCCCCCTCGACGCTATGGTTTTACATTTGCGCACACCTGAGCATGCTCAATTCGGATGGACGTCTGGGGGATTCTGACCTTTTAAATCCTGAAAGTATAAATACCTACAATCAAGCAATGCTTCAACTTTTCATTGCCGAGTTTGCCTATCTCAGACCCGAAGATGAGGACAATGATAATTTCGACCTTATCCTGAAAATTCTTACTTTCAATCTTGCCAATTACAAATCGGAAGATGTGAAATTCGATATTAATTTAAAAATATGTCGCCGCAATGCCGCCATTCAATCATACTGTCGAATGGCAGGCATTGAGTGCTTGCGAAAAGATATGCCGAGCCTGCGCATCCCATCTGTTAAGCTACTCGAACCAGAACATCACGCCTTCTCTGTCAAAACTTCCATGCCAAAATTCCTTCGTGGATTTGATCGTGGACCCCTCATACCGGCATGTACTTGGCTCCCTAGTCCGTACATGAGCAGATATGAAGATAGTGAAGATGAAGATGATGAGATTTATGAGCATTATGAGGAGGTGAAAGAAGAAGAAAAGAAAGAAGAAGAGAAGGAAGAAGTGAAAGAAGAAGTGAAAGAAGAAGAAGTGAAAGAAGAAGAAGAGAAAGAAGAAGAAGAGAAAGAAGAAGAAGAGAAAGAAGAAGAAGTGAAAGAAGAAGAAGAGAAAGAAGAAGAAGAGAAAGAAGAAGAAGAGAAAGAAGAAGAAGAGAAAGAAGAAGAAGAGAAAGAAGAAGAAGAGAAAGAAGTAGTGAAAGAAAATGAGAAAGAAAAGAGACAACATCGAGGTAGTATCAGCCAGGAAAATGAAGAGGAAAGACAAAAGGAAAGAGAAAAAATGTCAAATTTCGACCGCCTTGGCGGTTGGCCTGAATATTTATGGGATTTGGAAAACTCTCACATTGTTTATACACGCAGGCTAGGCTATCCTCGACCAAGTTACACAACAATTAGCCATACATGGGGCCGTAGTGTATTACCTGGCCCTGGACGCGAAATCCCAGGCGGATTTCCATACCCGATCCATCCTAACAGTGCTTTTGAACCCAGTACACTTCCTGGTACTTTAAAAATACTGCAAGGCAAAATCTCGTCATCTTTCTTATGGATTGATATTCTCTGTATTCCGCAAGGAGATGAAGAATACATGAGTGAAGATGATAAAAAGCTTAGGTTGCGGGAAATTGGAAGGCAGCGTGAGATTTTTGAAAATGCCACATCATCAATCGCGTGGTTACATGATGTCGACGACCTCTCCTGTTTGGCAGAAGTCTTCCGTTGGCTTTGCGTTTCCATCTTCGAGGTTAAAGGTGACATAGAAGATGCCCGCATCCGAGATCGAGTGGGAAAACGACTCTTGAAGAGAATCAATAATCAACGGACCGGCCTTGTGAAGCGGTGGAAAGGTGCGACTAAAGACGAACTTGCGGTTGCTGACGAGCCAGATGGAGATGAAGGATTTACAGTAGGAAGCTCTTGGTTTAATTCCCTTTGGACGTTACAGGAGCTTTGCTTAAGACCTGATATGTACCTGGCAACTTCAAGCCTGGACATTATGTCACTTAAGACGACAAGGCAACCCATTCCATTAAATGGGCTCGTTTGCGTCTACAACCAGTTTATGTCTATAGGGAAACTTGACGAAAAAACTCCTCTTGCCGTGCAAGATATATCAAACTGGCATCGATGCACACACCTGGGCCAATTACTGGATTTTACACGAATCGACATACTCAAAATTGGAGCCAACCGCTATTGCAAAGAAAGAAGAGCCGAGGCTATCATGTCAGCAATTGGTGCAACATCTTGGTTTGAAAACACTCTGTTGAATACTGAAAACAAAACTTGGAGAAGCCTTTCTACCGGTTATCACCCAGAATTTATCCAAGAGATGCGCAACCTAGCATTGCAAGAGCCAATGATAACACTGAGTGCAGGGCCAGACGCGAAAGATGAATCACGATATGATGTTCGCGTCACAGCAGGGGACGAAAAAAATCCAAATGTATTGTCTCTACAATCTCATGGACTGTCAAGCACCCAAAAGTTTTTAGATAGCCTACTTATAGATGCCTTTTGTTAACGCATTCACGTAGCCAATAGATATACCTAAGTATGACGACTGTGATGCATTTATATTTATTCTGAAATTTTATCATATCAGCCTAGTGCTACAGCAACTTATGTTATATATATATATATATAGTAAGCCGCCTGTTTCCCCTTTGGCGGGCTTCAAATGTCCCCTGTATATATGCATGTAGATGCATACAGCAGAGTTGCGCGTGATCTCTTATTGCAATAATTGCAACACTGTATTTTGGAAACGCGTCGAGCCGTATACCATAAGTATTACGCAAAGCATGTATGAGATAGCATGCATCGATTGCTTTATAACATGAATGGAACCATTGTAGGCTGCAAATATGCGATGTGAGCCCGTTTAGCCAATGAATACACTAGTACTGGTGGATGCATATGTCGACATCCTGAGCTAAGCAGAAAGTAGGAATAATGATGCACATGCCCAACAGATCATAGCACGACTTAGCTTTATGAGTACATATGTTGTTATCGTAAGGCATACACTTCATGCATGCAGAGCCACGCTTTCAACCCAACTCGCTAAGCCCAGCTTGTACAGACTAATAACAAATATAGTCGTCAGAGTCTAGAGACAAGATGTATCAATGAACCAATAATGCGTTGCAAGTCTCATCAGAAGGAGCGAAATATAGAGCCTCTTACTTTTATCGTTTTACTTGGCGGAAGCTAGGCATTATGCGTGAGAGACGAATGAAACGATGGAGGGTTGCCCAGCCTCCTGCATGGTAACATTCTTACACATGTCTCCTTTTTACTGGATATCTGGCCGTTCCATGTGACTTGTCATGCATGAGAAATTTGGGATGAATTATGAGAGTCCAGGAGGCGCAAGATTTGAATACTAGTCACCCGGTACATCAATGTCGCTGGCCTTCCAACAGGGGACATGTGTAATGTCATGCGTATTATTATGCTCTTCGTCCCTGCATTATATGACAGAATATAAGAGAGAGAGAGAGAGAGAGAGCAGCCTGCTGAGCAGCTTATGTAGCGAAACCCTTCAGCCAGGCCATATTCGACTTTCTCACTGTTGAAAGCCTCTGGGCATAATCAATCCTAGATAATTCGACTCTCAAGGCAAGAAATCCCAGCGGCGTCCAGTGGCTATCATATACCCAATCAACGTCTGAACCCTCAGAATGTGACCAAAGTATGTGGTTGCATTTACCACCCATGCACGATCCCTCGCTTTTATCTCAGGGCTCTACTTACCATTTATACACATGTGCCAAGTAGCAAGAAGCTAGAAAGCTTCTAGTTCGGAAGTTGTTCGAAAATTGTTGCGTATAGAAGGGGTGAAAAGCACCAGATAGGTTCTAAATATTCGTTTATTGTTGAATCGCAATCAGATAATGCCAACATAACTCCTTCTAATTTCACATGAATGAAAGTAAATCAGCTCTTTTATAGATAAAGATAGTTAATAGCGATGCAATTTCAACGAGCCTGAAGTGGCACCTCTCCTGCTTCTTATCAAACTAAGCTTTCATAAAAATGGCATCTTAATACACAGCACAATAACCTCTCACATCGCAAGTTTCTTTCACCCCATATCTTGAGCCCTAGTCGCCGTTATTGCGAGTTTCTATTCCAATTTCCCCATATTCCCCCTTTGGTTCGGTTCTGTCCAACACGTTGGTGTCAAAGGAGCCGTCGCTACCCCAGCTAGCAGATATCATTCTTCTTCCTGGCATACTGTTTTGTAGACTGAATGTAGTCTGGCCACTGCAATTGTATAAGAAGTGAAAGAGTAGGAGGAAAATAAACAGGAAGAAGAGGGTAATGGAATGGGTGTACGCATTAAGCTGTTAGCGTTACCTATTCGTTTTCAAACTTGGGAAAGTGAGCAAGCTTAATATTTTACATTTACGGAGGTACAAATGAGTACAATCGCGGTAAATAGGCAGTTACGGCCCAAAGAGGGGTATTTTACAATTCAAATGGGATAACGGTCGGTGAAACTGGCATTCCATAGGTACAATTCCAGAGCCAAGAGGGCCGGAATGTCACTCAAACGTCCACATTAGCTGAACGGTTTGTTCGACAAGGATTTTGTAGAACATAGACTACATATGTCGTCAGCCGCATATGCTGGGGTTTTTAGTGTCTGATGCCTCCTGCGCCTCGTAGCTGATTCCTTTCCTCTTGTTGGCTATTAATTGCCCAACGATGGAATGTACATGTGTCTACACACAACTTCATCTCACGCCTCCGTGCTCTAAGCAGGTTTACTCCGCCCTCCTTATCAGGCAGGATTAACACATCCAACCGCTAGGCAACTGTGAGGCGAACCTGGGAGGTAAGACCACTTATGCATATGCATATACCTGTTTTCATATTCCGCCTAAAAAGGCAGACTCCAAGGCTGTCCTATAAAATACATTATATATGAGTCCCTCCCAACCCGACAAAACTTTTCCATTGGTTATCATCTCGCAAATATCATCAAATAGTAATTGGACACGACATTTGTTACACAATAACACAGACATGGAGCGCACACCCGTCAATTCTTGGAATTCTCTCCATCACCAAACCCCTCTCATGTCCACAAACTCACCCTTTTTCTTCCCTTCTAGCTCACCGCATCTCATCAGAATGGCCAATTCTGACACAGGCGTCTTTGGTGCTGTAGGTGCTGTTCTCGGCTATGTCGGTGCTGAAGCAGCTACTCTACAAATATTCGAGCGCCTGTTGTGGCCCCAACGAGCCTACGCAAATGCTACACTAAAATCGATGCCCATGTTAGCTTTATTGATGCCCATGGGTGGGCCACTGCACAGCGCAGCGCTCAAAGCCCTTGATGTCATGTTCACCCATGGCTTGTTCAAGGGGGCACGCGTTGGCCACATGCTGGGAACTGCTTTTTTCCCCGACCCAAACTGGACCTACACCTCTTGGGCGAGCAACGGCCAAAAGATCAAAACGGAGCCGGTGCGTAACTGCCTCTGGGTCCGCGCGCTGAGCTATGTTCCAATTCCCATGCTCAGCTCTGAGGCGGAAGAACCGAATGCTGGAAAGATTCGAGCCAAGGTGGCTGTCAGTCATTTGACCTTCGCCAAAGCGACAAAATATGATATCAACTCCACGATGCCCTTTGTTAAAGCAGACATCGGCAGGCCGACACTACGGGTCTTTCTAGCGGTATTTACAACAGAACTGTCGGCTGTGCTTGTAGCCACTGGTACAGCTGTTTATTACAAGTCGTTCTGGGCACTATGGTGGCTCGCTCCTCTGCTGCTTCGCCTTGTCAGCGCCCTGTTTGCAATAGACCGGAAGCCTCTCGTATCTCTGAAGCTTCCACCACCGGATGACCCTACGTGTGATTTTGAGATTCACTGTCCCCAGTACGAAGGAAACTTTATGCTTCTCACAGGCCCAAAGTCTGTCACTGAACAGTTTTTCGTCCATTATGGACACCCAGAACGAAATCGGTTCCTCGAAACAATACAGCTCGCAATGGTGGTTCTTTTTGGTTCCCTTTTTCCTCTTGGCTTGTTCTTCTCGGTGATGTGGATGCCAATAGGGATCCAGAAAGTCTGGCTATGTTATCAATTCTACTGTGGCCTCGCCATGATCGTCATGCGTTACAGCCATGGCGACAGCGGCACTTCTACGGAAGCTATGATTGCTGAAAATTTTAGAAAACAAGAAATTGAGCCCACAGTGATTGGTGAAAAGAAAGAAGCTGCGATCCTCTTTGGCATCACTCGAGAAGGCGATGAAACGATGAAAGTCATATTTGTGCCAAGCTACCATAATCGGTTCATGGAGGGACAAGAATGTATGAACACACTCTTAGGACGCAACCCTTGAAATCAGTTTGGTTATATGATGTATCCCAATGGATGCTAAAAATATGGTGGTATAAAGTGCTATAGAGCACTTTTAAATGTACTGAACTTGAGAAGATTGAAGAGAAAAGAGAATCCATATTCCATAATCATGGATAGATACCTAAGCATCTAGTTATTGTCAAATTATCCCCTTTAGCCTCAACGAGACCTTGTACAGTACATCTATGTAGTGTCTCAATGGTTCCGAATCGGTTGTTTCAAACTCATCACCAGCATATCGCAGGCGTGAAGAGGATAGCCACACCCATGTCATGAGATCAAATTTGCACCCGAGAGCTATTGCTTCAGCTTCTGTATTGCCACAAATGCGTTTGATCAGGCCGGTGATCTTTTCGCTGCTGTTCGCTTCATTGCGGTCGCTGAGGCCGTCTTTGGCGTCGTGATGATGCCCATGTTCGCTTCGATGTCCATGTTGATGTTCATGATCACGGCTTGTACGTGTGCTTCTGGTGGCGATTTAATTTGCCCAACGGTATCTAAGAGCAAAGGTACCAATAAGCATAACTAACCCAAGAGAGCAAAAGAGCACATAAACAAGTTTTCTCTCTCGATAGAAGTCAATTGCGCATTTACCGTTCCGTTCTTTTGGACGTGGTGATATCTTGTCGTCCTCTTGCGCGTTCGAAATATTAGATCTACGAGCTTTCTCATATTTAACTTTCCGAGGAGGAAACATGTCGTTAAAAATTGCAAATAGAATGGGAAGTTTTTAAGCAGATGACTTGGGTAGTATCAATTGGAAGAAGATTGCTCATTATCACGGCATTCAGTCAAGAAGTCATCCGGGGGGTCATCTTCAGTATACCCCATGTCAATCCATTCGAGACCACTAGACGCATCAACCCTGAAATCTCGATCAAACCGCGCCTCGTCCCAGATAATCTCACGCACACAATGTCTAAAAACATCATGATTTGCAACGTATCGAAACACATTGATATCTATGCGATTGGCGCTTATGAACACTCTGTCGAGAGGCAGAGGGATAACCGAAAGTGACTTGCAAGCAAGACGCAGTCTTTTGACATCGCGGCCCGTTAGGTAGGTTGCAATCTGGTCCCAGAGCTCTTTGGGTAGGTCGGGTAGGGTCATTGATACCGCAGACTGTAATAGCAGAGCAATTTTATGGCTGATAAGTAAAGCGGCGCCAGGAAATTAACGATATAAGAGACAGATTCTCATACGGATCAACACAGCAGGCGGATGTTTTAAAGAAGGGAGAACAATTTGAAAGCGGATACCCTTCGGTCTCTTATGTGACCAGTGTAAGCTTGCATCCTTGCACTTCCGGATCGTTTACATGGATAAAGAAGCTCTTGATTGGTTTGGTCTTGTTTCTTACCAAGTGAAGATCATGTACTCCGTAGGCAGCACTACATCCACCCGCGTGCCATTGGCTGATGATGCATCGTGACACATACACCTCTGGCTTTGGATGGTGCCTAGCGGGAGAAGCGCAAACAAGAGATAGTGACAAGAATCATGATATCATAAATGTTTTTAAGGGTACAACAAGATGAAAGATAGAATGTCACTTACTGCGATAGGATATAGTTATAGGGAGTACACTGAGATGTCCATTGTCACCAGAGTCTTGCTTTTCTGTAGGTAGATATGTAACTTCAATGTTACAGAAAGTGAGAGGCCGCATTGGACTAAAAAGAACCCCCCTTGGGGCACTAGGCAATCAGTCCATGCTATAATTCTCCGCCCGCCGTCTCCATTTGTCCCACTACAGATAGTACATGTAGTCAACACAGCAAGCCGGCATCCCTTTAACAAATACCAACGAGCCCAGGCTCTCTGCTCGCAGCCATTGCTCGCTTCTCCACGACAATGCAATTGTCATCGAGTGCTTGAAATGGCGGTCTCGCAGCCAGCACAGCCCTTCAAGCCTTGACGGAGTGACATGAGACCCAGAAACTGAAGCCTTTCCGCGACGACCAACCTACGACGGGCCGTCCAGATTGCCCTCCTCCAGACGATCCGAGCCGCCGTCGGAACCTCAGCGGAGCCCGTATACCTCAAGAAGGAGACGAAAACGTGGAAAGACGCCGTCCGAAGCCTCTATTTCTTCTCCAGGAAGCAAGGAATTTTACTGGCAGACCTTGCTTTCTCCTTGACATATGGAGTGGAATCGCTTTCTTTACGATGGATCTGCAGCCGACTTTTGCGATGGATTTTGACGCGAGCTTGACTACATGATACCCGGGTTAGGTCACGAATGACACCCAAGCGATTAAATTCTGCAGTCGATGTGCGCGACGGATCAAATAGATGCTCAATCTCACCATTGTCAATTTGACAATATCATCATCGCAAGCTTAGAGAAATCTGTATGTCACTGTGTCATGGTGTCTTTGGCAAATGCAGTTGATGCAATTCTATTGGTATATGTACGTTTTACTTTTCTTTTTACTTCTATAAGGCTCTTGGCCAATGCTCATGGGTATTCATCTCGTTAAATATCATGTCCTCGTCGCGTCCGAATTTACAGCTTGATGACGGGGGTGTGGGCAGCAGCCTTCTCGTCCTCGGTGTTGAACAGGTTAACGTTCCACTTGGGGTTGTAGTTGAAGGGAACGTTGAAGCGGTAAGGGGTCTCGCCAAGCTTGTTCAGCGCAGCGATAGCCTCGTCGTCCAGGTCAACCTCCTGGAAGTTCTCGGCAATGCGAGCCTTGGTGACGGACTTGGGGATGACGGTGTGGCCGCCAATCTGGGACCAGGCGAGGATGACCTGGGCGGGGGTGACGGGCTTGCCCTGCTTCTTGGCCAGGTTCTCGGCGACGGCCTTGACCTCGTCGGAGTTGACGAGCAGAGGGAGGCCCTTGGTGTTGTTGCCAAAGGCGGAGTAGGCGGTGATGATGATGCCCTTCTCGGCGCAGTACTTGATCAGGGCAGGGTCGGGGAGACGAGGGTGGCGCTCGATCTGGTTGGCGGCAGGGACGACGCCGGTGGCAGAGATAACGGCCTCGAGCTGTATTTTGATGTTAGTTATCTGATTGTGGATTGTAGGGGTTCTGAGGTGAGTGAAAGACATACGTGCTCAATGGTAAAGTTGGAGACACCGACTGCGCGGGCCTTGGACTTGGGGAGCTCGGTCATGGCCTTCCAGGTCTGGACGATGGAGACGTTGCGGTTGAGGAGAGACTCGGAGCCGTCAGCGGCCTTGGGGAAAAGGTTGGCGCCAGGGGCAAAGGCAACGGGCCAGTGGATGAGGTAGAGCTGTGAAATCCAGTTAGCTACTACTATTGCTGCTTGTTTCGCTCGCATTCGTTCGATTTTGTCTCAGTGACATCGAATGGAGCTTGATTGAGCTAGATCTGGTTTACATACGTCGAGGTACTCGAGGCCGAGCTCGGCAAGGGTGTCGTCCAGGGCAGGAGCAACATCCTCGGGGTTGTGAGCGTTGTTCCACAGCTTGGAGGTGATGAAGATGTCCTCGCGCTTCAGGCCGGGGACCTCAGCAAGGGCCTTCTTGATGCCCTCGCCAACCTCCTTCTGGTTGCCGTAGACCTTGGCAAGGTCGAGGTGGCGGTAGCCAATCTTGAGAGCCTCATAGACACCAGCGCCAACCTCGCCGGGGGCGGCCTGCCAGGTGCCGTAGCCGATCTGGGGGATCTTGGCGCCGGTGTTGAGGGTGACGGTTCGTCCGGAAGACATGTTTGCGGTGATGCTGAAGGATCGAGAAAACGAGTTGTAAGTCGAACGGGTGAGATTGATGCGAGTTGAGGAGGAGAGAGATGATGAGATGGAGAGGAAAGAAGGCCGAGTCAAGAGACGAAGGGCAGCCATTTTATTTATGGAGGGAGAGGTACGAGATACACTATGGCGTACACTATGCTACCCAACGCCAACACATTACGACACTGACACAGAAACTTTGAGACTACTGGGGAAGCTTGGATCATATCGATCGACTAAGGCCATCTATCCAACTCCATCCATTGCATTCTGTGGGGAATGTCGGAGTTTATGCATCGTGAGAAGGGCCGTCGTGGGAGGCTTGCCGCGGCGTCTGTTGCCAATTTTTTTGTCTCCATTATAAATCAGGGCACGTTGGGGCGAGTCATGGCAAGCGATCAACAACAGTTACAAGTGGCGATTGGGTGTTGAGACAAAATAAATATGTCACTGTATGTCATACTGGTAGTTTTGTATGAGAATTGTTTTGTTTATTCTCACATCAATATTCATTCTTCTTGTTGTTTCGTTCAAGTCAATCCTTCTCCTTGTGATAGGAACCTTTTTTGCCCCGCGGCCCAAAGAGGAAATCCAGAACATGCACGCAATTTTTTAGGTGATGAGGGGCACAAATTACGTACTTGTACCTGCCAGGTCGCGGAGCACTGACACGAGCAGCGGAATTAGCGGGTGGGTTGGGGCGGCAATACTTGCCAGTACATCGTGGGGGTTTGTGCGGAATCTAGTGCCTTTCGGAGACTAGCGGCGTGGGAGAGAAGCAAAAAAGATGGAATGAAAGATTCTTGATTTGCATCTGATGCTGTCTGTTAGATAAGGAGGGGAACTTTGTGAGAGAATCAATGTCAAAAAGAGGAAAAGGGCAAATTGATCAAACAGGCGATAGAAAACGCTAGAACCCTGATGGCTGCAGAATGGCCAAACCACCTTCAGCCGTACCGGGTCTAAGTTGGAGTGTCTCCATGTACCATCCAAGTATCCCCTCTTCTCTCCATACCCCAATATTGACCCAGAATTGGACCCCAATCACTACAATTCTCCGCTATTCTCTGCTATTCTCCTGCTCCGTTCTCTACCCCACGCATTGGCCCGGTTACATCGAGGTACCTCCGCCAGAAAGCGGGAACGGAAAGACTTGCCATTCTGCTTTGCCCAGAGACATGCCGAATTACGAGACCGGCTTTGCGTCATCGGTTAATAGATTGGCCGCCCTGCTAACTGCTTCGGATTCTTCCGAGTGCATGTAAGTTATGATCATCATGATCTCAACCACTATCAAGACTACAGTACAATAAATTATAATGACGATTCTTGATGATTCATCCTCTTTTGTCTCGGATCACGGCTAGGCGGGCAACTCATAAGCCGGGATCATGTTTGGCGTCTCCTCTGTGGGACTGCCTAGCCCTCGTGGCCGTAAGACAAAAAGAGGCATCCCGCGAAGCTTGTGTTTGTAGTCGTCCAACTCTATTTGACAATCAACCAGGCACACACTCTTAACTGTGGCAAGATGTACATCGCAGTCATACCAAAATCTGACCCTCTTGCCCTATTCTAGAAGCCTTCTCTTTCTCTCACCGCATCAGGCACCTCACACGATACACTTCCTTCGTCTCGTCACTGCAGCACTTGGTCACCTCAGGACTGTTTTTCCCGATGAGACACGTTTTCATCCTTTTACAAACGTGGAATTGTCATCTCACAGGTTTGATAGAAGCCGTCAGGGCGCCTCAAATATGGCAAACTCATCTCTCGCCCAGACTGTTTGTCAGGCCTCCATCTCCTGAACAACCGAAGCAAAACCATGAGCAGAGACCATTCGCGCCAACAGATTTACTCGAATAACCCTTCATCGCTTATCGAAGGAGCAAACCGTTTCGTATCAAAAAAACGGTGAGGGTAGCTGCTCGTTCATGCCAAACCAGGCTGAGGAGCAACGACGAGCCAATACTTGGCGCAGTATCATAACCTTCCTCTGAACTAGCAAACTTCGTCAAATAGGTGTATAAAATGAACCATCTGCTTCGTAGTGAATTAATTCGTAGACTTTTTGTAGAATTAAAACAGACAGGACATTGTCAGCCAGTGTTTGATGATCCTGAATACACGCAAGGCTTCACCATGATCTTCCCCATCTTCAACATGCCTTGCCTCCATAACCATCATCAACCGCCTCACAACCACCACTCTCGTGACTTTCATGACGGCGAAATGTCGTCCTCTGCAGCCATTGGCCTAGCTGTTGGTCTCACTCTCATCGCAGTCATCATTGCTGCTCTCATCTACTGTTGGTGCTGGCGCCAACATGACCGGCACAAGAAGCATCGCCGGCAAAACTCTCACCGTTGCGAGAATCAAGTCAGTCACGTCACAGCTGAGAAGAAGCAGGCGCAGCAAAGACAGGATGGTAGTACGCAAACCGAACAAAACCCTCCGCTGCCAAAGGTTCCCCTATCAATCCATCACCATCAGCATGATGACAAGCATTTCCACGGAGATCACTACCATGATCATATCCATGAAGGCGACCATATCCTAGACTGCCCTGATCACAATGACGGCCCTGATATTCACGGCCATTCCCGTCAGAACAGCCACGGCCACCATCGTCATCGTCACAGCCATCACCGCTTTCACCGCACCCATCAAATCCTCCTTCCCCGAGACCCCATTGCCGAGTTTGAGGAGCTCATAAGCCCTCTTTCCCCTGGAATCCCAGATGCCACTCGTGCAGACTTGGAAGCCATTCTCAACGGTCTCGATATCCCGCTACCGAACGAGCCCGTCCGAGTGAATAGTCGTGCTGATGTAAATGTTGATCAACAAGGGGCAGCACGCCACGAGGAAGAGTCGAGAGAGAGGCGAAAGAAGCATCATCATCATCATCATCATCATCATCGACACCGCCGCTGTCATCGTCATAAGCGCGTGACAGTTCATTGAGGATTTGGGACGGGTCAGAGACTACATTAAACGGACGAAATATTGTGATGCAATAGGATTCATGTAAAAGGGCATAGTATAGAGTAATGGTATTCGTTCTGTGATCCGAATAAAAGCATCAAGTGAAACAATGAGCAATTTGTCCAATCCATCATCATAATTCGTCAAAAGCCTCGTATATCTAACCGCAGTCTCGAAATTGTCAAACGCTCTCAGTCCGCCCAAGTCGTGCAAAGAAAAACATAAGATCATAGAAAGATTTTGGTAAAAAGAAATCACAACGCCTATTCGATGCCATATGATGAAATCACGCCCGCTCTCCGCCTTCTGGCGCTCCCTCAGCATGCTCCGCCTCCCGTGAGTGCTTCGAGTTTCTCGATCCTTTGCTACTCGTCGACCGGCGTCTGTGCCTGTGCTTCTTCTTCGAGAACCTGATGGAATCTCCGTAGCAGCAGAGGAAAATTGCGACGCCGATGAGGAAGGCTGCGACGGTAAAGCCGACGACGAGGCCGATGATGAGGTTGGTGTGGGCGGCAGAACTTGAACGCCGTTGTATCAAGGAAATTCCCTGTTTGATAGAGCTTGTGGACTTTATTACGACTAAGATGGTTGCAAATTGATGCCGTATCCATTGAGTGTATCCATCTGTTGGTCCATGGCGCCGCAGCGCCTCAAGCTTGGCTGGGTATGGAGGGATATACATGCGAGCTGTCTTTTTGAATGGGTAAACAGACACAGATGAGTATAAAAAAGATGTAACGAAGTATGTAGAGGTGAATCAATGGTCTGGATAGAATATACTGCTGCACATTGGCACTGCATAACGCATTATATAGGTCACTGGAGACCTTCCCCCCATCACAGCACGAGGCATTCAGATTGGCCAGTGTTGCACACGCATTTCATCCAGCTCCGACCGAGATAGTCCATCGTACAGACGATGCATATGCAGCTTCTACACGCAAAGGGCCGTCGTTGTTCCTGCGGGCCAGCCGGACGAGTTAGAAGGCGAGAAAAGCTGGTACGGCATGTAAGTGCATGCATGCAAGTAGGGGGTATCCATCACGAGTGGCATTTTGCTATTAAACGACCAATCAGATTGCCATTTGACTGAGACGGACGATGGCATACGATAGGATAGAGTGATGCGGTGATTTTGATGGGGAGACAATGCATCATGCAGAGGAGAGGAGAGAAAGACTGGGATAAGTAAGTGTCTGTTTACGTCTGATTGGCGATTAAAAGGCTCGTTTGGAGCAAAATGTCCAATTGAGAGGGATATCGTCGACACATGGACGGCATATCGCACCGAGTATCACTCTTTGATGTGGTGATCGTCAAGGATGGAAGACTCTTGCATGTGCTACAAGGGGAGAAAAGGGCTTCACTAACACGCATCACGGCCAACACATCAACCACCCTGCGCCATGCCATGCCACACTGCTATCAACGGAAGAGGCGACTAATACGATAATAGAAGGAATAGAAAGGGTCTTCAAAAAGGTACCATGACTCCAAAAGCGGCAAACAGTGAAGCATTTTGCTCTTCTCGCAGGACACGACACTGCGGGGTGGCCGCTTAAGACGCAGGACAACGCATCAACATGCCTTCATCCAGTCCTGATTCGACCAATTCCAGCAAGGGGGGTGCAGCGATATCGCCTTTTTTTCCTTTTACTTTTTTCCATTTACAAACTGCGTGTGTCAAATTTGTCGGCGCGAACGATCGGGCAGCATTTGGGGACGAGGTTTGCGAGTGGTGATCGAGAGTGTATGTGATGCACATGTATGGATAGAATGGTTGGGAGTGAATTGGGCTCTCTTTTTGCTTGATATCGGCTGAATTGAGGTGACACCGCATATACAGCAAGCACATGTATGTATGCACAATGCGACAGACAGAATGAGTATGAGTAACACAGGACGGGAATTTGAAAGTCGTGTGTTATTGAACTCCATGGGGTATTTGGGCGCCTAATCAGACTCACCCTCGTATGGATTCTCATCCTTTTACCAACTTCTTTTTGTGATAAATCCGCATTGATACAGACAATAAGGAGTGCTTGCTATACTCTTTTTCTCGCCTGCAGCCATAGTTGAAGCCTCTACTGCACGCACACAGACACGGAGTGCATACATGTAAGCGCCCTAGTCCAAATGACCCGGCAGATGGCCCTCCCGGTGGCAGATAAGGTACAGGCTAGTCCATCCGCCGTGCCAATCTTTCATTTCCAGGGCCGTCAAGGCACGCTTGGCAGGACGGTGTGTCGTTGCAATAGGTGAGATGGATAGCCTTGCTAGAAGATGAACCAGGGGCGCCGGACTTTCTTGGCCCGTCTCCACGAGTCAGGGCAGTCAACCGAAGCTTCAACAATATCAATCACAGCCATAACTAAACCCCAAGAGATGATTCAAAAAGAATAGTGAAGAAGAACCTCCGCTAAAGATATCTTCAAGCCAACCAACCATGATCGGCCTCGTCGGCACTTCAAGCAACCTTCAGCCACGCGTTCATCCAGCTCTTCCTCCGTGTTTGAGCCCCAGAACGGAACCCTCGACGCTTCGCGTTTCACCATCTCAACCGCCCCTGCAAAACTTCAAACCCCGCAGGCCTCCTAATCGCCTCCAAGTAGCAAAAATCCAGCCAAACGAAAGAGAGAAAACAGAGCAAATAGTGAATATGACAGCTCTTTCTTCAGCCGCGTGTCCCTTGACCGCACCGTTGAAGGAGCGCTAGACTTAGCTCACGACAGCCAAGATTCACTGGTTCACGCAACCATGTCTTTGGATCCAGTCTCCAGTTAATATCGAATAGCTTCAAATCCCTATCCCAGTTAGCTGAAAGTTGTACAGTAGAGCGTCTATCCAGTAAACGTTGGAGCCGCACTAATAATAACTCATCCTGGTCCCCATTTTCACAACAAGCCTCTAACCCCGGCTCCGTCATCCCAGATGCGATTTTCTTGTTTCGTTTTTTCTTTTGCGTCCTACAATTTCATCTGTACATGTAGCCGAGTAATGCTTCCCTCTTTTTAAACCTCTTTCTTTTTTCTTTTTGACTCTGTCGCGAAGCTTCCATCCTCAATCATTCTTTTCCTTTCGGGAGCTGGCTTCTCATTTTGTTTAACGCGACGGCCTTGACGGCTGTTTTTTTATTGCGATTTTGTCCTTCATTATCATTCTCTAATATCTGGTTCTGTTAATATATACGCATCTACACATATACGCACGCATATATACGAGTACAAACGCATACGGTTTATACAAGACAACAATCATTGAAATACACATCATGGCCATTTCACAATTTCTCGTCCTTTCTCTAGCCGTGCTGGCTCAGGCACGGCCAAAGCATGCCTTTGAGCCGGAAGACGTCGGCAACACAATCACTCTACCGGTCCCTCCGGCTTCACATTTAACAGCCCGAGGAGTAGACGTAAAGGCCGAGGAGGAGGACAAGCCGTTTCACATCCTGCCGTTCCCTTACTCAAGCAAACGAGACGTCGAAAGCCGGGAAGAGGAGGACAAGCCATGGCATATCCTGCCGTACCCGAATCCCAGCAAGCGCAAGATTCTTGAGGACGATGACGGTGCGGATGGCAGAATCACTCTTCCCGTGCCTCAGCGGAGAAGCGAGGATGAAGAAGACAAGCCTTTCCACATTCTCCCCTTTAACGAGAAGCGCAAGCTGCCGGTCGAAGATATTCCTTCGGGAACTATTACGTTGCCCATCATCCACGCCCACCGCGGGACTTTGGATAAGCGAGCCGTAGAAGTCCAGGTCGAGAACCGCTCCGATGTCTCGTACTACGCTCAACGTAAGTAACTCATATCCCAAGATCACTCTTGATATAGCTGCTAATATACAGGTATATAAACAGTCAACATTGGAACTCCTCCCCAGACCGTCTACGCCCAAATCGACACCGGCTCCTTCGAGCTCTGGGTCAACCCCGACTGCTCCAACGTCCAAACCTCCGACCAGCGCTTCTGCCGCGCCATCGGCTTCTACGACCCCAAGTCCTCGTCCACCTCCTTCGTCACCGGCAGCGCCGCCCAGCTGCGCTACGGCATCGGCAGCGCAAACGTCTCGTACGTCCAGGATAGCATCGCCCTCCCCGGCTCCGCCACCATGAAGGACGTCCAGTTTGGTGTTGCTGACGCCAGCGTTGATGAGTTCTCGGGTATTCTCGGCATCGGCGCTGGCGAGGGCGTCAACACGCTGTATCCGAACTTTATCGACGAGTTGGCCAAGCAGGGTGTTACCAAGACAAAGGCGTTTAGTTTGGCGCTGGGTAGCAAGACGGAGGAGGAGGGCGTCATCATCTTTGGCGGTGTTGATACGGGGAAATTCAGTGGTAAGCTGGCTCATCTGCCGATTGTCCCCGCGGACGATTCTCCTGATGGAGTTGCTCGCTACTGGGTCGACATGAACTCGATTTCGCTCTCACCACCGACGGGCAAATCGACCACTTTCGCCAACACCAAGATGACCGTCTTCCTCGACAGCGGTTCGACCCTAACTCTCTTGCCGCAATCCCTGGTGAACGAGATTGCGGACAGTCTTGGATCGACGGGCACTGACGACAGTGGATTTGCCATTGTGGACTGCAGTCTTATCAACGAGCCAGGAACCATTGATTTCGAATTCGATGGGGTCACGATCAAGGTTCCTTACAGCGAGATGATTCGGTCTGTGTCTTCGCTGCCGCCGCATTGTTATCTGGGGATGATGGGGAGCACGCAGTTTGCGCTGCTTGGCGATACCTTTTTGCGGTCTGCATACGGTAAGTTTTATATTGCCCCTAACTTGATATATATATGTCAACGATACCTCTATATAAAACACAGACTAATGGAAAATATGCAGCCGTGTTCGACCTCACAGGCAGCATGGTCCATCTCGCCCCCTACGTCAACTGCGGCACCAGCGTAAAGACCATCACATCCACCTCCTCTCTCCAAGACCTCGAGGGCACATGCAACACCAACGGAAGCGAAGAGCCTTCCTCTCCCTCTCAATCGTCATCCTCGTCTACCCCCTCCAAGACCGCTTCCAAGGCAGCTTCCTCTACAACCACTCCCGCCTCGTCAACCGTCCAGCCCCCTTCTTCCACGACGGCATCGCATACTAGTGCGCCCTCGTCGGAGGCTGCTTCGACTACGGCTGCTAACACTGCGAAGAGCAGTGCTACGAATGGTGCTGATGCGGAGAGTGCGCAGAGCGGCGATAAGAACGGTGCTGGCAAGATGGGTGTCCACGGCTTCGCCATCAGCATGGTGTTTGCAGCGATGGGCGTGTTGTTATTTTAGAGAGAAGCTTGATTTCAGGAGATGGAAGAAATTTGAAGTGAACCTTAGTATAATATCGTATAGACTGCCATACCCAGACAAACATGTAGCGTTCATATAGATGAATATATATACATCGATCCCTTTCTTAACCTACTACACAACCTCCAACACAAACATTGGCCCTCTCTCATCCCCTTCTCCTTTCACAATATCCTCCATCAAAACCCCCGCAACAGGCTTCTCCTCCAACGTCCCATCTTCCTTCCTCCTCAACACCACAACCGCCCACTCACCCTCCTGATTCCCAACAAACAACTCGTTCCCATTCCTGCTCAAACTAAACATCCGCGGATGTTTCCCCTGCGTCGACGTCTCCCCCACCAACTCCAACTCCAACCCCCCATCATCACCCTCAGGCTTCACCCGAAAGTGAGCAATCGTCTCCGTCGGCGTCGTCATCAACCGATTCGACGTATATACATGCCCACCATCCTTCGAAAGCGCAATCTCACCCGCCGCAGCAAACGCACCCATCTCCTCATCCAAAAACGTAGAATAGCTCCCCGTGGCCGTAAACTCGATATCCACCTCTGTGTACTTTAGTTTAAACACTTCGACACGATTACTCGTCTCGCAGAGCAAAAAGTAGTGCGTCGCTGGTTTTCCCTCCCCGGCGGGATAAAACACGCCGTGTCGAGGCCCCGAGCCAGACGGCACGGCGACGCGCCTCACTACCGGAACGTCTGGCCGCAGCGCGTCGAGCACGAGGATCGAATCTGTGCCGAGATCATTTACAACGAAAAAGCGACCTGTGGGGTCGAGAACAGCTTCGTGAGCGCGCGCGACTCTACCAGCGTCGACCACGGGGTCTTTCGACTGAATCGTCGTGATGAGTTCGGGAGTTGAACATTCCGTGTTCCATATATCGATTGTGCCTTCAGCCCAAGACGTGCCAACCAAAATCGTCCCCTCTTTGTTAAAAGCTAAATGACACACGCCGTTGCTGCCATCTTCCAATTGAGCGACTTTTGTCAATGTGTTTGCCGAGAGATCCAGACGAAAAGCATACGTCGTCGAACCACCTTCATCGAAAGTGTATAATAAATGAGGGTCTGTTGGAGAGATGGCGAACCAAGAGGGATTGCCTGGAAACGGCTCGTCGAGGTCGATTGTGATGGTTGCTGAGGCGGAGGTGTAAGTTGCGAGGTAGATGTGCCCCGGACGAGCAATAAGCAGACGGCGAGACATGATTGTAAGAGTCCTTATGAGAGTTTGTTATCCGCAATATATGTGTAATTGTATAGCGCTCAGAAGAGTCAATTAGAAAATGTCGGTTTGAAAGGGAAGTTTGTCGAAATAGGTGGGGGAATATGACAAGCACAAGCTCGCACAAATCAATCACAATGAGGTCAGACTCTAAGACAATCGCCGATCCCGTCACACATTCAATTCCTTCCAAACAAGACACACAGCTCGCAACAAAAGGAAAAAGCAACCTCTCAATGAAAAGTAGTAATAGAAGAAGAAAAAAGGCAATGACAAAACTTTCTCCAGGGGACGCCTTTTCAAACAGCGGGGATAGTTTCTCGATGCAAGATTGATTAAATAGATCTGTGTGGGGGTCACGACACGGCGTTTTATATCGCGTGTAGCCTGTCTATCTTTTGTGCTAACAGAGGCCAAGACAACGTAGCATGAGCATTGCATGTATCGTGCATCTTCTATATAGGTTAATATGCTGCGTTTGAATCTCATGTAACGTACGCTCCACATGCTGCATGTGAATGACAAACGCCACTTGAGTCATCCCCAAATCAATGATACCGTCAAAACTCACGAATCGCACCAACCAGTTCAAGCAATCCCGTGTGAAATAGAACAAGAGGCGTCATTGTTTCTTACGGCACCTAGAAATAGACAGCCAAACAGAATACAGTGATATTACGTCTCCAGCACAGCACAAACCAATAAGCAAGCACAAGTATGAGACAGTAATCAGTCAAATCTGACCCCCTAAATACAACTTCAACCTCTCCTAAATACATCCAAATTAAGGCCTCCCCGCCCCCTTCCATTCATTATCATTTCGCACATCTGTCCAACCGTTCAAGGGCGGCACTATTCTCAACTATGCATAAAACACATTCAAAACACCAAGAGTATGAGGCGTATAGAAGCTGGGGGAGAAAATATGAAGCCCGCAAAAAATTTCAACAAAAATTAACCCAAAAAAGAACCAAGTCAAAAGCCATCAGACTATCCAACTCGACTCAAATCAAACACAGAGCAGCACCGGCCAGGCCCACTGCCAGGGCACTGACGCCAGTCTTTGATCCGGCGTTCTTGTTGCCGCTCTTGCTGCCGCTGGAGTCGCTGCTGCTGCCGCAGTCCTGGTTGAAGCTGGAAGTCGAGCAGCCAGAAGTATCAGCAGGGGCGCTGCCACCAGAGCTGCCGTCGGAGCCTCCACTGCTGCCACCAGAGCTGCCTCCGCTGCTA
Source organism: Trichoderma camerunense (assembly GCF_050948025.1). NCBI lineage: Eukaryota > Fungi > Ascomycota > Sordariomycetes > Hypocreales > Hypocreaceae > Trichoderma > Trichoderma camerunense. Next base: position 946,713 of record NW_028145359.1, on the reverse strand, counting down.
CCGCCGCTAGATCCACCAGAGCTTCCGTTGTCGCCAGAGTTATCGCCGCCGGGGACGGTGCCGGAAGAGCCGTTGCTTCCGCCGGGGATCGAGGCCTGGGTGTTCTTGGGCTTGCTGGCAGACTTGGAGGCGGTTCCCGAGGGTGCGGCCGACGACGACGACGACGAATCCTGCTTGCCGGCGTCCATGTCGAGACCAGTGCCCTCCAAGGTGGCCAGGTTGGTGCGCTTGTTGCCGTTGACGACGGTGTCGTTGGTGGCCCGGATGTTGTCGTAGGTGTAGCTGACGCCGGAGCTGCTGCCGAGCTCACCAGTGGCCTTGTAGCAGGAGACCTCGACGGACTCAAAGGTGGCGTAAAAGTAGCCGTTCTTCTGGATGTCCTCAGCGTTCCAGTCAATCTCACCACCGGCCCAGTCAATGGTTCCCTGGGCGTTGCTGGCGAGACCACCGGGCCAGATGGAGATTTGGACACGGGCGGGGGTCTGGGGGAATGACCACTGGTTGGAGGTGGCGTTCCAGTGATCCTTGCGGTTGACGGTACGGCCAACCTGGCCATCGACAAGCCACTGGATCTGATCAGGGGTCCAGTTGATCTCGTAGGTGTGGTAGTTGTTGAAGGTGTCGGAGAGCTTGGTAATGTTGCCAGAGTTGTTGTCTATGAGTCACATTATCAGCATTGATTCAATGGTAGCCATCACAATACACCGTCTCTAGGAAGGAAGAAACTCACAGTCGGGGATGCCCTGGAAGTACCAGTTGGTCTGCGCAGTGCCCAGATCAACACCGACAAACTCATAATCAATCTCGTCCTTGACATCAGACAGCAGGATGAAAGCAGTCACCACACCCCTGCCACGGCTCGTCTTGAACTTGGCCTTGACATTGCCATACCACATGTACTCGGTCGTCGCCAGCACAGTTCCGACGCTGTTCTTGGGCATGGTCAGCAGCACGTTGCCGTCAAAGTACGCGGGCTCTCCCTGGGCCATCCAGTCGGCCGTGGACGGGTCGCCGAGGTAATCGCTAATGTCGGCGATGCTGCTGAGGTCCTTGTCAAAGGTCATCGTCTTGGACTTGCACACGGGCGCGGGCGTGCAGGCGTCGAGCGAAAAGGACATTCGGGGATCGCAGCCGCCGAGGCAGTAGGCGCCAACACCACACTCGCCATATTCTAGACACAAGAACAATTTCGTCAGCCCGAAAATCCAGAACAAGAGAAGGAGAAAATCATGTAACAGAATGAAGAATCAGCAATTGCACATACGGGAGCAGCAAGGCGCGTCTTCAGGGCACTTGTTGGTAAGGGAGCAAGTCGTCGCCGCAGCAGCCGACCCAGCGCCCAAAAGCGCAGCAATCGCAACGGAACGCAACATGTTTCTTTCTTGTATCTTCGAATACGAAATTGAACCGGGCACCGTTTGAGAAGCGAGAAGCGATATCGGGATTAATCGAAGGACAGGGTGTCGTGTAACGGGGTTCAACTTCGAAAAATTAAATTGAGCGATTGGAAGGGTTCAATTTATGCGCGTGCGCACAGCGATTCGAATTTTTAAGTGTTGGAGCTCGCGAAAGTATAAGAGAAGAAACTAAAACAGGGCCGAGGATGCGAATCCCTTGAAGCGTGCGATGAACGAGTGACGCACTGCTCGGGGGACGCAAAAAAAAAACGAGAAACACGGAAGCGAGAGTCGTTGTTTGTTGTCGTTTGGAGCGGCAAGGAGGAGAGGAATGCAGTTTTTGGTGATGGGCGCTGGGGGCGAGATATTAGTATGGAGTGGAGGGCCTGCAGCAAGTCTCAACTAGCACTGGACTGGAGTCGGGCTTCTGGTTTTCCCCCCTAGCAGAGCTTGGGCCACGGCGACTCATCTGTCCCTGAACAGGCAGGTCGCCCTCCGCTGCGGGCTATGAATAGGCCTGTCATTGCCTGCAGTGAGTTCAAGTATTCTTCCAGATACTCAGTCCCATCTAACGTGCATTTCATTGATTCCGTTGTCAGGATATCTCATCTCTGATCTCTTATTCAACTCAACTTCCGCCTTCATCCATCTCGACTGCTCTGCTCTGCTCTGACTTTCAGCCGCCAAACCATCCCCATACGCCACCACGCCACCCATCAGGGGAACAATCAGCACATGGCATAGGCGAATCCCGCTCCAGCCTTTTACAGCCACGAGCAAGCATCAAGCAAGTACAAGTACTGCAGATGTAAGTCTACATGTACGAAGCCATCATCATCACTAAGACAAACACTCCTCTTCCCTTCAATCCTCTTCCTTCACAAATCAACTCAACTCAATGTAAATCCCCCCCTTCAAACCCAAACCAATTCACAAGATTGAATTTAAATCCCCCCGATGCCGATTCCCAAAAAAAGAACAAGAACCCAAAACGGGTCTCCAGACACGAGGTGCGTGTGGACCCCTCCCCCATCCCAAGCTTGCCAAGCTAATCAACTTCTAGCAAAAGAAATCAACCAGAAAAAAAAACCTGTTAGCTAAGATAGCCAGCCGCACCCGCGGACGGACTGTTTTCTCCATCTCAAATACGAGCTTTGGTGAACTTTTTACATACTAAACTTGGGTGCACTCTGCACTTTGCATTTTGCAGGGGGAGACTAAGGTAGGTCATACTGCAGGCTCCGGCAAAAATATCCGGACAGACAAAGACAAGACAAACAAAAGACATTTGACAGGCAACTTACACAGCATGAAAAGACTGTCTGTCATCCATTCGAATTGCTCCGCATCAGCTGCCTATTTTTTTCGTGCTACATACGGACTAAATTAGCCGTCCAACGTCTGCATCTAAAAAATGAATGGTCTTGAATTAGCATGCTCTACTAAACTGAGCCAAAGTCCTCCTTTTATTACCCCATGTTCTCGATCATCGCGATCGGCAAGCCATCGCTCGTGTTCCCCGTGCTCGCTATCCCGCATCGCTTAAGACAATTGGACACCGCCTGGGTCTGGGTCTCAATCGCCATGCCATCCCTTGCCATGCGAGTCACATAATGCAATGATAAAAATAAGAATAACAAAATAGTCAGTGCGCATTATGCTATTCTCAAGTAAGGAAGAGAAACAAAGTACATGCATTATTTTTATGACAAAACCCCCTCTCCCATGCCAATGCCAACACGTTTTAAAACCACCCTCAGCATCGCTCCATATCAACCCCAGTAAGAAGAAGGAAAAAGAAAGAAACCACTTCATCAAAGCCCTCCAAATAGTTTTATTTCGTCTTCCGTCTCGCCTTGAAAGTCTTCAAGGGATCACCCTTGCGCACCCCAGCCTTTGCGCTCCGCTTCCCGCCCTTCCGCTTAGTCCCCGCGCGCCTATCAAACTTCTTGAGCGGCACAAACCCAATGTCTCCGGCCGTCAGCGCCTGTCGTCCTTCCTTGGGCAGGAGATAGTCCGGCACGTGCTTCAGATGAGCCTGCTGTCTAGCCGTTCTCAATTCGCCGTCGTGGCGAAGGTGGTTCATCTCTGACGGATTCTCTTCAAAGTATCTACACGGCAGTTAAGTTAGCATCATCGAGAATCAAATCTGTAAGCAAGCGTGGTCCAATCATTCGTACCTCTTGAGCTTCTCGCTCTTCAACAGCTCCTGACGCAGCTCTCTCGTCCGTGCCTCTCGGATCGCCACCTTGGTCACCGCACGCAGCGCATCGTTCATACGGTACCTAAAAGCGTCGACCTGGTCCTTGTTGAAGTTGTACGGCTTAATCTCCTTGCCCTTCTTTGCCTGCTGCTTCGTGATTCTCGCCAAAATCTTCTCGTCCTTCTCCGAGCTGGCAATGGATGTGTGGATGTGTTTGCGGTAGAGATCCTGGGGGACGACGAATGACAGTGCCATGCCCGCTCGTCCGGCTCGTGCCGTGCGGCCTATTCTGTGTGTGTAAGACGACGCGGATGTGGGGAGATCAAAGTTGATCACGGCGGCGACGTTTTTGAAATCAATACCTAGAATCAATTAAATCAGTAAACATGTTCTCAAGTTTCCCCAGCAAGGTCTATCAATATTCATACCTCGAGACACGCCATATTCCACATCTCCCTTGGCAGCCTTCCGCTTCTTCTTAGGTCGAGACTCTTCTTTTAACTCGCCCTCATTTTCTTCCTCATCCTGCTCCTCCTCGGCCTTCTCTTCGTTGCCAAGAACCTCCTTCTCGTCAGAGGCGATGATGATGTCGTAGACGTTGCGGTTGAACTCTTCCACCACGTGGATTCTCGAGTTGACAGGCAACTCCGAATTCAAGATACAGCTTCGGATGCCAAACTGCTCGAAATAGAGCTTCAGGCGGTAGCATCGGTCAATGTCGGCAACGAAAATGATACACTTGCCCTTTACCAGCTGCAGCTTAAAGATGACGTAGATTAACAGGAACTTTTCGTCCTCACCACACCTACAACGCATGTCAGCACAAACTTTGACAAAAGGAAGCAATTTCAGAGAAACTCACTTGGTCACGAGCTGCGTGACTCCCTCGCCCTCTGCATCCGGCTCCTCCAGATCCAACAACGTAGGCTGCTGATCGCGGTAAAAAATCTTCTTCAAAGAATCCACCTCAGTCGTCAGCGTGGCGCTCATCATAATGGTCTGAATGCCCTTAGGAATAGACCACGACAGGCTCTCAAGGTCCTCGCTATATCCGTACGACAAGAGAAGATCCGCCTCGTCCAGAACCAGATAGGACAGCTTATCCAGAGCCAGGGCCGACGAATTGCCATTGACATTGTGCCATGCTCGTGCGGGCGTGGAGATGACGATATCCGGGCACGTCGACAGCAGAGACCGCTGCACTGCGTCGGTGAGCTTGTCCGTCAGCTTGACAGCCCGGACGTCCTTTGCGCAAAAGGCGGAAAACAGTTCAATCGACTTGAAGACTTGGTCGGCAAGCTCTCGAGTAGGAACCAATATCAAGGCCGTCGTAGCAGCGGTAGAATCCACCTAAACAAAGCCCCAACGAATTAGTTTCAAGATCCAAAGAGAACAATCAGTATTATTCCATGGTTACAAGCCAACATACACTCTTCTTCTTCAAAATGCCAGCCAGCACAGGCAGCACATACGCCGCCGTCTTGCCAGACCCAGTCTTCGCCTTGCACAGCACATCCTTGCCGTCCAGCGCCAATGGAATGGCCTTTCGCTGGACCAGCGTCGGCTTCAAGAACTTCTGCTGTGCAACGGCCTGCACCAGCCTGGCATCCAGTCCGAGGTCTGCAAACGTCGCCTCTTCCTCTGGTGTCGCCGTCGTTGTCGTGGTCTCGGCGTTGGCCATCTGTGTGTCGGCTTCGGGCTCAGCCGAGGTGGGCACGTCGTTTTCGTTGAGCTTCCGCTTCATGATGGCACTCAAACGTCGTCCAATGGAGTGAATGGAGTGAGTGTTGAATAGATGCGAGCGGTTATGGTCGATGCAAAAACGCAGTGATGCTACTTTATCGTGTCTTATCGCTCCAAAAAAAGAAAAAAAGAAAAAAATTCCCACGCCTTATCTTATCGCCCCAAGCTCCCCTACTGGGCCTAATGTACCTCCTGTACTGCACAACGGAGCAGGAAAAACCACCCCTAGCCCAGCACGAGCCAAGTACCTGTAGCGCCTGTAGGTACCTGCTGGAAAGTACCTGCCAGTGGGGCCAGCGCATGAACCTCGATTTCTCGACAGCGACGTTTTGACTGCTTGCTAGCGCTTACCTTCGCACCGGCCGTGTACGTACCGCACAGGTCCCTCTTCGTACACGATACCTCGCCCAAGTTCCTCCTTTCGCTCCCTCAAAAGCGTCCCAAGTATCCATACATTTGGACCAGGTCCCCGTCAAACTTGCATCTCAATCTGGGGGCCCGTAGGGCTGAAGGCGGCAAGGGCCGGCCATGATTTCCGATCTGAAACGCCTCCAAGGGCCGGTTCGTTTCTTTGCATTCCCATCCCAGTGTCTTGTAACTCTTGTAACCCTCTGTGGGCGTATCTCAGTTGTACACACAATATCTTTCCGCCTCCGAGCAAAGACGGTGAGGACACTGACATGACAGTGTAACTGTCTGCCGCCTTGATATGTGCAGCAGCGTATTGCACATATTGCACATGTGCAAGTTTTGTTCATTCATTTTCACACCGCCTCACTTTGCCTTGGGTCAACGTAGCATTCCATCCCCATCCCCGTCTTGACAGATACCGTACCTGGCTTGGTCGTGATACATCAAGGGAACAATGCCAGCACCTGTGGCGCCGCACTACCCGGTACCCAGCTCCGGGGTACCGGCCCTGCAACTACGGATGCAAACCAGCCAGACTAAACATTCTTTTTCTACAAGTACACAAACTTGCATCGCCAAACTGGGACAAGTGAGGCCACTAATACTGTACTTCCAGCAGGTGTCTCCTCTAGTCGCTTTTACCGTCTAGATGGGGCCCCCAGGTACAACCTCGCAGCTCCATCATCAGAAGTATTGAGTACTTGTACCAGGTAAGCTCCCTCGTCTCCTCTACGCAAACCGTACCTTGCCAGTCATACACATGTATTGTTCCTCGTTGCGAGGCATCATTCACCAGCTGCCAAACGCAGTGAATTTCATATTAAAATAGATACTTCGTACAAAAAGTAGAGATGGAGAGAGAGAAACGGGGAGGAGGGGGGGAATTGTGTTATTCGGGTATAGCTATGCCTCTTATCAGCGACAGTCTTTGCATCCCCAGCTCTAGGCTAGGAGCAGTTGAAATCCTCCAGCATTCCACGCCTCTAGGACAAACTGAGCCTGAGTAAACCCCATCATCGTCGACTCCGTGGCCTGTCCCAGTAAGTCCTCAAGAACACCCAACCCACCAAAGCTCTTCTCTCGACCATCCCCGTAGGTATCGTTGAAAGTAGAGAGCAGAAAACACAAAAGGAAAAACAAGACGTAAAAAGGAAAAAAAACAAGGGGGCAATTAGTCAAACGATGGCAGGCCATGGTTCGAGTCCTCTCAAACGAGCACAGGCAAGACCAAGAGGACTACAACCCGCCACCAACGCCAACAAAGACCGTCCAGTGAATCATTTCCCACCCAGCGAACGAAGAACGACATAGACACATCTCTCTCTCTAAGACCGGCAAAAGAAAAAGAAGAGAAGAACGGGAGACTAAATAAAGTCGGCGAAGAAGGACAAAAAGACAAAAGAAGAAGTCATGACAAAAGCCAAGCTTTGCCAATTAACGAAGTAGCGGAAACCCTGGCCGTACTCCTTACTGTTCCTTGCTTTTTCTTCAGAGATCTGCATCTGGAGTTATTAAACTGGAAACCCTTGCGACGATAAAAAAAATGACCGAAATAAATAAACAAAGGCAGCTGGTCCCATTCCTCTCCACAGCGATCCCGGGGGCCTGAGTCCTAACTAGAAAACAAGACGACATCTGGGTACATCAATTACAGTCGTCGAGCGGTCCGATCAGGAGCATTCATCAGGCCGGGGCGCGGGCGAGCAATCACGTGGAGTTCATCTCCCCTTGGGGTTGCCAAAGAGATCTGCATACGAGTTAGCGGGACCTCGATCGTTGCGGTTAACCCCTACCGGCCAAAGACTGTAAGCATACCTGGAAAATGCTCCTTTGCATACTGTTCACAGGCCTGTGCCAAGTTAGCATATAATCCAAGGGGGGGTAAAAGAAGGGGGGCTGTCATACCTTTGCTGGTTTTCCAACCTTCTGGCCAATGACTTTCCACTTGTTGTTCTCGTATTCTTTAATAGCGTTCAACAGCGCCTGACTCTGAACAGACTGATCAATCAATGAGGCATCGACATTGAGGGTGAATAAATGACTTACTTCGTCCTCGGCAAACTCAGCATAGTGCATGTCCTTGTACCAATGCTTCTTCACGGATCCTTCTGTCCGCGTAGGGAAGGTCTGTGAATCTCAATTAGCTTTTTTTCTTTCTCTTCAAGTGAAGCCAACAGCAGTGGCAAGCTTTGCCTCCATTGTCAAGAATTTGCTACGTACCTTAGCAATCTCAGCCCAGCTGTTTCCGGCATCTCGCATCTGCTTCAACCGCAGCTCTTCTTGGGGAGTCCACGGCGTGTTGGTCCTGCTCTTCTTGGTGGGAGGGCCCGAGGCGGCATCGGTCGAGTTTGCGTTGTCGTTGGCCGTCGGCTGGGCTTGCGGAGGAGCAGCCTGGGGAGCGGGAGGCGTTGGCGCAGGAGGCTGACCCTGGGCGGCGGCAACGGGAGGTGGAGCGGCAGCCGTGGCGGGTGAGGGCGCAGCGTTTTGGGCCGGCCGCTTCCGTGAGCGGGCGTTGGGCGGCTGGGCCGCGGGCTGAGTCGGCGTCTGCTGCTGAGACGGAGGGCCATTCGGGGGCTGTTGCGATACGCTCATGGGCGGCTGGACTGGAGTTGGGTGGTGTTGCTGCTGGGCCGCCATGTTAGGCTGAGCGCCGTAGGGAAACTCCATACGGTCGTTGCGACGAGCCATATCGGCCGGGTAAGGATGGTTACTGTTCGAGGCACCCCGGTTAGCAGACTCGCTGGCGGGGGAGGGGAATCATCATGGCATGGCATGGAACTATGCATGGTATAGGAAAGGGCTCCCTCTGGATGGGGCCGGGGGTGGGAAGCGGGGAGAGGGAGAGAGGGCCATGGTTTCGCCAGGCACAGCGGGCGAAGTTATAGAAGGTATCAACAGGAGGCAGACGGTGATACAGCGTTCGTTTGTCTCCCAGCCGGTGATGCCATGACGGGGTAGAGGTGTAAAAATAAGAAGCGGGTAAAAAAGAAAGTTCAAACGATATACATTGAATACATGGCAAATGGTCGATGGAGGCACAATGTGACGGACAACAGAGGGCCCTGGTGTAGATGGTGGAAAGACGATGTACCAGGAACAAGGAGATCGAGTACTTACTGCATGTCGTTGGACGGGTGGGGGGAGTTGGAGTAGACGTAGTCCGGCACGGGGCCGACTTGCCACTGCTGCATGATCTGATGATAGCGCACGCGAATGAAGGTCAGTAACGATTTCGTCTCTTTTTTTAAATAAGCTTGTCGATGGAATCAAAGAAGAATTTCAAGATGCAGCAAGAAAGGAACCGCGCGTTTTTTTCTTTCTTTTTCCCTTCAAGCCCTAGTTGCACGCGGCGCGTCCAAGAGCCGGCAAGGCTGTCGACTTGCAGCACAGCAACCGGAAAAGGGACCAAGGAGAAAAAAAAAAATAAAAACACAAGAAAAATAGAAGGGGAAAAATCAAAAGAGAGGGGTTGTTTGCTCAAAGAGAGCTTACGCGCAGCGCACGCGTAAGGTCAAGCTCCCAACAATGGCTGCAACGGAACTGACGCGACGCAGCTTGAAGCTTGAGTACAGGCGCAGGAGCATCAACAATGGGAACACACGAGCATCCCCGACGAGTGTCGTCGACAACTTGGCTACCACGGATTGACGTTGCGAAGGCACAAGGTGAGGATGCCCGGCGAGAGGGAGCAAGGGGGGGGAGAGAAAGAGAATGTCCTTACGGGCGAAGGCAATGTATGTCAATGTTGCCTAAAGCGCATCCGACTGGAACAAGTCTGGCTCGGCTTTTTTTTCCTTGGTCGAACAACCAAAGGAGCAAAGCTGGGGGCCGAAAGGGTCAGGTTGCACAATTCGGCAAAGTAGTGCAAGACCACTTGGATCAACAAGTACTTGTAACCGCAGTGGCACCGAAAAGGCCGTGGGTTTCTTTTTGGGGGTGTGGTTGAAGAGCCTCCTAATAAGAGGTGAGGGACAAGAAAAAAAAAGATACAAAAAAAAAATAGCCAAGCCGAGACTTGACGCGCGCGGGTTGGTGGACTGATGGGATTGTGTAAAACAGTGGTAAGTTGGCTGTGGCAGTGGTGGTGGGGAGGGAAAAAGCGTTGGCTAGGGGGGCAGATCCGAAGCCGAGGCGACGGTGGGCTTGGGTTACTATTGTGACGGGTGCGGACGGCGAATTGAGAGCAAGAGGGATTAATTGGGTTGGGAATAACGGACGAGCAAAAGATTGAGTGGGTGAGGGAGTTGCAGTGCAGTGCTGACAAGGCTCAGCCGTGCTTGGGTGTCGAGCTGTTGGTTTTTGCTTGGCTTGGCCCGACTGAGTCAAGTTGAGAGAGAACGAACAAATGGGAGGCAGCAGAGAGGCAGCAAAGCAAAGCGAGGCAAAGCAGAAGCAGAAGCAAGAAAGCACGTACGAGAGCTGGTTGGCGCAGGCCGACGGATGCAGTGGTACTGGTCGGTACTCCGGAGAGTCTGAAAGGACGCGGATCGGCCAGGGTGAGCTGCGAGTGGTTGAAGCGGGTTGAGGTGAGGTGAGGCCAGATGGTACAGTAGCGTGTACTGGATTGGATTGGATGCGTTGGAGTAAGTAGCGTAGCGTGTTCGGCGGGCTGCGCAGAGTGTTTTTTTTTTTTTTTTTTGCTGGGCCGGGGCGCGAGACGGACGGCACGCAGGCAAAGTTGCTTGAGCACGCACGGCACGTACTCGCTCGTTACTCGGGGCACACGATGCGAGGCGATGCGATGCGATGCGCTGCGATGGTCGGGCCTCTGCAGGACGTTTGAAGCTGAAAGCTGAAGGCCAGTGGAGCACCGTTGCAGAAGCGTGCGATGGAAATGGCCAGGTCGAGTCGCCAGGCGCTTCGGGGGTGGAAGCGTTGATGTGAGTACTTGGAGCCCAAGTAACTCGGTTGGGTTTTTTTTTTCTGGGGGACGAGGTAGATGTTTTGGCCTGCAAGCTGGTGCTGGGTCTTTTTTGGGGGAAGGGGGGAAGGGGAGAGAGAAGTTGCGCGACCTGGGCAAGTGGGAGGGAGGCAAGCGGCCAGGATCAGTGACGAGGGCACGGGAAAAGCTTGGCGGCAGGAAGGGTGGGGCGCAGCAGAAGAAAGAGAACTTAGAGGGGGGCGTGTGGTGATGCCTGGATCCGATACTTTTGGCGCACGCAAAGTTGGGGGCTGGGCGGGGTACTGATACACATCTCGAGTGGCGCCATCGAGGCCGGGGCGCAGAGGGGCGTGGCCGTGCGAGGTGCCGGTTTGTGACTGGGTATTACACTGTGTGATGCATGCCGTAGTGTCGCACAGCGCATAGTGTCCGGTTTCGAGTGTCGAGCGTCGTCGCACCGTGCGTAACGGGAGACCGCAGCAGGTTGGGTGGCGCACGGGCCAGCGCTAGCGGTGCTTAGTACCACTACCTTGAGGCGTGTCCACGCAACGCACACAGCAAGGCTCCGTGATGAACCTTTTGCCCTGCCGGTTCTTCCCATGGATCCTTCAGGCAGCTCGTACAGTGGCAGTACCGTTACCGTGCCTTCCGCGAGGACAGACAGACAGACGACGCGGGGGCTCTGCTCCGTAGCCCCTGTACTGTTGACGTTATTGCGAGTATATTGATAGAGATGGAGATAGAGATACAAGCATCACAGCAAGGAACAGGCACGGGCACTCAAAATCCACGGGACGGAGCTCCGGGCTCAGTCGCGTACCGGCGCTGGTGTTTGTACTGGTACTGGAACTGGTACTGGTACTGATACAGCACTTGCATTAGTCCATGTACGTACTTTGTACTCGTGCCTCCGGTGAGCAGCTTCCGATAAAAAGAAATGAAGCCAGAGACAACGGCTGGGAACTGCTGGGGCTCCGGCGGCAGCCAATCAACGGCCGCAATCCGCTCTCGCGTTGGCCTTCCGATTGCCCGCGCGCCTTCCTGCACCAGCCACTCATTTCGCCGTGCCTTGGCTGCGGGCCAATGGGCGGGCCAGCAGCGCGAGTACAAGGTACAGGTACTTGCGCGAGCTGGAGGCGTTCGTGAGGTTTGGTGCGGGAGGTGAGTGCAACGGGGGTACGTGGTACGAGACCAGTCTGGAGGTACAAGCGGTACAAGCTCGGGAGTACGAGGACAAGCTCGCAAGGCGGACGGGTGCAGCAGGTATGCGGTACCTGCCACCAGAGTAGCGCATCGTATCGCATCGCATCGCATCAAATCGCATTGGATCGCAATCGCATCGCGCATCGCCTTCGGGTCTCGTCGTTTCGCTGGCGGTAGCACCAATTGATTGCCTTGCAGTAGCAGAAACAGAAACAATGCAGACCAGCCATCAATCACAGCTCCGTACTCGCTGCAGACAGACACTCTTTGCGCCTTGAGCAAGTTCAATTGGCGCTGAGAGGGCGAAAGAGGGCAAAAGTTATCTTGCTGCCACCAGCACCCGCCAAAGTGGCCCAAAGGCTCAGCCCAACGCTGATCACGGCTTTCGTATTCGGCAGCGATGGACAGGCACGACAATCGCACTCCCTTTCATCTGCTTCTTCTCTCGAGCTTCTTTTTGGCTTGCTCGCCTCACATTTCTTCTAGCGGATGACGCAACCGGCCACGGGGATCGTCGACGCCAATCTATCTCTCTCATTTCTCTTTCTTTTCCTGAGGGTTAATTTCGTATCTACCTACTTACAGCCACAGTCACAGCTCGACAAGTATTAGCAGCAGTATTGCCTATTCCCACCGCTCGCTTAGGCGGCCAAGGCATTCCCTGTCGAATGACACGAATCTCATCTTAGACAGGCCCGGGAAAAGCGGGGATGGACATGACATGTGTGTGTGCTTCATGGCAGCCTGAGAAGAGCCTGGCCATGCGTGAAATGCCATGCCGTGCGTCAACAAGCGTCGAGCAGCGCTGGCTGGTGATACGCCATGGCCTCGTTTGTTCTCTGGGGAACCCGGGAGGGGAGAGGAGGGAACAGAGAGGAGAGAGAGAAGGGAATGAGACAAGACAACAGGCCAGCCTTATCGAGCACCGTCTGTCTACCTCTTCTGCCTCTTCTCTCGATGCCCAGCACCGTGGCATATGGCCGGCATCGTCAGTTCAGTCGCACCAAATCACAGCACAGCACAGCACGCAACAACAGCAACCACATCACCAGAACATCATGCACCTTGTGCTCCCGTCCTTCCAGAACCTCTCCAATTCTCTCCCCCCCTGCAACCTCCCTCGCGCGAACTGCAAATCGCCATGCCATGGCACAAGTGCAAGCAAGCATCATGTACTCTGACACTCTGTGCATGTCCATCGCATACCTCGCCGCAAAGTACTCGATACCTTTGCTGAGCTTCGAGGCTAGGGCCGCATCGCATCGCGGCTCCACCTTGTACTGTACATTACATGTGTACATTACATGGCTTGTCCAGATCCAGCGTCTGGGACCTCTTTGACGGCCTGGGTGACTTGCAAACATTGTACCTGTGGAGGATGCCATTTTTTGGCATTTAATGTGGCCACTGTTGCATTGGAATATAATCCGATTCGCTCTAGTGTTTTCGATGACAGAAGCTCTCGTTACTGCGCATGGAGAAACTCGCGATGGAGTCGGACCTTTGTACCACTCACCAGCAGCTTTGCTTGATAACCTGCAGAACAGAGGCGTGCTGAGATGATCTCGCTCCCAACCTCCGCTTTATTGCCAGAGACGAGCCTGCTGCGTACAGTGTAAATGTGTACTCATATGCGATGTCTGCTCAGGGGTGGGCGGTGTGTGCCATTGCATTTCATCTCTTTTTAACACCACTTCAGGCTTACTATTGATCATATCGTACATACAATCACCTGTAGGCTGCTGGATACCTATCATCGTTGGGGGTCAATTTACCCGGCCAATTCGCCTCAGCTGCCATTACGGGCAGCATAGGATTGTGAGATAGGCCCAACAGACTCGAGGATGGATACGAGCTGCCCTTTTCTCTTCGTCCTCGGTGCCCATTACAGTGCAGGGTAAGCCAAAGCAACAGGAATTGTGAGCCTCTCAACGCTCATCTTGCTGCTCGTGCTCTATATTAAGGCACGCACGCGTTATGCACAAGGCAAGGGATGAGATGAGGCGGCTCACAGAGACCAATCCATCTACCCTATCCGGAGGTGAGAGGAATCGACACAGCCACCGTCACCGAGTCATTTCCACTGTACCGAGGAGAGGAATGTGTCCACGCCCGGGTGCCAAATTTGCGAAAAAGTACACGTGCAATTACCCGGCAATGGACATTTAATGGGAGACATGCAGATTGCTCACGTCAAATCAAATCGAAATGTGAGCAGAGGAGCTGCCGTTAGGCGGCAAGAGGCTAAAATGACAGCAGGCGAGCTGTGTGATATATCACATTGAGGGTGAAGCGATAGGGACATCCAGACTCTTTCACGGGCGGCCTACAAGCAAATGCGAGCCCCTATCGACTACGCAAATACCTCGTCGGCATGTCTCTATCTGATTCAGATTGTATTCTTTTCGGATGTGTACTAAATGATGCCATCTTTATCGGGGAAGTGGCGTAGAATCGAATGGGAAGTGAATGTCTTAGTGAGAGGGAGCCTTTCTTGGCTCTCCACATGCAAATCTAGAGTTGCGATGCAATTTGAGCCAAAATGATGCGTCATCCGTTCGAAAAGAAGGCGAAAAAGGAAGGGAAAGAACGAGAAAGAAAAGCCATAGGTAATTATGTGATTGGATATTGCCTGGTAGTTTCTTATCATGCCTAGGCAGAGAGAAAATAACTTTTAATTCTCAATATTTCTTTTTTTGCCGATCGAACGGCATGTCATACGATTCCCGGGCGAAGGCTTCGGTTAGCCAACCGGAGAATCCCATCCCTAGGGAGGCGCCTGAGATGGCTATGAATTGAAATGAGCGTCTCCCGACTGTGCCCGCGTTGGGCTGCATTTTGTCTGGCCATTGGCGGGAAGCAGGTCTCACGAGATGAGGAACAGGCGGGACAAACACACAGACAGACAGACAGCAGAGAGACAAGGCAAAAAACTTGGAAACGCTACATTGATATGCCTTGATCCGTACATGCATACAAGCAGCGGCTACACATACATATGGCTCACACATACGAGTACATTAGCATGCCTGTGCCTCGGAGACACGGCTCGACGCCCACCCGCCGGATGGGGGCTTTGATTGATAACTGCATGTGAGCATATGTGAGCATATCAGCCAGCATAAGGACAGCCACTATCTTGGTGTTTTCATCGCCCCAAACAAAACACATACATGCCCTTGCCACCATCGTCACTCCTGCGCCGGGACGACGGCACTCCGTCTGAGTGGCTGGCCCCAGGTGTGTTTTCAACCTTGTTTCCGCCCATCTTTTGACTTTTTCCGTCTTGTCCTTCTCTCTCGCCTCAAAATTCATGCGACTCGAAGAATGAGAGAAAACAACACATACACACGCAGGCGAATGACGTGAAACGAAAGATAAAAAAGAGAGGCGCCTTCATGCGAGGGTTTCGCCAGTCGCCTCTAGCGTGTTTCGAAGCGCAGGGTTGAAACGCGGCTGCATGATGCCCGGCCGCCCATCTGAGGCATGGCGGCTACCGGAACAGGACGACATCCGAAGACTTGAGAGGCTCCGTGTTTGTTCGTTTCGTTTCGTCTTTTTTGCTGAAGGGTTGGTTGTTTTCGGCTGTTGTGTGTTTTGGTTGACTTGTGATCGGGGTTGTTTACGAGTTTGGGTGAGTTGAATTGAATGCGATAATGCTTCTGTCAACAAGCAAGCCACTTACACTGCGGCTTCACTTTTTTTTTTTTTCTCTCTTTTACCATGTTGCGCAACATGGCGAATTTCCCTCTATAGGATCCATATTGCCCAAATTCAGATCCAGCCCTCAACGGAGAATTTTATCCGCCTTGACTTTTCTATTCTTTTTTTCCCATTACTCCATAAAACAAGCCGCGGGTCCATTTGCTGGAGAAGCCCGGGCAAGGGGCGGCCCCGTTGGCTTTTTTGCTGGGCGTTCGCTTAGCTGGACGAGAACAACAGCCTCCTTGTTTCAAGAATGGAAACAGGCTTCAAACGGCGACGCCTCTGCTCCTTGCATCATGATCGCTTGCGATGCGGAGAACGAGATAACTGCCGCTGTTTGATTGGTTCGGGAGCAGCCATCGGGGGGGCTTACAGGCCAGTATCTTGAGTTTGTTGTGTCGTGCGTTTGATGGGGTGTAGAGGTAGGGCTGGAGAGCACGAGGGCATCATGGAGGTTGTACGGTAATGAGGGAGTCTAACTTTTTCATGCGCTACCAGGATAGATACTCAAAGAAGTGAAAAGAAGAGAAGAGAAGACGATCAAAGGAGATGACGAGGCCTGTCAACGCGGCAATCGAGCTAAGCTGTCAATTTACTTTATTTCCGCATAACTGCAGCATCCTGTATCCCTACGATGTCCATCGACAGACAGGCGCCACCCCACACAAAATCGGAACAAGATGAAGGTCTCAAACAAGCAAAACCTCACTAGCCCTTGGCACTAGACGAGACTGCATAAATTGTTTGAAATGTGTTTCTTGGTGCCGTCCTGACGGGGCCCGCATGAGAAAACAAGAGGCCAGAACGTTATGCTTATGTCGACATGCTGTTACGAAAGTGTCACAGGTTACTCTGCGATCTCACAGAAGCCGGGCCAGGGGTGAGGAGGGATGGGGGACCCCTGGCGCGCCCAGATAATGGATATCGCCAGGTTTCGTGGGGACACAAAGAGGAGGCTAACCCGGGTCCGTTGCTAGATTGCAGCCCGTTCGTGCGCAGGTTTAGTATGATTGAGATGAGCATGTTTTAATACTTGCTCACTGCCCATGCACCTCGACTTCTGGACTTGTGTTTTCTCTTCTTCTGGATTATATTCCTGTTGTCTTTCCTCGTTTGGATCGTCGATTGTTTTTCAACCCCGTTTTTTCTTTCTTCTTCTTCTCCTTCTTATTTTAATAATCCTGTTTTTTTGCTCTTGTGGCTGGCTCACTTGACTCACCTTCCCCCCCAACTGGTTTGGCGACGCTCATACTTCATACTCACTCATCCTACAACCCTCATCTTTGCATAGCGGAATCAATTCATTCGAGCGTATCATTCAACAACAAAATACATTGGCCTGGTTTACCGAAGCGCCTTAATAAGCAGCGTGGACATAATACAAAAAAGAAAGACACCCCAAGAGACATCATCACACACATCGATATACATAATGACGGGACCGGGTTATGTCACAAAGAGCGGTACCGCCCAACGGATGGGACAGGGTGTAACCAAGAATCGGAAGGCAACCCACACTGGCGGAGGACGTGCATGGAGCGAGGCTGAGGTAGGTCAAGGACTATCATGAGTTGATGGTGATGGATGTTGGGCGATGAGATGAGACTAACACGAAGACTTCACTAGGAGCATTACCTCGTTGAGACTCGCCTTCAAAAGGTGCCCTACAAGCAGATTGCCGTCCACCTTAATAAGACGGAGCTTGCATGTCGGCTGCACTACCATCAGATCACCACCGGTCGACGGAAGGAGTCCATCTCAGAGTCTTCTCCTGAGATGGCTGTCCAGGGATCCCTTTTGGCTGCTCCCCCAGTTCTTCCTCCGGCTTCACAGCTGCCGACCGAGCACGTCTCTATGCACAGGAGGAACGAGAGCTACAGCTCGACATCGTCTGGCGGTTCAGTCCAGCTCCCCAGCATCGTCGACAACTGGGCATTTCCCCAACTACCCATCATCTTGCCCAAGCCTGCAGCCATGCCTGATCCAAATTCACAATCTGTACCCCGATACCGCGAGGATCTAGTCTACATGGAGCCTCATCCTCACGCCACTCAACACCATGAGATGCACGGAGGTTTCTCCCTGCCGTCCACCGCGACGCAACCTCCAGCACGTGTCGACGTTTCTCGTCTTCACGCCATATACAACACTCACCGAGCTACTTTCTGGGACGCAGTGGCTAGAGATTACGGCCTCAACGCGTCGCCCGACATGTTGGAGACGGCGTGGAAGCTCAACCAGAGAGTAGCTCAGCCTGCTATGCCTCCTACACCCGCGACCAGCCCTAAAGTCGAGCTGAGAAGGGATAGCAGCGCGGATAGGACGAGCATCGCGTCTATTCTGGGGACGAATGCTCCTGCTACACCTCCTGGTCAATGGTAAAGAAGCATGTTGAATATATACCTTTTTCTTTTGTAGACTTGCTTTATTGGGGACTATGTTTGGTGTTTGGTTTTTATTCCTTGGCATAGGAATTAGCGGATTTCGGTGTGGAATTGACCGAAACCTGCATTTTTTTGAACCCTTTTTTTTCAATACCCTTCTCTCTTTTTTTGGAGATGATGGTTGTTCGCATACATTAGAGTTTTGCTTAGTGGGCGTTTTCTGAAACAGGGCATATGTTTTGTAATTTTGCAGGATGTGCCCCATGTTCTTTTCTTCTTTCGTTCTCTTCTTTGGGGTTCGTTTGGTTTGGGTTGACTGAAACGAGGGAGAGTTTGAGGTGACGGTGAAGTTTGAGGAGAATATAATAGGGTCCATGTACTTGGGTTGCCATTAGCGCATTTGGGAAAAGTTACCATTTAGTTATCAGCCTGAATTGAAAAGTTCAACTGACTCGAGTGATCTCCATTGTTAAGCTTAAAAAATTGAACAAAATAGTAGAACTTCAATTGTAGATATTCTCCTATCGTTCTTGGCGACCTCGTATAAACCCCATCCATCGGCAGAACAAGTACCCGTCCCAATAAAACATGCCTCTTTAGCTACAATAGCACTAAGCAGTCAGCGTACGTAAACAAGGAACGTGGGTGAGTAAAACCGGCGACGCGATTCGACGTTCGGAAGCTCCCCGCAAAAAAGGGTCCCGAGCGAGGAGTATAAATTGGGATGGGCATATTAGGCTGAGTTTGAATAGTAGGGCAGCAAATACGGAGTAAGTAATGCTAAGCACTGGTAGACTGAGAATTTGGCAACGATGACGGAGGGGTGCGGAGGGGGAGTGGAGACCGGGAAAGCTGGAGATGGAGATGGAGGCAGAAATGAAGAGGAGTTGGATGGTTTCTTTTGTTTTTGTTTTACTATTTTTTGAAGGTGTATAGCTGTTTGGGCTGTGAGATATATGAGTTGAGAGTTGAATTGGTAAGTGGTTGAGTGTTTCTTTGCTTGTCCTATTGTATCCGTATATGAAGCTTGTTACACCTTCACGACGTGCTGCATCTCCCGACTCAGCCGTCACTGGCCGTCTCGAAAACTT
Organism: Trichoderma camerunense; assembly: GCF_050948025.1. Lineage (NCBI taxonomy): Eukaryota > Fungi > Ascomycota > Sordariomycetes > Hypocreales > Hypocreaceae > Trichoderma > Trichoderma camerunense. The sequence continues at coordinate 927,694 of NW_028145359.1, read as the reverse complement.
GATGGAGAGATGAGGGGCAAACAAGCTTAGTCTGGGTCCCTCCGGAATCGCTCCACGATGGCCCGAAGCTACTGGGACGCTCAATGATGCCTAGCATCGAGCTTCATCAGTGGGGAAGGGGAGAAAGTGAGCTGTTGCTTTCCCCTCCAAAGACCTTCCATATAAAACCAAAGCTCCCGCATAGCTCTCTTTGTTCCCTAGTGGAGGCTTATATGAGAGTGTTATTAACGATTAACGAATATCTATAGCAATTGAACGAACACAATGGCGTCACAAGCTTCTGGCAGTGCCGAGCCGGCATTCGACCCAAAGTCCTCCGCGGACTTCCTCCAGTTTCCGTGTCTTCCTCCAGGAGGTGCGTTGAATCGTTGGTCGCGAAAGATTACCAAGGACCATGACTATCCTGGAGCACAGGTACGGACATATAGAGATTTCTGAACGAGATGGGAGCGTGGGCTGATAGTTGGCGGCAATTAGGCCATGTTGTACGGTGCTGGAGTGCCGGACAAGGAGAAGATGAAGAATGCGCCACAGGTCGGCATTGCGAGTGTTTGGTGGGAGGGAAATCCATGCAAGTATGTTGCGAGACAGCTCTTATGAGAAGCTTATTGGGAAAATCAGAGCTAACGAGGTTGTTATAGCACACATTGTAAGTGACGAGACTATCGACCGCACGTTTGGGCATCACCAAAAGACGAAGCAATCCAACTTATACGTGAACCGCAGTGCTCGAATTCGGCCAAATCGTCAAGCGAGCCGTCGATAAGCAGGGCATGCTCGGCTGGCAATTCAACACCATTGGTGTTTCTGACGCCATCACCATGGGCGGCGACGGTTAGTTTCTCATCAGCACCTATTCTATTTTCGATATGAAAGATACACGATTCTAACAGCTTCAATTTTACTCGATTCCTTTTAGGCATGCGATTCTCCCTTCAGTCTCGTGAGATTATTGCCGACTCCATCGAATCTGTTACTTGTGCCCAACACCACGATGCGAATATTTCGATTCCGGGATGTGATAAGAATATGCCCGGTGTGGTTATGGCTGCTGCCCGCCACAACAGACCGTTCATCATGATTTACGGAGGAACTATTCGCAAGGGCCACTCCAACCTGCTGGAGAGACAAATCAACATCTCGAGCTGCTACGAAGCTTCCGGTGCATATGCCTACGGCTCACTCAAGGCCAAGACCAACCCTGATGCCCCTGGACGCACCAGTTCCGACGTCATGGACGATATCGAGCGTCACGCCTGTCCCGGAGCTGGAGCTTGTGGTGGCATGTACACCGCCAATACTATGGCCACAGCCATTGAAGCCATGGGCCTGACACTGCCCGGCTCATCTTCATATCCAGCCGTTTCGCCAGAGAAGTCGCGAGAGTGCGAGCGTGCCGCCGAAGTCATCAAGATCACCATGGAAAAGGACATTCGCCCTCGCGACCTCATGACGCGCGCGGCCTTTGAAAACGCCCTCGTGCTGACCATGATCCTCGGCGGCTCGACAAACGGCGTGCTACACTTCCTCGCCATGGCCAACACCGCCGACGTGCCCCTGACTATCGACGACGTCCAGCGCACCAGCGACCGCACACCCTTCCTGGCTGACATTGCGCCTAGTGGAAAGTATCTCATGGAGGACCTGTACCAGGTCGGCGGCACTCCTTCAGTGCTCAAGATGCTCATCGCAGCGGGCCTCGTTGACGGATCCATCATGACCGTCACGGGCAAGACCCTCGCTGACAACGTCGCCGACTGGCCCTCCCTCGACCCCGGTCAGAAAATCATCCGCCCCCTAGACGACCCCATCAAGTCCAGCGGCCACATCCGCATCCTCAAAGGAAACTTTGCTCCAGGCGGCGCAGTCGCCAAAATCACCGGCAAGGAGGGCCTCTCGTTCACCGGAAAAGCCCGCGTCTTTAACAAGGAGCACGAGCTCGACGCCGCTCTGCTGGCGGGCAAGATCCGTCGCGAGGACGGTAACCTCGTGCTCATTGTGCGGTACGAAGGACCAAAAGGCGGGCCGGGCATGCCTGAGCAGTTGCGTGCTTCGGCGATCATCATGGGTGCGGGATTGAGTAACGTGGCGCTCGTGACGGATGGACGGTATAGCGGTGCTTCTCACGGATTCATCGTGGGCCACGTCGTTCCTGAGGCGGCGGTGGGAGGACCGATTGCGTTGGTCAAGGATGGCGATGAGGTGACGATTGATGCTGTTAGCAATAGAATCGATGTTGCGATTTCGGATGAGGAGATGGAGGAGAGGAGGAAGCAGTGGACGCCGCCGGAGCCGCCGGTCAAGAGAGGAACGTTGGCAAAGTATGCGAGGTTGGTGGGAGATGCGAGTCACGGAGCTGTGACGGATGGATGGTGAAGATGCTGTTTGTCGATTTTCTCATGATGGAATGAATACAATGATAAATCGTAAAGGTGCACTCTGCCTCGATGTGATGTATGATGTATGTTCAAGCAGGATGATGAGTTTCTCTTGTCGTTGTTCAGAAAGGATGAGTATCGTGATGAAGGGATGTCATCATCAGGAAGCAGCATCACAGAAGTCAAACCGCTATATAACCATGCAATACCCCGATCGACACACCTGAACATTCACCTTGCCATGCGACATCCCCTGTTGAGACATCTGCGTTCGACAGCCCTTTATGGCACAAGCCCTCACAGCTTATTTCGGCCCCCTGTATCATTCTGAATTGAATCTCTCCACATCGCTCCCATCTCATTGTAAGAAAATGAACCCCAGTCTTCAAACTCGTATATGACAAAAAGAGCAAAAAACACGCAAAGAAAAAAAAAGAAAAAAAGAAATCAAGGGTATCGTGCCTCGACTGCTACTTTCTTGAAACCGCTCAATCACTCCGACATGAACCTTTGCATCGCTGCTCCCCTCCTCTCATTATCCTACATCATGCATGGACACATATATACACTCATCGCTCGTCCCCATCCCCCTAGGTCGCATTCGCCAAGTTTAGTCGCCCAGCGGCATGCCCTCTAAAGCATCCAACAGGCGCCGCCAATTGTCGGCCAGCATCTCTGCATACTTGACGCGCTCGCCAGCCCAGTCCTGGTTCCACCTGCTGACATGGTATTGCGTCGACTGGAAGGTGATGAGCTCGTCTCGCAGCGCCTCCTTGACAAAGATGGAGCGGTTGTGCTGCTGCACTATAGACTCCTTGTCCTGTTTAAAGCGTTAGCGTTTACCTGTAAAAATTAATAAGTATGAAAATCAACGCACCTTGATGATGGCCTCTGCCACCTTTTCAATCTCCCCGGGCTTGACAAGGCCTTCTGGCTTAGACCGCAAGTTGGCCAGCTTAGTCTCGTTGGCCTGTATCCTCCTTTCCAAGTAGGGAATGTTGTCCTTGTCTAGCCGCTCCCTTCTGTCAAACAGCTCGCGAAGGCTAACCAAGGCATCACGCTGTCGCTTCAGATCCTCCAGCACACCTTCATCCCAGCCTCGGCTCTCGTCTTCAAGTAAGCTCTGGCAGGTCCGCAGATGCTTGCTCATGGCCGTCAAGCCGTCGTTGAGTAGCGGAACCTCGCTCGTATCCGTAGCATAAGTATCCGCAGAGACCTCGGTGAGCGAAATGAGCGACAGGGCAACCCGCGCATGATCGGCGGCTACACCCTCTGTTCGCTTGACGAGGCGGTCCATGATGTTGCACGAGTTGATGTATAGCTCGGCAGATCGGCGAACTCCGTTTCGCGTTCGAATAAAGAGGTCTTCGAGGGTTGGTGGCAGTGAATCTTCTAAGCCGGGGGGCAGTGCTCGGTCCGTAAATTCATCTTGGACAGAAATTGTTGCTTGCTTTCGCCACACAGCAAGTTCCTGTACCTATGTTAAACAATTGGTCCCCCTGTCGTACCAAGATGGAGATTACACAACTTACCGTAGGGACAGTCAAGAACATAATGACGAGCTGCTCTGCGCTCAACACCGGGTGTCGTACAATGGCATTTAGGAACCTACCTAGCCCTCGTCGTCGTTTTTCGATAAAGGCGCCATCGTTGGATAGGTGGTTTCCATTCACGGCTACCCTCTTAGGTGGCAATAGGGGCAACATTCTAAACGGATACCTCTTGTGCAAGCAGTCCAACAGCCAGACAAAATCGCTATATCGTCGAACAACCTTGCTCCCGCGCCGCTGGCTGGTGACTTCGTAGTTGTGATGCTGAAACATGAATATGCCCTCCTTGCCAGGCATGAGAGTAACAACGACGACTTCTTCCGTATTGTTTCCGACACGGCCTCCCAAGCTCCGGGATGGAGCAACAGGAGGTGGGACGATTGCTCCGATCTGACCAACGCCGTCCCCTCCAAAGATGTTGGGGATGGGAGGCTGAGGTTGAGCTCCAAAGATGTTTGGGATGGGCGGTTGAGGTTGAGGCTGGTGTATATCGGTAAAGCCACCACCGGCGGGCGAGCTGCCGTAGAATCCAGCCCCCCATCCGCCCTGACCGGACAAAGAGGTACTCGAGATTTGTCGTGGGCGATTGGGAGGGCGGATTGGCTCTGGCGGAGCACTGTAATGGTTCGTGGGGCGTGGCTCAAACGCTGGAGGCGCATCCTGGTTGAAGCCGCCATTGTGTCCATTGAGGGCGGGATTGTGGCTTTCGTTTCCATTTTGATGAGAATGTCCCTTGTGCATATCTGGTGTGTTCCACGGATCGTCATCGGGGTCAACCATGGTTGATCTGCTCAAGATGCTCTCAGGGGCTTGTGAATGCTCAGGTTCGGGCTGAGATGCCGGATGAAATTGAGGTTGAGGTTGAGGCTGGGGTAGAGGCTCGGGGTTGTAAGACTCGGGCTCGGGGTCGGATTCGTGTTTGGACGGGACTTGCGGCGGTTTTGCGGCAAGCTCAGCGACAGGAGGCATAATCGGTTCGGCGGTCAGTCCAGGCAGCTTGGGCCGAGGGATATCTAAACGAGATGATGAAACATTAGCCAGCTGCCCCAGCATTGATAACAAAAGCATAGTTTTAAGAAGCTATCGTCATTGTAGAATTTGCATAAAATCAGTTGGTAGCAGCAAATTGGTCTCTTTTCGACCAAGCAGCGATTGCGACTGATTCAGAGTTGAGAGCGGAGTTGCCAAAGCGGACTTGTAAGAGTAGCCCGCAGCCGTGTATTCGCGTCTGACATGACGGCCCCCAACCAGGCAAAGAAAAGAGCAAGTGGGAAGTACGTATCAATGGGATGTTGCCTCACCTCTTCGCCGTTCATCTACTCCATCAAGGCTGATGATGTCGCCTTCTTGCGCCAGGCCAATGAGGGCCAGAACGACGTTGAACTCGTTGCGCGACAATAGCACATCGGATCCTCCTGGAGCTACAAGCGACATGATGCGCGCCTGAGCATCGGCCTCCAGTCGGGCCACGGCAAACAGCTTGGCAATGCCCGAAGCTGTAACCTGACCATCTTGGCCGTCCTCACGCACTACGGCATCAAACGTCTCGATATAGCTGTCGGGCACGTCCGAAGCCGGCAGTAGGTTGCGGATCAGCTCGGCTCTGCTCTGCTGCTTGCGCGGCGTGGGCATGTCCCAGGGCGACGAGGCGCCGCTGCCGTCGTCGAAGAGGCTGGAGGAATTGCGGCCGGACGCTGGTTCGTCGTCGAAAAGGCCGCTGCTTCGGGCTCCTCCGCGACGAGGCGACGAGCCCAAAGCTGGCCCATTGTCGGTGGGCTCATCCCCAAAGAGCGACATGCTGTGGTGGCCGGGCGCCGGTGATCGACTCGCTGGAGCTCTTGTGCGGCTCGTGACGAAGAGAGACAAGGGGAATACGGCAGAAGGAGAGCAAAAGAAGGGCGAAGATCTGCTGCGGCCGCGGGGTTGATGCAAAGAGTCTGGAGGAGGCGAGGTTGGGTTGGTTGTCAGTCGCAGTATCAAGTTGGCTTAGTGTTGATGAACTCGTAATGGCGGCGCTAGGAGGTTGGACTAAGGCGGTCACTGTGCGCTCAGCGGCGATTCCTGTTGGCTAGGCGGTCGAATAGCGCTGTAAGACAGTTGGCATGGGGGGTTTGCTGTAGATTGGAATGGAAAAGGTGATGTAGAGCAACAAGGTTGACTGGGGAGTATATCATAATAAATGGGGTGAATTAGAAGAATACAAGGAGAAGAAGGAGAGAAGAAGCAATTACTATTACTGCACGCCAGGTGAGACGGTGAGGCTTGAGCTTGGCTGGCACATGTCAGAAGCTCCCTGATTACCTACATGTACCTACATGGAGTCGATGACACCGATATTGTCAGTGCTTTGCCGGGGATTTGGTGGAGCAGATAAGCGACTGCGATAGGCCACCTCTTGAAGATGGTATCCGGGGATAAAAAAGATGCATGCTACTAAGACATTGGAGATGCTGTTCATACTACCTTCTAGTAGCATGTATCGTGGTATGTACAGTACTTTAAAGATTCTAAACACTTTATATCACACTGGGCGAATATACTACTTTTGAATCATCATATATTGTACATTTCATATCATACTCCGTCCTCCTCTGCCAGCCCTTTTTATTTTTATACATGCCACTCCCATCTATGCACCACAAGACCTACACCCATCGTCTTTCACTGCACAGCATTTCCACCCTTACCACAACGTCTCCTCTGCCTTCTTCTTGTCCGTCTTCACCACGCTCTTCACCTTCTGCACACCAGGCACCTTAAAGTACAGACTGGGCGACTGGCCTGGAGCAATCTGGTGGCTCAGGTATCCTCTATGCGCTGGGTCTCGGTAGTACTCGATGTCGGCACGGCTCGTAGGGTCGGGCAACCTGTATCGGAATGGGCCCTTTCTCGCCTCTGCCAGGATCCCTTCCACATGCTCCAGACCGACGGGTAGGGGCTTGTCTGTGTTGACCGACTCGCCCGTCAAGAGACGCTGAATGGCCAGTTTTGTGTAGTATCTGGTGAGGACCGTGCCTCCGGCAGCCTCGATGGCGGCGATTGCTCCTGAGGAGACCCTTGAAACCATGACGTTGATTGGCTGCTTGAGGTTCTCGCCGCCTCGAGAGAGAATCTTTACGCCATCCTTGACGCTGCCAATCAGCTTGCTTTCGATCAGCTCCTTTGGCGTGATTTGCTTCGTGGGGTCGAGTCGGCCTTGGTCGATCCAGTTCTGGATCTGGTCCAGGTTCACTTCGGAGATCTCAGGGGCTCGGCTGATGGCAGTTAGCATTTGCTTCTCATCTCGACATATGGCGGGGGCGCAGAAAACACCTGCCCCGCCATCGTCTAGAGACTCACAAGTTGTCAAAGCCCTTTCTGCCGTGCTTCACAATCAATGGCGTCTGACCACCCTGGAACCAGGGCTTCACCTTGCCATGCTGTCCCTGACCCTTATGACCCCTTCCGGAAGTCTTTCCGTGGCCTGAGGAGGGACCGCGACCGACTCTCTTCTTCTTGTGAACAGCGCCGGGATTGTTGGCCAGGCTGCCTAAGATCGAGGCATTGCGAGTTTGCTGGAGGGTGAGGCGAGCGAGACAGGCGGTCAATGAGGTCGCGGGAGTGCTGAGAGTCGCTCTGCAGCACAGCGAAGCGCTGGGAAATGGTATCCGGGGAGGCATCGTGGGATAATTGGCCGATCTATCGCAATGCGGGTAGACTTGACGGACCTTGAAGTTTTTGGACTGGCACAATTCGATGGTGCTGCCTGAGGCCTAAATCGGAGCTAGCGTGGTGGTACGTACCCGCTCTTAGATCAACCAGACTCGTGCCTCATGCAATTGATCGAAAGAAGTTTGGAAGTGTTAAATGAAGAGCTTGAAGTTTCATTAAAATAAAATAAAAAAGAAGAGTAATGAAAATAAACTAAGAAGAGCAGATAAACAGGCATTTAATAATACAAATTATGTTAGGTTTCACTCAGTCTCTTCCACATAAAGTGTCATTTTGTAGTTGTAGATGAAAAATGCTATCGTATTTGAAGCTAGGTGCTGCTCTCACTTAATACTTCCATACGGTACCCAGATAGCGAATGATGGAGATGATATTTACACCTCGAAAGTCTTCCAATTCTAGCAAACAAGAATACTTTGGTTTTTTCTCACATGCGAACATGGAGCTCATGATGAGCTGAGCAAACCATCTTACTGAGTGAAGATGGCGCATATCTCAATATATATGAGTAAATGCAACACGGTATTCCACCGATTGAGTATACCAGCAATTACCAGATGCTTCATTTAAAGACATCAAATAAAGTACATATAACATGAAATAGTTTAAAGATGTGATACAGTAGCTAATATTTGGTATTCAGCCTCTTTCAAGAGGAATACTTGCCGGGTAGGACCATGAGACTGGCTGGCTTTCACGTCGACTCGGCCAAGTGATCATACTGAGAGCGATATTGACAAGCAATCAGAGTGGAAACACATGTAGGTTATTCCCGATTAATATTCTCTGCCGCGCTAACAAGTCCTAGTTGTACGACTGCATCTGCAAGTCTCATCACGAGTGGTAGCACTTCTGGCGTGGGGTACTTCTAAAGAGTCTATGAATGCATCAGTCCTGCTGCAAATAAATGCATGCATTCTATGTACAGTAATTATTCTAGACCATTAACTCCTCTATTTCCAGGAGGAAAGTTGAAAGAGACTACATAATTACATTAGAGCTCCTTGGCTCTCTGCTCTCTTTGTTCCAATGCCTGTATCAATCTTCGAGTTCTTGACCCTTTTGCTTTTCGAGCTATTCGTGGTAAAACAGGCAGCCATGCCTTGTGGTTAAGAGCCTCTATTGCACTTGGACGATTGCAGGGATCCCAGGCCAGCATTTCCTGCAGTAGCTCAAATAGCGGTTGTGGAACACGGCCCTTGTCCCTTCGAGACTTTAAAGTCGTCTGGAGATGTTTATAGGAATGTCGTGTTACCATGAGGTTTGCTGGTGGTCTTAAACATGTAAAGAGCCATGATATAGCAAGTGCCCAGATGTCCAATTTTGTATCATCCAGTTCTCGGTACTTGTCTAGCCAGACCTCTGGTGCAGCGCAGATGCTTGGGTCGTATGCGTCTGGTCGCTGCATGCATAGAGATATATAGGCTCGTTGCTCATATATTAGCAATGATCCGGGCTGAATATTTCCGTGAACAATTCCCTGGCCATGGAGTTCAGCCAAACCGCATAAAGTCTGGTATAAATACTTGAGATGTGTGTTAGAGTCTAGCTTTCTCCAACGCTTATGGAGAAAATTCTGCTCAGCCAGAGGCATAGAGAAATAGGTGGTTCGACATTGGATGACTGCGCTACTTGGCTTCAACAAGCATGGAGGAGATGTCCAGTGCTCACACCAAACGTCGAGTATGCCAAGTATACCGTTATCTGCTTTGTCTCTGTACCGAGAAGCAAGCTTAATCTGATCAATCATGTATCTTCGCCCTCGGATTTTATTGTGCAGCGTCTTTACTGCCACCGGTTGTCCGGTATAAATGTGAACCCCGGTCTGTAGTGAAGATGAGTTCGGAACTTTACGATGCAGCCATACGTTCCAGAGAGTTTCGATATCTGTGCTAGGAATGAAGCTGAAGAGCTTATGATGGCGATGATGGAGAGACCGGTCGATGGTTTTGCTGAATCTGCCTCGATCTTGATGGCTGACGGTAAACTCGAGAAGGAAGCGATATGGGCCGAATTGAAGGTAGTTTTTCCTTCGCCGCAGAACGCAAGACTTGACCTTGCTGTCTGGTCCCCCGCATATTTCTACATCCTGATCGTGTATGTCTCCTTGCTCATAGATGATGGGTTTATTTGACCGTGATCTGAGTACCAGAGCTCCTGACTGTGGATGGAGGAAAAGAACGGCATGAATGTGCTTGATGTATGCACGAACTGTCTTGGAGCTCGGCGTTTGTGATGTGTCCTGCGGGCAGAGAAGAATTTCCGGGACAAAAATATCCCCCATCTTGGCGATGGCTGGCGAGGGACCGGCGCCAACCCTCCACTTGTAGCAAACTTCGTCCTGACGCGAGTTGTGAGAAGGGATGGATATGCGGTAGCCAATTGTCTCCTCACCGCTATGGAGGGTCGGTGGTGATGATTTGGACTGGATTTCCGATAGAAGATGAATGGCGGCTGGATTCGCTGCGGAGAGGACGAAATAGTTCAAATCTCGTACCAGCGGGTTCGATGTTGATGTCATAATTGGGATTCAGTGCTGCCAATCGCATGAAAATCACCAACGCGGGATGCACCATATATGGTGTAGATTCAAGGATGAGATCGTACTGACAAGGTATCTGGACGCGTTCAGGTATATATAACCAAACTACCCCACGGAGTATAAAGTACAATTATCCATTTTGTATAAACTCAACCCGGCGTTTTTCTACGATACATTGCATAGAGGAATGGGTTGTAATAAGCTTGGAAAGTGATATGTGAATAAAACCAAGATCTCTGCCGTGCAGGCTTACACCACGTATAAAGTAGTGGAGTATGCATTCGGTCGGGCAGCGACGGTGTGTGCTGTCGGCTCACTTTAGCCATCACTGCAACATTCTATTGAGTACCTTAAGTAATGATACCTTCGATTTTACCTCTATTGAATCCATGGATTAGCGAAGAAATAATGAAAATGAACGGCTTTGCCGAGGAAAAGAGCCAAGCTGCATCAGCCCACTCAGGTATCTATTTCCCAAAGGCGGCTCTACTCTCACCGACAGTATCGACAGATACATTAGCAGTAACGCTTCATTAATAGCAGGACATGTGAAAGAGAAGCGAATACATCTCTCAAAACCCAGATAGGACTTGGGCATAGAGCCCAAGCAATTTTACCGTTTCGTCTGGCGATTTGCCGCCGGGCCCCGAGTCTCAATGTGATCGTAGCGGGAAGAAGCCAAAGGCGAATTAGAAGAGTTCTTGCGACAGCTTGAGAACAAAAAAGCCTGGGATATTATCGATGACCGGGACTCAACATGTGGAATTCCATACGACGATGGAGACGAACCGGAATTCGCCGAGAACTTCTACACGTACTCGTAAGGTTGCCAACGAAACCCCCTGTAAACGCCCGGGACCTTCTGATGACGGCGACGATGAGTTGGCGACTGTGAAATACGGCTGCGACTCCACCAGTCCCGCATTCGCCGTCTACAGCACGCTGTACCATCCCGCCCTGATGGAAAAGGATCCTCCAATAGCAGAGTAGAGCCACGTAGGAAACGCAAGGAAGCGATGACAGACGTCAATTACGGAATCGGGAATTAACTTTACGCTCTGCATGTTACAGGAGAGATTCGGCGGCCAAAGCTGTCGAATCAAATCCCACCACTAGTCATTACGACACCTAGAAGTAATAGCCTCGTTATAGCATATATATAACGAACCAGTATCTATATATTAGTATAGATAATACTTTTCCTAAGGGATAAACCTTAGAATAATTCTAAGGTTTATATTAGTAAAGTAGTTAAATTAATAAATAAATAATTTTATTACTAATTATAAAAAGAAGTATTTAAATATTTAATTTAAATACTATTATATTAATAATAATTAGCTATTTAAGTATTTTAATAAGTAATATAAAGTAAATTTATATATTTAATTAACTTAAATTAAATTAATAAATAAAATATTAATTTTTTTTTAAATTAATAAATAATTTATTAATTTATTATTAAATTAAAAAGTTATATTTTAATTTTTTTTTAATTAGTTAAGGGATTAAAGTTAATCTAGTCTAGCTAACCTATTAGCCTATTGTCGCGACTTTAAGAGCCGGGTCGTAATAATACACTTGAATTCACTTTCGTAGTTTTATACATATATTTGCACTATTCACAGGTAAGTGCTAATCCATCTTTTGTACTAGAGATACTCTTTCTCTCAACCGATCTCAAGAGAATATTCGGTAAGCCATTGTCGCCATGTCTTCCTCTCAACGTTTACCACCAATGTGATAAACTTTCTCCCTTATAAAAAGGCTATGCTGGGGGTGGCCCGGAAAATCTAATCTCCATATCAGTATTCTCACCGGCAGAAATGGAGATGCCAAGAGGAGATATGTTGATGGAATCAGGCGCCAAAGAAAGTGGACGATAAGTGACTGGCAGCCATAGAATTTTCTTCCCATTCCAAGTAATCCAGCTCCTACCGACGTTCAAACCGTATCCTTCAAAACGAAGTTGCTCCGAAGTTATGGTTTTGTAACTATCCGGCGTCTCGTCTTCAGTCTGAAGGTCTTTAATGTTAATTAAACCACACGTCGTTTCAATATACGATTCTCTAGATCCGAAGGTCGACGAAGTAATGCTTCCAATGATGAGTCTGGTTTTTTTCTCTCCCATGGTAGATATCCAGATATCCCCCCCAAAAGGACTCCTAACAAGCGCTTGCCTGCCATTGTTGGAGATGGCGATCACTGATGAATCGCCGCCGGGGTAAAGGCGTTTAGAGATGTCGCATTTGCACCACTCTTCGCCATCATCGTTTTCGCAAATATGATCCTTGACATACATGACGTTATCACCAGTAAAGATATCCCACACTACCAGTTTCCGGTCTGCCAATAAAAGGCTGAAGTACTGTGCATTATTGGAGAATGCCATTGCCGCGATATACCGGTTAAAGACTATAGACTGGAAGATTATTTCCCCTGTGGACGTCTTCCATATAGTGATGTCATCTGTAACTGCAGCGAAATATTCGCCACTATTCGAAAATGTGATGTGCTTGCATGGCCTGTACCCCGAAAAATTCCAGAATCCCGTCTCTTGTGGCCCTGAAGTTATTTGCTGTTCGTTGTCCTCATATAAAAACCTGGGGTCTGGCGGAAAGGTCGTTTTCTTATCAAGATCCCTTTTCACAAATTCCGCCACATCTCTATTGGTGGCGATGTCCCAAACTTTGATAATGCCTGTTTGTGAAATTGTAGCCACCAGATTGGGGTTATATGAGAATGTGATTTTCGAGAGATCTAAATAGTCATCATTTCCATCATTAGTGCTTTGAACATCCTCTGTCTCTGCAGAAGTAGCCATGTCCCATATTGTGATATTTTGAAAGTTGATTGATGCCAAAATTTTGGAGTTTGGAGACCAGGCGAGGCCGCACGGTAGCTGCCCTCTAATGTCCAGACGTGTCTGTATGGTACCAGCTTTGAAGTCCCAAATCCAAATGTTACCCCAGCACCCTCCAGCCAGGAGCTTAGAGTCAGTTGAGAACTCGAGTGATGTGAAAGGCTCGGTGTTATAATGGCCTCCTCTATGAAGGGTCTGAATTTCCCTTTCCGTAGCCAAGTTCCAAACTTGAACAGCGCCTGACTCCCATGCCATGAATTCGGAGTCACTTGAAAAGCAGACTTGAAGGCGCCCTCCTACATGTAACGTGTTGAGGCGCATATGCTCCTTGTGTGCAACCACGTCCCATATGGTTATCTCACCCCAGCCAAATGCCAGAAACTTAGCGTTATTCGATAGATTCACTAATTGTTTGTCTTTTTCCCCTTGGTAATCATAACTGTCGTTTACAAGAGATACCTGTGCTCCTGTAGCCAAGTTTTGAATCTGAATAGTACAATCAGATATATGTGAAGCGCAAAACATGCCATCCCTGGAGAGAGACGAATTGTAACCAGGAGACCATGCTTGACGATGTACAGCACCGGACTCTACGTCCCATGAAATAACAGGGCCGTTATGTGCTGCCAAAATGCGTTTAGAATCGCCCGAAAAAATGAGCTGGCTGATTAATTCTTTACATTTGAGTGTCCGGATTTGCGTTCCTGAGGTAATATCCCATACTTTTACCTCATGAGCATCATAATCGACCATTGCGATCTTATTGTCGCTTGAGATTGCGGCTGGGATCAGCAAGGACTTGACCTCTATTGTTTGCAGAAGAAGGCTCCAATGACTTCCAACGAGTGGCTTCGTTGTAATCCAAGACAGTAATTTCTCTTCAAAAAGAGTTCTCACGATACTAAGCTTGGGGCTAAATAGAATCCCAGAGAGGTATATTTGAAGCGGAGCATTATAGATGATCCATGAGTTGTGCTGTGTAAACCGACGAATGTCGTAAACCAATTGTGAAAGTTCGCTGTTAGAAGAGTGTCTCTCAAGCAAGCCCCCCAAACGGCTGATGTATGGAATGCCACCCGGCGGATTTCGCATCAAGCTCATGACTTCGAGCCAATGAAGGATGTGTTCTTTCAGAAATGTTAATATCTTGGCATCGTTTAAAATAACTTGATTATGTGTTTTCTCCGAATTGGAAATTGAGTCGCAGATGTGTTGAAGCCAATGGGAACAAGGATATCTCAGAGAGATCAATGGGTCGGGCTCAGGCGTCTTAATATCAGCAATAAGAATTGCGTGATCGTTCAATTTGTAGATATTTCGGTATAGTTTCTGTTCCATAGCATTGATTGAATGCATAGCCATTTTGTGGTGAATCTCCTTGATGCCATTTGGGAACAGGGTAGATTGCGCTGCGCTGTTGCTTGTCAAATAATCTTTAGATTATTGATGTATGAAGTAGACGATTTCGTCCTTGACTGTTAAGAAAGAACCGCAGTTATGTATAAGGCTTTGAAGCGTGGATGGTCGAGTGAGATTCCCTTTGAAGCTTGCTAGAGTTGCTAGCTCTTGGAGACGCAAAGGCTGATAAGCCAGTACGGTGATTCCGAGGATAGATTCACATAACTCAGACTCTCTCTTTTCTAGACGTCCGATTTGATGCAACATTCTATCATAGAGCTCAGTAAGATCCTTTGGTAGTCCGTTCAACCGCTCCAACACAGATTCGCGGTCATCGTAATGGATATTCATATGCTGTAATTCTTGAAAAACGATTGCCACCCAAAGGAAGGTTCCGTTGGCCTTTTCTCGTACCAAGTTGCACACCTCTTCTGTTAACTCATCGTCATGTTTCAAGAGTGGTATCTTGGATGCTTTATAAGAAATGTATGTATCCACAGCAGCTGCCACAACGGTGGCGTTCACCTCAAGACTGAGATTCACACCCTCAGCACCGGCATCCTCAAGGCTTTCCCGAATGTTTGCCCAGTTTCGACTAGAGAGAATCCATTTGACATTTCTAGAAGGCAAGACTTCTTTAATGAGGGCAAGGAGCTCATTCAGACCGGTAGTACATTCGTCGAGGCCGTCAATGATTAAATACGCCGTGGCTAGTCTCTCATCTTGTAGAATGCTGCGAAAAATGTTCGCCAAACTGTACCACGCGTTGGGTCCTTCAAATAGTTCATTGCCAACAGGATCGTATTTTTCTCTTATATGAGAAATGAGGGATGGCTGTTGCTCGACTAACAACCATATGAGGCCACGTAAAACGGCCAGATGGTTGTTGATTGTTGGGATGGTGGCCTGACAGAAAAAGAATGAAATGGCATTTGCGTGTGATGCACTCCGTTTGATTTCATCGATTATACCACACAAAAGCATTGTTTTCCCCTTGCCCGGATCGCCCTTTACCCAGAGCAACCGCTTGTCGTCGTCATGGAGCCAAGTTTTGAACTCCGAATTGTTAAGGATCCAACGGTACGAGTCTTGAATCAACCCGCCTTTGGTTGATTCAATTCTGCTCTTATCCATTCGTGGGTCAGTGATGTACAAATCTCTCAGACATTTCTTGTCGTCATCTGTCTTTCGGTATTCTTTTTCGTCTTTTGCATGAGCAACGAGTTGCTTCACGTCCTGTCCTAGGTCAACGCTTTGGAACACGCGGACATGCTCATTGAAGAAGGCTTCGGCCTCTTGAACGGCCTTGAGATTTCCCTCCCAATCATCCAGCTTGATGAGATCGCCTAGAAAGATAAGGGCTCGATGACGGTAATAGGAGCATATACTCTTGAGTTCGAATGAAAGTAGCTTCTTGTACAGATCGATGAGTTTTGCGTGCAGCTCCTGTTGGATTCCAGCAGTGCCGCCACCGGAATTTTCGCTGAAAAGAAGCCCAGCTAGCTCGCAGTACCAATTCATTTGCTCTACCACATGGCTAACTCCTTTACAATTGGCTTCAGTCTGCGATATGGGGTTTGTTAAGAGCTACAAAGAGGTTGCATCAGTAGATGTTACTAATTGACAGAATACTGCTATCTTACCTCAAGTGAAAGGCAGATTGCGGCCCATGGAATTGCAGCTTGTGGCACATCCTTGACTACTTCGGAAACGATATTTTGGGCGAGATTGACCGTTTGTAAAACTGAACCTACGAGTGACTTGACCTTTGTTTCCTGCGAAATCTTGTCCAAACCGTCCTTGACTAGCTGATGCATTTGACTCCTTCTCTTCTCCTTGTCATGCTGATTGATGACATTCACGTCGGCCTGGACTTCTGTGTTTTGAAGCCTGCTCGATAAAATTCTCTCGTATGCTTGTACCAATGCAGCATCCTCGGTTTTTAATGCATCGTATGCACGATCCCATATCGTCTCAGGTGCTAACTTTTCTTTTTCGCTACGAGAATCTGGTGCCGGATCTAGAGTAGAATCTGGGTTGTGGTCTTGAACTTCAAACCCTTGTGTACTTGCTGGTTTGGTGATTTCTAAGATGGGTAAAGACTGATGGCTTTGCGAAACCTGCGTAGTAGGAGCCGATGATATGTCGCTCGGGGTAGATGTGCTTGTTTGAACATCCTGAAGACTTGGCTGAGGACCCTCTCTTAACGATGGGCTGCGAGATCTGCTGTGATGGCGAGGGAGCTTTTCCTTTACTTTGGAAGAAAGATGTTTCAGGAACATTGCGCAAATCGCTTGGAGTCCAACAACGCAACTTCGTTTGATGTATCCAAGATGAAATCTAAAGACTCACGGCTGCTGCCTCCAAATGAGTGGCTGGGCATTGGCGGGGTTGTCAACTGGCCAGTAGAATTGTAGGAGCAAATCCGCATAAGCACATCTGAATTGGTCGTTCATTTTATCCTTGAACTTCGATGATTGAGAGTTTTCATTGACCATTGGTTATGGGACAATTATAGTCTCTGTCGATCCGTTAACCGCGTTGAGTGCAAACCATTTCAGTGGTAGCTACGCCTTTCATCAATCTACAGACATACAAGCCAACTTGTGTCGTGGTGGACATCATATTTCTTCGCTTACCTGACCCGTATTTGGAACTAATGAGGCCCAAATTAGCTGACACGATGCATCCCCTAGGCGATAGTACGAACTCCTAACTGGCGGGCAAGAAAATTTAGGGCTATCATATTGATGTGTTATCTTCAAAATGAATACTATGAGTTGTATCAAATTAAGCTAGGTTAAATAGCAGTTAAAACTCTGTTAAGACTCTAACCATCAAGTGATCTGCTGTTGAAGCAAAGATACCCGACTATTTCTTAGGTGGGGGCCCTTGATGAATTCAACACCCACCCCGTACATGTAGTTGGCTCAAAGCCTACCTAGTAAACTGGTTAGTGACAATATAATACTTGGATAATGATGCACGTACCCTTCACATCTATCCCTTCCAGGGTTGCCAGTGTAAATACACCGACCTGGGCAATGTTGCACAAAAGAAACGGTTCGATCAGAATTGCAACGGAAGAGGTCCCACAAAGGGTCCTGACCAGCTCTCCCGACGGCGATTTCTGCGTTCTTGAGATTCTGGACCCAAAAAGCACTGTCATCTATATAGGGACACGATTTAGCACCGATGATAAAGATACGTTATACAAGGAAAGGCTTACTTACCACGATGGATAATGGTTGATCCGCATTGAAAGCCAGCATCGCAGGCCCATTGGGCTGAGACGATATTGGCAAGAGCCAGGATGGTCGCGCTAATGGTAAACTTCATTGTTTGGCAAGTTGGCTGATGTATACAAAACAGATGGGGGAATTACTTTGCTTGAGTTGGGGCTCCCATATTTCTTCTCCTCGACCGTAGCAATTGCTCCTTTAAATACCTGAGCTATATGTAAGGAGCATCCTTCGTTTGCAGTCTGAAGAAGCATATGTCTAACTTTGAACTGTATAAGTGACGTCGGATGGTCACGAATGAACTTTGCGGTGTAATTCTGCGGTGTCGGACTTCACCGTGTCTAGATTTTCCGTGTAACTTATCCTGTGTTTTGCGAGGTTCCGTGTCTCGCGAGGTTCCGTGTCTTACTTTCCCGTGCCTTATTCTGCTATGAAGCCATAGTTCTGCTATGAAGCCATAGTTCTGCTATGAAGCCATAGTTCCGCTATGAGGACGTCATTTAGCCACTTTTTTCACCACAATTGACATCCAACTTAAGACTTGAGTTAGGGAAATCAACCTTATTAGTCAATAGACAGAAGAAGCGGGCGCCTTGCGTCAGAAAACTGGCTTGTATAAGACATGCTACTATCCCGAACCCCTTGCTTACTTGCAAGTACGGACGCACCTGAGCTGGAACAGTGAAGACTCTGTCACAAGCCACAAGCTTGTATCTTACGATGAATGCATGGAAGGCAAGGCTTCAGGCTTAGAATTACGCCTTAGGGGAAGCATACACAATTATGTGCAACCTTTCGGTTGTTTAGACTTATTCTGTACAATTGTGAGTCTCTAAAAGTTAACATTCAGAACAAGGCTCTGTCGAGTAATTTACAATCTTCTAGGCCATTCAATTTGATACGACTACTGTAAACTCGGCTGTTCTCGCCGATCCTGGCACCACCAGTCGCGGCCGACCCCCATTATTCGTCAGGTCGACAACAGGTCCGACGATCCAGCACGGCAACTTGACGACTGTGTCTCGATGCTCGTGCTCTTGGCTCCCCCAATCCCACCAATCCACGGTGGTGCCTTGAAACACGAGAGAAAAGACATCGCCGGGAACAGTGTCGTCAGGAAGCGAGCTCCAGTCGAAGCTCTTCGTCAAGGTCCACGTCTCACCAGCCCGGAGAGTAACAAAGTTGTCAACATCATCACCTACCCGCACGTCGACGGGAGGGTCGTCGGCAATCAGGAAAGCATCGTCGTCTAGGATGCGGCATTCAACCCATTTGTTGCCATCGTACGAGCTAATCGATGTCTCGAGCCGTCGTTGACGCCAGAGACGGAAGCCCTCGCGGAGACCACTAGGGAATTGGAAATCATATGTATGTAAGGTGATGCAGCGCTCTGTGGGCTCCAGCTCATGCCTATCAGAGACAAATCCCCCGTATGTCACTTTGAGAGTGGCGTCAAAGGAATGTCCATGAATGACTGTCGATGGGCACTCGAGAGTGACACTGATGAAAGGCGTTGACGGACTAGCAGAAGGTCATTTTCACATGGCCTCAAGTCAGAAACAAAATTTTGAAAGGAGAGAGACGAGAGAGAGAACAATGGAGAATGCATTCAAAACAGATAGAAAACTTACACTCGTTCTCGTTCCGCGATTGCCTCTAGACGCTTTGCCCCGTTCTCCTGCTGCCATAAATGCTGGTTTCTCCACCACCGTTCTTCCACGTTGGCTAACAGGAAGCCGTCCCTCGCCTCACACGCCGCTCTCCCGGGCCAGGGCACGGCTTCGGCAGCCGCCGTAAAAGAGACACGGCACCCCGCCGGCACATGGAGCGGCGGTTGGCCGGCGTCGACCCGCAGTTCCCGGCCAACGTGCTCACGCTTCGTGCCCCAATCCCACATGGCCACCTCGCCGCCCGGCCAGACTAGATCATAGCGCTCGCCCTCGATAAGTCCCTTGTGGTAGCGCTCATGTAACGGGGCTGTGAAGCGGACGTGTCCTCCGGGCCCTCCGGGCCAAAGCTCACACAGAAAGGGTTCCCTGCCCTGGACGACGAGGCGCGGGGTGGCCTCGGCCAGCTTCGCGCCATCGGAGTAGTCGACTTGGACTCGTACCAGAGAGTCGCCGTTCTGATGGTTTGTGTGGCGCCAAAGCTCGAGACCTGCGGCTGAGAAAGCCTCTACGCCGGGACTCCATCGGACAATGCAGGGCCGGTCTGTGTTGTCATCTATACGGCGGAGGGTGAACTCGATGTCATATGGCAAGGTCAATGATAGCCTCGGGCTGGCGTTCACTTCCAAAGCCAACTGCGGGATTGCAGTTGTGTTACTAGTATTGAAGGAGAATAGAATGTCAGTACATGTATTTGTTCTCAGGTTAATGTTAACAGCAGGGTCATTTATATGTACGCCATGAGCTTGTAGCTGTATCGTTCCGTACAACGGAAGTCAACGAGACCGCTGTAAGTAGAAATGTCTGTCAGAGCAGAAAAGAAGAGAAAGGCAGAAAAGAAGAAAAAGTCTCCGACTTATATAGCGCTAAGTTTAGCCTTATAAACACTAAGATATTACATGGAGACATCCATGGATATTATAACAGCATTGCGTTTATTTACGGCGGACTTTAAACAGGTACACAGCTTGTCAGAACACACTTAATGTAGTCGCCGAAACTCAGTCATCAAATATTAGTCATCCGCTGTTGACGTCGTTTCTCCCTGGCGATCCAACCCCATCATAAGCTTCTCCCTTTTCACCTCCCAAAGTTGCAACACTTCACGCAAAAATTGAGCGGCACTATTGCTTTGCAAGATATGAATACAATCACACAGAGAAAATCTTCTTCTATTCTATCCCGGGAAGCTATGTACGTCCATGATATGGGCACTCCTCTAGGTAACGCGCTTTTGTAACATCTATCTTACAGTATATACTAGAGATGCTAATTCACCATCTACAGCTGGGATAATCAAGTTTTTAACATAGGGGGAAACCATTTAAGCCACTGTATATCTACAGACAACTGGATTTCACGGCTAGTTCAGCTGGCCTTCCGTCTCAATGGCATCAACGACAGCGGCGGCAAAAGCGGCCATACCCGGACTTCGCGGGTGAAATGTCTTGACCGTGCGGGTGAGCAAGTACCACGGGATGCTCTGGCTGCTAACGTCGCCAGCGGCAATATCAGCGTTAGCCTGGGCGAAACGCAAGGCTTGCGGCCCTTGAGGGTCGTCGTGAATCTCCTGGCTGATACGGCACATGGCTTTGACGAAGGGGTCGGGCTGGGAGCCGAGCTCAGCTTCGCAATTGCTAGCGTCGGGCAAGATGATGGGACCCGCGGCAATACGGGCCTTGAGTTCATCGTTTTCCTCTGACGCCGAGTCGAAGCCGAGATCGGGCCAGCCGCTGAGGAAGAACCAAGTGTTGGGGTTGCTCGGATCGGGCTCCTGCGTGCTGCCCTCGCACCAGTGGTGGTTGTCAAAGGAGGGCACGACGTCGACAAAGTGCACTCGATTGCCGCCATGCTGGTTGTTGGCGTCCTGAACAGCGCCCAGGATGAGGCCATTCAGCTGAGCGACAAGCCCGTTGAGCTCAGTTCGCAAGTCTTGTGTCAGATAGACGATGCGGTTGGTAGGGAAGTCTGAGATGGGCTTGTAGGCCCCCCACCAGTAGTGGAAGGACGAATCATCACAAGTCGTCGTATCGGCGTTGAAGAAGGGCGGGTAGCTGGTCACGTACAGCTGGAAGTCAGTACGTGGGCTCTTGTTGATGGTCTTGAGGTATGCCGCCGTCAGCTTCGCGCGCAGCCCGTTGCTACTGGTATCTTCCATATACTGGCGAGCTTGGTTCTCAACTTCGACGCAGCTATTTCGGTTCGTGCTGCCGAGGCGGGCCGTGTTGGGCGTGATGACACAGTAATAGACGAGGTCACTGAAGTTCAGGTCGTTGCCGCCTATGGTGACGGTACCGATGCGTGCCTTGTCGGCGTTGCTCCAGCGGTCGATCTGCGAGTTGAAGCCATCGACAGTGTCTCCCGAGCACGACATGCCCTGGTAATCAATGGGATCAGAGAATGCATTGAGGAAGGTCTGTTGCACCAGGACGCCATAGTTGTTGGAGCCCACACGGCACGAGTCGCCCGATGTTGTGCCCGTGCCCATCCCCGACGCATACGAGTCGCCAAAGTGCACCATGCCCTCGACGTGGCTCTTGGCCGCCTCGGTGGGATCGTCATCTTCGGCGCTGTCATCAATGATGAGGGCGTCGTCTACGTATGGGCAGGCATCGGGTGCCAGAGACGGCGGATTTGGCAGGTCGGGGAACGGCGGCGCCCTGTTGCACGTCTTCTCGAAGTAGATGCCTGCTGCAATGTGGGAGTATGTATCAGCGTTGCGTGCCGCAAGATTCGGGTCCTGAGGCAGCTCATTCCCGTCACTGTCGCGATTAATGGTATAGGTTGTACTGTCTTGTCTGTGGTAGGGCATGCAGGTACGCTTGAACACGTTCTGGGAGAGCCACGAGCAACCGTTGAAACCATAGGCATAGTCGAGTGTCCTTTTCCCGCCAAGCATAGCCGTCGAAGTGTGAGTGATCTCATGTATCAACGTGGCAGCACCAGCGCGCTGTGCATTGCGCAAATTGATGTTGGCGCATTGTCCCGTGAGGAACTCTGCCGTATAAGTGGCTGATTTGGCATTCAGATCAGTCGAGGGGTTGAAGAAGGCTTTACAAAAGTTCATCGTCTTGGTCTTGTCATTCATATGCGCCACATACTTCTTCTTACAAAAATCAGTGGTGTCATCACAATCTATACTGATGGGGTAGTCGCTCTGCTGTCCCGAGAGCATTTTGCTCATCCTGGAGAACTTGTCTGCAGTCTGCTGCCGGAAATCACTCTGATCCCGGAGTGACTGCGGGAAGAAGGCGTTGTAATAGTTGCCAAAGTCGGGCTGGGCAGCCGCCATATCCGCCATGTCGACAGCAACGGCCAGCTCCTTTGCGATGGCTACCCTCTTCGGGAGATCGCAGTGGTCGAAGTTGTAGGAGATTGCAAATATTCGAACACACGGGTCTACACAGTGACCTCGAGAGCAGGCAAAGGCACAGAGCCCAAAATCATCGCCGTCGGGAGCCTCGCCAGGGGTATCGGGGTTCGGCGCCGGCGGGACATTGAGGAAGCCCGTCGACGTGACCCGGCAGCGGGCCATCGGACAGAAGCCGAAGCTGCAAGTGAATTGGCAGAGATCATTCCACTCATCATCAAACGCCGCAACACCCGCCGTAGCTGCCGGGTCTGAAAAGGGGGAGAACTGGGGGACAAAGGGCGGCTGCGGCGTGCTGGAACAGGCGTCAGACGGGCAAAAACCGAAATTACATGCGAAACTGCACAGCCCTCCGTAGTTGGCATCGCCGTTGGCTGGGAAGCCGGGCTGGCTCGTGGCCGGTGGCATGTCGGGCTGGGCGCCCGTGTTGGTGCAGACACAGGCACCCAGGGGGCAGTAGCCGTGGGAGCAGGTGAAGCGGCAGAGCTCATCGAAGGCGCCTCCTTGCGAGATGGCGAACCCTGATGTGCAGACCTGTTGTGAGATGGGCGCCGGCTGTTTGGCACTGCTGCTCTTGCCGGTGCCCGAGGCCACAAAGACGTTCCAGTTGGTTATGACGCTGGGGCACTTGCTGGTGATGGCCATGTCCATGTTGACAAAGATGTCGCTCGCGGTATTCGGCGGACGATATAGTTTGGCCTGGTAGTTGGCCAGGTCGTCCACAATCAGGCCCATGGGTACGCTGTGATGGTAGATACCGACGCCGCCCATGGGCACATAGTCCCACTCCTCGGGTTGGATGATGAGAAGCAGCTGGTTTTTGTCATTGGTCACCTCGACATAGGCCGGTGACTCGAGAAGCGCCGTGAAGAAGATGTTGTCCTCCATGATGGCAGACGGCTCGAACTCGATCTGCAGTTGACTAGCCGTGTTGCCCGTCGTGCCTCCTGACGCGCATGCCGCCCCGGGAGTATTGCGGTAGTAGACAACGAGCGACTCCTGGCCAATGGCTGGCTGGCCGCCCTTGTACATGTCGATGAGGAAGGGGAGATGTGCTCGGAAGCCGTCGTGGGGCATGTTCTCGACATAGTTGAAGGGCGCTTTGCCCACGTCAAAGGGGCCGTACTGCCGGTCGTCGAGCGGGCCGATGTAGTGCGACTCGCCAAAGTCGTTCCATGTGATGATCTCAATGAACTCGGGCTGCACCGTCATGACCTGCTGCCAGCGGTGGTACCAGAGGTCATCACCACGCCACAGCCAATTCTTGTCATAGCCAGGCAGGTTGGTGAAGAACCACGGTGACACGCCCATCATGTAGGGCTTGTCGCCCAGCGCCTGCCGGTACGAAGCGTCCACGTACGTCGTCATGTTATTCGGCCCATATGGCCATGCCGCCCAGCTGAAGAGTCCATCGGCAACGCCTCCGCCGGCTGCGACGGCCGGGCCGGCACCCAGTGACGAGTAGTTGGGCACGAAAAAGCATCCCGTGTTGGCTTTGATAGTGTTCCAGTCGTCGGCGTTGGCCGGCCCTTCAAACGTCGAGGCGAACGGCTTGCCCTGGTACTTGAAGTGTGCGCTGGAGCTGCCATACTGGTTGAGCATGCTCGTCACAACATCCATGGGCCAGGACCCATTGCCGGCGTAGTCAAAGGAGAAGAAGAGCTGGAAGCCCACGGCCTCGGCAGCTTGGAATGCCTGGGCCACTGATGCGTCGTTTTGTGGCCAACCAGACGCCATGTTGAGTGCGAAAGCGTCAATATGTGACGCCTGTGCCAGCCTCATGTTGGACTCCCAGTCGTTGACTCCCCATGTTGGTACGTTGCCCACCATAAAGTGCGCAAAGACGGCGGCTGCTTGTACCCGGCAGGGCACCAGCACAGCCGTCAAGACGCCTAGAGTGTTGAATAACTTCATGATGCTTCGTCTCTGGCAAAAGAGATGAGCGAGAAGCTATAGATGCAAGGACTAAAGGAGACTATCTGCATGCCATGAGCATTGCAAGTTTGCTGGAAGTGAGGACAGCCTCTTCTTATATACAAGCCTCATTTCTTCACCTATCTTGTCTGTAAATACAAATACCCTCTTCCTTGAAGGGATACAAAGAAATCTCTCACGAGAAAGCACATCAAGCATGCTGAGCACATTAGGCATGCTGCTGACATCAAACTGTAATCATCCCATAACTATTAGCATGGAAGATATCAGACCTAACGACCAAAAGATGCAAATATTCCCAGTCTCAGAACTATCGGACATATTAACACCGAAATATCATAAGACGCAACAACGCTAGCCTAGCGCATAGTGCTTAAATCAGATCTTTAAATCTCAGTCTAACCGAGCCATTGAGGACGCCCCAAAGGTCCTGTCAGGTCCCTGGCTAATACCCTAGTGCTGTTGAATTAGGTGTTTACCTTGTTCATAACCTTACAAGTAACACTATGTAAGAAGCA
This sequence comes from Trichoderma camerunense, assembly GCF_050948025.1. Taxonomy (NCBI): domain Eukaryota; kingdom Fungi; phylum Ascomycota; class Sordariomycetes; order Hypocreales; family Hypocreaceae; genus Trichoderma; species Trichoderma camerunense. Next base: position 902,520 of record NW_028145359.1, on the reverse strand, counting down.
TCTCCGGTTTACCAACCATTCGTAATTTTGTCAACAGAGAAACTCTGGCCTTGATCATTCGCAAAGTTTTGACCGACAATTAATATTTTACTAAATCTCATAACACTACAGTATCTGCAGACTTATATATGCAACAATGTACTAGAGATTAAAGCAAATAAACCCCGGTAACCATCGCTTATGTTCATCAGGCCTGAGTCATGAGAAAGCTGGTATTCTACGATGGGGACGACTATAGACTAAGATAAGAACTCTCTAGTTCAGTAATACAAGGAGTATCGGCCAAGCTTAAAACCCGACCTTAATTGGCCGGACGGAGAAATGTGTTGACTGGGTATTTCGTGTTCCTATTAGTGGAAAAGCAATAGCCTATCCGTTCCTAAATCCTACGTAAGGAGACTAAGGAATGAAGAAAATTGGGAGACACACATCTGCCAATACTAGCATGACTTGGGATAGTCTCTGTAATACAAACCATTCAATTCTGGTTTAAAAGGTAGCTTATAAAATAGAATTAATATGAGAGACAAAATTCATGACTTCCTGTAAGCAATTTTTTTCTTTCCCGTATATATTTCTTAAAAAAATTGTATGTTCGAGTCCCTTACAGCGAATAGTGGTTTGCGACTCGCATATTACCATCTTTCCTCCCCCACGTAAATCTCACAATCACCACATCCAAATTCTGCTTATTTTCTTTCCACATGCAAATCTTGGAGCATCACGTCCGAACTCTGCTGACGCCTGTGCCTGGCGCCCACTTAGCACGCTTGACTTGCGCCCGCTCTGTACAACTCGAAGGCCTTTTGTTAAAAGGTCTATCTATAGCTCCAGTTATACCCATTTAAGCGACACGGGCCGTAGATTATAGGCTATGGAGTTTACGATGTGTGGCTTATGCCCGTGATAAACGCCGTTTGGAAAGGCCGTTTGGTGGATAGTTGAGAGATTGAGATTTAACAATAGCGACGAAGAAAGAAGACGTGGTAGGACCGATAGGTAAGCACTATCAACAAAAAAAAAAAACAAGGGGGGAGAGAGAGCAGGAAATCCGGAAACTTTTAGAACATACGAGGCTGTAATCATTCACATGCAATAATTGCAACCGGAATAGGTAAATGCTGCTGTGATCAATGTTCTGCATAGTCGCGGCACCTGAAATTCTTTTGCCGTTCCTGGTTTCTTGACACCGGTTGGATGGGCTGATTAGTCTTTAGACTCGAAATGAACCTTGTTACAACCTTGGCCGAGCTTACATGTGCACTTGTATTTTCGGCTTCTGCCCGATAATAAGGCTCAATCATCCCAGCTAGTGCTACGGCTCTAGGGAATGGTGGCTTTCGGCCGTCTCCATCAACAGCTGACATCATATCTCTTCTTCCTTTTGCCCTCCGCCCATTGTTTCTTAATCAAGGGGTGGTTATTCGCCTCGTTTTATGAGAATTAATGCAAAAATACTATAGTTGCATGTAACAACGAATTCTTATTCCAAGGCTCATATAGAGGGGAGACTTTTGTTTTTCGGAACCAAACTTCATCGCTCTATAGATCAATTGCAACAATGGCAGCCTCTTTGCCCAACTGGATCAGAATGTCTGCAACAACCCCCCCAAATTTTTCTCATCTATTTCCCTCAGATGTTAAGCAATGGAACTGACATTGGCCTCTTCGTATGATCTAGTCTTCTCCTGGTCCTCAGCCTGGTCTCATTCCTCCCGCAGCTGCGTGAGTTCTGGCTGCGGCGAAATGCTTGCGGCATCTCGCCCTACTATGTGCTCTTTCAGCTCATCAGCGCGACGGAACTATTCGCGCTTGCATTTTACTATATGGTCAACAGCGTTCAAACGCCTCCAGGTCCCGACTTCTTTACACATAACCCGCCGCAGCTGGGAGATTATCTTAACCTGGTGCAGATGGCCTTGGTTTGGGTGTTGTGGCTCATCGTGTAAGCTTTCTCTTTCCTCTCCATCGTCTTTCTTTTATGTGTGTTTATATGTACTTGTCTCTTGGCCTCTAAGAGCCCATGTGCGCTGCCATTCAATATTTTGTCCACTGACCTTTGTTACTTTCTCTTTTCATGGGATCCAGATTCGCTGCCGTCCTACTGCTTCCATCAGAAAGCCGTGACAGGGCTCCCGGTGTCCGCAACTCTACCGTACCCACCGTGCTATCCATATACTTGGCATTTCTCCTCATATCACTCATACCGGTTGTCGTGGACGCCGCCTGGCCCTCGCAAGACGCTTCTTCTCATGAGTGGGCGCTGGCACTATTCCACGGCGTCCACACAATGTTGATCAATCCCATCGTCACTATCCTAATCTTGGCGTCCTTCTTCTCCCAGCGCGCCGAGATCCTACAGCACCCGCCAGGCACGGCCTCTTCGTCGCTCAGTCTCGTTGGTTTAGCCGTGCAAGTGGTCGTGTTTGCGGTGCTGGCATTAGCATGGGCATGGCGCTTTGTGTTCCCTGGGGGTTCATCTATTAGTTATACTTGGTATCAACTTGTTGGATTCGTCGCCGTGGATCATATAACGTTTGCTTTGGTACAGGCAGCGCTGCTAGCTGTTGCCATGCTGCATCGCGGGCGGAGTTTCACTGGTGGCGAGACAGAACCCTTATTGGACAACCGGAACTGATGGAATCTAGCTGGAGCATTATTCTTGCAAGGTACATGTTCTTTTACGCAAACACTCTTTAAACCAGGACATCATTTGCTCTATAGAAATACCTACCTAGTAAACAGTGTGCACGAGATTGATAAGTTGGCGCTGAGCAGGTCGTGCGAGATTGCAATTGCAAAAATAATTGTTAGCATCCTTTATATGCTCAGCACTTATTTTGCTTCCAGCACGTCGTCCTCATCCCATCCCTCCCGGACGTTCTTCGGTATTCTAACAAAGAAGACAGCTACAAACGCCGCAAAGCCGCACATACCAACTCCCAGATATAGCGCGTTTCTATATCCTTGAACGAGGTTTTGACCACCGTCGTTAGTGTAAAGTTCGACCGTTCCGGCAAATCCCAAACCTGTGGCCAGCCCATACGACAACAAAGTAGCGATGAGAGACCCCGCGATTCCTTGCTGTCTGCGTCTGACCGTAGCGCTGGCAATAATCTGGGCTGCGGTAAACATAAAATCCGGCCCAAAAGAACAGAGTATCATGGCGGGGAACTCTTGGGCCCAATAAGTCTGCTGCTCTGGCATGGTCGCAATGAGAACCATCGAAGCACAAGTGGCGATCGATCCAATAGCCATAATATACTGAACCGCCAAATATCTGATCGCTTTCGCGCTCAGTATTGCGGCACAGCAGCCACCAATGGTAAGAGGCACATATGCCGCAGATGCTGAAAATATGGTATAGTGCCGTACGTAGATATTCCATGCCGTAATATACCAGATACTGATACCGACACCCATAAAAGTTAAAAAGGCTGAGATTGTCATGGCGGAGAACGAGGGTGAATTCCAGATATTCAAAGGAAGCACCGGCTCTTTGGCCAACTTATATTCCCACGTGATAAAAAATGCGAAATGTATGACGGAGACGATAAAGAGCACGTAGATATAAGACTCAGCCCAACCTTTCACGGATGCCTCTCTAACGCATGGTTAGTAAAGTTAGTTAAGAACTTGGTCGAGAAGAAAAGGGATGGGGCAAACCGTCCTTACACCCAACAGAAGTTAAAGAGAACCAAGCCCGCGACGCCAAAATACGCCCCAATATAGTCGAACTTGCCGTGTGGATCTAAGGCTACTTTTTCCCCGGGTACAGCGAGGAAGAAGAGCCCGAATACAATCGTCCCCAGTATGGCTCTACAGCAGTGAGATCGCCTTAGCACTCCTTGGCACGGCACGCTTGACTAGAAATGACACTCACAGGAAGAAGAAGATCCACCACCAGGGAGCAAGTTGTCCAAAAAACCCAGAGAATACACTCCCGCCGCCAGCGCCAACGGGTGCCATGGCACCGAAGAGGCCCACGGTGATATTCCGCATTTTCCCGGGAGGGTATGTGGTTGTGAGAAGAGCGATGGCATTCGGCACGATGAAGGCACCGCCCAATCCGCTGAGAGCCCTCATAAGGCTCAAAGATATGACGCTGCGCATAAACCCGGCGATGAGCTGGAAGAGCACCCATATAAAGCCTGCTGCGACCACAGCATTCTTATGTCCGTAGATGGCACCCAGACGGCCTCCGATGAGAACGAACGATCCTTGCGTCAGACTAAAGGTGTTGAGGACGTGCTTAGTATCGAAAAGTCTTTCGCAATGGTGCGTACAAGGGTCCAACTTACGGATAGGAGGCGACAATCCATACTGCCTTTGAGCGCGAGGTGCCAAGTTGTGCTGCTATGTTGGCTGCACCAGTGATCCCAGAACCGTAAGGGATCATCTATGCCGGATGCCATATACCTTAATTAGTTGACTTAGAAACTCCTGGGGGCGGAGTATGAGCAATGTACCTGAAGGAATTGGAGTAGGATGATGCTAAAAGAAAAGAAGATTCCTCTGTAAATCTGGAGACTTTGGCGCCCAGGGTTGATTTGCTCCGCTACCTGGCCATCTTGCTTTGGTAAATAGGCTTGTGGTGGCTCTGGTGCAGTCATTGAAATAAGCTGTGATGCGTCTTGCTTCGCTTCTGCAGCTGCGGCGCTCATTTCGAACACTGGGGGAAAATAAAAATAAAAATAAAGGATGTGCTTCCCTGAACTGAGCAAAGTTCGGCGCAACGAACCTCATCTTCTACTCTTATAGCACCCTTGCGGCCGAGTGATTGAGAACACCAGTTGGGAGGCCAGAAAGGAATGAGCCCGGAGGGATTGTGGCATCCCTATCAACCTGCTACCACGTCATCTAGTGAGTAATTATCCGCCTGTGTCGTCGTTTCCCTGACGGCTCCACCGTTGGCTACGATTATTTGGATTGTTCCTTGTCTTGATCTCCCCGACAAAGAGGTTTTATTCTCATTGCTATGAGTATGGTCGGGGTGATTATTCAGCTTCCCAAGTTAGCCCCCTGGTCAACTCCTTAGGTAGAGCCTAGTGTTACTGCTTGCTAAGTAATATTATATATATATATATATATATTCATCAGCGCCATCTGAAAGCCATACAGAAGTCGTTCTCGCTGCCGACGGTAGCGGGTGAAGTGATTATATTAGCCTCCTTAGCCTTGAAGAGGGAGCGGCGTTTCACGTAGGCGACTATTTTGGGACGCTGGGGGATGCTTCTGGTGGCCTTGTCGCAACCCGGGCATACCCATCGCACACTATTCAGATATGGCTCATGGCATTGTCATTTTGGGTGGATATTCTGTTCTATAAGGGCTGACTGAAATGTCTCCCTCTTGTTTGGCGTGATGTAATTCTACTCTGTGGATATAAGCTTTCACTTCATTATTGCATTTGTTCTTATTTATCTTCACTTAGCCGCGTATGCGAGAACAAAAATCTCTAAAGAGGGTGAGCTAAAGACTCAGCCAATCTAAGCCCGGCCTTGTATACATATATATATTAATGAAAAAACGATGGTTTCCGTGTGTATTGTCCCAAGGAAAATAATCAATATGAAGACGGCATAGCCGAGAGTCTTCCTCCATCGGTGACAATGATACTCCCATTGAGGTAGCCACCCGCCGCGCCCGCCATCCATAGTATAACACCGGCGATGTCTTCAGGAGCACCGGACCTCGTGAGCGGAATAAATTCCTTCGGAAAGGAGCCTTCGGAGATACCCTTACCACTAATACCGGAGGCCTCATAGATGAAATCAGTCATCTCGGAGTGGTAAGGGCCTGGACAAATGCCGTTAACACGAATGTGATGTCCAAGTAGCGTAGTCGAGAGCATCTTGGTGAGCAATGTTGCCGCCGCCTTAGACCCGCCATACGCATAACCGGCAACGCTGACGTGGCGAATGAAGGCAGCATTAGAACTCATGATGATTATCTGGGGCCGAGGGGGCGAGAGAACCCCGCTTACTGGAGGTAAGCGTTTGGAATTTGCCGCGTCGAGCAAGGACAGAAATGCGACGGAGGTATAAAAGGCTCCTGTGAAATTTATGTCCGTGACCTGAGAAAATTCTTCGAGCGAAGGGGTCCAAAGAAACTCCTGGAGCTCTGCCACAGTAGCAGGGCTGCCGTCTGGTTTGGGAGGAGCAGAGCCGGAAGGTCCCATGATACCGCTGTTTGCTACGAGAAGGTCAATGTGAGTTGTCTGAGCTGCAACCCTCTCGACTGCAGCTTTCAACGATTCTTTCGATGTCACATCCCCTACGACGGGAATGATGGAACCCTTTAGGCCTAATGAAGCTGTCTCTTGAAGCTTGCTTTCTCTGCGACCGATAACAAACACCTTGGACGCACCATTAGCGTCAAGTGCCAGGGCCAGAGTTCTTCCGAGACCTATTATCTTTTGAGTGAGCGAAAGTTTTAAATTTATAACTAGGCTGAGCGCCTCGAAACTCTATGAAAACCCCCAAAAGGGTTGACACTTACCACTCCCACCCCCCGTAATGACTGCCACCAGCCCTTTAACGGAGAAGAGATTGCGTGCTTCAAGGGCCTCCATCTTAAGCAAACGGCAAGTCCAAACTGGTTTAAATTCTGATGAGGCTGTCCCCAAAAGAAAAGAAGAAAAACGGGATGTAATCTAGCCCAGCATTGAGTGATGACAAGGGGTATTTATAAGGTATACCAGCTTCATGGCAGTTATACCATTGTCCAACTTGTCTCTCCGCAGAAACATCACAGACAGATGAAACTTCACATTGGATTTGTCATGCGGCAAGTATCACGGCTTACAGATAGAGCAATGGGTCAGCTCAAGTTATTCGGCTTGTTTAGAAATTTAACTTTCGCAAAGACATTTCTTTTACTCGGTTTACAATTTACGTCTATTTCACACAGGATTAAATGGAGTGTTTATTAATTACGTGGGGCATACGCAATTTGAGAGACCCCAGACACGTCATTTAATAAACAGGAGCAGGCCTCACGGCTCCATAGTGAGTTTAAATCTCTACGCTTGGGCTGCCTTACACTGCATCGGGACTTTTACTAAGAGGCCCCGAGTTAACCTATTTCTATTTCTTTATGATATCGCCGTGTACCGCGCCAATGAGATGAAATTTGCAGCTATTGTCCGGTGGCGGCCGGGGGGGCGCATCCCACGTGCTGGCCATTTAATAATCGTGAAATTATGAACCACAAGCTCTTAGTAGGTCCATATGCCACTTCTGGAACCAAGTATATTAAGCCGCAGAATGTCGAAGGGAAACTCCTTCTATAACGCTTTATTTCGCTTTCATCCAAAACAAAATGTCCAATCAAAAAGTGGTCCTCGTGCTTGGTGGTGCGGGAGCTCAGAACTCGGCAGTTGTGCGGGAGCTTGCGAAAAGTGGCAACTTTCTGATCAGAGTCATGTCCCGCAATATACAATCGGAAGAGTGTGCGGCCTTATCTGCATTGAGTTTTGTTGAACTGCTCGAAGGGAATTGTTATGATGAAGCGGTTCTTATTTCAGCATTTCAAGGGGTACACGCATGCTTCGTCAATACCAATGGCTTCGCCATCGGCGAGAAGGCTGAGCTTTACTGGGGCATCCGGATATACGAAATCGCGTATTGGTCTGGAGTCGCGCATTTCGTATATAGCTCATTGCCGTATGTCTCTAAGAGGTCTGGCTATAACCCGGCGTATCGAGTCCCCTTCGTTGATGCTAAGGGAAAAGTCTGTGGTGAGTATAAAAATGGCTACCGGAATTTTTATGTATATTATGCCTGTTCTGATTAAATGCCTAGAATATTTGAAGGCCCAGCCTACTGACAAGATGAATTGGAGCATCTTGGAAACCGGACCATATCCCGAAGCTTTCCTCGCTGCTTGGGCACCTACTAAGGATGCAGATGGAATATACGTTTTCAGAATGCCAATCGGGTCTGAGGGCGCTGTTCCTTTTGTTGCTTTAGCGGATCTCGCCTGGTTTGCTCGGTATATTCTTCAACACCCACAGGAGTTCAAGGGTGATTTACTTAGTATTGCTATTACACACACAAGTGGTGATATAGTAGCATCGGCTTTTACAGCTGTCACTGGAGAGCCAGCCCGCTTCGAGCCCTTAAGCTTGTTAGAAGTGGCTAAAACCTGGCCTGCGACTAAAATTGGCACGGCTGGGTCACCGGGGTTTGATGACCCAACGTTAATGACCATGGCAGGCCAGCTGGTACCCTGGTACACTATATGGCAGGAGAGTGGTGGTAATATGGGTATATGGACGAAAGACTACAACCGCCTGGATCGAATTCACCCCAACCGGATACGAAGCATTGAGCAGTGGATGCGGGTTGACGGTTATTCTACGCAGAAGCGTCCTCCTGTTCTTAAGACGGGAATTTTCGGGGATCCTATGTAGTGGGCAAATCGCTGGGGAATTATCGTTCAAGTTGTTGGTGGATGTCTCCTTACAGAATGGTGCCACATCGGCTTCTCACAATTCCCATAAGCCATTGTAGTAGCGTATGCCAAGAGTCGCAATCCAGAGGCGACTAGACAGATAATATATGCTTGCTAAATCTATCCTTGCGGCGATTTACAACCGTTACCCGCTGTCAGTATAATCATGACACGAACCTTATAAAAGGTTTACCTCTCGTAGTGTAATCCTCTTACTCACGTGAAAATTTAGTACAACAAGATAAAGAATTGTTCTTCTAAAACAGGATACGTGTAGAGCACGGTACATACGGTACAGTCAAGCCTAACAATAATACAAAGCAACCTCAACTTCCATTCAATAGTTGCACAATTTCCTCAATGTAGGTACCTTCGTATTTCCAGTAGGAATTCTCCATGCACCGGTAGAGCGCCGCTATAAGTTCACATCACCGCCGTAGTTCATATGAGGGCAGCCAGCAAAGTGCCATTACCAATGGGCGGAGGATATAATAGAATCGGACATGGGTCAACTCGGGGCCTCTTAGTAAAAGCCCCGACGCAGTGTGGGGGAGCCCAAGCGTAAAGATTCAAACTCACCACGACATTCTCCACAATACGTACGTCGTTTCCTTTTCCACAATTGAATGGCTCTCCAGGGCCCCGGTACTTTTCCAACAATTCGCAGAGAGAAGTAACAGAATTAAGTAACTGGTGGTATGCGGCGAAAGAACCGAGTCAGAAATGTCCTTCCAGCGATTTCCTGGGGCGCTTTTGGAGAGCAGGCATGTCTGATTCCTAGAGAGCCTCCAAACTCTCGTGCAGACTTTCACCAAGCTCCCGCCGATACGCATTTGAACTTTCTCGGAAACCCAAAATCAAGGACCGAGGTTCTGTGTTTAAGCCGGAATGGTAGCATTATGGGATGCGGTACCAAGGGAATCTAAGAGGTGGAGTTTGTTTCGGAAGGTTAGGTAGATTAGAGGATGATAGAATATGTCAGACTAAAAACGAGGGCTACTTTACCCCAGAAGACCAAAATTAGACCTAGGGACTGTCTGGGTTGGAAAATAAATAAATGTTAGTTAATCTGAGCTACTTACTTGCTTACTAGCTAGATGACTGGTTATATATATAGGAAATCTATATTAATACCTAAACTAATGGCTTAACTAAGGGGTAGCTTAGATTCTGTTGAATTTCCTAAACTTAACCCTTATTCTAGTCTGACAATTTGTTATGGCCATTTAAAGGGCATAAAAAGCCATGCCCGGATAAGATCATGCGCGCTTAGTAAAAGTGCGCTGCCCGCTCATCAATTGCCACCCTAACAGTGATATACAAGCGGTTTACCAGTTTAACGGTTCGAAACAAACCCCGGCCATTCAACCTATGATTGATGCCAAGAGCGCTCCCTCAAGGTAGTCCTTTCGGAATCCGATCCCATAACTAAGACAGAGCGAGATACTTGACACGTTTTTGAACAGGGCCGATTTTGAGATAAAGATGCTTGACTTCCGCATTGCCATGGTAATATCGTCTCTACTCGAACGCTCTCCAGCAGCTGATGGAAAGAACAAATCTGCATTGAGAAAACAAGGCGGAATTTTGGAATATTCCCCCGAGAGACCAGAACCAAATCGACCATAATTGGAATCGTCGATGATGAGCTCAAGAACGTCGTCTCTGACGTATCGAAGTGACTCCAAGTTTAGGTACGATGTAACTTGGTCAGCATTGAGAAACGAGCCCTCATTAGCCGGATGATTGGGAGCGAGACCATTTACATCAGAGATGATCTCTGAGTCAACCATCGACTGCAAAGATGGCACTTCGGAAGGCCAATTGAGTGGCAGAGTATTGAAGGTGACGCTGGCTAGGCGATACATTTCGCCGTTTCCAGGCCCGAGGAACCATCGCAGATTAAAAAGTAGCTCTTCTCGGGAATGAATGTTAAGGGCATATCGAAAAATATGATTTGACGAGTCAAATGACTCAAGTAGAGAGCGATATGCGTAATACAAAGCTGAGCTGACAACCATCAGGCTCATCGAGACTTGACGAGACTGATTGACGGATCCGTGCGAGTTGAGAGATTCAATCACCCGTGGAACCTGCATCCAGCCGTTGCCGAACACATTTGCAGAGCTTAGGCTGAAGTAATTTGATGGCTCACAGTTTGCAAATATATTTCTAATAGTAGACTGATGATGAGCAGTGGTGGCATCCGATATTAGAATGTTCTCAGCCCTGGATTCTATGCATAGCTCGGTGTGGTTATGTAGACCTCCAACACGACCGCGGGGTGCATGTATAGAGTTTGCCTCTTTGGAATCAACGGCAACTTCTTGTTGTTGAGGCGGTAATGTACTACTCCGCTCGGCCATGTCGAACGAGGTAGCCGCGTCTGCGTTTTCCTTTATGAGAGACAGAGCGTTCTGCAGCGACAGATGGATTTTGTGGCCTAAAGCTGGGTCAACATTTGGTAGACTGGAGCCTAGAAGTTCGTCGGCAAGCTGGATAAAGGTATTGCCTAGTTTCTCAAGTGTTGCCTCCAGGTGGTTAATCCGAGTTGCATGTCGTGCCAACTCGGTAACCCTTTTAGCATGGAACAGCCGTTGCGACTGGCGATTCTTTTCCCTCCGAACCTGTCCAAACACAATCGGTTAGTGAAACTGAGCGATGCAAGCATCCCGCTGAACGCTCAGAAAGCACCCAATTACCTGGAGATTGCTATCATGTTGTTCTCGCGGTTCCCGTGGATGCCGTCTAGGCTTTGCACGTCTACTTGGCTGGGAATCAGTACTGGTATCCATGAGGTGCTCACAAGGTATTCCAATGTCGGGCAAGCTGGATGGGCGATCGAAACGGGGATTCTTGCCTACTTAGGGCGTGGGCAACTAAGGGTAGTGAAAGATGATTTGTCAGATGCGGCAACGTCTAACACCAGGATGCCGACCTCCAACCCGGCCAGTCGTATTAGCTAAAGTAAGCAGGCTACTCAGTATAGAATCCTAAGCTCCAAGGCTATTTGCGGTGCACTATTAGTGCAAACTTTACAGAAACTACTTGCGTAGGTGCTTTTTCGAATTGGTTGATAGCTAAGGAGTGTCTTGATCCTTAGGCGGCGGAGTCCCTCCCAGCGACAACTCAATTTACTACGCCAAATGCGCGAGTAGAACCTTTGCATAGCCAAACAAGCCATCATATTCCAGAAATTATCCACACGTAAACAGCGCTTCCTTGTGTGCCGGGCCTTGCTCCGTGCCTCAGTCCCACTAGGCATGTATACGTGTGTGGACTTCCACAAAGCCCAGATCGACTGTAACGGGGATAGCTCACATAATTGAACTCGAATGGACTGATGAAACAGAAGTTGAATTCTCTAAGAAAAAGTGGTTACTAGCTATTTAATTCCCAGGTGGCCTTAGGATGCCTTCACTTCAGGTACATAGCAAAGTGGTGTAGTTGCGTAACAGATTGCTAATGTGTATAGCCTGGACTTTTACTGTATATGATTTAGTTAATTTATTAATCTACACCATCGGGACCTTTACTAAAAAGCCCGCGCTTGTTACTATCTTGGGTATGAATGCTCCACTGGTATTAGTGATCGCTATGTTACTATCCGCGTGGTACTTGCGTATCCCGTGGGTCCCCATTAAGTATCTCGATTTACCTCTTTATGTTAACAATTAAGTGTAACGTTAAATGAACTATGGGGTGTGCCTGACAATGGCCTCTCCCTGGTTTGTAATCTTTGATTGGTGATACTTAGCCTAACCAACTTATAATAGCTTATGGGCAAAGTTGCGAACCGCAACAAGCCTGGCAAGTGCTTCCTCAAATGCAGGAATATTAAGAGCATTGAGCAAATGTTTTTCTTCACCTACTCTATAACTCATATGCCATGAAAGTCTCGCATGTGCTTGCGGGCCCAACTCAGGTTGGTTGTTACCCAATTGGGCTTTTTCGCGGAATCGCATTGCTTGCAGTACTATATTTCGTGGTATGAACTATCTCGAGCTTTCTCTCCTTCTCTTCATCAGGATTACACACCTCGTTCCAAGTCCTTTTTTTGTGCGGCCTTTAACTTTACTGTACTTACCAGCCCAATTAGAGGGAGAGCAGTCCAATGTACTCTTCAAGAGAATAATAAAGTCAGGTGAAACAGGTACCAAGAGCTTACTAGAAGGCTTTGATAGCAAAGGAGCAAGCAAAGGTAATAGTATAATTGTAGTTGGCAAGTTTCCAACTGTGAAAAGATGGATTATTATTGAGCTCGCTCTGAAGTTATGGTGACTGGGTTAGATGCGTTGAATTTTCTCCAGATGGTCATCAAATCGCGTCAGCATCTGATGATAGGACCATTAAGGTGTGGAGGATTCAGTCACAGACGGATAAAGATGTTTTACAAACGATTCATGAGCCCAGCAATGGCGATGAATGGGCATTTACCATAGGCTTTTCATTGATTGGCAAGAAGCTAGCATCCAGCGAAAACTATGGAGGCATTCGCGTTTGGGATTTGGCAGCCCCTAACGTTTCTGGAAGCAGAGTGATACTTTTTGATTGAACCCAAGTCTATGCGATTGCTTTCTTGCCCGATGGAGAGCGTCCTATTTCCTCTACAGGTCGGTGCCTGGGGCTCTGGAACTGCAAAACTGAGATAGTTGTGCGAGAAATTGCCGTTCTTCCAACGACGTTCCGATCGCTGAGATTGCGCGACGATTCTACCGGATATATCTTCACGGAAGCTGGGGCATAACCGATCGATAACCTTTTAATGCCTTCAGACGCCGTATCCGACGTCATGCAATCCTCAACAGGCCAGAGTTGGAAGGAGAAATCACAACTGCCCCTATCGAAAGCGAGCCTGTGGCCATATGGGCTAAACGCAGATCAAAGCATCATCACATGGAGAGATGAAGGCCTTATCTCACGAGACAAATTTCGTCCATACGACTCTGGCGATTGCACAACATGGATTCACGAAAAGAAAATTGGTATTGGCTGTGAATCGGTACTTGTTATGTCGTTCAGTTTCGCCGACAAGTCCGACCCCACGTTTTAGAGCATGCTGGCTCTTCATCAGTTGCCATTCAAAGATTGTCTCAAGATACATGCAACAAGTCGTTCGAAATAACCTACTTGGATGAGATTTCGTACTTTTTTTTTTTTTTTTTTTTTTTTTGGCATATGTATGCCCATATACAGGAAATGGACAATAAGTCAGGTTGTGAAGAAGCTGTTGAATTTCTGTGACTATTAACTTTGTGGGTAGTCTGCCTTTGCTGTTGATAGCCATTAAATTGAAGATGTCTCTCATTAGGCTTACTTTGTTATTTGACAGAACTAAGTATCCAATAGGTTAGGTAGTTTCGTCCTACGGTCCATACTGGCGAGAAGCTACTTCAAGCGCTCCTTCTATTACGCACCCCGCATTAAATGGCCGAACTTCATCACTTGATCTTCCTCTTTTATTCCTCTGAATACCCCTCAGGCCATCTATTTATCGCCGATTCGGCGATAATACCAAGTCAAAAGAAGAAAGGGCTGATGCTGACAGATTTCGCTGGGCATCTGCGGGGTTGACATGGATCAGATGTTGGGATCGTAGGATCATGCTAAAAAAAGGTGCTTAGGTCGATGCTACATCATCTCCATGATATCATTTACCAATCTTCAATTCTCGGATTTAGTCTCTTCATCCTTGCCCAGCGCTAGTAGACAAAAGACAATTTTAACCGTAGATACGACTCGCTGCTCTGTACCCTCAGTATCGATATAAGTCTAAGTAGGCGGTTGTAGAACACAACCATGCGCGAAGAGCTCCCAGCGACTGGATGACATTTATTTGTCTCTGAGAGAGATGCGACGTTCGTCATACATTGGGCGCCTGGAACGCCTTGACGCCTGATTCTCCCTTGCATACCTAGCATGCACTCAATTTGCAGCCGAGTTAAGAGCCAATCGGTTCGGCTATTCATCCGGTGAACGGCCCCCAGCTCGTTCAGACAGGCTGACCGCTGAGTTGGTATGCAGCATGCCCCCCGGACATAAGAGGAGTAGTATTCCGAGTCAATGCTACCTTTACTCCTCATTTCACTACTTTCTCCGCATCTCACGATCTCTGGGGCGAGATCCCGCTACTGATAAATAAAATTTTCCAAAAGAAAAAAACACAAACACCAAAGAACAGGACTCCAACTCAAAGCCAGAGATCAACAGCACCGTCTCTGGGACGCGTCTATTTTCATCATGCAACACGACATTTCAAAACTCATGACCGGTCAGTGGTCAACCCGGAAAAAGGAAAATGACGTAAAAGAAGCTACGAAGCTACCCCTCCTACTCTCACAGACCATGGAAGGCCGCCCGATTACATCGCAAAGTGACTTTCTGGCGCTGCCTCCAGAAATTCTGAGCGAAATAATGGCCTTGATCGCCAACGACAAAGCTGCTCTATCTACTCTCGCTCTAGTAAACAGCGATTGTAGACAGCTAGCTCGCTCTTATCAATTTGTCGAGGTTTGCTTTGATTATGGACCGCGATCAAGAAGGCTTTTACAGCGGCTCGTGGACGAAGCACAAATTAGAGCAGATACTGCCAGTGGCACTCCAGCTCCTCTATTTATCGGCTCTTGTATTCGTCAAGTCAAAGTTCAACCTGAGCCACGACACGTTGCTGCTGCGCACAAAGATCTCTGGGCGGCCAGCTCGGGAGATCCTAACTGTATTCTATCACCGCAACAAATGGATGAGCTGCGCAACAACGCGGCATATAAGTACCTCATCAAGTACCGCCAGCCTATCCTCAAGGTGCTGGCTGAGGCAATGCCCCATCTTGATAGCCTGTCGTGGAATGATGAGATGTGCCTCGACATCGAGGCCATGAGAACATTGGCACGTCTGCCCTTGCAGAATCTCGAGTTTTCCGGAGCCTACGTCGGAGTACCATTTTCTCTAGAATCTCCGTTGGTTCCACACGCCACACAGTTGCAATCACTTTCTATGGGCATCAACTCGTGCAAAGAGGCCATGCATGCGGAAGGCAAGCCAAAGAAATCTAAGAAACTATCTTCACTCATATCACGCTTCCTTCAGCATAACTGTGAATCACTGGAGAGCCTCACAATAAAATCCTCCGGTAAAAAGGCTGAAAAATTCCGAGGCCATGAGGCAATGACATTTCCTCGTCTTCGCTATCTCGATCTTGCCTCTGGCACGAGCTACCCCGACATGGCGGCTTGGTCGTCGTTCTTGTCTGCACCACTGAGACAGCTGTCACTCCCTCTGAATGGTCTAAATACCTCCCAACAATACATGTCCGATTGCCTTACGTTTCAAGACCTTGAAACGCTGGTTGTGCCGTCTCTCTCTATGGACATGGAATTCGCAAAACCGATCGCGGATTTTGTATTGCGGCATTCTCATGTCAGCAAACTGTCTGTCCAAAACAGTACACCATATCTTCTGGATCAGCAAATTCTTCCTGCCTTGGCCAACGGAGACTGGTCAAACCTCACTTCCCTTTCAATATCATGGAGATATCCAGAAAATCTTACCTCTTCAGACACCCAGCAAGCCTATACTCACATTGCCGCAGAATCACTGGCTGCCATCACTCGTATCAAATCATTAGAACAACTTTGTCTCAGCGCTGGAGAGGCTATTGGTGAGGCTGCTGGCTGGCGTCAGTTTTGGCTCCCCGACCATGATGACTTGCGACTGCGACTCCAAGGCTTGGACAATCTCCAAAAGCTTGCCTTCTCAAGAGATACATATATGATTCCGGATGAGATACCATTTCGAGATATCGAAAGCTATTACGATGACCGTTGGGTGACACAGGCAGAGTTCGATGACGCTTTATCACTCCCTCATTTTGGTCCAGCCAACGAAGGTCGTTTGAGATTTAGACAACGACGTGATGTCCGCGCGGCTGATTCGGTTGATGACGATGATTTCGACGACTACGGCTTTGAAAGAGAAGACTACGAAATCAACGTCCATGTGGATGTCGGTAATTTTGCTCCCAACGACAAGGTCTGGGAGCGTGCTCACCTTTACCGCATGCTCAAGGAAGCAGAGCAATACGCAACGGTCTTACCAAGTTTGAAATGGGTCTTTTGTGGCCAGCGGCCAATGTCAGTCAAGGCAACAGAGGGATTGGAGGAGAAAATCTTCAAAGCCACGCCGTTGACTAACCAGAGAGATTCTCTTGGGGAAATCTTGGTACCAATCTTTGAAATGAAAGGAGGTAACTGATTTGACATAATCTTAAGCTATTGTTTGTTTATTAGCGGTTGTTTTTGAAATGAATTTATGATGTCTGGCTCGTTGAGCAAGGTTTTGTCTGGGAAAGGAATTTATGGAAGATGAAGGGAAACGGAGCTATGGAGCTAAGCGGAAGCCTCAGAGGCTATGGTCTATCTAAGGGGTGTTTTATATGATGTTCACGCTCATTTTATCTGGTTAGGTTTAGGTATCAAGTTTTGGGTCTCATCTTCTCTTAGAATGAATAACATATAAGTCTTGAACGTGCCTCATCTCCACACTGAGCGGTGTTTCAATTGTTAAATCCGATTACCCGGCGGTTGATTACCCGTCAGCTAGTCAGACGTATATCAGCACTTTCGACGCTTCAAATGGATACAGTAGTACAATTGAGCAAGAAAAAAAAAAAGTTCAAAATTACTTCCATAATATATACTTATAAAAATATGATATACATCAATGAAAGTGCGGCGCTACTTTGTCGGCAATTTATGCTTATAACATTAAATGCTTTAAGCTGTTCCATTTGAATATGTCATCAGTTGCTCCCAAAGCCCGGCCGAAACCCGGCCTCCATTAGTCATCCATTTTACAACACCAAATGCTAGAGCCGTGCGCCTTAATTTACATTCATACACCAACTTATTCACTTTATACCATCTTAACTCAGCGGTTGCATTTCACACACACACTCGTTCTTCTCACCAGCTGAGCATATTCTAATGTTCAGTTTCGATAAGCTTGCGACTATAAAATGCGCACAACCCTTCGGAGATCCTGCAACGCGTGCGCAAAGGCGAAACTCGGCTGTGATCTCCGAATCCCCCAGTGCTCTAGGTGTATCAAGAGAAATTCCAAATGCGTATATGCAAATAAACCGCTGAACTCACCTCTGGATGCATACGGCTCATCTAAAGAGGTGACTAGCTACAGTCCACCGGCTGTTGACATTGTTGCGGAGGTGATTTCTGTACTGCCCCAAGATGGAGAGACAATATCTCAGTTTTCGGAAAATCCGGCTTGGATACGAAATCCAGCAACCGCCTCTTTCGATCCATTTGATTCATATCCGCCGACAAGACTTCCTAGACTACATGTTCAACGTCTAATACACCGATGTATGTAGCTCACCCTCTTCCTGTGCCGGTTAATGTCTGACTGACCTATGAACCTTGACAGTTCTGTCCAGCATTGCATTTCAGTACTATCCACTAGACCTCAATATGGAATCAAATCCATTCATTGTTTCCTGGTGGCCTCTTGCGCTTGCAGACCAGGCACTCTTTCATGTGTCGTTACAGACCGCATCTCTTTATGAGGAGCTGCAAGCGCAGAAGGGGTTCCCAATTTCAGATCTCCTCATGGTTGATTCGATTGCTTTGGTGAGACGACGAATCGAAGATTCATCATTAGCGTTTCAAGACGAGACGCTGGACTCTGTGGTAACGTTGGCTGCTATTGAGGTAATATGCCCCCCTCTTCCCGACGATATACCTTTCCTCGCTGACGCAGTGTACCAATAGCATGGAAAGGGAAATATTGAAGCTAGTAGAATGCACATTGATGGAGTCAAAAGAATGGTTGGCATCAGGGGCGGAATCGATGAGCTGAAACAGAGAAGCCCGCTCACGGCGAGAATGGTCTCATGGTGAGTGTTGCACGAATGAATGGCGGGAATGACTGCTGAATAACATTCTGCAGGGTATCTATGCTTGTCATGGAAGCACCTCAGTTCCCGATTAAAGACGATTCTGGCTATGGAGATGGAATCAGCGCAATACCGCAGTGGCAGCTGGTTTCGGCAGACGCGGAGACACAAGACGCGAATCTGGACAAACTAAATCTCACACCGGCCATGAGCAACATTTTGTCTCGACTCAGGAACATCCTTCACCATTCATGGCATTCAAGCTTGACCAATACGCAGTTGCATGATCTAACCTGCTTTGTTATGCACAAATTACTGCTGCTGCCTCCGTGCCTGGATGCAGATGCAAATCCCGTACAATCGGCCGCCTCTGAGTGTCTCCGATACGCGACCGCACTTTATATGCTAATCTTACATGGCACCACATATTATTCCCACGTTGGCTTAGCCAATGCCATCATTCTTCAGCTCAAGGGCCATCTGGCGGCCCTGCTGAGAAATGATCATATCAGCGATCCACTAGGGATCTGGGCTATTTCCGTCGGCATGGTGGCTACCATTGGCACCAGGAACCACGAATGGTTCACGGATCAAGCGAGCGTGGCTGCAGCAGCTCTCGGCTTGAAGACATGGGAAGATGTTCTCACGCATCTGCAGAGCATCCTCTGGGTAAGGGTGCCACAAGAGGAACTTTTCCGCCAGGAGTGGGAGGAAGTGTTTAAGATGGCTGCAAAATGAGGTTAGCAAGTTGCGGGTTTCACGGAAGTCATCCAATCAAACTATGGGCTCTTTCGATTCTCATCATGACATCCAATCGAAGCTCGGGACACAACAAGGATCATGCCAAAATCTTGTCATGCTCGACTCCACAGGGACATCCCATGAATTCGGAGTCTAGAACTAATTAGGACTAGACTCCGAATGTCTAATTCACGGCGGTAGTTCCGGAGCAATTAGCTTCATTATTGGCTATTCCCCAGTTGTGTGTGTCTTGTGTCTCACTCATCATCCTGTCTTGGGGTTTAGTACACAAACGGCTACCACTCGCTGAGAAATGTCGAGATGTGGTGATAATACGAGTACGAAGGACAACCGACACATTTCGCGGATACGGATCGTGCCGTTTGCTCAGATTGCGGTCAACATCTGGCCACTTTCTCTGGCCTGAAACTCACTGCCATTGGCTAATTCATCCACCATGATTACGTGAAGACGAAGATGCCGTCCACTGGCAAACACCTTAAAAACAACCCGTCGCCCAGAAAGTTGTTTGGTGCTCAGACGCTTTCGTGACTCTTTATCAACATAGCCTGTGGTTGACGAGGTCTAACGACACCATGGCCACCATCGTTGAAGGCAGTCTGCCGCTCTCTGTTGAGACAACAGCCAACGTGACTCAACATGGCGCCTCAAAACTGGCTGGCGGCTTTCTGTCAAGTTACTCAGGCTGGCAGATTGCCATCACAGCCATTCTATCTCTCGTCATCTATGACCAGTGTATGTTGTGTCAAAAGCTTGATGTGGTAATGGCTCGCTGATACAAGTACAGTGTTGTACCTTTGGCAAAAGGGATCCATAGCTGGACCTACCTTCAAGATCCCGATCATGGGACCGTTTCTGCAAGCCATCCACCCCAAGTTTGAAGCATACCTTGCTCAATGGGCCAGTGGTCCTCTCAGCTGCGTATCTGTGTTTCACAAGTATGTTTCCCACATACATCTAGATCCCGCCCTTGCTTGATGTTCAGGATATTGGCTAAATTCCTTCTAGGTTTGTTGTCTTGGCCTCGGACCGCGACCTGGCACACAAAGTCTTCAAGTCCCCTACCTTCGTCAGACCATGTCTCGTCCCCATGGCGATCAACATTATGCGTCCAACCGCATGGGTGTTCCTCAATGGAAAGGCGCATGCCGAGTTTCGCAGAGGCTTGACTGGGCTGTTCACAAACAGGGCGCTCAGCACCTATCTGCCTGTCCAAGAAAAGGTCTATTCAGATTACTTCGACAGATTTGTCGAGCATAGCAAAGCCAACGGAGGAAAACCTACGAAGTTCATGGGCTGGTTCAGGGAGATCAACTGCGCATTGTCGTGCCGTACCTTCTTTGGAGACTACATCTCCCAGGAGGCAGTCAAGAGAATCGCAGACGACTTCTACCTCGTCACCGATGCACTCGAGCTTGTCAACATCCCACTCTCCATCCATATCCCAGGCACCAAGTGCTGGCGAGGGAAGCGCACGGCGGATGCCGTACTAGCCGAGTTCACAAGATGTGCAGCTGCGTGCAAGGCTAACATGGCCTCTGGGGCTCAAGCTACGTGTATCGTCGACCAGTGGGTTCAGCACATGTATGAGTCAAAGAAATACAACGAGGATATTGCTGCGGGCAAAGAGGGAATCGAGAAGCCTACAAATCTTATTCGCGAGTTCACAGATGAAGAGATTGCCCAGACCCTCTTCACCTTCCTGTTTGCCTCTCAAGACGCGTCTAGCAGTGCCACTACATGGCTTTTCCAGATTCTGGCTCAGAGACCCGATGTTTTGGACCGCCTGCGAGTTGAGAATCTGGCAGCACGAGGCGGCGATAAGAACAAACCGTTCGAGCTTGAGATGTTTGAGTCGCTGACTTACACCAACGCTGTGATCAAGGAGCTTCTTCGCTATCGTCCACCAGTCATCTTTGTGCCTTATCTTGCCACGAAGGCGTTCCCGGTCACTCCCGATTACACCGTGCCGAAGAATGCCATGATTATCCCCTCTTGTTACCCGGCTCTTCACGACCCGGTAGCTTACCCGAATCCCGATACTTTTGATCCCGAGCGCTGGATCACAGGAGATGCCGAGACTAAGACTAAGAACTGGCTGGTTTTCGGCGCTGGTGCGCATGACTGTCTTGCGCGACGATATGTGCCACTTACTATGGCGGCCATGATTGGCAAGGCTGCATTGGAGCTTGATTGGGTACACCACGCGACACCTCGATCAGAAGAGATTCGAGTGTTTGCCACTCTGTTTCCCATGGTATGTTGAATGCTTGCAGTGTCTCTATGTGACAACTTTAGTGAATGTCTGAGCTAACCGTATTCCTAGGATGAATGCCCCCTCGTCTTTACGAAGCGAGAATAATTTTATGACCTCAAAAGTTTTTTATATCGTTATTAATACACTCATATAGCGTTCGAATGCTGAATGCTGCTTTCATCGGGGAATATTATTGCACGGGGGTTATCATTTCTGTACTTGTGACGTACGACAGGGGCATGGATTTCTCACCCACCTGGCTAAAGGCCAGACGACTTGGGGAAATAAGAGTCCGACATATTACTAGAAAGTAATGCATCACTAATATTCGTGTAGACTATATTAGGCTAGAAAATGCTAGTATATTATAAGCTCGGTCTTCTGAGGGTTTCAACCGTCCGAGTGGTTTGTTACAAAGGAACTCTATGATGTGAATTATGTCTGTGGTGAATGATACAAATATGAATGGTAACTGTGGAAAGAAATGAAGAATCGAATATTGTTACAAGTAAAATGAAAGTAGATCGCAGCGATCGTGTTTACTCGGTCTTGAGATGCTCTTGTGCCAACTTTTTCGACCAGGGTTTTTGACTCAAAATCATCATGTCCTACCAAATCGCTTTTGTTAGTCTCAAATGAGGCTGAGTAGTCGATATTGCAACGAGATACTCACGATAACACCTTGAGGTAGCAGCCATAAAGCGAATCTCCCAATACTGGCGCCGCCTCCAACCCACTGCTTGCCAGTGGCCCCCTTCTCAACCCGACTCAAAACATCCTGGGCAAATACCTCTGGTTTCACACCGTATGGATTCTCTTCTGGATTGTCTTCAATAATGTCCTTGACGCAATTGTAGTAGGAGTTTTCTGGAAAGGTGAGCGTTTGTAAGTTGACAAAGAACTTTGTCGCAATGCCACCGGTGACAAGTGTGATGACGCGAACTCCAAGAGGGGCCATCTCAAGGCGCCAAGTCTCGCTTGCTTGATTGAGAGCTGCCTTGGTAGCGTTATAGATGCCTAGTTTGTAAATTAGCCTGACTGGCTGTAGTGAGATGGAATATTGCTAGTACTTACTTGAGAAAGCAAAAGGGAAAACACTTCCCACAGAAGAATTGTTAACCACACAACCCCGAGCCGCAACTAGCATCGGGCCAAACGCTTGCATCATGGCAAGAACGCCAAAGAAGTTGAGGTCGAATAACTTCTTGGCTTCCTCAATTGAAGTGTCTAGACCCGGCATGTTTAAGCCAAGACCAGCGTTGTTGATTAAAACATCAAGTCTGTCTGTGTGCTTTCGAACTTCCTCCGCAGCTAATGCGATGGATTCCAAAGATGTCACGTCAAGTGCAATCACAGTGACATTAGCTACTTCGCGTAGACTTTCCGGTACCTTGGAAGGCGTGCGAGCTGTGACAAAGACGTGGTAGCCTTTGTTTCGGAAGGCCTCTGCGAAAGCCGGGCCAACTCCACCGGCGGAGCAGCCTGTGACGAGACAGGTTTTTCTTGTAATAGACATTGTGTAATGATAGTAGTAGATTTGTCTTAGATGATTCTGAGAAGAAAGTTGATAGACTACGATTGGAGATACATTCCAACTTCGAATATCAACGGCCACAGGCCTTTAAATACAGTTCTTTCGAGACTCAACGGACATATGATACTATCAATTACGGACTTTCACTCTCATTTACACGCAATTCTACTCCGTAGCATCTTAACGTGCCGAATGCTAGTGCCGGCCCCGCTGCCCGCCTCTTTGCTCCGGAGCAGTCAGCTTCATGGATGGCTCCAAGCGCCAAACATGATTGGCTGCAATCTCCGGAGGCGACACGTCATTGGCTCACAACTCCGGAGATGTTTTAGGGATGTCTAGCAGTCGCTCAAAATGGCGATAACTCAAACATCCTCTTTTCTTATTCTGCTTCCTTCTCAGTTACCTGATTTGCCAGATACACCGTAACTCCGGGATGCCCATCAGTCGAGCGAAATCCTGCGACCATTGCCGCGTGGCCAAGACACGCTGTTCTTTGGCTACTCCGTGCTCGCGATGCGCCAAGCGAGGCCTGGAATGTCACTATGCGTCTTCTCGCAGTCGGAGTTCTAATCCTCAACGGTGGAAAAAGGAATTTAGACCGATATTACCAGTTACGACTGATTTGGGAACGGCTGAAAACATTACCGACGATGACGACCCCCACATGGACTACCTAACTTCTATGATCAAGGCTTCTGATGCTGCTCTACCAGCTACAGTATCGACAGCGGCGGAGATTTCATTTCCTAGCTTTGCCGCCGTATCAGAGGACAATACCTTTGCTGAGATTGCCAAATTGGTGGATACAAGTGCCGAAACGCCGGATCTAACCATCTGCCACAGCGACACCCCGTCCCTTTTCGACCTATCCGGCAGTTCGAGTTTATCACATGCAGCAACTCCCGAGTCCAAGAGCCTAGGATCTTCCGACAATGGATCCATGTATCCTTATTATGTGGATCCTCTATCAACTTATAATCCTTTCAACTTTCCTTATCCTTTCGTGACTGGACTCGGCAGTGCATCCTCCCCTGTACTAGCTTCCATGGACTTTAGCAGTCCAGAACTGCTGACCGAAGCGACCAATGCCTTACGCAAACCCTACCTTTCAACACGGGAGAGGTCGTTTCAGCAGGGTTATTTGACAGGGAAAATATTATTGAGCCAGATGATCGACTACACGCACCGAATGGCCGAGGGCAAAACCTTACCGCCCTTTATACATCCGCCTTGTTTTCTGAGTCAAGACAACGAATGCCCCCCAGATACACCCCATACTTGCCTACCTAAGACTTTGGCTATATGCAGGACCTTGACGCAAATGTTTTATTCGCGCACTCCGGAAACAAACAGCTTCATATGGGACCAGATATACTCTCATCTCCGCCAGATGCATGCCGAGGTAAGTTCATTGTTTGACCCGGCTTTCCTTAAAAGCCGGTACGATCAACTTGCTTATGCTATTATAGTTCAGAAGTTATGATAAACAGAGTTTACTACATGCTATACAAGCAGCTATCATCTACGGCTTGCTGCGATCACAGTGCACCGAGTCAGTCGGGAGCGAAGATTCTGGGTGGTTGGTCTTGAGTGTGGAGGTATGTTACTGTACCCGATGTGGCATTCTGTATGGTCGTCATCGTCACTAACTTGGGCCGCATAGGCAATGGCCCGAAGGTTATTCAGCATGTCTTCGTGGGCTATAGACATAGAATACATACAATCCTCACGAAGTGGCTGGGTGTTTGCAGAGAGCATGAGAAGGTATGTTCTTTAAACATCGATCGCTTAAGATGAAGAATTGTTACCGACCTTTTTTTATAGAACCGGATTGCTGTTGTACCTGGTCGATCTATTACTTCACAACAATGCCGAAAGCCCTTCGAAAGGGAAATGCCCAGAGTTTATTAACTTTCCCTTACCTTGCACACGAGACCTATGGCGGCCTATCTCGGATAGAGAATGGAAAAAGCGATATAATGAAGAGATAAGCTCCAAGATCGAGAAGGGAAGAGGAAGTTTAACAATGGGCAACTTATTTTTACTTAGACGCTCTTTATCGCGCGGCGACGACATAAAAGGGACTGGAAAAGATGAGCTTGCAAAAGAGTTGTCTGAATGGGTTGAGAGAGTAGACGATTTATCGATGCTTTTGTGGATGGCGCTCACGGTGGAGGGCGAAGGTCAGGCTCAAATGATTCAAGGAAATTTGGTCATGGCATAATGTGTTGCTTGTATACTTGTATTGCTCGTTTATAGATGATGGGAAATAGGCTAGAACTATAATTATGCATTTTTAATAGTGAATATCTGCCTAGACTGGCAAAGAATTGTCGAATATGGGGAGTCCGTTCTTTATCCACCATTCCAGCTCCACACTGTGTCGTGGTTCATTGACAGCGGGCCAATTACTATATTTCTGCAAGACAAAAGGAGGCGGTAAGCGATGCTGTTTGATCCATGGGAGCTCAAACTCATCATTTGCATGCAGTGCCTCCGCCCTGAGCTTAGTAAACTGCTCCATGAAAGTCAAGCGACTTGCCATTATCCTCGTCGCAGTATGAGGTGTGCAAATATGCGCAAAACTCAACTGATGTATACTCCATGGCGGATACTCCTCCTCTTTAGCCGGGAACTTCTGGTAAGGCTTGTAGAATTCCTTGTTATAATATTCGATGCTTTTTCTCCGTTGCACATATTCTTCTTTCATTTGGCGTAATTTTTCTTCAATAAACGGGATATGGAAGCCATTATCGCGCTTATGCTGTTTGAGGTCACATGCATCTTCTATAATAGTAGGATGCCAGTCCTCCAAGAATCCAAATACAATCAACTCCAGTGTGGTCCATAATGCATCAACTTCCTCGACCGGTAATATGCACAGTTGCTCTCCTCTATGATAAGCTTGCTGGATGTTTGGAACAGGGCGAAGCAGGGCTGGATCAACAACTGATTGGCGTAGAGCTTGTTCGGATTCTTCGGCATCCCACTCAACAAGTATAAGTTCTTTTAGCTTTGGGCAGAGCTTGTGGCCAAGAAACATACGGCTGTAGTGGGTATGGTTGGTCAATGCTAATCGTTGGAGTCGATCGACATCTCGAGGCCTAAAATGGTGAAAAGTATGTGGGATTCTTTCAATTTCCGACTCTATCGACCCATACACTCCATACGGATCGTCATCACTGCATTTAAAGTCGTCATCCAATAGCAGTATATCTTGGCCAAAATTAAACCACACCCGTGGATCTTGGACAGTAGAAGGAAACGCAAGCTGGTACCCGTAGCTGATGAGCAAGGAACGCGACTCGGAGCAAGTATGTAGAAGCGGTGGAATAGCAGCTTGGCAGGAGATGGCAACCTTTCGATACATAGGGAATGCCAATGTAGGGTAATTCATGAGAGTATCAAGCGGCATCATGGACTCAAACTCCCAAGAGAAGCCCGCCTCCTTGTTGCTGGTGAATCCATATGCCTCGAGCTTGGTCTGCTTGAACAGTTTACGCCTTCGATGAATAAAAATGGCCGATGCCTGGCGAAGGAGATCGTAGAATGAAGCATAATCGACATCCGGGCGCACATTACGCTCAGCGATTGTGATGTGCGGTAACCTCGCTTTGAAGTCTGCAAAGCTTTCGACTTGTTGATGGACAAAAACGACCCTAGGCGGTGTGGCCAGATTGTATATCGCCGACCGGATTTCTGCTGGCAGCAGAGGGAAGAGATGAAATGTAGACATTGGTGTTGCTTGTTTAGATGAGGGTTACTGTCGTCCGATACGCAAAAAGTCGTATCGCTTCTTCTATGGGTGGTTGTGATTTTGGAGATTACTTCGTGGTGCACATCTGGTGAGTTGTATCTATAAATCGCCGAATAAATGACCAATGAACTTTTGCAAATGCCATTCGATTACTCTACGTTATCATCTCGCTGCGCCTTAACCCCGCAAAGGTGCTGATTGGTGAGATTGCATTTCGGACTGCAGATTACTGATCTCATACGGAGTAGTGCCTTCATTCCAAATAATTTGTGATGGCCCATTGTTCTGGTATGCTATAAATAAAGCAACTATACCCAAGCCTTCAATCCTTCTCTGTCAGAGTCTTTATGGTTAGGTAGTCGGCGACTTAACTGCAATTGTATTGGGTAGAGTCTAGTTTAAGCGACAGATTATTTAAGTTGGTTGGCAAAGTATACGATATCAGTGACCCTCCTGTTTTCTTGGGCAAGATCTTAGTCTATGGCTCGATAACATATATGGGCAATAAGATTAAGCTATTAAATACCAATTACTTTAACTTGTCAAGCTTGTTCCGCATCTAATTTAACGGCTTCATTCTCTAGTGTATTTTTGCTTGGGTTACGCTTATATTCCGGAAGCGCCTTTTCATGGATTATCCCCTCCAAGATCGGGTTTTGTACACTCTTTCGGCAAAGCACGTGTAGTTGCGTCTAAGTTAGCCCAATTCTCATACAGATGCTCAACTTTGCCGAGGCATTGAAGCAAATTGCATCTCAAATGAGAATGACTAAAGAATAGTATTCACTATTTGAGAAGCTCTGGCGCCATTGTACGAATAAGAATGCGATTGATATAAGCACAGTGCCGGCTGTTCACGGCATTATGGTAGTGAAGTTTATTCCCATGTGCCGGTGATCTTTCTCCGCACCGACTCCGGACTCCTCACAGATGAGGTGTAAATTACGCCTTTGGGTCGGGTGAGCGGAGGGGACATTGCTTTATATACATCTCATCAATTGCAGGAAAAGTCATCTTCATTCCTTTTCAGGTGCATGTGCTTTGCATGTACCACTGGTTACTCTCCCAAAATACTCTCACAATCCCGGTACCATAAAGATGGCATCCACCGAAGCCGAGACTTCGTCTGTGAAAGTCACAAAGTCTGACGACGGCATCACCATAATCGCCATCAACAGAAATCATCGCAGGAATGCTGTTGACGGCCCTACTGCGCGAAAGCTGCACGAAGCCTTCCTAGCCTTCGAAGACGACGCCAGCCAGAAAGTCTGCGTCTTCCACGGCGACCATGGCTACTTTTGCGCGGGCTTCGATCTACACGAAGTAGCAAAGTGGAACGGCCCCGGAGACAATGAGTACCTTGGCCCGATTGTCGATGCCTCCCACACCGTGACGGGCGGCCGACAGATCGGCCCTATCGGCCCCTCAAGGCTCCAGATCAAGAAGCCCGTTATCTGTGCTGTTGCGGGGTACGCCGTTGCTGGAGGCATGGAGCTTTCTCTTATTGGCGATATCCGCGTTGTTGAAGAGGATGCCGTCTTTGGCATCTTTTGCCGGCGCTTCGGCGTGCCACTCGTCGATGGCGGCACGGTCCGGCTTCAGGCCATTGTTGGTCTCGGTCGGGCCTTGGATCTGATTCTCACCGGTAGACCTGTTGGAGCGCAGGAGGCTCTTCAGATGGGCCTTGCAAACCGTGTTGTTCCCAAGGGTCAGTCTCTTGAAGAGGCTATAAAGATTGCGAAGCAGCTACTAGGATTCCCTCAGCTCTGCATGAACGTGGATCGATCAAACTGCTACTATTCGGCTTACAACGCGACGTCTTTCGAGGATGCACTGCGAAATGAGTTTGTAAATGGGGCTCCAGTAATTACGAAGGAGAGTGTCAAGGGAGCTGCTCAGTTTAGCGCTGGAGCTGGACGGCATGGTGTTTTCAAGAGCGCAGACAACTCAAATCTTTAAATACCAACTTTTCAGTTTACGTGCAATATTATTTGGCGCTCAAAGATCTGAATATCTCCTCCAGCATCGCATTGCACAAGCTTCATCATTGTTTTGTCAATATCCTATCCCAGTGACAGCAGACTCATGCGCTCAACAGCATCTGTAAAACCTGTATACAAAACCTTACATACTCTATTAAAAACTCTCGCATTCCATCCCTCTACATCATTTAAAGAACCGATTCAGAACGCGGTTCAGTGCAAGGCATCATTATGTGTGGTGCTTGACTCTTGAGAAGGATAGCCAAACTTATCACGTATATTCGGTACATCCTCTAGCCAAATCTGGTGATAGTCTACCTCGTATGTACACGCAGGCGCGCCCTGTGAACGAGACTAGCGCTTAGCTCATTTTCGTATAAAACTGAATAGCTTCACTCTTTCAAATCCATGTTCGAGCATTGTCTATTTGCAACAAATACGAAGAGGTCACAGTGACATATCACGAAAATACGCCTTACAAGTTCATTCTTAATTAAACCACCAATCGACTCTTATCACCATGTCTGTACTCGCAAGCGATCCGGGTGAGAAGTCACTTGCCAAACTCTTGGCAACTCTCACCACAACCCTGCACGATACTATTTTCGTCTTTGCAACACTTGCCAACGCATCGGATCTCCCGCCTCTGGAGGAAACACAGCTCTTGTTCAAAGAGAAAGAGGGAATTACAGTCATAGTCAGCAGGGAATATGCGACAGCGCATACGATTGACTTTTTCTTTCCCTGCAAGATGATTACGCTCAACGTAACGTCAAGTTTGGAGGCTGTCGGCTTCATGGCGGTAATCGCGACGAAATTGGCAGAAAACAGTATGGGTGTAAACCCAGTTAGCGGATTTTATCATGATCATCTGTTTATACCACTAGGAAGGGAACAAGAAGCTGTTGAAGTTCTCAATCGTCTGGCAGAGGACTACAAGCAAAAGGCGTTGACAGGGAACTAACCATCATGCTCTAGTTACAGATGCATTTATTCTACAACTCAAAATATATTATCTCCCTCTCTGTCAAGAGGATAATGTTGGAAACAGATTAGTTTTAATCCAAATGCAGATATCGGAGACTCTTTTCGTCGCTGTACATAAGTATATCCTTCAACTTGACAGAACTAAGTCAATTCATTCTTCAAGTAGCAAGAGTATCGCGTACTCGTAGCGGGGTTGCCGCTCCTCAGCTGCAGTGTAACATCTAATCCCCTGCATGAAGTGAAGACCCAACTTGAGCCTCCAATCCGCGTTGCGCGGGGTCAGTTCCCTGACTCGGTGCAAATCATGCATCGATGAGGCTCGCTGTTGGCTCCAGAGCATTTTTCCCTCCAACAACCACAGTCCCGTTTGTTATAGTATTCCTATCAAGTTCGGTCATCTCGTGAATTGCCATGTCGGAAAAGCTCCCAAGCGTATTTCGGCGCTTGCGCAGAAAGTTCAAGACCGAAAAGGATCCCGTGAATGGCTCCAAGCTTTCTGCAGCCTCTACGCCTACGGTCCAGAGTAGAGCCGCGTCTCCCTCTCGGACAGCAGTACATCCCACTGGGTTACAGCAAACTGATTCAGTCAACATCGCCAATGGCCCCGAGCTTCCTCAAACAAAGGAGCCCAATTTGGAAACTCTTCCCTCCAATGCAGCAGAGCGACTTTGGGATGAAGCTTATGACGCCATTAAGCATGAAGACGCCAAACTTGTCGAGGGGTATGAGAGAATTCTTTCTCAGTATCTACAGGGTCACGGCTCCACCACAAATTCAGATACATCACCTCCAAACGCCATTATTGCAGGGAGTCCAGATGCGCGACGGCAGCAAATGAACGAGCTTATCCGCGCGGGCCTTGATAAAACAGCGCGAGAGGCCAAAGTGAAAGATGGCCTTGGGACTGCAATGGGAATTGTCCTCTCTTTAAAGGACATGGTTAGTACCGCCATATCAGCCGTTCCACAAGCTTCAATTGCCTGGTCTGGTGTATGCATTGCCTTGGGAGTAAGTGGTCTCGAGTTCGGATTATATCCTAAATGTTCTAATAGATACTTAGGTACTCGAAAGCGCTGTCAAAGAGACCGCCTCAAATCGCGATGGGATCGAATACGTCATTACTCGCATCAGATGGTATGGAAATGTTTCCAGCGTGCTAATTGATGAAAGCACTCTTGACGGCACGGCCTTGTCCGGAATGAAGAGTGAGCTTGAGAAACGGCTGGTCGAGCTCTACAAAGCTCTGCTCCTGTATCAAATGAAGAGTGTTTGCTCGTACCACAGAAACCGTGGCTACGGATTCTTGCGGGATTTAATAAAGCTTGATAACTGGGCAGTCAGTGTCCAAAATATACAGAAAGCCGAAGACAGCTTACGCCAGGATGCTGAGGTATACGGCAGCCAACAGTCCCGATCACGCCTCGAACTCATTGCGAACCATGCCAAAACCCAAGAATCGGAGATCAAAAACATCGCAAAGGCTCTAGAGGAGCAACTCCGTCGTCAAATCTCCGAAGAGGATCAAACTTGTTTGAGAGAATTGTGGTCGCACGATCCTTATACTGAAAAGAAACGCATTGAGGATACAAAAGGGGGTTTCTTACAAGACTCTTTTAACTGGATACTTGAGAACGACCATTTTTGTCAGTGGTTTGAAGATCCCAGCCGTCCACTCCTCTGGATCCGTGGAGATCCAGGAAAAGGCAAAACGATGCTCCTATGTGGCATCGTCGACAACCTGCAAAAATTGGCGCCCTCTAGTCTCGTCTCATTTTTCTTCTGCCAGGCCACAGATGAACGAATCAACAACACAATTTCAGTATTACGGGGGTTGATCTTCTCGCTAGTCGATCAACAGCGGCACCTTTTAAAGCATTTACGGGAGCACTATGCCCGTCAAGGAAAATCTCTTTTCGAGCCGCCGAGTGCGTGGTATGCTTTGTCTGATATCCTACGGTCACTTCTATCAGAGTTGAACAATAGCCAGAAGCCGACTTGTCTTCTTGTCGATGCACTTGATGAGTGCGTGAACGAAGACATGTCACGACTTCTCGATTTCATTGTTAAGATGTCTAATGAATTTCCCTATGTCAAATGGGTCGTCTCGAGTCGCAATTGGCTGCAAATCATAGATAAACTTGAGAGTTTAGGGCCGCAAGCGCAGCTCAGTCTAGAGCTGAACGCTGACTCTGTAGCCAGTGCCGTCCAGATATACATCAAGCAAAAGGTCTCTCAATTAAGCGAAAGCAAAGGATATAAGAAGGATAGAGAAGAAGCAGTTCGAAAATATCTCCAGGAGAACGCTGACGGCACATTCCTCTGGGTAGCCCTGGTTTGTCAAAATTTGCAGAGGGTCTCGGCATGGAATGCCCTGAGTAAATTGAAGGCGTACCCTCCAGGGCTCGATGCGTTTTATCAGCAGATGGTCAATGGTTTAGCCAACTCTAGTGAAGCTGAGATCTGCAAACGCATACTTGCTGTTGTCACTGTTGCTCGCCAACCTCTTACACTTCAAGAGTTGATAGCGCTTGCTGAAACCCCAGGAGAGCTAGATGAAAAGATACCAGCCATTTGTGACCTCATAGCGCAATGTGGTTCATTTCTCACCATTCGAGATGAAATCGTCTATTTTGTGCACCAGTCAGCAAAAGACTTCTTAGTGGGCACGAACACGGAGCAAAAGCTTTTCTTAGAGATTGCAAAGGCCAATGATTATATGGTATCACGATCTATAGATCTCATGTCTGAGCTTTTAAGGCGGGATATGTATAATCTGAGCGATCTAGGAATACATATTGATGATGCCCAAGCCCTTGATCCGAATCCTCTGACCACCATTGGGTACTCTTGTGTCTTCTGGATTGATCATTTTGTGGAATCAATTACGAGCAAGGCAAAAACAACAACAACAGAAGATATCTCGCAAGTACTGGTTGATGACACCAAAGCGTTTATTGAGCGGAAGTATCTATTCTGGCTTGAGGCTCTCAGCTTACTTAGACGAATACCGGAGGGCATAATGGCAATGAGAAAGTTGCAGGAAGTCTGTGTTAGTCTTGCCGAAACTGGAGATTCTCCAGTCTTTCTTTAGTTTGCGGAGTGTCAAGAACTCGATAGCTAACTTATGGAAATCGCAGAAGAAGAAAATGATATATGATTCGACTGGCCTTATTCGAGATGCCTATCGATTCATATTGGCAGCCAAACGGACCATTGAGAGCTTCCCCCTTCAAATTCATCCATCGGCCCTGCTTATATGTCCAATCACGAGCCAGATACGACAGCAATCGTTGGAAGACCCGGCAACATTCTTTGAAATGAAGCATGGCATGCAGATTGGGTGGGATTCATGTATCCAAACCATCGATGCAGACTTGGAAAAAAGAAGATCTTGCATAGCTATATCCCCAGATGGCAAGCTCTTGGCATCATTGTCCCTTTCAGGTACTACAATTTGGGATATAGCCACTGGGTCTCGCCTGAAGACTCTCAAGAACCCCGATGAAGAGTTTGCAACTTTTCATCGCCATGATCCATATCTGCTTTTCTCACCAAATGGACAGCATCTAGCCGCGGTTGACGAAAAATGGGCTGGGATTATCATCTGGGATATCGCATCCAGTGAACCCATACAAAGGCTACAAGGCTATATGCACTTGGGCTGTAATCTATCTTTTTCACCAGATGGGAAGCACCTCGCCTCTGGGTCAGACGAAGACACCATCATTATCTGGGATCTAGCTTCGGGTAGACGTATGCGAACTCTCGAGAATACTGAAAGAGTCGTCTTAGTATCGTTTTCCCCCAATGGCAAATTGATGGTCTCATGTTCAATTGGGGCATCGATCAAAATATGGGATGACACGGGTAAATGCATACAGGAAAAAACTCTAGATGAAGCATGGAAAACGACTCCCGACATTCCTAACTACTGTTTGAATTTGCGGTTCTCGCCGGATTTATCTCTCCTGGCGTTCCGCGATCTAAACGACGATATCAAAATCTTGGACTTAAGCTCCTTTCAATATATCAAGGTTATAAAATGGGCTAGGTTTATAAATGGAGAACCTTGCATGACCTTTCTTCCAAATAGGCAACTGGCAGTGACTGCTGCGAATTATCCAGATTTAGACTGCAATTGCATAAAGGTCTTGGATATTGATGCAAACAAAGTTTTAAGAACTTTAAGAGGTCATATTGAACGAATTGACTCAGTTGAGGTCTCGCCCGACGGGAGTCAACTGATCTCCTCATCAAGATTGGATAGAACTATCCGTTTATGGGACATAGACCCAGAAGCAGCTGATTCCAATATGTGGGAGGGGCATAAAAAGTATGACTTGCCGATGGTTTTTTCAACAGATGGAAGCAAATTTGCATTAGCGTCCCGTGAAAATTCCATCACAATCTCGCATACAGCTACGAGCAGTCATGTCCAGACCTTGATCGGTCACCAGGGAGTGATTGACTGCGTAGACATCTCGTCGGGTGGCGGGGTTGAAGATTCCATCACAATCTTGCATACAGCTACGAGCAGTCATGTACAGACCTTGATCGGTATCCAGGGAGTGATTGACTGCATAGACATCTCATCAGATGGCAAGCTCCTTGCTTCCGCATCATCAGACAACATTGTGAGAATCTGGAATATAGCAGAGAATGCTTGCATACAGACATTGAAAGGCCATACCGGCCAGATCACATCAGTAAAGTTCTCACCAGACTCCCAACGTTTAGCATCAGCATCGTACACAGAACCGGGGGATTACACAATCAGGATTTGGGATCTCGCCACGTCGTCTTACCTTACTTTAATCGACTGCGGTTATGTAATACCAAGATCTATCCACTTCTCTCAGGATGGTAAAATTCTCGTCTCGGGTTCAGACTACGGCCTTGTAAAGGTCTGGGAAACTATTGCAGGGAAATGCATACAAACTTGGCAGCACCCTATACTTAATTTCATCCGATCTTTAAGTGCAGCTATTACACCGGATGGGAAAACAATAGCAGTGAATTCAGCTAACTGTCTCAGAATTTGGAGCGAGATTGAAGGCAAATACGAGTGTGTACAAACACTAGAACACCATGGTAGATATGCCACCAAGGTGACATTCTCACCGGATGGCAGACAATTGATATATGGCTCAAGTATCGATAATACAACTAAGGTATGGAGCTTTAATAACTTACCAGGCTCAGAAGCAACCTGTCGAACATTACAATGCGACCAAAATTCATTCTTAACATCAGCATTCTCGGAGACTGGAAGTCCTGTGGCGTCAGAATTGTGCCTATATGGCTTAGACACTGAAAGACGCTGGGTTACTCGCAATGGTCATAAGATTCTTTGCTTGCCTGATGACATCCGACTTCGCGCTGCAACCGAATTTTGTTTCATGGTACACGGGAGGACAGTTGCCATTCATGGTGGTAATAATAAACTTCTTATGCTTGCTTTTTAGCCAGATGATTGGCCAAGATCAGGAAAGGACACGCTCTTCTTGTTTGATATGGGATTCCTGATAGACGTGGTGGCATCTGTCGCTACGAGAAATCTTACAGCAGCTCTACAACACTAACTGTATGTGCAACATTGAATTTCAATATTTAATTTCTTATATAAATAGATTTGAACAAAACATAACATCATTCGTTACTTACAAAGGGTATAAAAGCGCGGCCGGCCGCGCCATGCTAAAGCACTGTCATATCTTTCGTATATTCCCTTTCGCTTTCTAGTCCTCCATATTGTTATCGTTTGACGTCAAGAACTCGTGCAATAATCTCCAGGCATTTTCATACACCGGAACGCTGACAAATGCACGATTTTGCGAGAGACTGTTAAAAAAACGCTTCAAAAATGTCTTATCGGAATGAACATTGCGCGCGTAAGCAGCTTGGCCCAGGATCAGGGCGCTGCTGAATGTGATGTGAACAAAGAACCAGAGCCTCTGGAATGGAGCGTTCAAATTCATAAGTTCCATGTATGTTTGTAGTGTCGAACGGCATCGATTCAGGTAATAATCCGTGATGTCGTCATCTTGAGATTCGTCTCCTGTCATGGCTGGCCTATACAGGCACACCATGACCGAGTCCGTGAAGAGTCTGAATATATAATGTTGGATGTAGTCATTTTTGGACTGACACTTGGATGGATCTTGTAAATGGGGCACCGATCGGGTCTCAATGATGTTGACAAGCTTTCTGAAATCGAGTACCGTCTCGTGAGACAGTCGTTCTCCTGCAAATTTTGCTTGGTTTAGGGCATGACCAATCTTGTTTGCCGTCACAAATAGATGATGGCAGCTATCGAAGAATGAATAGAATCGAGGTGAGGCAGTGTTCGATGGAATAGATTCTAAGACAACGATTCCAGACGGCCGATCGTAGCAGAGGGAGGCGAGAGTGTCCTGCCAGATTAAGGATCGCCTATGATTTTGCGGCAAATTAGAGATGAGTCAACAAAAGCCAGGTTGAACAAAGGCTTACCATATAGATGACCTTATAATAGCCTCTTCCCTTTTCCTTGGATTGCTGATGGAGTTGGGATCTGGCGTGCAGTGAAGCCCAAGAGTTTGGGCAAGACGTATGGCTAAGCCTATTGCGGAGTTGAATGTAAGAAAATGACTCGCAAATCCCTATCAAAAAAGGAGTGTACATGGGATTACTCACCCAACATCGACCACGAAGCCCCTGCATCTCCCTGGTTTCTCAAATAATTGACCAGCATTATTAGGGCTTGGACAACCTCGATATTAGGGTATGAAGTAAAGTTGCAAAATCGTAAGCACTGGAAAGAGCAGCATGCTGTATCCTAGTATAAGAATCAAATACTTCCACGTAATCGATATTTTGTCCGCCACTTACCAAAAACCCACGCTTTCGTGGTATCCAGCTCCCCCTCGACTCCCTCGACTACAGCAAGTTGGGCACCGCATGACAGTATGCCAAATAAGAGGCCGAACCACGAGCTTGTGCTTTCTGACAGAGGCTCCAGGTACGAGTTTGGCGTGACAGCCCTTCGCTTACGCAGAAATTCTAGGAGTGCAGTTTCGAAATGTCGTAGGTTTACGATCGAAGGCTCGAGATGGAAGAGAGATTCTTGATATAATCGAAAATGGCTCGTAGCTGTTAG
Source organism: Trichoderma camerunense (assembly GCF_050948025.1). Lineage (NCBI taxonomy): Eukaryota > Fungi > Ascomycota > Sordariomycetes > Hypocreales > Hypocreaceae > Trichoderma > Trichoderma camerunense. The sequence goes on along the minus strand of NW_028145359.1, from coordinate 865,739 downwards.
CTTGAATTTCTTACAATAGAGAGGAAAAAGGAGAAAGGGGAATATGGAGTACTTACTTCAGAATTACATCGTCTTCGGGTAGTGCACTGTACACTTTTTCTATGCCATCACCAGGCATCCACAAGTTGGTAAAAGGAAACGTGGTGCTAGAGTCCTGAAGACACAGGAGTTCGAAGATCAACCTCGGATCCGTCGAAAGCTTGACTGAAGTCGTTGATGGCTGTTTTCCTGTTCTCCCAGACATCGAGAAGATTCCAGGGAGGGACTCTGAACCGAGATGCACCTTGGTGCTAAACGGCAATGCCAAGTCGACAAACAACCCCTGAGCTATTTCTGCAGCTGGAGGGTTCCCATGAGCACCTTCAGGCTGCTCTCGAACACTCGGGCTCTGTTCGGAGGTAGAAGACTCCGCTCCAGCAAAGGTATTGGTCGTGTAGTCACACAAATCGGGATGCTCCCGACTGATGCACGTCCCGCATGGCTGGTTTAGGTCACACTTGACCTTTCGTCGACGGCATGGATAACAAGCTTTTGCTGTACGGAAACGCCGCCGGCGGAAGAGGAGCAGGTCAAAGTCCCCAGCCGGTATATTTTCTGTAGTTGCTGAATCGCCTCCAGGCATTGTGACGGAATAGAAGCGCGGCAACTTGTTTCGCCTGTAATGCATGAATTAGGAATCGGAGTAGAGAGATTGTTTAGGAGACGCCGAGTTGTTATTACTCTTTCGTAATTCCACTTTTTTTTTTCTTCGCGAGAAACTGGTGATCTTATTTACCTCTTTTATTTCTTTCCCCTTCTGTTTGATGCCTGAGTCACATTACATCTTTTAGCCAGCTCGTCTAAAAAAAGTCAGCCCCCCGTATTAAATTGGGCTGTTTATAAGTCCATGCTGTCTTGATATACCCCAAGCGAAGGTATCGCCAATCAACAAAGCTAGGCTCCCCCGAAAGCTGACCTACAAGGCGCACCAGCTTCGCAATACGGGGCTTTTGTCGCTAAGTCGCAATGATGCCGAGACTCCACTAATTTTAACCGGATCGATGACAGCTAACAGGGTCGCGGCAGCCACATTTCCACTGGTGGGAATTAGACAGCTAGGGATTCCGAATTGGAGGCGTAATACCGAGCCTCATCCTTCTCGTAAAAGAGAAATAGTGTAAGGTAGTTGGGTCACGTGAATAGACCGAAAAAATGTTAATTGATCAATGAGATTGAGGCGATCTCGATGAGCGGATTCACCGAAGACGCTTTGTAATTATGTTGTAATTGAAGCTGCCCTGTTGCATATTTTGAAGACAGAGTTACAACTGTATTTATGTCTACTGAAGTCTTCTACGTTCTGTCTTTTTTTTTTGTTGGACGGAGTTGTCAACGGAAACTTCCGCTTTTTGCCATCTCCGATGTTAAGAAGCAATTCCAGTTTGCAGTCTCGACATCTAGGACACTATACAGTTGCCTCTCTCAACGTCTTGGCTGAGTTTTGACTCAAGCACCCGTCGACTAGTCATCAATTCTATTTCCGTTTTATCCTAGCAAGCGGGCAAACTTGCAACCTCCCAGCCTCTTTGTGGAGTGCCGCATGGCTCATGATCCTATCAGGCGCGCTTGATGCCCACTGAATAGACGACAGTCGATGCTTAACATGATTGGGAACTGCAAAGCTTAAACGCCTAGTCTGACCATCAGGGGGTGGCAACGTGGAACAGATCTGTTGCACGTCCCAGATAAGGCGGTTGGTGGCCCGGCCCCCAGCATTCGTGTAGGCGTAAGCGGAAGATTATGTGTGTGCCTTGACGATCGAACGACATCCGGACAGCTGATAGAGTTATACGAACGGACCCTGGTCATGTGTATTGTATTGTTCTAAACTTGCTTGTATCTAGTTGCAACTGACTTGATAAAAGAGTTGTGCTTGCTATAGTTAGAAGACTGAGTTACGGTCAACCATTAAATTTTCGGTGTCAGAAAACGATACAGTTTTTACGAGCGCAACGGCCGCTGAATACGAAAAGAAAGAAGAAAATAGCAAAATGTTGCATTGATCAGTTATCATCATACAAATTAATTCTTGATTTGGCTGAACGGATGTCATTTGCCGATGTATGCAGAAGAGAAATCCTTGGCTCATCTCCGGTGAGGCTGAAATCGTAGGAGAAGTTGCCTAAACAAGCGATCTTAGCGAGTTGGTTTCCATCCAGCTTATGGCAACCTCCGTTTCTGAAGGGCTCTCGACGTTGAATGCCTTCCGAAAGCGAAGGGGACATGGAGCAATCGGTGCGATAAGAGCAGGAGATGCTGGACAGTAATCGCCGAGTGGCGGCGTCTTTCGCGGCGATAGGGAGCGGGAAGGATCGAAAATCTTGAAAAACTGCAACTCCCGCCGCTCGGATTATTTCCATTAGCGGATGTGTTGGTATCGTCAAGGTCAAGGTATAAGCGCGTGTGGTTTACCGCATTCGCATTCGCCATCAACACCGGTCGAACTTTTGACGCATAAGCGAGCGGACAACCTTGCAACTGACACTTTTAGCAGAATACGAACAGCTCCCATCCACTTCTATCCCCAAATATAGCCGCGCGTATCTGGGGAAATGATAACATGGTCTTAGCTACAACGTTCCAGCAACCTCTCTCCGTTAAATTCTTCTTCATTGTTTCAGACCCCAAAGAGCCTTATCCACTCCGCGGATAATGCCGAAGGAGTGCGAGAGCCGGCGGTCGATTTTCAAGCCCCCGGTAATAACAGAACAGCCCCACGAGCATCCCCGAGTTGATGGCGAGACCGCCCCGGGAAAGAGGCAAACAGGACTAGCATCGTAGATTTGAGTTGCTGCGACAGCCTATCAACGCCGTTGTTTAGAGTCAAAATCCACAATTCACGCCGACTTGTGTGCGAGCGGCTGATCCACTAACGGTCCACAACTGTCTGTTAGTCCCACTACTAATGCCGAGATGTCTGCGGCGGTGATCAGATTGCCTAGTTGGGACGAGCTGAGGGTGGCGGATTCGCTGGGATCGCCGGATTTGTGAACAAGTAAACAAAGAAGGTCTTGCCGCACTTCCCAATCTGTTGGAGGCTTCAAACAAGGAAGATTCCGTATGAACTTGAGGAATCATCCGTGGAATCTACTAGACGGTACGAGTCTTCGCTGGGAAAACTTGCCAACCCCAGCTTCAAAATAGAAGCTCGGCGCGCTTACTCAGCCCTACGGGCTGTTTATACGAACAAGAGTCACGCCGGATCTGTTATTGAGCCCCATGAGAGGACTTGGGCATGAATCTAGTATATTAGTCCTAGGTAGATGCAAGTAAGCTATCAACCTTGCACCCCTTATATTAGTCTCCGAGTTCTTCGCTAGTTATGAGGTTTCTATGACACTCTAGACTATCCCTGGTCTCTATTCGCGCTCGTATAATTCAGCTGTGGTATATTTTTAACAGTTAAAAGATAACAGTCGACGACAAATATATCCACAAGGCTGATTCGGGATTCGATATCGGTCCATTTGCCAAATTCGAGGATCACAGTCTATCTCGGGGTTTCGCAGGCTATTTCGGGGGGGCATTGCTAGGAATCCCCTTCAATGTTTCTTCGCAATGAACAAATCTCATGAATCGTGCGAGAGTGTTCTATCGTTCAAATCATGTATATAATCAGCAGCGCGCATGTCCTTGCGGGCATCTATTCACCTCATTAAACAATTGCAATTCCGCAAAGAAATGGTCCATCTTTCGACCTCACTCCTCCTTGGAGGATACTTCTCCCTTGCTGCAAACGGTCTGGCTCTTCCGGAGATAGAGCTCCGCGGTGATGAGCTTCACGCTCGCTCCTCTTGGAATTTTATGACTTGGACCGGCCCAACCGGCCAGACTGTCAAGCTGTACGTATCTGCTCCAATCAAAACTCTTAGCAACCATATTGATCTCATATAACGAACGTTGCAATATGAGATGCGTGGGAGTGGAGCATTGGGGGAGATAATTACTGACTGCAAGCCGTTATCCAGGACCCCGGGCGCGGATCTCCACGTTCTTCATTATCTTCCAACAAACTGGGAGCTGTTCTTCTCGGCGAATCAGCAGCCATGGCACAGGTACCAAAACGAGGGACTCTCAAAACCCGTTGCGGAGTCTCTCGTCGGATTTGCGGACTTGACAGGCCTCCATGCCTATAACGGCTTAACTGCTATTGCCCGCACTTCCTCAAACATGGAGGTATTTTACTACTCAGAGGGTGACAACGTTATCCATAGCCGTTTCTGGACGTCTGGTGGTGGTTGGGGCAACTCTGGTGTGGACAAAGCTATCCAAGCTGCCCCAGGCACTCACATTGAGGGAATCTCTCGCGAATCGTCTCACATGGAGATCTTCTACGTCGGAACCAACGGCAACCTCATGCACTCTTACACTACCAACTCCGGTAGCAACTGGGTGATTGACCAGGACTTTGTCGATGGCGCCCATGGGAAGCCCACGAACAAGGGTTTCGGAGCTCTTACCAGAAACGACCAGAGTGCGGAGGTTTGGTGGATCACCACAGATGGTGCCATCAACTATGCCCCCTGGGATCCTCTCAACAGCTGGGAGTACGGCAATTTGCGAGGAGCTGGTACTGCACATACCAGCTCTGGCATGGCCGTTCTCGCGCGAAGCAACGTCCGCAAGAATATCTTCTATATCGGAAATGACAACAAGGTATACCAGGGCTACTGGAAAAGTGAGCAGCCTACGATTTGGACATTCGAGAAGCTGTCGGACCTCACTGCTGCTCCGGGCTCATTAACCGCCGTCTCCATGAACAGCCAGCACATGGAGGTGTTCTGGACCGCTCCAGATGGCTCTGTTAACCACGCATACTGGTATGAGAGCACAGGAAAGTGGACTAGCTCTTCCTTGGCTGGTAGCGGCATTCGCTGCGTGCCCGGTAGCTCCATTACTTCCACATCTCGCAAGGATGGGTGCATGGATATCTTCTGCGCTACATCAGACGGCTATACTCAACAGTTCTCCTACTCCTAGCTTAGACACTCGTAGCCGAGAGCTAGGATAGTGGACATCGCATTTTGAAACGAGCATCACATGTACAGAGTCAAGATTTGCAACAAGGGAAGAGGGTTCATATATCCTTCTTTTGTCTTCTGTAGCTAATGAATAAAACATTGTTTGTCCAACGCTGAAATAACCACATCACGCTGGTGACTGCCAATCCTGAATGATCGCTGCGCACACAAATCTGCTTCCTCGTCATTCTTAGGAATTGGCTAGTTCCACGTACTCGAAGCGCACTCTGGCGTTTAACAGCCTCTCTCTCACGGCTTCAATCTCGTTTGTGTCGAAAGCCGTCTCTTCCGGAAATACTCTAGAACTGTTCGTCAAATAGACACTTCGAAGATGAGGGAAACGATTGGCTCGGTAATCAGCCACGGTCTTGAGATTGGATATACATTCCTTCTGTGGAGTAGTAAAACGGAAGTGTTTGATCGACTGAGGTAACATTTCGTTGAGGACATGCGTGTGATACCCGGGTGTATCCGCTTTTGGAAATCGAATTGAAGGCGCATTTAACTCAAGTATTTCAAGCTTTGTAAAAGCTTCGAGGGATCCAATCTGCTCACCATCCGCACAAGGGAGCATTCGTATACCCATATTAAAATCCCTCGTTGTTTTTGCTTTCAACAAGAGAGAAAGGCTGAGGAGACTGTCTTTATGAAGCCGTAAGGCCTGGATAATTTCTTTGGGGGTCACGCGGTTCACGACCGGGTACCCTGAACTGTAGTATTGGAAATGTTTTAATTGCGCACAATCGCGAACCATCCACTTCACTGCATTGCTCGGGGTGTTTCCTTGAGCAAGAGACAGAGTTGTCACGTTTGCCAAAGAGACTTGAGGTCTCGTCATAATTTGTCGAGGTAGATCAACTCCTGAACAGGGATCCATATGAAGAGTATCTATGGACGGGGCGAGCTTAAATATCCCCGCAAAGTATTGAAGACTGTAACTGCTTCCAAGGTTCAGGTCCTTTACATGTTCCAAATAGAGGTTTCTGAGATAGTCCAACGACACCCTTCTTGGAACCTGAGCAGCCAACTGTTTGAGTATTGTGTAACCCCATCTGCCATCCACAGTACCCGCCAGTAATGTGGCAATGTGGACGCTTCTCACCAAGGGCGTGTAGGCAAGGATTAATTGCACAATAGTGGCGAACTGTTCTAGATGAATGGAAGCTTCATCAATGTCCAAGCGAGTTGCCGCCTCATTGAGTATTTGTCTCTGCGCCTCAGTCATTTTTCCGTCCACCCGAGTGGTTTGGAATATTCTTTGGTCGAGAATTTTATCCATAGAAGTCCCCTGACAGAGATCAAGTTTTCTTACATATAGGCCCAGGAACTGTCGTTGGGAAATGGCCACCAGGAAAGGTATAGCTGTCTCAGCCCCTCTGAGTGTCGTGAAGCGAAAATAAAGCACAGGCGTCACAATGTCCCTGAGCCGTTTTGATGTGCGGCAGAGAGAAGCCAAAGACGGAGTGTCATATTGTATCTCTGCCTTGATTTGATCCAGATCACCGAGGTGGTCGTCCAGATGGCCGACGATATCCCAGCATATTTGCGTCAATATCTCTCCCGGTAGAGAAGCCAGACCTGGTAGCGGATTCATGATGTGCGAAGCAGGTGGAGGTAACGAAACGTTGCAAAGACGTAGCCAACTAATACACGTAGGAATATAAAGATCGTCGTTTCGGAATAGTATGCGGCGTGAAAGGGTTGGGTATGTGACATACAGCTAGCTGAGAGACGTCAGAACAATATTTAACTGGGAGTTGGCACGGCAATGGTCGCAACTCGAGGACATTATTCAACTGGCAGGAGCTGGGCGCAGGCCAAAGCAAAAAACCTTGGTCGCTTGAGTGCCGAGATAGCATGTACGCTTGAACCATCTTGAAATGTTCTTGTTGCCTTGCCCTTGCCCGTCTCATGGCTTCGTAATCGGGAGCAATGCTCTGGACTGCCTGCCGTAGAGCGGGAAGTGCTTTGCACGTGTTTGGCTGTGACAGATGCATGTAAATAAGTGATGAAAAAGAAGAAGAAAAAAAAACACTGGAAGAAATGAGCACCTGGCTCTCTGTCACGTGTTACTGCCAGTTTGCTTGGGTGAAATTCCACATAAATACCGACTTGTATGCAGTCAATATCCCCAACTATTTTGACTGGCATCACACAAGTTTGCTTATGGCGATTAGCATTATTAGCATCGCCCCATGAACCATTGATGTGCCGCAGAATGGGCAACATGTCAGCTTCCTCAAGTGTCTTTCAAAGGACTGATTCACCGGGTGCAGAGAATATTGAAGGTATCAAGACTGCGGCTGTTTAGCATCCACTGCTAGCGCAGCTGGCATACAGGCTCGTGGGATGAGAAATGCCTGTCGATTCACAAACGAGCATTGGCGTGATATTCAAAGGTCAAATATTAACTTTTGCTATATTTGACGGTAATCACCAAAGGCAGGGACGAATAGACGAAGCATATTCAGTATCTACAAGAACAGAAGCAACCCGACAGCTATTATGTGGGCCTAAAGCGGCCATTGTACAAGGCGCAGAAGGGCAAAAAGATTGGTGTCGGGTTCCACACCAAGAACATCCCCGTGTGAACCTCCACCACCATCAAGACCATTACGTCTTGTCCCCCTGAAGTCACCAACCGTCCGCTCTCCTGCCCACCTGGAGGCTGCCATGCTGATCCTCCGTCTCCCATCACGACATGGAAGCATTGCTCTACCCCGTCATCCGAGCCCCATGGTAGGTATGAATTGTACATTTGGAGAGACTTGAAAGAACTTGTGATGGCCTTGTTTGGATGATTAGTTGGGCTTGGGGGGAGGTGTTGAGTTGTTACGTGGCTCTGTGTGACCATCTCCTTGGTTAAGCCCGCCTTCTGTTTGCTGCTGTTTGCAGCTAGCTTTCCCCCCCTGCATAGATCATCAGCACAGCAGAACACAGAGAGTTTTGTACCTTCAACTTATCAGCTTGTCAAAGAGCATCACCAAGGTCAGACACAATGGGGATTGACAGACTGAAAGCTCTTTCTCGATGTTATGAGTTGTGATACGTGGTCACCCTTTACTAGCCAACTATATTTGCCTGCTTATTTGCGATACTGGGCAAGACATTAACCTGATACATAGCCCGTATTGGCGCAGGCTTCCTAATGTGACGGACTATTGGTCTTCACATCCTTGTCCTAGCAGTCCCCACAAGGAGTGAAATAAACTGTTGAACGTTGTGAACAGAGAATTGAGAAAGAATTTCATGTTGCTAGCATTTGTTTACTCAGTAGTTATCCGACGGGTTCTTGATTGCCTGTTGTATCACCAACAGCGCGATAAGCTCCAAAACTTTCTCGGCGATCCTCTAAATGCATCAGGTGAACAACTCATTAACCTCAGGACAACAAGTTGCCGACATTGCTATTGTAAATTCTCCAACTACCGGCATGTCATGAGATTCAACAGCTCGGCCTATCCACCATTTCTGGCGTTACATGCGAAAACTATCCTCCACACTGCCCTTGCCAAGCTGTATCACAAGCGTTTCGAGTCATTACTTGCATTAGATGCTGCGATCTAGGCGAACTCCGAGTCTCCGTGTCCAATGCTCGTCATTTCTTGCGAGATCATCCAAATGAACCCCATGTAACTCTAGGAACTCGGTTACAGCCAACATCAACTTTATGATTTCAGGCTATCCACGATCACCAAAAGCGTACATCCGAAATGCAGCACGTGGACCAACGCCACTGGATAAGCATACAAAGAAATTGCAAAACAGGACATCTACCGGCGCTCTAGCTTTAGCATCACCCTGCTCGGACACCCTCGGGCCTTACGGTGGAGCCGCGGCAGGCGAATATAATGCGACTCCACCATAGTCTCTCCCGCAGATCGAAGATGAGATTCCTTCACTCGTCAGTCTCCCACCAGATTGTCTGTGGGTCAAGCCGCGTTGGCTTTGCTGGCGTTGGTGATCGTGCCGTCTTGCCGGTATTGTCGGGCTGTTAAGGTTGTGACGCCACGTACTTGAGCCGGTTCTTCAAGAGTGGCTCAGATCAGTCGGGCTTCATTTGATCTTGGAACTAGTGGGGTATGCTCTCAGCTACGTATGAGTGGTGTAGTAAATGAGGGGAGAGTTAGCCATCTCTTTCTGCAGATGAGGCAACATGGGTTGCAGAGCTATTGCCCCTATCCGGCCCTTGAGGATTTTAGCGGAAGTGGGCACGCGGTATCATGGTTATGGAGCTTAGGTTCTCAATTCTATTTAATATTGGAACTTATTGGATAGAGACAACTGCTGCCGTAGCCAATGATATTGTTAGAATATATGTATGGCTGATGTTGTTTCATTTTCGTTCCAGCAGTAAGAAGAAGAAATGCATGGAAACATTAATGTGAACGTAGTTTTTGGCTGGGTTTCCAGTGATTCTTTTCCCATTCCACTGAAAAATACGCCAGAAGTAGAACAAACCTCTTGGGTGGTCTAATGCTACCTTGAGTGCTGTCTTCTGGTTTGTGCTCCAAGGCGACTATTCTACTATCCTCTAGCATGGCTAGGTAGAGAGGAGTCGGCACCGCCGAGGCCACCACTACAGCTGCATGTGCTAGCGAAGCAACAAATATGATGTGGGCCAAGATCCCAATGTTTCTCTATGCCCAGGAAAGCGCCTATCAGAAGTAGCCTTGTGTGTACTCAGAACGCCGCATGAATGGTATCGTTGGTGAAGTCGACCTGTTTTTAGATTTCACGAATACGAACTCTCCACGTACGATGCCAATATGACTGGGCGCAACATAAGCTGCAAGAATCACCAATATCAGCAATGACGCTCATCGATTCACATGGTATTCTTTCTGCTCATACCTCTCATACCCCTCAATTCGCTCTCGGCTAATGTGAACAAGGATTTTGGTGGTTTGCATGCTTTTGACGCAAGCACTAGCCCGCCACATCTTCCGATTCGAAGCTGGACACCGGGAAGTGGGATTCGGACGAACTAGGTGGTGCTGATCGAGAGAGGCTGGCAGATCTGGTACAAGTGATAGAGAGAGAGCTGGATCCTCGCCTATGCGTAGTGGGATACGGAGACTTTTCTTGACCATACTCAATGTAGATGCTTTACGAAACTGAGTGACGTTTCAGCTTTTATCAGATCTTGGGAGTCATCGAAGTTTACATCGAAGTGGCCTTCCGTATAGAACAGCTGAGGGCAGAAGTAAAGCTTCTTTTATAAACATCTGGTTTTTCGTCACCATTTATCGACATGAACTCATTCTAGATTTAATAATACAGCAGTATATTGGGTGTGGCCGACTTGTAAGATTATAGCACACAACACGATTTCACTTCAGCTTGCCCATGTCTGACTAGTCCGGCAATCCCGCTTCTTCGCCTCAAGCTTGCCAGATATGAGGTGATCAGACCAAAGGCTTGGCTTGTAGATGAAAATGCATGGATTGGAGTTTATTTGTCTGATTGAGTCGGGTATCCAGCTGGTGAGCTACGATAAGTCATTCCAGCCTACTGCAGAGGTGCTGCGTAATGATATGCTCATTCACAAGGTACCTCTGGGCTGCAATGCACGCGTAGCTGCATGGAGGTGTAAAAGCGTCCATTTTGCGGTATCTATTGGAAGAGAAAGTACTCAATTGAAATATTTTCAGGCTAAAATTCTCCATTTAGTACAAATGATTGATTTCGTCAATGGCTTGAAGCTTGTGCAGATGCAGCTGAGGTCTTAGGAGCTTCTGACATTACGCACATCCTGGTATCGCGTAACATCGTCAAAGACAACCTTGGCATGAGGCGTAAATGTTTTCAACTATTGGTCGAATGATATATATTTTGTGGCGGTTTCGATTGACGAAAAGGGAATGCATGAGCGAGGTGTCCAGCTCAGGCCGCGATCCATCGAGCGATTGCAATGTTGGCGGTCCTACCAGCGAAAATCCCAACTGGTTTTTGAGCTGAACTATGACCAAAATAGACTGGAAACAAGAAGTTGACGGCGGGTTGACGTATGTCTGCTAGAGCTTGGGGAGAGGCGATTGGACCTTGACGCGAATTAAGTTTGGCAGCGTACTGAGAGCATATCAATCAGCTAAGCTGTTTCTGACGCCGCGTCGGTCCATTCCTGTAAGAGTGTAGACGCAGCCACAACCAATAGGATCAAAGCTAGCACACGTTCATGGCGTTGAACTATGGCAACTTCATGCATCTCTGGACTCAACCTTTCTTTGCGGAACAATGGACGATGCTTCCTATTCGTTCAACTGAGACAAACCAAGGAGCTAATAGGTAAAAAAAAATGCAAGCAAAGGTCCCGACTCGCGTTCTAAAGCCGCGAGATGCCTCCATCTTCACGGCATCAAGCAAAATGATTCGATATCTTTCAACAAAAACTCAAAGTTCCACTCGACCAGATCGACAACCGGCAAAATGTGTGAGATCGATACGAAATGAAGCAGTAATAACCCCTCTTTGAGGCGGGGTTCAGCTGTTGCAGGATTTCTCGATATTGCCCTCATCGGGATCGAAGCGGGATAGCCATGTATGACATGGCTTGTTATTGCCGTTCTAAGTTATCCGAGACCCCGAAGAGGTTGCCTCTGGCGGGATGACCGTTCCGACGGGATTTATATGATATCAAGGGAGATTTGGGGAAATCAAGGTATAAAGGTGGCTGAGAGACGCTCGTAAAGAAGCTTTGTTCATCAGATCTTACTACTGAGAATCTCTTGGTAGTTTCTCTACTCGACTCATATTATCTTATCTATCTTTATGTCTTCTAAAAACACTGTCCCCATTCAATCCAACAATATGGGCGTCAACGTGAAAGACGGAGACCGCTTCGACTTCATTGTTGTCGGTGGCGGTACTGCCGGCAACTGTGTTGCTGGCCGCCTGGCTGAAAATTCCAAGGTTCGCATCTTGGTGATTGAAGCCGGTGTTGGTAACCCGGAAGAACTTCCTGAGATTACCACGCCCTCCAATGCCATGAACCTACGTGGCAGTGCACACGATTGGGCTTATAAGACGACCATGGTCAGACGTGATGATTATGAACGTATCGAAAAGCCAAATTCGAGAGGTAAAATGCTTGGTGGAAGTTCGTCGCTGAACTATTTCACTTGGGTCCCTGGATGCAAGCCGACCTTTGATCGATGGGAGGAATGGGGCGGCAAAGAATGGACTTGGGATCCCCTCGTTCCTTATCTACGCAAGAGTGCCACTTATCACGATGATCCTAAGCTATATCACCCTGAGCTTAAGAAGATTGGCGGAGGAGGGCCAATTCATATCTCCCATGCCGAACTTATTGAGGAGATGAAGCCATTCCGCGATAATCTTGAGAAAGCCTGGAAATCGCGCGGAGAACCCATGACGAGTAACATCTATGACGGCGAAATGAACGGCCTCTATCACTGTGTCGATACCATCTATAAAGGAGTCCGCTCTGGAAGTTATCTCTTCCTCAAGGGTAAAAAGAACATTACGGTTTTGGCCGAAACTCACGCTAAGAAGCTGCTGATTAACTATGCCGACCGAATCTGCCGCGGCGTGCGAGTCACGACTCCTGATGGAAAAGACATCAACGTTTACGCAGACCGTGAGGTCATTCTCTCGGAGGGTGTTTTCGAAAGCCCCAAGCTCTTGATGTTGAGTGGTGTCGGCCCTGCCCGTGAACTGAAAAAGTTCGACATTGATGTCATTGTCGATTCGCGTCATGTCGGCCAGAATCTCATGGACCACCCAGCCGTCCCATTTGTATTGCGCGTCAAGGATGGCATTGGTATGGATACCGCTGTCCTTCGAAAGGGTAAAGAAAGCGAAAAGCTTCAGGCTGCTTATAAGAAAGATCATTCTGGACCAGTCGGCTCCGGTTTCCTGGAGATGGTGGCCTTCCCTCGCATTGATAAATATCTGCAGAATGATGAGCAGTATAACGAGGCTAAGAAGGCTAATGGGGGACTTGACCCCTTCTCGCCTGAGGGCCAGCCTCATTTCGAGCTCGACTTCGTTTGCCTTTGGGGCAGCGCGTTCCAATGGCACTTCCCGCACCCACCGGAGGGAGAGCATACCACTGTTGTTGTGGATCTCGTCCGCCCAGTTTCTGGTCCTGGCGAGGTTACTCTGAGGAGTGCCGACCCGTTCGAGCAGCCCAACATTAACCTCAATTTCTTCGAAAGTGATCTCGACATCATCGCTATGCGTGAGGGTATCCGCTTCAGCTACGATGTGCTGACCAAGGGTGACGGATTCAAAGATTGCGTTGTTTCTGAGACTCCTTGGAAGATGCCTCTCCACTCTGATGAAGAGATGAAGCGCGCCGTCTTGGATCGCTGTCAAACAGCTTTCCATCCCGTCGGAACCGCCCGATTGAGCAAGAATATCGACCAGGGCGTAGTCGATCCGGCGCTCAAAGTTCATGGCGTTACTGGCCTTCGTGTTATTGATGCTTCTGTCATTCCTTTGATTCCGGATTGTCGTATTCAGAACTCTGTGTACGCGGTGGCCGAAAAAGGAGCAGATATGATCAAGGCTGATCACAAGGACGTCTATTAAGTGAATGGACCGAGTTAGTGTGAGGGATCATGCGGCAAGGAACATGAGGGGAGCCAAGAAACACACAAAAAAAAGTGAAAAGCATCACACAAACAGAGAGAATGGCTGTGATGGCAGTAGCCACTATTGATAACATTGAATGCAGAACATAATCTTAGGGTAGCTCGCTAAGTACCAATTCACTCTCTCATTCTTTGGCGTTTATGTCTACATAACAAGATAATTCTGATGGCGGTCTGTTGTATCATAAAGCGAAAAAAAAAGGCCGCATCTCAAAAAGTAGTGGCATGGGATCTTGTGATGTTTGTGAAGCCCTGTTGCTTTGGGATATAGTATTTCCCAAAATCCTCCCTCATTTCTAAGATCCACATCTCCTTCATCTCTAAGTCTCTTGTTTCCAGATCTTAGCTTTGTTTCTGAGCATTCTCCTTCGTTTCTTGTGTTTCTGGGTCCCTCTTTTCCAGGCTGTCTTCGTTGCTAAGCATCTTCCCTCGTTTCTTATATTTCTGGGCTCCTCGTTTCTAGGCAGTTTCCTTCGTTTCTGGGTATCTTTGGTTTCCTTTACTGTGCCTTCCTGGCGTTGATCGAGATTAAGGTACATATTGACTTAGCTATTGGCTTTTAACTTAGCTGTTTGGGTTGGCCCTTGTGACTAGCTGTTGTTGTTGACGAGACTGTCAACCAGATCGTTAGCGGGGACATCGGCAAAGCCGTCAGCAAGGCCTCTTTTCTTTTTCTTCTTCATCTTGCGTAGTGAAACTCGAGGGCTCATAACCTAACCTAGCAAGGTAACAAGCTAAAGGTGCAAACCTCTCTGTGTTCTACTATCCTGATAATTTATGCAAGAGGGAAAAGCTAGCTGCAAACAGCAGCTAACAGAAAGTGAGCTTGACCGAGGAGAGTGGTCACACAGATCCACGTGATAACTCAACACTCTTTGGCAATTTGTTCAGGATTCTAGTTTACAGATGTGCCCATTCCCATTAATACGATGCGCTCTAGGGTATTGAGGATATCTACAGATTATAAAAAGAAGTAGAGAGCATGGAGTATCTTCTAGGAGACTCTAATGTGTATATGTGAAGCTAGATACGTAGCTGTCTTCAGATATATGACGGCCGTGTCCGAGATACATGATCTTACAAACAAACTTTGCATATATATATCCAGGAACACTTCTTTTTATCGCTACTCCTAACCTTTAATAAGCGGGAGATGAAACATGTGTCCTTGGGTCTTACTATATATAAGCTGGAAAGCACAGGCGTCGTCGTCTATTCTATACTCACTCAAAGAAAGTAATCACTATCATTGCGGTAATAAGTGTTCTTGTATATCTTTAGTACAACTGGCTGACCAGGTCTTCCGCGCATTGACTTGCTATCATGTGATACAAGGGGGAATCTGGTGGTGGACTTCGGATGTTATGGGTGGCATAATATACATGGAAATACCTCGCCTTGACGACGCAGAGTTTCAGTGATTCTGCTTCCATAGGAGACACGAAGTCCAGGAAATACTCCTTAGTTATTAATAGGCACTCCGTACAGGGACCTTAAATACCGCAGTATCCATTAGGATACCCAGGCGGAAATACACGCCGAGTTCATCTCATCTTACCCCATTAACTCGAAGTGATGAAACTCATCATTTCCAGGCACAAATTACAAGAATGAGCAGCAATACTTAGGTGGGAATACTCTCGGCAATACGGAATCCTCCCAGACTTCGGTAGCCGGGTGTGCCGGAATCCCCTTTTGAATCCGCCCACTCCCGATCCTGACATCCACCCGTTCCGCCCCGGGGTTGCGGGGGTCGGGAGTCCCGCGAGTCTCACTGCGGCTTCTACGGTTATAATAGCAGTAGTTTATACGGAGGACTTTGTCATGTACCTGCTTCTAGACAAGGTTGATGTCATTTTGCAGCGTGTGAAACCTGCGCCTCAGCGCAAGTCGGTCCGGACGAGCCTATTGCGAAACAGCTTCTGGA
Organism: Trichoderma camerunense; assembly: GCF_050948025.1. Lineage (NCBI taxonomy): Eukaryota > Fungi > Ascomycota > Sordariomycetes > Hypocreales > Hypocreaceae > Trichoderma > Trichoderma camerunense. Next base: position 850,134 of record NW_028145359.1, on the reverse strand, counting down.
ACGTGTTCCTGACGATTGAGTTCAAGCATGACCGGCAGCATGAAATGTTCATTAATCTCTTTTACTAGCAATGAATAGCCGGCGGTTGTGAGATGACCGGAGTCCATTGCCGACGCAATTGGCCGATGAGTTGATACCGTGTAAGCGGCGATCCGTCGCCTGATAACAAGTGGAAACGTTGACATAAAATCGCACCATCGATGCACACATCCGCAAAACAGAGCAAACATGTTCGCAAACTGCGTTATGACAAGTTCTCAGCTGTCTTTTTACTCCACAGGTAGCGGCCATCGTCAGAATCGCACAATTGACGACTTCTGACGTGATCCCCCTTTCTGTTTTCTGGTGATGTTTCGGCTCAAAATGGAGCCCCATTTCGGCTTAAGAATGAGAGACGGTAATCGCTACTCCGTACATGCGCTCATCCGGCCGCGGCATTGGCGGGCGCCCCTGTACTCCATATGGAGGAATTTTTGCGGGTGAGATGAGAAGTAATAATGGTACTCTCCAGATCACTCCGTACTTACTCCGTACGAGTCTTACGCTCGCTCGGCGCACCATTCCAAGTGCTGAGAATATTGGATGCCTTAGCCGCCATCCGTCAAGCCGGCGGTTACCGGATGCGTGAGACTTCCTTCATACTAGGCACGGCATTTTCGTATAGAACACCACGAGGGGAGCTAGCCCTGTGTCATTCGTGCTTTGAGATTTTCTAAGACTCTACGCCGTTAAGGGGTGATGCCTAATTGGATAAGCGAGCGGATGAAGAATGCTTGCGCTGAGACGAGACCTTGTGACAATAGCAAATGAGAATGACTCGACGGTTCAAATGACCGGTGGACGCTGCGGAAATTTCTGAGGGCCATCATCACCACAGCTGCATGCTTTACTAAATGCACTCCATACGCAAACTTCATGCAGTGTACCTATGCTGGTAGTATGTAGTATTTGTATAAGTGAGATGTGGAAATCGGCTGGTGTGCCTCTTGGCGAGTGATCAACATGATGCTGCCCTTTTACACGTACATGCAGCAGCAGCCCTGAGATCTCAATTGAATGCCGAGATGCTGCAATTTGCGGCACTAAGCATTTTTGCCGGCTGTGAGTGAAAAGAGCTTCCTTCTAGAGCCACGGGAGCGGGATCACGGGCCGCAATATGCTCATCCCCCTACCAGATTCGTGCTCGCACATGTAGTTCAGCTCGAGCTGCCGTAGGACTTTTTCAGCCTGTGCTCAAGCAATAATCGATACGTAATAGCTCACAGGGGGTCCCTGATGTGCCTGAAGCTGTGAGCGACCAAAGCAGAGTTAGTGCCGATGGCTGAGGCTTTCCGGCACTTTTTTAGAATCACACGTGTTTTGCTGTGCCATGATCGTCAAGCCACATCGAGCACGGGCAGGGAAAATTTTTTCTTTTTTTTTTTCTTTTTTTCCTTTATTATTCCCATTTCCCCTGCTAGGTGCCGCTTTGGGTAACTCAGGACGACGGGACCTGGATGGGACACAAACAGCTGTTTAAATGAAAGACGGCCCCATCTTACTCCAGATTGCTTCCGTATTCTGTCAAACGGAGAAGACTTTATGTAATGACACCGAGCAAAAATGTCAACCGTACGACCGTAAACGGCAGTAATTTAGAGCAGATTGATTCAGGAACAACAAGACGGCCACGGGGATCCAGAAGGACAAAAAAAAAAACTTGAATATTGTCACGGCGCGATCCACTACGGAGCAGCAATATTCGGTAGCCTGCCGATGCATCGAAGAACTAGCACAGCCTAGTCCCCATCGAGGTAGTATTCTGCAGAGTAGCTGGAGGTTTTCCTGCCTGTAAAATTTTTTTTAGCATCTCCGTGGAGACGACGAGGAACAAGTTGCTGGAGACTGAAAAAATCACTTTTGCCTGGTGACCTGTTTACTATACCTGTTGGAGAGCAGTGGCGAGCCGGGCACGAATCGAGGCCAGCTGGAGCTTCGTGTGCGGCCGTGCAAGTCTGTGAATGGGCGGACGTGCGTTCCAGTTGATCTGAGATGAGATGAGGTGAAGTAATGTTGACATCTGGTGGTGAAGTGTGAAACAGTGTACAGTACTGCGCGGCTTGACGGGGGATAGTTGACACGATATAAGTTACTCTATGAGGCTTACCGACACAGTCTCTCTTTATAGAATCAAACACGATATGATGCATCATGGGACATGTCTTCTGTCTCCAGGTCAAGAGATTGACTGGGTGATGTTTTGGATATTTCAAGGCGTCACGCCTCGTCTCTGCTGAATCTGCTGCTTCTGCCCAGCAAGAGCATCACCATCAGCGGCCAGCTTCGGGGCAGCGTCGGCAAGCGAGCCAGGCGACTCCTGAGGCTCAGTAGACATGGACATGGGTATACGAATATTCTGTATGAGTACTCCGTACGGAGCATGCAGTGAGGCATCGTGATGCGCTGGAGCTTCGTTTCGAGTCTGGCGAGCATCTCCATCCTGCGCTGTACGGTAGGGCGCGGGCGCTGTGTCGCGGCTCAAGGGCGTGGGCTCGGGTAACGTCACAGGCCATCACGCCACTGTAGCCTCCACTGACAACACGACATTTAGGGCGTGGGTTTGTGAACTTGCCAGCACTTTCTACCGAGTTTGCTGACTGTTTCTGTGGCCGTCCATGTAAGGGGGAGCCGTGGTTAAGGGGGCAGTGTGTACTTGAGTCAAGCCCTGTGGGCGGAGCCGAAGAGGTACTCTTGAGGTGATGGTCTGCCTTCGCAATACCTTGCCTGTTGAATCCGGCTGTGTATCCTGTACTCCATCGCTTCACCAAATGAGTCGAGGGGCTCTTTTGTGAGTGGGGATTTGCGGGTAGCAGCGCACGCCCTGAGCGTAATGAGTTGCATGTCATCCCGTGTGAGTTGCTAGTCGGTTGAGCCACGGAGACGGACTCCCGCTACTTGTGCTTTGCAGTGCGCCTTTGGTCAGCAGACTGCTGTGGCTTTGTGTGAACTGCTGGCATTTGTTCGTATTTGGTCTGGCAGTCATTGCCAGCCATCAGATGCGCGCCCTCCGTCTTGTCAAGGAACGTGTCAACAAGCCGGTGTCGGCGGTGTCAGGGCGGTTGTTTAGTAAAGCAATTGACAATTCGATGAGTTGACTTGCGTGATGAATTGGTGATTGTAGTTTACATGCCCGTACGGGGTAAGCAAGTTGACGGACGGTCTTGGGTCTGTACCTTGATGGATACGGGAGTGTACAGTGGACTGCCCATTTTCATGCTCATGCTCGTGCTCATACAGGTACTCAAAGGGCATCGGACAAGGCCGATGAGGGTCCAGTTTAATGTTACGCTTTGTTTTGTCTGATGTTGAACATTTACAGCACAGGCACAACAGAGAAAGAAAAAGAAAAACAGGGCAACACGAGTTACGAGCAAAGTACTACCGCATCGAGACAACAGCTGAGAGAGGGCGGCAAACAAAGATGGAGCCAAGTACTTGGCCGGTACTTGGCACGGCTGTTAATGGATCTTCTTCAACGTGCGGCGCAGGTGCTTCTCCGTCCAGCTGATGGGCAGTAAAGCCGTCCAATTTCCAACTTGGCTAAGGAATGGGCGTACCAGTCATGTATACACGTGCCTTGTCGCCGTGCCACTCAAGTGCCTAATCGGGAAAAGGGGGAGAGAAAGGAAAGACGGCGGACGGACAGGCAAAGGGAAAAACGGCGAGAAAAAAAAAAAAAAAAAAAAAAAACTGGAAGAACAAGGAGCCCCACAGAATCAATCGAAAGGCGTTTCTCTCGTCTCGATGCCCCCACCGGAGATCCATCGGCCATCGGTTGGCGGCCGAGAGCCTGGAAAAGTCCAGCAAGATTTTTTGCTTGCGGCCATGACCATGACACATAGCTCTGGCCTGGCCAAACCGCCGCATGCCGAACAAGGGGACCAGCATATATAACTTGACGATGCCCTCGACGATGTTGCCGGATTACCTCTTTTGGGAAATTTGTTTACCGGATTTGCATTGCATTTCATCTGCCAGTGGCATTACGATTTGGAACTTGAACACGTCCATCAGCTTACTGTACTCGCAAAAGCTACTATCGAAACCTTGCTCTACCCGACTTACACGGACGGCCATCGCACAGTCAGCACTTTGAAGCCACAACGACAAACCAAAGAGAAAGAACAATACGCATCAGACAAAACCAACTGGACTGCCAATTGTCATCATCCAGCATCCAACGCACGAAAATTTAATTTTTAAGCAACACCTGCAGCACGCTTACGAAACCCGGCGCTGAATAAGATCATCAGACCGGCTTAATTTCTCTCTGTGCTTATACCTGACCAGTGGCTTCCGCTAAACAGCCATCTGCCAGAACTAACACCCGACCATCGGCGCCCTTTGCTGAGAACCATCACCAGATCTCAGCCCAATCCTTTTCCCCAGACGCAGCCCCTCCTTGGCACAGCGCCCGTGTACATCATTTCTGGAGGGGGTCTTTGCATCATCATTCGTCGGCGGACTTTGACCACCGCTAGGGCTGAAGTTGCTTTTGGAAGTTAAAAGGAGATTGACAGCAACAAAGGATACACAAAGCAAAAGAAATATTCAAAGGAAGGAGAGAGAGGAACAGGTATCATAAAAAGGGCCTGTTCCGCCATTCCTCCCCATAGTGACGTTTGCGTCACCCACAGCCACCACCAAAACCACCCGCAATCATCAGCTTCTCCCATCTTCACCATGCCCCACCTCGTCTCCAGCTTCCTGCGTAGCTCGACGGGAACAATCCCTCACATCAAGGCCGTCTCGCGGTCTCGAAACACGTCGAGGAGCAACTCTCGCAGCGCATCCCGCAACACCAGCCCCCATGCCTCGGACAGCGAAGATCGCCATGCCGTCAAGATGCCTGACCTCGCCGAAGCCATCAAGAAGCACCACCGCCTGTCGCTGCACTTTGGCCGATCCAACTCCAAGGAGCGTCAACAACAGCACATTCCCTATTCTCCGGTCGTGATCGACTGGAGCGTCGAGAGCCCGCCCGTCGTCTTCCACGGCAACGCTGAGGAGAGCACCGGCGCATTGGTCTCGGGACAGATCTACCTCGACATCAAGGAGGATCTGGTGGACGTAGAGAGCTTCACAGCCAGCCTGAACATGGTCGTCACCCACAAGCGGCCATTCCAGAACAACTGCAGCGAATGCCAGTCTCAGTCAACCGAAGTCGAGAAGCTGACGCTGTTGGCTCACCCCGTTCCTCTGCGCAAGGGCAAGCACCAGTTCCCCTTCTCCATCTTGCTGCCAGGCAATCTCCCGGCCTCAATGGACACACCCGTTGTCTCCATCTCCTACGTGATGAACGCTGAGGCTCAATTCCTCACTGCTCCCACAACGCCCGAGGGCACAAGCTCAATCACAACCACAAAATTCGAGCGCATCATCGACGTCAAGCGAACTCTCCCCGAGCCTCTCTACCCCCACAACTCCGTCCGCGTCTTCCCTCCGACCAACATCAAGGCCGCCGCCAGCTACGTCTCCGTCATTCACCCTTCAGGCAACAACAAGATGACGCTCAAGCTCGACGGGCTCATGACCCACAACGAAAGGGTCAAGACGGTTGACCTGTGGAAGCTCAAGAAGCTTACCTGGAAGTTGGAAGAGACCATCAAGACCGTTGCACCCGCTTGCGAGAGGCACAACCCTGGCCTCGCCGAGTCTGCCAACAAGGGCCTACCCCGAAGCGAAACCCGCGTCATCGGCGAGAAGAACCTCACCGAGGGATGGAAGTCCGACTACACTGGTGTGGACGGCATCGTCGACATGGAATTCGAATTCTGTGTCAATCAGCTCAAGCCGCACTCCCATGCCCTCAAGTACGCTTGCGATACCAAGACTCAAGACGGAACAGAAGTGACCCACTCTCTGCTGCTCGAGTTGGTTGTCTCGAAGGAATACGCACAAGAGGGCAAGACGCACATCTCCCACCAGACTGGCACCGGCCGCATTTTGCGAATGCACTTTGCCGTCGTCTTGACTGACAACGGCGGCCTGAGCGTCAGCTGGGACAACGAAGCGCCTCCAGTCTACCAGGACGTGCCTCCCAGCCCTCCCGAGTATGCTCAGGACGAGCTTCCCATCGAGTACGACGACCTCGAAGAACTAGTTGCCGCAAGGGCGACGGCACCCAACAGCCGAAGGGGTAGCCAAGAATTATCATGAAAGCGACGATACCCACCACTTTCTTTTGTCAATTTACTCTTCTTTTTTTATCTTTTTATTATTTTATTCATTTTATTGGGCGCGTCTATTATCAGCCTACACAGGCTTGGATGCAGAGCAAAGCGGCTGGGTTGTTTTCGATATCGCTGCATAGCCAGCATATACATATACCCCTACAGCAAAGGACAAAATCAGGCGATTGGTTTATTTCTTTTCTCTGTCTTTTTTTTTTGCATATATATTTAACATGATGAAACGACGGGCGAATTCAACAGATCCAGCAGCCACATAGTTGGCTTTTTTTCATTATTATTTTTGGAGTTGGTTTACGGAATGGATACTTTACGGCATACGATGGCTTCTTTCACATGCGCAACAATGCATGATGACGATATATAGAATCCGCAAAAAAACATAGCTTTAGTCTTTAATCAAACTATCGTCGCTCTCAATTCTTTTCCATCCGTGATGCTCTTCTAGTTTGCCATTACAGTATCTCCATCATGGACAACCCCTTTCTAGCATGGAGTTGAGTTACAGCACTCAAACTGTCAGCGACTGAAGCGATGTCGGCCGTGTCTACTTCGTACACCAAGCGAAACTCGTAAATACATGTTATGCCATCGCTAGGGCGCCGGCGCGACGATGAGGGCGCTTATCCTGCCTAAACCGATTTAGCCGCGAGTCGCTGCCAATAGTAGCAGTACGATGTAACACTCGACAGCTGCATTATGTCATTAATCCTGATCCTGGTTTTCGGCATATGAAGGTGTCACGCCCTCTTTCTTAGCATTTTGTCTTCTTACTAATTGCCTTGGATGCATACTCGTTCGTACTCTAGGCCTAGTAGGTCGATTATGATCTTGCGGTGAAGCCATACGATACAAGGCAAAGGGCGTAGAGCCATCTATTCTGAGAACTAACTACCGGATACGTTCAACCTTTCTGCCGGTCAACCACATTCTCGTACGGCTTGGATCGTATGACTCGACGAACGATGAAAGCTTCTTCCCCACGGGGGATGGGATGACTCTTCGGCATCCCCACAGCACAAAATCACGTCCGGTTTTTGAGGGTGAGCGGCACCGGAGCGACTGTGGAGTCGTGGCGGCGTCGCATTTGCTTGGTGGGGAGCTCCGAGGACATAAATCAGGATCCCCGAGGAGATTATCCCGAGCGGGGCTAGACAAGTTGAACTGGACTGTTTCTTTCGTAGTTCATGGGATCATCGTACATGATACTATTGGCGACTTGGGTTTCTAAGAGGGTGTCCTGGGCTCATTTGTAAGCCGAGCCGGTTTGGGATGACATGTTGCATTGCATATGCATTTGGCAGCGAGGTTAGTAAGTGTCTGTTCAAGTTTAGGGCGTGTATTTGCTGCTGCGAGATGTGAATTTGATTTCCAAGCACTGCGACCTAGTCTCGTACGCGGTCAGAGGTCTCTATGTGGAGATGGGCTATTGATTACAATGAGTGCTAGATGTTTGATGAACCCTCAGGACACAGCATTGGAAGTATCTTTGATCAGAGAGTTGTTTCTGAGTTATTCACTCTAGGGTTGCGAGAACTGTGATTCACGTTGACATACGTGTCGCCTTGCAAGACCGCTGGAGCAGCCAACGTAAACTGCGGCGTCTCATTCACCAAAGAAAAGTCATCTTTTGTAGTAAGAGTAGCTAGCGACAGCCCATCCATCCATCGAATACTTGCAATATGGAAAATAAGTATCCATCGTGACAATCTTGTTCTACCACAGGTTGGTTGCGGGCATAGAAATTAGCGCCAACTGCGCCGTTAAGTGTGCCCACATACAACCTACACACTTGTCTTGTTGATGTACCTCATCACGCCCGCGACTCCATTTAGGCCTGTCTCGAGGGTGGGAGTTTGATCTTTATGCTTAATCATACCGATGCCCACGAGATTAAACGGAGTAAAGGCGGCGATGTTGATGCCGGACGCTGGGAAAGGACAACTGCAGGGTATGGTGAAGGTGTCTAGCGCGCTTAGGAAGAATGGCGCGACCGATGTCGTGGAAATTGGCTGTGCTGATGGCTCCTTTTCGAGCATGCGCTAGAAATATGCTGCTTGTTCTGCATCATTGGTGATCATAGCGACGATGGTGCGAACTTGCTCTATATTGCCATCTCTTGCCAAGGTGGTAGCAGCTTCTTGGAGCGTTCCCATGATGATGGTTGTAAACACCTGAGCAAACCTGATGACATGTTGGAGCGTTGTAGAGTCGAATTGGTATTTGTTTGGGGATGAATGCGTTGTTATGCTTGAGGTGCTTGATACATGTAGCATTCATCGCGTGTAGTTCCTCTTGCTAAGGCCGTATTAGTTGTTATATATGCTTGACTAGACGAAGTACTTACGGCAAGAATATAGTGAGGGATAGTGACAAGTTGGTCCCGTTTGTCGTACTGGTAGCCAGTCACGTCATTGCTAACATCGTAGAATGAAGAGCTGAAGAAGCAAGTTTCGAAGATTTCGTTAGCAACTATGAGTTGGAACTGAACGATGTCTTCTGGTGACAGCTTTGAAGGCATACTATTCGTTAGATTAACCATCCACCACTAGCAACTTCAATATCGTGGGGCTGTTCGGTTCCTGGATTCCGGAAGTTGTATTGGGCGGGAATTGACTTTGAACTTTGTTTCGTCTGAGGTGTTGAAGGTGTAGCAGGAGTTCAGTTTGAGACAGATCGAGTAAGTTATTCGAGCGTAGACGTTGCTGACAGTTTGGATGCGAATCCTTTCTGGCAATTTAGAAGATCATGTGGATGTATCCCTCTTCTTCATATGCAAAAATAACGACACTGTTAATCACTTGCGACTGGCGGAAATGAATAAATGGAAATGAGATTCATCTAGCTATATGGCCTCGTTGCTCACACGGCACTCATATCTAGACATCAGTAATAAGCGTGGGTTTATGCGACGTCAACATGCTGGCTTTCCGCCTCGATTGACTTCGCTGCCGCTCCCTGGACGAGCACACCATCTCCAAACGCTTCCGATGCTTCCTCAAGAGTATATCCATGGGTTTCGGGAAAGGTCAACGCAACTCCTATCAGCTCTATAAGAAGAAGACCACAAAACACAATGTAGTATCTCCAGCTAATCGCCTCCATAGCAACCGGGTTGACAAATCCGTTGTAGACGTTGGTCATGGCATTCATCATGCTGAAAGTCGTCGTTCCCTTGGTACGAAGATAGTAAGGCATAATCTCCGAGATATACAAGTTCGGGAGGGCGTTCATGCACACGTTGTAGGTGGCGTAGAATAGGAAAATCATGGCCAGCACTCCTTGGCCGAGCGACTTTTGCTCAAAGTGTCGCTGCTCGTTAATAGCCGAAAGAACCGTCCAAATGACAAAGATGACGAGCATGGTGCCGAGTCCAAAGATGAAAGTTGGCCGGCGCTTGATGCGACCGACGATGAAGCCGCTGATGATGGCAGTGCCCAGATTGTAGACCATGAGGCCGCCATTGATCACCAACTGCTCTCGCGCTGAAGTAATTCCGATCGAGTTGAGAATCAAGTTGAGGTAGTACGATACCAAGCCGTTGCCGCAAAGCTGTTGAGTAATGGCGAGCCAGACGACAACAAATAGACGATGGCGGTTGGCCTTTGTTCGCAGAAAGGCGCCCCAGCTGACTTCTTGGCTATTCTTGTCGTGGGAGATTGCAATTTTGATCTCGCTCATTTCGAGTTCTACCAGTGGCATGTTGGCGGCGTCGTTTCCAGCATGGTACTTGAGAAGAATTTCCCTCGCCTTGTCTTCCTTACCCGTATCCACAAGGTATCTGGGGCTTTCTGGGATGAAGAACGAGCCAAGAAGCTGAATCAGTGGCAGCAATGCTTGGAGCAAAGATGGCAGTCTCCATGCCCATTCGTCAGTTACACCCATATAATTGGTTCCGTATGTGACCCAAGCTGCAATGGTAGCTCCGGCATACCAAGACGGGCCAAAGATGGCAGTGATAACGCCTCGGTGGCTAGGATATGCCAATTCAGACACCAGGCATGGACTTGCTACAATGACAAGCATGCCTCCGACACCAATGATGAATCGGGCGACGAAGAACATGGCATAGTTCTGAGCCGCAGCTTGAAGGGCAGCTCCGATGCACACGATAAAACTACCGAGTCGGATACCCCACAATCGTCCGTATTTGTCACTGAACCATGAGGCAACGATGAAAGTGGCAATGTTTCCGAAGACGTAGGCGTTGGACAGAGCACCCAAGTGAGGACCTGTTGGGCTGTTGAAGTAGTCCCTCCATTGGGGCAAGGACTGAAGGCCGTTGAGTAGAGAGCCGTCATAACCATTGGTGGAATTTCCCAGTAGAGGGATGATGAGACAGACATTCAGAAGAAGGAGATGGCGAACCCTAAACCATGGCCGGTCGTATTTTGGAAGGACTTGCTGGAGAGCATCTTCCGGGCCTGCTCTCTCCGCAGTTGTCTGCTCACTCTCGCTCTTAGCCATGCTAGAACCAGCAGAGTTATTTTTGTCAAGTATAATAGAAGAAATAGAGGAGATCTGCGTGTGAAGCTGAGATAAAACGAGGCGAAGGATCGTGATGCAACCCTCCCAAAGACATGCTCATCGTGGGGTTTAAATGCTGATCCAAAACCTGGGGCCCCGCACGATCTTGCAGGGCATCGAGACTTGTAGCGGCAAAAATAAACTTGTTTCCAGAAGGAGAAAAAAAAATAGGTTGTTCAGCCGGTGAGGTGGTACTACATGTGTAAGAAACTGGGCTGGACCAGATCTTGGCGTTGAGAGAAGAATTGGAGGTAGAGAGATAGTTGCCGACACTCCGCATATGTAGAGGGAGTGGTGGAGAGGCTTTGGCGTTGCCGACATTCCACTTGGTTGCCATGACTCGTGGAAAACGAACCATAAGCGGGTAGCAAACGGTCGATAAAGGGGCTTTCAACTGCGAGCTGGCAAGAGAGAGGGCGGTATAGATAATGGGGTTATGTAATTGAAAGACTCTTGTTTTAAATCGCTACATTATCTGTATTATATCGATAGAGCGGGATCTTCTATTTCTCGAACGTTGGGTGGGAGTCTAGCAAACGTCACTTCAAAAGCTTTCTCCAGACTAATGTCTAAGCCTAGTCGATAGACAACCACTAGGTACTATAGTAAGCATTAAGAAACCCGGGAAACCGGTTCCCAGTTTAGCCTTTGAGCTTATGTGCAGTGTTTATAACCGGCTATTCTGATGTTAATGTTGGCTTCGCTTGCCGACACTCCGCGTACTTCTCCGCGTTTTACTCCAACGAATGTCGATGGAGTTGGAGAGACACTCCACACCTGGGATCTATCTAGCGCCAATTAAATGGCAATTATCTTGGTGTTGAGATGTAGTTATGTCACAGTGGAAACCCCACGTACTTCTATATATACGTGCGACCAACTGAAGAATGTTGCTCATATGCCACGACTCTCATCTCCATACCCATAACTTTCAAATTTTGCCCAGACATTTTGGCCTTGTTCATATTAAGCACAAATCTTTCCAAAATGACCGTGGGCGGCTTCCTGCACACTGAGGGAACTAAAATCCTCAAGCCAAATGGCACTCCCATCGTCCTTCGCGGGGCGGCTTCTGGTGGCCATCTCAACATGGAGAACTTCATCACAGGGTTCCCCGGCCACGAAGAGGAGCACAAGGAGGCGATGCTAAAAGTCATGGGCAAAGAGAAATATGATTTCTTCTGGTCCAAGTTCTATGAATACTTTTGGACAGACAAGGATGCCGAACTATTCGCTTCCATGAAGTTCAATTGCCTCAGAATCCCATTCAACTATCGGCACTTTCTCGACGATTCTGATCTGACTAAGATAAAGCCTGAGGGCTTTGCTCTGTTGGACAGAATTGTGGATAGCTGCGCCGACCACGGCATCTACACTATTCTAGACTTGCACGCTGTTCCCGGCGGCCAAAACCAAGACTGGCACTGTGATAGCGCCATCCATAAGGCACTATTCTGGGACTTTACATATTTCCAGGATCGCATCATTGACCTCTGGCAAGCAATTGCATCACATTACAAGAACAATACTTGGGTGGCAGGATACAATCCCTTGAACGAGCCCGCGGATCCAAGTCACGCTCGTCTCGTTAAGTTCTACGACAGAGTAGACAAGGCCATTCGAGAAGTTGACCCAAACCATATTTTGTTCTTGGACGGCAACACCTATGCGGCGGACTTTAGGCAATTCCCCAAGACGCCTCTTGCCAACACAGTCTATTCTATCCACGACTATTCCAATTACGGATTCCCTAAGAGCCCTGAGAAATACACAGGCACCAAAGCTCAGCGAGAAAAGCTCAAGCAGCAGTATGAGCGCAAGATTGAATACATGAAAGAGCTCAACGTACCTGTTTGGAACGGCGAGTGGGGGCCTGTCTATGCCTCAAAGATGCGCGGCGATGACGCAGTCGAAGAAACAAATGCGTCGAGGTACCATGTGCTGAAAGATCAGTTGGATGTTTACGCCGAGGGTGATCCCTCTGGGGACAAGAGTCCTATCTCATGGAGCATCTGGCTGTACAAAGATATTGGCTACCAGGGCCTTACGCACATCTCGCCCGAGTCCAAGTGGTACACTCATCTCCGATCATGGCTCGACAAGAAGCTCGAGCTGGGTCTCGACCGCTGGGGTCGCGATGAGAACATTGCCGTTGAGAATAGCGTTTACAAGCCCGTCAAGGATCACTTCAAGGCAGTCATTCCGGAACATCTGCAGCGAGCGGTGTATCCTAAGACGTGGGATGTAGGCGACTACATCGACCGAGTGCTCAGAGATGTGCTTCTTTCGCAATACTTGACGCACGAATTTGCAGAGTATTTCAAGGATTTGTCGTTTGAAGAGCTAGATGACTTGGCTGGATCGTTCAAATTGGAGAACATGGTTGTTAGGAACGAATTGGTGGAGATACTGCAAAACTCTCACAAAGACTAATAAGCGATAAGATGGTCAAGGTGAGATGAAATCGAGACTTCAGACAAGACAGAATCCAGATGGTATAGCTAGAACATAAATAGCAACAAATATTACACCATAATACCTGCTCTTGTATGTGCAATTCTAAAAGTGATTATACGCGGTTCATCGACCAGCCTCCATCTTTTTATACATCCCCCACACTCCTTTGATCAGCCCCTCCACTGAGTTGGGATCTCCCATATATCCCTCTCCAGGCTGTCCATTCTTGTCTCTCCAAACTCCATCGTCAGACACTCTTCCAAACAGCTTCGTGTTTTGGTTTCTCTCGATTCCGTCTCTCCATTTGCTACATATTTCAGGGCTATCTACCATGACATTAATCTCTTGGCTGTGGAACCAAGATTGGGTATCCTGGTTCCCACTTCCTTGTACTCCAACAGTGCCATCTACGATGAGGAGTTTGACGTGACAGCAGCGGGTTCGGAAGCATTGGTGAATTGGGTGGTCTTGGTCTTTTCCAACGTAGTCGTATATATGTAAAAGCTCACGCTCTGGTCCGCCCTTTGGCAGGTAAGAGAGTAGGCTGCGTGCAGCTTGCTCGTTTGTACCACCTTGTCCTGGGATGATTTCTCCTGCATCATTGTAGCCAAAGCACACGTAGTATGTGACTTCAACACCACGTTTCAGAGCCTCAACCAAGGCCGGAATGAGTGGTGCAGCGTTGAGATCCGGCGTTTGGATGAAGATGTTGTTTTTAGCATGGCGAATCAGAGATAGCCAGGCTTCGTTTTGGGGTACAAAGACATTTTTAGAATCGACATTTCCATATGGGGGGCGTGATACCATGGCTATCGGGACTGGATAAGGGGTAGATGTATTTATATAAGGCGTCATTTCATGTCCATCGGGGATATCAGGACCAGTCGGCGCAATATGGTCCTTGACTGCAAGATTGAGTTGGCGGTTTGCAGCTTGAAGTCTCGTTTCATCTGGCTTAGTAGAATAGCACGACTGCATGCGTGCGATTTCTCCAGCCATGTCGACATCATAGTGTGGATCTTCCGGCGTATGCTCTGGAAGACTTGGGTTTGCCTGTCCGATTGCTGCGATATGCTCTTGATCTGGGCCTGTTCCCCGATCGAGATATAGAGGCTCATTGCTGGACGTCGGCAGACCCCCCTGGGATGCTGGGGAGTTGTGTGAAGGGAGAATAGGGTCGAGGGGGTGCTTCCATGTGATGAGCGCTGTGTCGTAGATGCTATCAACAATTGGCCCTTCTAGATGCGTCGCCATTTCCATGTTGGCATTGTCCTCCATATTGTTGCTCATGACAACGGCAATCTTGCGATCAACCACGCAAAACTTGGCATGGAGCGTGCCAAGAACCAGTTTATGCAAGCTGACGACTTCCATGTCAAGATTGGGGATCTCTTCGGGAGTAGGTAGCTGGATGGCCTTGGACGAATAAGTCTCTGGCTTGACGCGTTGATGCGGATCAATCGCACTGGCGGCCGTTGCCTTGTCGTACATTAATTTGACCACGACCCTCTGATTCCTCTCTCCGGCTCGTCTGGATAGCTCGATGAGCGCATTCTTGATGAGTCTCTGAGCAACGGAGGGCGACCAGTTGCAGGTGATGAAAAACACCTCCTTCTCCGCCCGCGCGATGACATTTGAAACATGGCGAATGATGTCTATGAGCGGCGCAATGATGGTCAACGGGATCGTGCCATGAGAGCCCATCAGCGGAGGAGACACGACGCTGGAAAGCGCATCCGCATCTAGACATCGGAGAGCATCTGCAAATGCCTGGAGGAATAACGGGCTCGGCTTCGTAGGGCCCCAGTTGCCGCATTGAAGGGCTAACTCCAGTATCTCGGGCGACGGGTGCGGTCTGTCTTCATCTGGGGAGCGACGGAGATCTTTCTCGTAGTGGCCGTATAGATCCTTTGCGATGACTCCGGGGCCCTTTGTCGGGTTCTTGGCAAGGATGGAGCTGACCGAGTTGTGAGCCCGGCACAGCCTCAGGACATGGTCGGAAACCATTGCGACAGGCGGGGTGATGATTAGATCACCAAGCAGTCAAAGTTAGATGTGACTTTGTAAATAGAAGAATCACGAAGCTCTTGTGTAGAGGCTACACACGATGAGAAGAGGGAGATGCCAAGACTTGCAAATTATAGCGCTCCCTCCCTCCCTCTCGGCAAGATTCTGCCATACATTAACGTATCGGATGCATCATCGCATCGTTGCTTTGTTTGATCTCCTTTGCTTCAAGGCTAATGGTGGGGCTGTGAAACGTCATGGAATTGGTGGGCGCCCTAAAACTTGCTTCTTCCCGTCAGCATCCTCCAAGCCTAGATCTCGCTTTGTGCTGGAATGGCCGACGTGAGTGGCTGCCACATTCTGGATGCGTTGCCGGATTGCCGTTTTGGCTTCCCAGAAGGTCGCTAGACTGGCCGAAATCCCGATGGCAGTGCTGTGGTGGATCGCGACACGTGGGGGAAATGACGGAAACGGAGAAGTTCGAAGGAAGAAGAAATAAAACGGCGTGAATGCCGAGGGATTCGATGTTGAGCTGAGTGGGTTTGCGACTGAGGCCATCGCCATGGCTGGAATAGGAAACCGGATGTTGAGCGGAGCGGTGCATTCGACAGCAAGCGCAAGGCGGCAGATGATGGGCCTTACTTACATGATGCATGGATCCATTCAGTCGTTATAGTAACACGGGCCCTCCAATCTAATGTGCAGCCGCCCCGCTTGATTTCCCCGTCAGCATGAACCGATCCCCAATGTTCAGAGTTTCTTTCAACACAGTTGATGATAGACAAAGCAATATTAACTCAGAGGGCTTCGTAATTATGGCAATAATAAATGATTATTCTGTACATGTAATCATTATTGTACTCATTTCGCTTTCGTATGACTGGTGCGCATGTGTTACCTTGTTGTAACCAGCCGTCTACACCGTTGGATCAGCTACGATCTCCAAACACATATTTCCCTTCATCAGCTCTTTATCCTACCTATCCTCCCGAAAGGAAAAAAGCCGAAAACGCAAAATTATAGGTTCTACTAGGCTATAGGCGGCTGTTGACGCGGTATTTAGGCGCTTGGCATTACTACATATCTCGTAATTTTGTGAGTAAAACTTGGCCCTTTGTCTAACGAGCCGAACAAAGAGTTCTGCCACCGATTGGATGATACAACCGAAAAGATGAAAGAAAGCTGCAACCAGTTGACTCAAGTTCTCAGCGTCAAGCTGCAAACGTATGTTTATTGGCTGCTGGCATATCTCCCACTGGCTCAAATCGACTCTTTGACTTATACGGGCTCTGTGTGGGATTCTTACATCATCTGCATTCTCAACTGCTCCTCGTGGCCCCAACATGGTAGTTTGACTGAGACTGAACACCGACTTCGCAGCGCGATATCATTTCATTAAATTAGTAAGCCATTCAGAGACATAAGCCGTTATGAATTCCATGAGCCTCGAGGTCATTATATAGATCGAAGCACTGGTCCGCTGTCAACTACGGAGGCGACAGTCGCAATCATTTTCATACGCAAGGCAGGCTGACTGTCCGAAAATACCGTCTACTCCTTTCTGACTTCTGACCCAGAACTTGACAATCCCTTTAGAAACCCCAAATATAAATCTCATCTAGGCTTTAATAACCAGCTTTCGAACATGCAGGTCTCGCATCTACATCCACGGCAGTGGAAAGAGAGTCACTATACCGGACTGCATAGCAATTACAGCAAGATGGTTACGCCTTAGATAACACATGATTTATTCAGACCCCTTTTATCGGAAGTATCGTGGTAGGAGCATGGGCAAGTCTTGCATTAACAGCGTCCTTGCTACAGTCGGAACTTGCTAACTACCCGGAGATCTGAATTTCAGATGTATTTCCCAGTAGTCAGCTGCTTTATCAAATGGGTGGCTTTCTTAGCTGATGCAATCGAACTCTAGCTGAGGCAACTGAAGATCTGCCGAGGAATATCACATATAGCCTGATACCTTTCGGCAAAGCTACTATCTACGAAATGCTATTGTTTCAGCTACAGACACCTCTCGCCTCAATTTGTTTTCATATGACACTACTCCGCTGGCCACTTATCTTGCAGCAATTATTACCGGCCTACATTGGATACGCATTGGATACGTAAGAGAGCAGCCCTCCCTGTAACAATGGCATCGTAAGAAACATGTCCTATTCAATCACTCTCTTTGCTGCAAGGCATACTCACTTCGACAATCCCGCCAAAGAATTTCTCCAGGATTGGATACACTACCTGACGATGTTTACCACGTGCTGTTCAAGTTTGGCCAGAATCCAGATAAACAGTAAATGTTGACAGAACACGCCGCTTATGGCAATGACGGAGCTCATTACACGTCAGACACGAGATGCTCATACACTGGAACGATAAGTCGATATTACTTGAATCGGTTGATAAAATCATGAGATGTTCAGTAAGATATGGGGCGCTAAATCACGAGCTATTGGAAAAACTAGAGAGGGTTGACCAGCTTACTCGCATCTACGCCTTCGAACGTGGCCAAGAGGCAAATTTCAAAAGAGATGAAGAGCTCGAGCCAACTAATATCCTTGTTTTCAAGTTAAATAGATCAGGTGCATCAAGTAAATGACCAATGACTAGATAGCCTCTCCACGCTTCATGATGGTGTTGATGGATCGATTCTCAATAGTGGAAAACCCCGAGTGCTAGCTAGACTCGAATTCGCATAGCATCTTCAATCTTTTCAAGTCACAGAACATTCTCAGGGCGTAAAGAAACGCCAAAACGCCCAATAATGCAGCCACCCACATGTTAATGCACCTTAAAACATATAGAGAACAAATGGAAATAAAGTTTCGGCGAGGCCAAGACCAGGAGCAATTTAACCGCCACAATCTGGGGCTCTGGCCTGTCTTTCAATTTAGCCGGGACGGGTCATTCGGTCTGCCTGCTACCCCAGATTTTCCTGCATCAACTGTTTAATGACTCTTGCCGACATTCCGCGCCGGTCGGAACACTGTCTCAGGGAACTTCATAATAGTTAAGACGGCCAAGAGACCAATCATCATGAGCGTTGCGTCGACTCAAGGTCAGCTTGGGTCAAAAGACCACCTGGAAGAGCTCCACCCTCCAGATCTCATGACAGTGGCATCTCAGCCGCAAGCAAGAAAACGACCAGCTCCCAGAGGAACCGGAGCATACGCGCGCAAACGAGCAGTAACCGCCTGCCAGGTTTGCCGTGCCAGGCGGACCAAATGCGACAACAAAAAACCAGCTTGCTCTTTCTGTGAGAAGACGGGAGCGAAATGTGTCACTGAGCCCACGGACTACTCAGCTTTTGATCCGGCGAGCCTAAAGATTTTGGAGAGGTTGGACCGGATCGAGAGTTTGTTGGAATCACAACCACGAGACAAACCGGATAGCCTTCCGCGTCACGATGACACTGTTAACACACAAAATGAGGCCCATCGAGAAGACTCTGCTGGGCGGCAACCTTCACGCTCTCTCCAGATCGTTTCTTCGGAAGTCCTTGGCTGGCCGATTTTTGGTAACCAATTCGGCCTGCAAGCCAATGCAATTGCAGTCCTCCGACGAAAGCCTCCGAAACCGATACAACCGTCTTCCTCTGCACTCGAGTCTTTTCTGGGCAATACCAGCGCCAGTAATACGCTGATTACAAACTTCATTCAACATGTCCACATTAAGAATCCCATCCTAGAGCTGTCTAGTCTTAAGCGTATGGTCCAGCATGCTTGCCTCGAGGGCGTTGGATGGGATCCCGAATCTTGCTTGGTCCTCCTTGTCTGGGCGTTGGGTGCTATTTCAACACCCTTTCAGCAGCCTCCACAACCTTGCGACCGAGAGAACCTCGAGCTTGGAGCAGCACTCTACGGTGCGGCTACCAAGAGGCTTGGAATAGTCTTTGCAGAAAGCGGCATACTATCAGCTCAGTGCTTCTTCTACGCTGGCGTTTACCTAATGTCAATGTTCCAGCCAGTTTCAGCGTGGAGACATTTCTTACAAGCCTTGGCATACTGTCAAGAGTTTGACTTCGCTATAGAAGCATCACAGAACCCACAGACACTCACCAGCCCTCCTGAGACGTCACCCACGGAACAGCGCCTGTACTGGTCCTGTTGGAAATCCGAAGTAGAGATGCGCATGTGTCTCGGGCTCTTTGATTTCCAGACACAGGACCGCGTTTATCCCGGCCATTTCCCCAACCCGCCAGCAAATCCCGAGAAAGACGACAGAGCGTGGTTCTTCTACCTTGCTGAAATATCTCTCCGACGATTGAACACTCGCGCCCGCAACGACATTGGACAGATTTTATCATCGTCAGAGGTTGAAGGCGAGGATACTGAGGCACGGTTAATTGAAGTGGTCGACTCGTATGATCAACAGGCTGAAGCATGGCTTACTTCGCTACCCGAGACGATTAGCATCGATTCAAACCCCCTTGAGGATGATATACTCAAGTTCATTCTTCGTTGCCATTTGGTAGACTTCAACGAGCTTATTTTCTGGACATTCATCGACAGAGCGGTCAATAGCAAAGAGAGTTTGTCAGAAGATATGATTCGGTATGCCTGTCGAGGTTTCACAACATGCACCGATCGTATTCGAACAGCGGGGCTAGGTCATTGGTACCGTCATCACGGAACATGGATGCTATTGCAGTCTTGTGCTCGAAGTGCAATAGTCTTGCTAGCTGCTGCCTTTTCGGAACATACACAGAGCCTCTTACCGGAGAACTGGGTTCAATCTGTTGAAGCTTGTATAGGTATGCTGAATGATTGGAAAGATGAAGACGCTGGGATTTCAGACCAGGCCATGATTTTGGGACAGCTCCTGCAAAAGTTTAATAATTAAGTAAGTAGGATAAAATGATGCTTTTATCGGTTCAAATGACCATGTATATAATATCAGAAAGCCTTATGCTTTTCCAACCACTTTCAAGAGAATATCTTCAATACTGATCTTCTCTTCAGTCACTCCGCAGCTGGAAGACCTCCAGGCAACAAACAAGTCAGGACGCACGAGAACTACATCCCGCTCCCATATCATCCTGCAGTGAGTTTCATCCGGAAGATGAAGTTTTTTGAGAGGAATTTGCAACTCCTCTGCAGCAACACAAAACTTGTCCGCCTGTTCACCCGATGTTGTGAAGTCAACAATAGTGAAGCTCGGCCCGCAAAGATCTAGATTGCTCGTCTGTCCATCATTAAGAACGACGTGTGGTGCTCGAGCTCCAGGCCAGGTACTCGGAATGTAATCAGAAACAGACCGACGAGGCTCCGCAGAGGACGTATCACTGATGATAACCGGAGTGTCTCTATACCGATGGCCCAGCGTGATACCCAGTTGCTTGTGGAGCCAGTCTCCAAGCATGAATTTCTGCGCCATTAAGCGTCGCGCCTCACATCCTTCTTCTGAATCGGCAACGAGTTTCTCTTGTTCGTCTTTGCCAATGCTGCCGAATCGGGGAATCACAATTTCCGCCATCGCTTTCCGAACCATGTCGATGTTTAGCTCCGCGGCAGATCTGCGCTCTTTGCTATACGATTCTAAGAGGGCCTCTCCTCCCCAACTATGTACGTTTGCAGCAAGCTTCCAGGTCAGATTGAAGACATCATTGATGCCCGAGTTCAGACCGTGACCCCCAGCGGGCGTCAAACGATGAGCTGCGAAGAGTTAGCAGGATCACATACTTCATACTAGTTTTCACCTACCAGAGTCTCCGCAAAGAAATACTCTCCCATTTGCCGATCGAAAGGTATCTGCAAGAGCGACAGCAGCTTTCCATCGACTAATTACACAAACTTCATCTACTTTGATGTCGGAGGGCTGTCCCCAGCCCCCAAGTTTCTTGTTGATGAACTCCTCGACATTGTCGTCCTCCTCCAGATTATTACCAGAGGTAACAGGAATCTGCATTGTAAAAGTGTTTTTCCCGTCTTGATTTATGACGACGGCGCCGTTTCCTATATATAGGTGCCAAAACTCGCCATGCTTCGATATCTTCGCGGCATCATTCGACGTAAAGTGAATCAATAGCATATTAAGTGGCCTTTGCAAATACCATTAGTGAGATAATTCTTTATAGTTTCATTGCATTAAAACGAGAAGAAAACAACTGTGTTATTATTAGACGTGTACTTACATCCCTTCTTTTTGCGTTTCAATGCCAACTGCGCCTCGGATTCTACTTCCTGCGCCGTCACATCCAGTCACATACCGAGATTTGATGACGATTCGTTTATCATTGGAATCAATAACAGTAGAGTAGACGCCGTCTTTGGTCTCTTCGAGTGTTTCAAACTTGTGGCCCCAGTATACATAGACATTCGGTAGTCGCTCGACGGCAGACTTCAGGACGCGCTCGTACACTATTCCAGAAAGTCTCAACGGCAACTCAAGTGGGACTGAGCCATCGTTCAACTGATTTTCTTCTTTCTCTTTGTGCTTTGGAGAAAGGCCCTCCTTTCTATCGCATCAGAATTTCCTCTATCATTCCAGAAGATCGGCCACTGTTTCATTTACAATCTGGGCCATGTGGTGGCTATCCCTGCCTAACCCTGTTGCATAGATTTCGTTAAATCCGTGCGTCACAGGCACACCGCTTGATCTCAAAAGGGTGGCAAGGCCAACTTTTCTATATATCTCCATCGTCCGTTCGTGAGTGAGGTCCATCTTGGGAAATTTGGTCGTGAAATGGTTTCTCTCAACAAGAATAGTATTCACTCCCAGCATTCCCAGCTGATAGGCCGTGAAAAGGCCCACGGGACCACCACCGACGATCAAGACATCTGTGCTGAGGACAGTGAGAGAGTTTGTCAAGTGCGTAGTTGACGACATGTTTTGGGGAACTGCGGGCTTGAGGAAGCTTGGGAAAATATTGAATATACAGACTATCTGATGTTTTGAATGAAAGAAAGATTCGACATGCTCTAATTATACCAAGCTAATCAAGTTAATATACAACTCGATGCGAATCATATAATTCCTAATCCGGTAGCCCTTCCGGTGTCTCATACAATGCTTTGATAACACATCCGTCTCGATACAACCATGTTGTGGGTCATGGCTACATTTTGGCTGGGCAGTACCCACACTAGGTGGTTATGTTATCCTGGCGGATATGTCAGCTTCCCTAGTCCCATACAAAATACGGTCTTCATCGTGAGTATTTGGTGGGCAAAATGAATGATAAATTGTAGTCTGCTCTCCTTAGCAACATTGAACCAGGTCAGAAAGAGCAGCCACAGTACGGGACACTTCCTCTCAGTGATTATCCTCTGCTTCCTCCTATTCGAGCACTTTTATTGTTTTCTGTTTCTACAGTCATGTTACATTAGGAAACAGCCTTAAAGGAAGCGAAGCAGGATCTGTTGCGTCAGCCCATCTCAAATGCTTTATAAATCATTGGAAAGCTCTGAATAATAGCTGATATTCTCCAATATCGATGTAACTTGAATCATATACAGAGAGACACAACCATGCAGAGACGCAAGGCTAGTATGATGTAACCGTGTGAATCCGCTAAATGTCTAGGGGCTATGGTAATTTGATGTGTACATGTACTTATGTTCATTTAGTATTACCAATGGATGAGAATAGCACTCGTACAATTACGACGATAAACCCCTCGGCAGAACGACTTGTGAAGGAATTGCGAACTATAGTCTTGAAATATGAACCCGAAAGGGTCCAAATCCCGTGGGAAGGCGTGCTTTTTCGTTGATACATTGCTCACACAAATTTGTGGATACCGAGATGAATGTATAGGTAGTAATGCACAAAGGAGAAGTTCTATTGGCAAGATGCACGAGCCAATTATGTGCGGAAAATTTGTTAATCGGTGATATAAGCTGATTTCTCTCTTGCAACATGTCATCCTGGACGGCTAAATAGCCGAGATAAACGACGATGGAGAAACACCTCTGGCACCCCTATAATGCTCAAGAAGTCGCTCCATATTTCTTCTGGCTGAAGCTGTCGTTCTGATGAGCAGACTTCAAAACACCCGATTCTCCCGTTTCTACGTATGTTTATCATGTGCATCAATTTGGTAATACGCACCTATCATCATGAAAAGCTCTATTCTCGTGGCTGCTCTGTGTCAGATCATCACTTTGGTTATGACGTAGCTACGATAAAGCATATCGCTTCACTTAGAGAGCAATTAGAAGCTTACCACAGTGCTTACCCAGTATACTTCCTGGACCCCTAGACCCTTACTCAAAAGCTCTGTATAGCTCGTTTTGCTAAACCAATGGTAGAATGGTGTAAGCAAGTTAAACAGCTAGCTCAAGAATAATCAAACTAAGGTAGTTTGCAGATGCAAGGGCTTGCGGGTAAGACTAGGATATAAAGATGGGCTTTTCACGGGTAACGATGCCTATAGCAGTTGATTTACTTCAATTTCTTGTATTCATATAGCTATAGAGATACATCTCATTCAAAGGAGTGTCCCATATTTGTGTAATATTTGTGTAAAAATTTATGTCCAGGATTGATCTGCAAGACAATGACAGGCCACGAAACGTCTTAGCAACCAAAAACTCTAAATCTCATGCTTATCCGGTAGGCTTTTGTGAGTAGCCCCATTGATCCCGATTTGATGCATTTATGGGATGGTGAAGTTGGGGGGAACGCAGTAGGGGCTGCCATTCTGGTTGTCGAACTTGCAGACAGTCTTGGGAGGGCAGGTGCCAGCAAACTATCAAAGAATTGGTTAAGACTTTTAATGTTCGACTTGACGATGCTGGAGTGAATACTTACCACCCACTGGCCGGCAGTGCTGCACACTTGCCAACCGCTGTCGTTGGGAAGGCAAGAGTAGGTAGCAGGCTTGCAGCCATGAGGAGGAGGAGGGTGAGGGCTGGCAGTAGCCAGAGTAGTGAGGGCGGCCAAGGCAACGGCGGTGAACTTCATGTTGAAGGTTTGTTTTGAAGGTGGTCTTGAAGGAGTTTGAGTGATTGGTTTGAGTGCTTTTTGTCTTGAGATCTGAACGAGAGGCGAATGCTTGCTGGGGTGATGCTGGAGAAAAAGTCAGGATCCGGGGCAGAGACAGATGTCTTTATATACCCCAAATCTCACACAGATCCGCCCATTGAGGATCGTGAAGGCAAAGAATATCGGTGAAGCCTTAGGATTCGATGCCTAAGAGACATCATGTGTGTCTCAGGCAAGGGGACGTAGGTGGCTGCTTGATCCCTTCGTATCCTCGACGCTATACGAAAAGCCTCATGCTTGAATACGAAGTGACGCTTACTTTTGACCACTTACAGCTACCGCTCATTACTCACTACATCCGACGTACATGAAATAGCTTCAGTTGTCTCAGTCAGGCCGTGCCACCTGTCTAGGCTAATCCGGACTACCGGCCAATGCCATATTCCCATATCTGATGATTTTAAACTTGCACACTGTACCATCAGCACTTGGATGATGGAGGAGGACAAGCATTCCGGTGAGCCAAGCTGCGAATACGAGAGATCGACAGACAGTGAGAATAACAGCTAACTCCACGGTGAGTGAGCGACATCCGACACATGCAGACGACGAGCCAGCGCAAAAACGTTCTCGGCTCAATCCATACATAGCCCGGGGCTCCGCCAGCGCCATCATTTCTCTCCATTGAAATGCCAACTGTCCCGCGCCTCGGGATTCGTTCAGCTAAAGCAGGGCAATGGTGCGGCTGAACGCCACGGTCACATCCCTTTGGCTGGAGGCCTAAAAAAAGCAGCATTAGCTGCCCGCCACTAGGCACCAATGAGAAGAAAGAATCACCAAATAGATTTAGTTTCTGGCTGTCATCGCAGCCCAAGAAGTCCTCAGCCCTACGATGTTAAGCTGGTCTTGTGATTGACGTCCAAAATACGGTGTAACCAGAGCGTACCGGATATTGACAATGTGCGGGTCATCGGACGTTACTCAGCTTTGTCCTTTCCGGTCTGTCGGCCGGGAGTCTCAGTCCATACTTTCCGGATCCTGCAGGATGGCTTTTTCTGACAGACGGCTATGCGGATGATTGGCGCGTTTCTAGTGGGCGCCATTTATTCCCGTTTGTGGAGGCGGAGTCGCATTTTCATTGTGCTCCGGACGGCCTTGGCCGAGTCTGGAGTAATTGAGTTTCAACTTCTGGATCTCAAGTGGCAATGTCTCATCAGAGAAGTAATCGAGGAATGCCTTTTCCCCGTCTGAGCTTCTCCACGGCAGAGACAAAAAGGGCCGACCGTCTTAGCCCGCAAGCCCGGAACGCCATTGAGAAGCTTTGAATCTCCGTTTGAACGAGACCGGCGAAATAGTAATTGCCACAATTCCATAAGGTCAGACCGGGTCAACAAAGCAGAGTTTTCGAGGTTTTTCTCCGTGCAATCAGATGATTTCTTTTTACGACTTCAAAATTAGAAGCGTGCACGCAGCTGCCTGGCGAGAACTCAAAATGGCGTTCACAAAGAGGAGATGGCTTGTGGAACAATTGGCAAGGCTAAAGGATCGTGTTGCCACAGCATTGATCCTATTACTCCGTAGCCAATGCACGGATAAAGAAACTGACCGACGAGAGCCAGAGGATCAGCGTAACCTCGTCAGATTCCCTCAGATTATGCCGCATGCTTTGGTGATATGTTTTGTGCCGATCCAATTCTTGGGTTGCTTCTCAGCAAGCTCAGTAAGCTTAGAAGCGAACTTAATCGTACTGTGATCGGTAGACGATCACACTTTCTAGCTTGATGTGTCATATTCAAAGCCAGCTGAAAGAGCAGTGGGGGGCAGTGTCTCATATCATCTCACATTGAATCAAACAGACCAAGTAAGCTCTGGTATTGACGATCTCCAGGTGGGTCACGGAGCGCTCCGAGATCGATCAGCTGACCTTGCAGCTGAAAGACGATAATGAAGGGAGTTTGAGGGTGACTGAAACAAAACATGGGCGGTGCAAGAAGATCCATGCTGCAGAGTTTCCCTTCAGCTGCACGAGGATGCCTTATGCTTCCATCACCAATCAGATAATGCATATGCCAAGATTATATAAGCGTTTATGTTGTGTCTCTACAAAGAGTAACATTCCAGAAGTTCTGTTGGTTGGTTGGCATCTATATATGTACATTGTATATATGTATTGTGTTCTTCGGAGAGATAGCTAGCGTGACAACGAAAAATGTAACCTCGTTCATACTTACGCCTTATCAACATCAGCGCGATGATGCACTCAAATGGGGCAGCTTCCCTGCACATATGGCGGGAATTTATGATGCGCATTGTATTCGTACATACGCAACGCTACACTCTGTGATTTTCATTTCAAAAGAATCTACATTCATATTATGTGTACGTTGAGAGTAAGTGGCCGTATAGGAAGCGGTAACTATGCACTCCAGATAGCCATTACTTACACTCACTTATATATAGGTATGTATAATAATT
This sequence comes from Trichoderma camerunense, assembly GCF_050948025.1. Taxonomy (NCBI): domain Eukaryota; kingdom Fungi; phylum Ascomycota; class Sordariomycetes; order Hypocreales; family Hypocreaceae; genus Trichoderma; species Trichoderma camerunense. The sequence goes on along the minus strand of NW_028145359.1, from coordinate 823,498 downwards.
AAATAGGCGCAGGAAGAATTTACAGCTCGGATATAATGAGACAATCCTATGGAACTTTTTAATACAAAGGTGCTAGAGCTAGTTTTTTTCACATTGGAAATTTATTCATCTGTTCCAGCGTGATGCCGCAAACTTGTTGTCTATAATTTCCCTATCCGCCGGGTTTATTGACTCAATAGAGTCTTTGGTTCGCCGATGCACATGCATAAACCAAACCCAAATTCTCTCTAGCGTAACAAGCCATTATGGCTCATGGCAGCAACAGGCATGCTTATTGTAAGATCCAATCGCAACAGTAATACATGTCACTCCCCTTGTCCCGCTGCTGTACCGACGGATAGGAGAAAAGTGCCGATCCATGAATTACAACGGCAAAAATAAGGCACCAGAAACAGCTCCGGCCAATTAGGGAAGCTTCTCGGGATGTGCCTAATGTTGCGGATAAAGACGGCTGGTGTGACCAAAGTTGCATCACCAGTGGTGCTCTTTAGCTCCAATTGCTTTATGGAGTTTTAATGATACTATAGTCTAATATGGAGCACACGTGTATAGTAGCATCGAGTTGCCTCTCTGCCGTGTGACTGCGGGGAAATCTGGGGAAACAGCATTAATTAGTCTCACTCCACCACTTGTTCGTTCAAGAGACTCTGCCGACTCATCGTGCTCAATTCGCAAAGGACAGAACGGTTAATTATCCGTCGGTAGACCGTCGATATTACTATAACTCAGCTTTGATCCCCCTTTCGCGATTCAACCGTCGCTTTCGCTTCTTCCTTAGCTCTTCCATACGTCGTTGAAGATTGTTCGTTGCCAAGGGAATATCTGCAATGTTACATTGTGCACCCCGCAAAAACGGCCCGTTATGAAATGAAAGGAGCGTTCTGGCTCGGGCTGAATTGTCCGCAATTGGGCTTGAAGCATCATGAAGCGCATACTTTGGGATTCTACCCTGACGATGACATCTCTGACACGCAGCAAAGCTGTACCGATTGGGAATAACGTCGACTAATCGACAATGCGACCCTGCTACCGAACAATTTTCCCGCCGGGAAGAGCCCAGAGGTCGACGATCATGGCCCCGAATGGAAGGCACGGGTAAATCATCGACAGCTCATCATCGTCAGTATATATAGGTCCATTCACCTCCCCGTCTCTCCGATGGCCTTGGAAAGAGAGACAAGCCTCTGGCATCAACCGCAACAATGGGCAAGCTCAGCCTCCGAGCCCTCCTCGTCGGGCTTCTGGCCTCCAATGCCTCGGCCGCCCTGGATGGAAGCCGATATCTATGGTATACATCTCCCGCCACGGACTGGGAGACCGGCGTCCTTCCCATTGGAAACAGTCGCCTCGGCGCGGCCATCTTCGGAGGCGGCAATGAAGTCGTCACCATCAACGAAGACACCATCTGGGATGGTCCGCAGCAGGACCGTGTCCCTGCGGGAGGACTTGCTGCGCTGCCAAAGATCCGTTCGCTGCTGATGGCTAACAATTTGACGGATGCTGGCAATCTCGTCGAGAGCGCAATGTACCCAACCAACTGCTGTGAGAGACAGTTTAGCTATTTTGGCAACCTCAACCTCAACTTCGGCCATGGAAGCGGAATATCAAACTACATTCGCTCGCTTGACACGCGCCAGGGCAACTCTAGCGTGTCTTACACGTTCAACGGTGTGACTTACACGTAAGTATTCCAAATCTGACAAAATGAGTCCATTGGTTGCTGTATCTGCTGCTGACACACCGCTTGTTCAGTCGTGAATACGTTGCCAGCAACCCTGATGGTGTTATCGCAGCTAGATTTACATCAAGCAAGGCTGGCGCTCTAAGCGTATCTGCCACATTTTCGAGAATCAGCAACATTCTCAGCAATGTCGCATCAACCTCCGGCGGCGTTAACAGCGTGACCCTGCAAGGAACCAGCGGACAATCGACCAATCCCATTCTCTTTACCGGCAAGGCTCGCTTCGTAGCCAGCGGAGGTAACACCACCCTCTCTGTATAGTGTGGGTGAGACGAGGTTGTTTTAAATACTGATTCTCGTAATGTTTAGCTACTTTCAGCGCCTCCGGTGGTACTCTCACCATTACCGGCGCAACCACTATTGACGTCTTCTTCGATGCCGAGACAAACTACCGCTATCCTACCGCCAGTGCCCTCGCTGCCGAGGTCGACAACAAGCTCAACGCAGCCGTGTCCAAAGGCTTCCAGGCAGTTCACGACTCAGCCATCTCCGATGCCTCCGCCCTTCTCGGCCGTGCCAACATCAACCTCGGCACCTCTCCCAATGGCATCGCCAGTCAATCCACGGACCAGCGTGTCAAGTCTGCTCGCAGCGGCTTCAACGACCCGCAGCTAATCACCCTCGCATGGAACTACGGCCGCCATCTCCTCGTTGCCTCTTCGCGCGATACCTCAGCGGCCATCGATATGCCCCCCAACTTGCAGGGTGTTTGGAACAACGCAACCTCGGCGCCTTGGGGCGGAAAGTTCACCATCAACATCAACACCGAGATGAACCTGTGGCCCGCCGGCCAGACGAACCTCATTGAGACGCAGCTGCCGCTCTTTGATCTTCTCAAGGTCGCCCAGCCCCATGCCCAGAATATGGCCCAGAAGCTGTATGGCTGCAACGGCACTGTGTTCCACCACAACCTGGATGTCTGGGGTGATCCCGCCCCGACGGATAATTTCCCCTCGAGCAGCATGTGGCCCATGGGAGCGACGTGGCTGGTGCAGCACATGATGGAGCAGTACCGCTTCAATGGTGACCTCAACTTCCTCCGAAACACGGCCTACCCTTACCTACTTGACGTCTCCAAGTTCCTCCAGTGCTACACGTTCACCTGGAATGGCAACCGAGTCACCGGTCCTTCTATTTCTCCCGAGAACACTTACTTTGTGCCCACCGGCGCCAATGTCGCCGGCCAGCAGGAGCCCATGGATATGGCCCCTGAGATGGACAATCAGCTCATGCGAGATGTCATGACTTCTATCATCGAGGCCGCCTCCGCTCTCGGAATCTCCAGCAGCGACGCCAACGTCCAGGCTGCCACGAACTTCCTGCCCCTGATCCGAACGCCTCGCATCGGATCCTACGGCCAGATCCTCGAGTGGAGGGCAGAGTACCCCGAGACCGACCCCGGCCACCGTCATCTCTCTCCTCTGTACGGACTTCACCCAGGCAGCCAGTTCTCGCCCCTGGTCAACAGCACTCTCGCCACAGCTGCCAAGGCCCTTCTTGATCACCGCGTCGCTAGCGGGTCCGGTAGCACAGGCTGGAGTCGTACCTGGCTGATGAACCAATACGCTCGTCTCTTCTCTGGAGCTGATGTTTGGAAGCACATTCTTGGCTGGTTCGCCACTTATCCTACGCCCAATCTCTGGAACACCAACAGCGGGTCCACGTTCCAGATTGACGGTAACTTTGGCTTCACCAGCGGTATCACCGAGATGTTGTTGCAGAGCCAGACCGGAACCGTTCATTTGCTGCCGGCTCTCCCCGGCTCCAACCTCCCCACTGGAAATGTCAGGGGTTTGTTAGCCCGAGGAGGCTTCCAGGTGGACATTGACTGGTCGAGCGGCAGCTTCAAGAATGCCACTGTCACGTCAACCCGAGGAGGTCAGTTGAAGCTTAGAGTGGGCAATGGACAGAGCTTCAAGGTCAACGGAGCTACGTATACCGGACCTATCAGTACAAGCTCAGGAACAAAGTATAGCATCACCGTCTGATTGCGGGGTGGATGGAGTGTTGTAGTATCGGCTTACCAGCCTTTGAAAATATTGAAAATAGTCCTGTGCTGCCTCAATCGGGGCACAACTGCATATAGCACATAGTTTGTTTCAAATGAAGTTCTCGTTCTGGTTTAACTATCATATCGCTTGCATCGTGAACTTTGTATAAGAGTAGAAATGTAATATGTATATAAGTTACAAAAGTATATATGCCAAATCTATAAAAGCAAGAAATAAAAAATCTCATCCGTCTAAATTCTGCGCCTCACACATCTTTCTATACATGCCGCCCTGCGCTACCAAATCAACATGCTTCCCCATCTCCACAATCTTTCCTCCGTAAAAGACACAAATCATATCCGCATCTCTAATTGTCGACAGCCTGTGGGCTACCGCAATAGTAATTCGATCTCCTTCTTTTGCTGCCTCGGCCAGCGCGCTTTGAACAATCTTTTCGCTTTCCGTATCCAACGCGCTGGTCGCTTCATCAAGTAGCAGGACTTTGGGGTTACGGATCAAAGAGCGAGCAATTGCAATACGTTGACGCTGACCGCCGGAGAGCTGTGTGCCATTTGGACCAGCAGCAGTAGCGAGACCGTCAGGTAACGAAGACACGAAATCCCAAGCATTGGCAGCGCGTAAAGCTGCTTCGATCTTTGAGTCTGAAACTGTGACTTCCACAGTAGATTCAGCAGAGCTGACAGTCGGGTCATCAATACCGAGTGCGATATTCTCGCGAATGGAGCCTTGGAAAAGAGTTGGTTCTTGCTGTACCAGAGAGACAACCCGACGATATAGTCTCGGGCTCAGCTCTGTTAGCTTATCGCCGTCAATGCTAATGTTTCCTGTGGAAGGGTCGTAGAACCGCTCGAGCATGGCAATCATGGTGGATTTACCGCAGCCAGATGCGCCAACAAGAGCGTAAAACTGGCCTTTTTGAATCTGCAATATGTTAGACGACGGACAGCGCTACTCTGAGCTGCTTGTATACATACCTCCAGATTGATACCCCTCAACACAGGAGCCTCCGGTCGCAGTGGATATGAGAAGTGAACACTGTCAAGGGCAATTGGGCCACCAGACTTTGGGCCCTTATCCATATTATCTGGCGTTTCTTGCACAATGGGTTGGAGTTGGTTGAGCCAAAAGATGTAATTGGCCGCGTTTTTGCCCTTGGTGATACCTAGACACAGATATCAGTCAACGAATTCGATGGTGAAGAAGACAGTGTTTACTTACTAGTTGAAAACTGGAATAGCTGCGAGGCCGCTTGACCCGAGAAAAAGACACCCAAAAAGGTGACATAGAAGTTATGCATACTAGTCTCTCCAAATGAGACAAGGCGACATCCATACCTGGACCCAAGGATTAACATCCCATTTGTCACACAGATGATCGGTTATGTAATCACTTACCAGAATCCTAAGGCAAGGAAGAAATACTCGATGCACTGTGTGAAAGCAAAGCAAACCATCATGATGGACATTGGCTTCACTGATCCAACAATCGCCTGATCCAACTCATGAGTGTAACTATTGAGAACCGACTCCTCAATAGCCAGAGACGACACTGTCCGTATGGCAGTGACGGCTTCCGAAGCTATAGCAGCACTTCTCGACTGTCGCGCTGAGATGCCGTGGTCGAGCTTTACATCCAATCTGATCTTAAACCAACCCGATCCTACCATTGGGGGTAAGCCAGCAAAGACAACTACGAGTCCCAACTTCCAGCTGTATGCAATAGCCAAGATGCTGCATGCGGTGATGTTGAACACGGCTACCAGTATCAGAGCAATGTTGAAGCCCATAAGCTCCAAGATGGCTTGTGGGTTGGCGTCGACGCGACTAGCCAGGGCGCCGATGTTGTTTTCCGGCCGATCGAAGAACTGAAGATCTTGGCGTAGCATATCATTCAAGCTTTGGCGTCGAAGTTTGTGGGATAAAGTCTAGAGAGGCAATTAGTACTAGGACAATAGAGTTTCCCATGTCCAAAGAAGAGAAGAGTACATACTTGAGCGATTGCATTAGTAGCAAATCCTAGCACTCCGTAAAAGATCAAGCAGCCCGCCGCCAGGACAATAAACATGGCAGCAAAGAAGTCGCCTTTTTTGGTCATTTCTGAACCAGTCAACGTAAAGACATCGATCGTGCTAGACAAGAGAATCGCTTGGCCTGGGAAGCCAGCAGCTGTCAAATAGTTAGAATTTTGTCCTTTTGCCATTCCAAATCCTGATAATCATTACTTACCTCCTCCAAGGCAACAAAGAACGCAGAATATGTATGCCCATCTCAACTCCGGGTGATCAACCACAAGTTTCCAGACGACGGACAAGAATCCCAGCTTTTTGTAATGTTCATAGTTGTCCCTCTCTTTCTGCTGTTCAAGGCGCACTTGATCCTTGGTGGCATATCGGCTCAGGCTCTTGACAAGATCAGCCGGATCATGAGCTTCTTTTTCGTCATCTTGGTCCTCTGATTCGGTATCCGACTGGTTCTTCGAGACAGCTAGATCCTGGATGCGCACCAATTGAGCATAAGTTCCGTCTTGCTTCATTAAACCCGCATGTGTCCCTTGTTCAATAATCTTTCCTTTCTTCATAACGACAATGTTATCAGCCTTGCGAATGGTCGCCAACTTGTGAGCGATGACAATTGTTGTACGCCCTTCAGAAGCTCTGTCAAGTGCCCGCTGGACAATACCTTCAGCATGGGGATCAAGCGCACTCGTCGCTTCATCGAGCAACAAAACCTTGGGTTGAGAAACGATACTCCTCGCAATGGCGACACGCTGCTTCTGACCTCCAGATAGCAAACCACCTCTCTGTCCAATCTGTGTGTCGTAACCGTTTGGCAATTCCGAGATGAAATCGTGGGCGAAAGCAATCTTAGCAGCTTCTTCAACTTGAGCCATCTTTTCTTCTCTAGAGGCATGCTCCCACTTTGTGCCAACCAGACCGTGAGCGATGTTGTCAAATGCCGAGCCCTGGAAGAGCACGGGCTCTTGCTGAACGAGTCGAACATGTTTTCGAAGCCAATTAAGATTGAGCTCGTTGATTGGCTTGCCGTCTAGCTTAATGACTCCGGACTTGGGGTTGTACCAGCGCTCAAGGAGACCAACAATCGTGCTCTTCCCTGAACCACTTTGACCCTACACAGCTAATGTCAGTTATTTTTATCTATACAAAGATGAGGAATAGGGAGAAACCGACCACCAAGGCTGTAACCTTTCCAGCAGGAACAATCAGTGAAAAGTCATCCAGCACAGTAATTCCAGGCCGAGAAGGATATGCAAAGTTGACATTTTCCAGTTCGATATGGCCGATGACTTCTGAGGGCTTATCTCCTGATTGATCAAATGGATTAATGTCGGATTGCCTGTCAATTAGCTCGAAAAGCTGCGCAGCGCCCGACGCAGCTCGCGCGAATTCGATGGAATAGGGAGCCAGAGCTGTAATGCTAATAGTCGCAATCGTCACAGAGAACAGCACTGTGAAAATCGCGCCTGACGACTTAATCTCTCCATTAGCGAAAAGATGAATACCCTGCCAGAAAGCAAGTCCAAAGCCCAGATACATGATTGTATATTCGATCGAGAAGAGCGCCGCGAACCAAGGTGAAAGCTGACGTCCATATTTGTGTGCCTCGCTCAAGTAGTCATCGAATTTCTTGACAAGCCTCGATCGCATCTCAAAGGCATGAACAGTTCTCGCACTACCAAGTATTCCTTCAGCAAAAGCGTTGCCTTTGGCGTGAGTATCGAAGATTTTGGTTTCGATGCCTGATTCGGTGATACCGACAAACCCCATGACGACTATCGTAGTCGGTGCAATGCAAAGGCAAATAAGGGTCAGCTTCCATTGAGTGACGAATGCAACGATAAATGCAGTCACAAAGGCAGAGAGTCCCTGAAACGTAAGACCAAGTTTCTCTGCAATGCCGCTCTGGATGAGCTTTCCATTGGAGGTTGCCTGTGTCGCAATTGATCCACTGGTGCCGAGATCATAGTAGGCAACCTCTTGGCTCAGCGCAGCCTTTAGATATGCATGCCGGATGTTTCGAACGATGCAATATGCGTTGTATGTCAAGAGGACGTTGTACGCGTAAGACAGGACAAATCTGGCGATGCCGAGATAGACAAAGTAGAGCCTTTTCATGGTGTCAATCCCGCAACATGCAATTTCCAGGAGTTTCGGTTTAGAGGAAGAAACTTACGCCAACTTTGCGGAATCATGACGAAGCTTTTCACCACCCGACGCGGGATCGATGACAAAATCGGTGATGGTCGTGACAAAGTTTCCAAAGATGAGATTCTGGAGGGCAATGCCAGCTCCAGAAGCGATTGCAGCGAGAATCGAAATGGCCAAAATGATTTGTTCATATCGCCCTGTATAGGTGAAGATTCTCTGTATTCGTTAACGAGACACAATTAGCTAATGTTAAAGAAGGTAAGGCTCAACGCCTCGAAAATTGGGAATTGTCTTTCTTTTTCCCCAGATTACTTACCAGATACGGACTCCCAGACTTCTTCTCGCTCATCGAGGTTTCATCCTCTTTCGCAATCGGTACATCTACACTAACATCCGTCTGTTCAACAGCATCTGAGCTTCCGCTGACAGGCACGGCATGCCTCTTTTCTGAGACAGCCATCTTCAACCCGCCAGTTTCGTCTCCGATGTTGTTGAAGCAGTCGTGAAAAAGTGTACTCGTGGGCTAATGTAGTAAGACTAACTAGCCTCTTTTACCAGCTTTATCTCGTGGTTTGATGGAACGTTAACATGGAGCCCCGTTGAGATGTCAGACAGTCCAAGTTCAATGTTCTTATAACGAACCGCTCACCTGAGGACTGGACTCATACGCGTATCTCATCCAAGTCCGCGTCGACACTGCATTGTCAACGGCAGACTCCTGCTCCGACTCTTCATGAAATCATGGATTCTTGCTCCGCTCCGCATCCGTATCGGGCGATGCAACTTTCGCCCTCGGGCTCCGGTCTTTCGGGGTCCGCGGGCCGAATCGCCAAGAGGGGCTGTGTTGAGTCTGATTGGTTCAGTTGATTTTTCCGAATCTCTTCCTGATTCCTCCCAGGGCGGTGGCCAATAATAAATGCCAGTACTGCGTAATTCGACGCAGTTTTACTCAAACGTGAAGACATATTACAGGCATATGCGTATTCGTACGTATTTCTGCGCTTAGTAACTCCAGGGCTACGAAAATGAGTACGAAGCACTTGACCAGAGGCAAAAGGTGGCTCCACGTTTCCACCACGCAACTTTAATCTGTTGTCTCGTGAAGATGGCAACTTACAAACAACAAATCGCAGCATAAACTCGCCATGATCACTTATCTTCACTATGCTGACTACATATCTAGCACCTGCTTTATGCATTCAACACCCCGCTCGTAATCGTATTGCTGCAACGTTACGCTTCACACTCCTTCGAGCATACTGCATGTGCTTACCCTAGAGTAGAATGAGCCTTGATGGTCGAATATGAACTTGTAGACAAGAGTGTTCAGTTCAATTGATATTTTATGTATTGGAGATCGGGTCCTTTGCTAAAGGACACCAGTAACACAAGTCGTATGCGTCTACTAACAATTACGAACATGAGTGTTGCTATATGGAAACATTAATGACAAGATCTCCAATTGCACCCACTGTCATTGAGCAACATCAACAAACTCTAATAATAAAATGCCCTCATTCAATCTCTGTAATCGCTATTCCCTAAAGTATCAATGATTCAACCTTCATTTCGACCTTCATACCCTCCAATCTAAGCCACCATCTCTGCCCCCCAATAATACGTATTGATCCCGCTCCCCATATAAGTATCCTCATAAACACCCGCCTTCTCCCCCTCCAGCGCCGCCCCAGCACACACAATCAACGGCATGAAGTGCTCTCCCCTCATCGGCGGGTGCATGTCATTCGCATGAGGCAGCTGTCGCCATCCCGACACTCTCCGCCACCTCTCCTCCTTGCTCTCCGCACCAACCGCCTGCGTCAGCGCGCCGTTCCACTGGTTGATCTTGTTCTTCCACTCATTCACCTTAGCAGGCGACCCTGATCGCAGCTCAGAGTAAGCCTGGAAGTTGTGCAGAGAGGCAAAGCCCGAGCCGACAACGGCAATGTTGTTCTGGCGAAGCTTCGATAGTGCCGCTCCCATACGTAGGTGCTTCTCTGGATCCTCCGATTCCAGAACGGAAACCTGTACGATGGGCACGTTGGCATCAGGGTTCACAAGCAGCATGGGGATGAACACGCCGTGATCCCATCCTCTCTCGCCGTCGAGAACCGATGCGAGGCCCTGCTCCTCTAGCGCAGCCTTGACCTCGCGCGCAACCTCTGGCTGGCCTGACGCCGGGTACTTGAGCGAGTAAGCCGCCTTGGGAAAGTTGTAGTAGTCATAGTAGAGCTCATGAGACTCTGCAGATGAAATGGTCGGGTTCTTCGTCGACCAATGCGCCGTAACAAGGACAATAGCACGGGGCTGCTCAGGAGTGCCGAGCTTGAGAATCTTGGGCACTCTGTTCTTCAGAGAGTAAACAATGTCCTTGTGAGAGGGATCACCAAGGATGGGGAGGGGACCTAAAGAGCTCTCTCATGTCAGTCAATCATGTAACCACCAGACGCTGAATGAAGTCTCACCTCCACCATGTGAGAGCGCAATCACAGGAGCCACAGTCATTGTAGCTTTGCGTCCCAAAAAATACGTTGAAGCGTATCGAAACAGTATGCCTAGTACAACCAATCTGCCAACCAAGGCAAAGAGTCTTTTCAATAACAGTCTCATCAAAATCCAGTGCTGACACAAAAACTCCAAATCAACAACGGTCGGAACCTTGGCCCTTTTATCTGTTTTTCTTTCCCTCCTGGACGTTTGAGCTGACGAAAGAAATGGAAAACTCTAAAACAAGTTCAACTTCTAGAAACTGAGGCCAACGTGCTTCTTTGCCTCAATGATTTGCGGCATCTTCGCGCCTCGCCCCGCTTTCGCCTTTTCCCCATACGAACTTCTGGCGGGTATCTTTTGCAAGCCTTACGGGGACTTTGCTGAATAAAAAGCGTCCGAGTTGCGCTTATTAACGGGAATGTATGGATTGGCCAATCATTAGACGCAAGCCCATCTGATAGCGCGCGCGCTGGAAATAGGGCTGGGCCGTAGCCGCGCGTGGGAGGCCGAGTTAAGCTTCAATATCCCACATGGAAGCCGCGGATCTTTTTTTCGAAACAGTGCGTTTATACATTTGTCATGCTGATTCCATCGTCACCTGGCAGTGAAGCTGGGGGTATCATTGGAGCTTATCAGATCTTTTGGAATCGCAAAGAGTAAGCATGTAAAGGGGGATTAAGCGGCAGTCAAAACCGGTATGATGTTATCTGATCTGTAATATGTACCCTACATCTGTCTACTGGAATACAGCCACCTTGTCTCGCCCGGCACCAACCGCCTTGATCCGCGATCCAATCTCCAGCGGGCTTCCTTCACTCACAATGAAATGGCCCTTTGCCTGAGCCTCTGGCAGCTTGCCTCCAAGAATCTTGTGCACATTTACGCTGACGAGATCCAGCGCCGACTTCTCGGTCAGTCGGCCGTTGCCGTTGTGGTAGGCCGTGCCGGCTTCGAAGCCCAGGTCGCGCACATACCAGTCTTCGGGCAGACCAATAGCGACTGTAACACCGGCATCGAGCAGGTAATCGATGGTCGTGCCATTTGACAGTGGCGCGCCGGGAAGCGAGCGACGTTGATCCCAGTTAGTCGGATGTGCTTGAAGCGGGAGCAGGATGACGCCGACCTTTGCGGCTGCAAGCTCCGTCGCAACAAGATGAGATTCTGAGCCACCAAGAATGGCCAACTTAATCTTGGAGTTGGTAAGCTCTTCGACCTCGGATTTGATTCTCAGTGCAGTCGCGATGCCATCGGCATTGTCAATTGTCAGAGCCAACACCGTCTTTCCGGCAATGACCTTTTGCAAGTTGGCCAACTCTGAGAAGGGGTCTTCAGCTGGCTTGTCCTTGGAGGCAGCAGCCAAGAGCCTGCTTCGCAACAGACCAAACAGCTGGGAATAGCTGCCAAGGCTGCGAGAGCTAAGGTCAAGAGTGTAATGCACAGCCAAATCAGCGTCAAATACAGCACCCTTTTCAGCGACCGTTCTCGCCGCAGTGAGGAAGCCAGCAGAGGTTCCGTGATGAGATTTGCCGCCCAAGAGTTTCGGTGCCGAAATGCCCTTGGTCACGCCGTATTTAGCAGCAACGTTGAGCTTCTTGCTATCTAATCGAAGCCCGTCGATGGCACGAGAGAAGGCAACCGGGTTGGGTCCGTTATCCGTTACATCTTCTCCGTCGATGTCGTTCAATCCAATGGTACCAGCGACACCGGTGAATGAGTTTGTAAGATAGCCATTGGTTAGCTCGACATGTACCTTGGCAGCCTTGGCAGCCGCCTCATATTCGGAGCTGCATGGGCCGATGCAGGCAATCTTGCCTCCAGAGACAAATACATCCAAAGGCTTGTCGTTGGACTCCACAATCTCATCGTCAGACAGGAGGACCTTGGTGATGCCATGGAAAACGACATCCTGAATCTCGGTTGGCTCTTCGATGATGTCAGCCAGCGCTTCATTAGGCACGATGGGGCCCGCCGTGGATTTCGAGAGCTCAACCGGCTTCTCAAACTGCGCTGTGCCATCAATCCACACTTGCACTGGTGTAGCACCGACGCTGAGAGGGTCGCTGTCCCAAACGACAATATCGGCGTCGAAACCCGGCTTGACTTTTCCTAGTCTCTTTCCAAAACCAAGCAGCTCTGCAGGCGCGCTGGTGACGGCAGAGAGAGCGGCGTGATAGGGCAGCCCGTAATGATAGCCCTTGGCGGCCTCAAACAGGACGTGCTGGGCATTGAGGACGGGGTTGTCGCTGACATATACCGTGGTGAGGTTGGCGTCGTAGAGATACTTGCCGGCGTGCTCAGACGCTACGAAGGCCTCAGTCTTGTAGTACATGTTGTCGGCAAACAGGGCAGACGCGGGTGGCCGGCCTCCCCACGTGCGTTTCAGGATCTACAACCAGTTACCAAGGTCAGGCTTTGTCACATCAAAATTGTATCTGAATTCACATACCTCAGTAGCTAGATAGGTTTGGTGAGCATGGTGGAAGGCCCGAATAGCAAACTTGAACTCGTTTGAATGATCTACCATGGCCTCGAGATCGGGAAGGGTGTAGCAGTGGGTGTTGATATGGACCTGACCACGAAGAGCTGCGGCGAGGGACTCCCAATGCAACACCTGTGGCAAGTACTCGTCCATGTTCTCAACGCCAATGGCATCGGCCTTGTCACACCAATCATCCTGGCGCTGGATCAGGGCGCGAGCCTCTTCAAAGGCGTGTCGAAAGTTGTAGCTTTCGCCCATGCGGCTGGCCGGCCGCTTGTCAATGCCTCCATGCACTCTCTTGGGGTTCTCTCCGCAGGCCATTTTCATGAAACGCCAATTGCGGTCCGGATCAGCCAGCATATCTTGCGCGCTAAATTCTTTTCGACCGTCTTTGGGACCAACAGCATGCTTGATGGGATAGGCTTCACCGCCCATGCTATTACCGGAACCAGGAAGGATGAGCGAAGTGGTGACGCCACCGGACTTGATGACTTCAATCTGGGGATCCAAAGGATAGAAGGCATCAATTGATCGTGCCCATGGGGTGATGTCGTCGGAGACTTCATTGGTATCAGCGTAGCCCCGCAGGTATGGCAACGAGTCGACGCCAGCATGGCTGTGCATGTCAATGATGCCGGTGGTGAGCTGACGCCCTGCAGCATCAAAGATTTGGGTGTCTTGCGGGAGCGCTCGTGACGAGATGTGAGATCCGACCTGTTTAATGAGGCCATACTCCAGCAATACGTCGCCCTGGATCCATTCCCAGCCCTTGCCGGCTCTGGCATCGGCCTCACTTGTGCCCTCGACGGGCTCGCCAATCCAGATGGTAGCGTTCTTGATGAGGGTAGGCTTGCCACCTTCGATCCATCTGGCATTCTTCTCTCGTCCTAGACCGATGGGATCTTGCGGCTTGTGCCTGAGCTTCTGGCAGGTCTGCAGGTCATCGTTGAGCTTATCCAGCGACAGCAGAGGCCCTTTGGCGTCTTCTCGCCAGATTTGCTTCCATTGCCCGGCCACCAGGAGTGTTAGACAAGTGGCGGCAAACAGCTTCAAGACACGAGATCGGCGGAATCCAGCACGGCGAGCGCGGAAATGCGCATTTCCAGACGCTGGCAGTGGCAGCTCCGACGCGCTGTAGGGAGGAAGATGGGCTTTTTCGTCCATGGCTCTCTCCCAGTCCTTTGAATCGCGACAGAGGATTGGGGGATGAGAAAGACAACAGAGAGAAAGGAAGAGAAAGAAAACGGCGAGTTGAAGATCAACTCCTTGCACGGAGTTTGTATGTAATCGCCAGCTTCACCTCTATCAATTCCATGTTCTGTTTCATCCAGAGATAAGAGCTCTAGCTCCGAGATAGGTCAAGTCCGCTGCTCCTCGCGGGCTAAGCCGCTTTTTGCAGCAATGGGCGCTGGATGGGGCCGACCCGGGCCTATCAGGCTCGCCATAGCTCGCCACAGCAGCGCCAAAAGTTCCCGGCTGCAGGGGCCTTGCGGGGTAGCAGGTGCTAAGGCACAGCGCTAATGCCCTGTATCACGGCCAAGGTGGGCCTGTCCCCGATGCCATCATTTTCGTCATTCATGGCACACACATACACTCACACAGCTTGAGGCTATCGGAGTATTACGCACAGTTCCACGGGTGTACAAAAGAGGAGACAAGTGTGGTTAGATTGTCGCCTACGTGCACAACGATGGGATGTTTGATATTACTCTATGGAGGACATCAAGGTTCACCGTCTAACACCAGTCTGTGTCGGCTTGAAGCTGCCCCGTCCAATACACCATCAGTGTATGTACATGCATATATATGCATGTGCTCGTTGCATGAAGTAAATTAGAAGCTAGTAATTGTATGTTCAAGGGGCATGTAGATATATGTGTATGACATTCATTATATACACATTGTGTATACATGTACTCTTTCGACACGGCTGGCTCTGTGTGTATAAGAGATTGGGACTTGAAGTTATGCGCTCATGAACAATCCAATACAACTTCTTCAGCTATTCTGCTTACTGTATCATATGATGTTAAAGTCTACATATCTTCGTACTTAATTAGTAGTATAGTAATGTTTAAAGCTGTCAGCATATGATGCATGTATCTTCATGTAAGTTTGCAGATTTGCGTAACACAGGTACAGAACCCACGTATGACTGACAGCCCAATCGTAGCGGAATCGCAAGACTAACTCTTGAATTAATAATACTCATGTTCATCGCTTAGGTCCAGCATTTCGTAAAGATGCAACATACACCCACATATTACGCTGTGGTGGCCCTGCGCTAGCTGGCGATCAATCACAACTGCCCTCCAATCGAGTTGTGCAATCGCAGATCTGACACCCAGATTTGGCATGCATATATCATCTTGCGGCGAAGCAGAAACGACTCTCAAACTTTTGTAAAAGATTAAGTTGTTCCATGGAGTACAGCACATCCGATAGTCCGCCTCTTTTGTTCTTCTTATCGCGAGAACCTCTCGGATCATCCGGTCTTTGCCAAGACTCAGCGGATCTTTGGTGCACCAGAATCCTGCTTTATGAGATATTTCCGGCGAATGAATTTAATTGATGCGGACACATGCAACAAATTCTTCATATCGTATTCGATACGAACAGCAATACTCATGAATCTATCAGGCCATCTCGTCTTCTTGTCTTACACCGACAAACCCCGCTTCGTTTCCACTTCGCTTTACAATGGATACTGGCCGCCAGTCACAAAGTTTAACCTGTCTTCCAATTGGTTAGTATCAAGTCCAGCCAAGAAAGTAAGCTGAGTTGAGACTCCAGAGTGCCCGATGGCGGTAGGAATTACGGCTTTAAACTGGCCGTAAAACACCGCCTCCTGGGCGGTATCCACCAGATGTTGTTTATAAGACATACGAGTAGACAAAATATGTTTTTGAGTTGAGTGAGATCAAAATTCTACTTGCCATTTATCGAGAATCCCATATGAATACTTCCCTGGATCAACTTACATACGCATCAACTAAAGGCATCCATCTACCAAGAATGGCTTCAAACACCAACATTGTTGGGGAACTCGTATACACGAGCCTCAGCGTCCGACCCGAACAATACCAAGATGTATACCGCAGCACTCTAGAGCCTATTCTTCTGGCTCGACCAGGCTTGATCTTGGCCATGGCTGGCGTCGTCACTGCAAGCACAGACCAACAAAGTCCCACCGCGGTATCGTTGGTTAACTGGGAGAGCGTGGATGCCCATGTAGCGTTCATCGCGGGTCCGGCAGCAAAACCCTTTTTCGAAGCTTCAATACCTCTAATGAGTGCAGCACCGACCGTCGAGCATTATGGAATCAGTGTCCTTCGAACGCCTGCCGTTGAGAGCCGGTATACACGTTTGTTGAAAGCTGCCAATGAGAAGGACAGGGAACTCTTGGCAAAGATTCACGAGAAGCATGTGGCTACTGAGGGAGCAGACATGGCGGCAATTAGTGATTGTGTGGAGGATGCATCGTTGAGAACATTGATACTATTCAGCAACTCTGACAAGTTTGAGGCGGCGGCTGATGTCTCGAATGGCGGCACAAGCATCAAGTCTTTTACAATCGAGTGGTATGCAAGAGGGGTGAGGGGTGAATAACAGGTCCTACGTTATGGATAGGGCTATCAGCGAATACATTTGGTTTCGTTAATTCTACAGATTAATTCCATTCACATTGCGTGCAGAGATGATGTAATGCTGAAACGATCGTAGAATTATCTCTGATATGCAACGTCTATTTAGTCGACTTGAAGAATGGTCCAATAAACATCAATAAACTTCCTCTTAGTCAAGTATTGTGAACCAAGTTTAGCATGTAGATATCGCATGCAATTTTAAATACTTAGTCTTTGCGCTGTCAATGTTTTTTACATCTCTGTCAGATTACTTCCGTCTCTATATCTATCAATGAGTCCAGGTATTCTTTTATTATAGCACCCATCACAAGCCGCCGCAACGCAACTCTCAAGACTACCAAAGTAGAATCTCTTCCCTGTAAGGCCCGGCCCATAATGGGCATATTTTGCAGAATTCGTCATGATTACCTTTGCAGTCATTGGAATCACCGGCTCCCCAATCATGCACCAACATGTGTCAGTGATGATCTGAACTCCGAATCGTTCCAGCTCTTCAACAAGTCCGGCTTGACTTGCCAGCCCATAGGTTGCTCTTCCGCATGTCACCATGACAGCAACTCCATGATGCTTTTCCCGCCCTCGACAAATATCCGCCAGTTTTCTCATTTCAGCCAAAGAGAAATGAGGGTTTCCAAGTGAGACGAGGTCAACTGATGTATCGTCTTGTGCGCTGTTGAGCGTCTTCCAAACTGTTTCGAGCTGCCTCAAGTCAAGATGGATGGATTCTATGCCGTCTCTTCCGCCAGTTGCATCCTGCAATGTGGCAGCTTCCGGCGTCACACCAACAATATGAAACATCGGAGCACTTGCCATGGTGGCAAATGCTGCGCCGAATGCTTTCAGATCATCTGTTGAGGGATGAAGAACGTCAAGCCCTACAATAACCGGTATGCGATTCCCAGCAATGCCGCCAACATAATATCCCAACAACGGATAAAATGAATCGTCAACATCATCTTCCCGAAGAACAGGAAGCTCAACGCAAACTGAAGCCCGCCTGTTGCTCTCTATATGCAATCCTCCCTGCGGTGCGCGCCCCGTCAGCGCAATACATATGTCCAGAAAGTCAGGATACTTCATAGTCTTCGCCCCAAGAATGCTATTCGCATATACAACGGCATTAGACTCCGCCCATGCAACTTGATCGCCCTGCTTAGGTGCGCTAGGAAGCAGATAGGGGGCGCAGGTAAACGTCGGCAGCGCACCCATGTCTGTGTAAGCCGTGGCCAATTTCTCCGCCGCTTCACCAAATGTAGATGCAACGCCCTGAGCGCGCCAACGCCTTTGATCCACGGATATCGAGTTGAGGGTGGTTGGAACAGAGACCTTGCCTCCCCAGTCACGGAGTCTTTCTGCAAAGCCGAGGGATCCTGGTCCAGTGTAGACACAGCCATCTATATGAACTTGTGTGACGTCTATCAGTTTGCAGGCTCCTTCCATAGCAGCCATGCGTAAGATGATTCGCATGGCGGCTTGAGCTGCTTGACCATGTAATCCGCTAAGAAACGCATGGTCTTTATCAGACAACTCAATATTGTAGCCAAGAGTTGTATCCAGAGCCTTTGTAGCAACGTGCTCAAAGCTTTGTAATGCACTCTCATGCTGTACTTTCGCAACGGTGTTTCCATTCACAACCACGTAACTGGCACCCAGGAGCTCTTCAAAGTCTTGCGTCTCTAGAACAACAACTGGAATAGACTTGTGAAAAATCTCTTCCGCAATTACTACCCCAAGAGTGAGGATATCTTCCCTTCGCGAGAATATCAGACCCTTTGGCCCTCTGCCACTTAGCAACAGCTCTAGCAACACCCCACTGCCGGAACAAGAGCCGCGACCACCAGGAATGGCTAGTATGGCATCTTGAAGGCGTTTTCCGCTTAACGGGTGATGATGGTCTATGACTTCGCTTGTCAGCGGATCAACGCCTCCCCAGAAGCTCAACTCAAGGTTGCTTGCGACGAGCGGGCCAGATGCATTGCCTTGAACGTATGCAATTCCATGGTACAGCAGCTTGTCTTGAGTCATTTAAAAGTGCCTTTCTTTGTTAATTATGCATGAGGTTTTATTTCGCTCAAATTATGTTTTCCAATAACATTCTTGAAACGATGCGTGCGTCTTTGGCGATAGTCGTATGGAACCTATTGTGAATTAGACAAAATACTACATAAACTCGTCTTTCCCTAGAAAGATAACTAGGGGGGCAATGGCTTGGACACAGCATAGGTAATGGTTGTCAGATTAGGAATCATTGGCTCAACATACAGATACGTTCAAATCCTCCCATCAGCTGACAATCTCACTATTCATTGGGGGCCAGCAGGTTTACGCGGAATATCTCAGCTCCCAATCCGACGGTGTTGCAAAGACACAATTGGTAAGTAATGACAACGTGAATTTGCCGCCCTAAGTTTCGAGTTGGCCGACTCATGTCAACTCCCCCTCCCCCCGTCGCTCCCCGTCGGCCCACTTTGCCGTTGTATAAGTAGCCACCAGGTGCGAGTCATCGGCCAACTATTTTAGCTCAATGCTGCCTTCGGAGTTCAAAATCGCTAACAAAAAGGAGCTGCTGGGCCCGTAATCAATTTATTCAGCCATCCACGAAACATTAAAACAGCATAAGAGAAACATGACGCCCCGCCGTTAAGCCCCTTTCGAAATGCCTTGAACAAAATATTCTGTTTTCTCTTTTCTTTCCTCAAGTTTTCTAGAAAAAATGACAATCCTAATAAGAAAGGCCTCCGAGGAAGAAATCCCCGCCATCGCGCGGCTCGCCGGCCAAGCGTTCCACCCAACAACCGATTGGATCACGCGCCAAGTCTTCCCGCTACACCTCCAGCCAAAGAACATTCCCGATGGAGAAGCATCGCAGCCGTGGCGCCGGCTAAAAAAGACTGTAGGCTTCAGTACGCCAAACTGCGCGTTCATCGTGGCAGTGAATACCAGCCTGGACAAGAACAACCAAATCGTTGGCTATGCGATATGGGATCTGCCGGTTGGATCATCCGAGGAATCCCCCGTCGTCACCCCTGCAGACCCTGAGCTGCCGGCAGATGTGACTGATTTCAAGGTCTACGCCGAGCTCAAGACTATCCTGGAAGAAGATCACAAAGCCTCATTTGGCGACAGAGGGTTAAAAGACGTGTGGCGTTCGTCATCCCCTTCCATTATCACTTCCTCTCTATATACATACTCCTGTACCAAAAAAAAAGGACATGGGACCTTAACTAATGTGCAACAGATCTCGATATGATTGGGGTTGACCCACACTATCAGCGACAGGGAATTGGCAGGGCTCTTCTGACATGGGGCGTTGAGCAGGCCACAAGAGAGGGCAGAGATTGCTACTTGATGGCAACACCACAAGGACGACCTCTCTATGAGTCTTTTGGCTTCGATATTGTGCGTCCATTGAACATGTTTGGGGTCATGCATCATTCCATGATACTCCGAACAAATAAAAGGACGTGAGGTGACACTGAATGTTATAGACGGATGCTAGCCAGCGTGTACTATTATTACTACTAGAGGGGCTGTTATGCTTAGAAACTGTTTGAAGGGAGGAGACTTCTATTATATAAACGATTTAGAGTCTTATGCTATGATAATGTCTGTCTGTATTCAACAAAACATGAATTCGTAAGAAAGTGTCATACGTGTCCTCAACACACCCCATAACTGCCTCGACAATTGCTTTACAAGTAATCTATCATATAATTAATGCCCATATAACCATGTATCCATATCTATCTTGGTACTTGAGACATCCCGAAAGGAGAGGAATAAAAGAAATAAAACAAAAACATCTTCCGTGCTTGGAGATGCGTGACCTTTAAATCAAGTCGCTAAGTTTTTTTGGGGGTAAAAAGAGAAAGCACATTTACTCAGCCTTCTTTGACATCTTTGTTCGGAGTTTCATCAGCAGGTACACCAGGGAGTACGAGCTAAACACCATCAGTACCACGATGGCAGCATCGCGCCAGCCGTAGTAGTACTCTTTCAGGTTCAAGGTTCGGAGGTAGTCTTCGCCCTTGGTGAATGCACAAACTTGGCAGTTGGCCGTAGCATCGGGGTTGATCAGATTGGCCACAGCACCGGGACCCGCTGCCAAGTAGCTCTGCAAATAATCACCACAAGTTGTGCCGTTGGGAGGGTTGAAGGTGGCAAACTCGTGAATGGAGCACTTGATGTCCTGGCCCCAGAGATCAAAGACCAACATACTACCCATCAGATAGTTGAAGGGATTGAGCCAGTAAATCCAGTATCTCCAGAACTCTTGGATCTGTGCGTAAGGAACCAACACACCACAGAATGAGACGAGGGTTCCAATGACAACGGGGTTCGCCAAGACGGCAAAGACCTCGTTGGGCGCATATGCGGCAATGAACTGACCCATACCAGTGTAGAGGAACTCGTACATGAGCATGACGAAGAAGGTGGCTCCAGCTCGCTGAGAGTCGCCGGGGAATCCAACGGTGTAGTACCAGCACACAAAGTAGAGGACAGCGCAGATGATGAGGTATGGGATTTCGGAGACAATCAGTGCCGTCACAAAGGCGATCCACGAATACATCTTGGACTTCTTCTCGCGCGTTTCGAAAATGTCACGGCGGTGGATGAAGAGGGGCTGCAGCTGGGCAAGGACACCTGGGGCGACGAAGATGAAGTTGAAGATTGTAAACAGCTTCAGCTGCAAATCACCGACAGAGTCCTTAATCATCCAGAAACTGAAACCGTTGAAGAGAGCCGAAAAGATGTGCAGAGCAAACTTGTTGTTGACATAATCAGCATTGCGGAACAAGCTGACGTTCATGCGGTGAGTGACAAGCTTGGTCTGCTCCCACAAAGACGTGGCAAACTCATGACCATCGTCCACGGTGCCGGGGGGTTTCG
Organism: Trichoderma camerunense; assembly: GCF_050948025.1. Lineage (NCBI taxonomy): Eukaryota > Fungi > Ascomycota > Sordariomycetes > Hypocreales > Hypocreaceae > Trichoderma > Trichoderma camerunense. The sequence continues at coordinate 802,074 of NW_028145359.1, read as the reverse complement.
CTGCAGCCTCGCTGATAATTTGATCAAGTTCCTTGGTCATGTTGGAGTACTCAGGCGAGGAAAGCCAGACCTCGTTCCAATCCTTGCCCTGCGAAAGAGTTCCGGAGACGACGTCAATCATGTGCTCAGCAGGGTTTACCTCGGTCGGGCATGGAGCATCGTAACGAGCAAAGTATTCCCTGACAACGCTTGCTTGATCTCCAATCTCTCCGAAATAGACAGTCTTGCCGCCCTTGGCCAGCAACAAAAGGGTGTCGAATTGGGCGAACAGCTGAGCAGAAGGCTGGTGAATTGTGACAAGAACAGCTTGGCCAACAGCAGCGAGCTTTCGCAAGAAGCGGACAGTGTGGTAGGCGGATTGGCCATCTAGACCAGATGTGGGCTCATCAAGGAAGATCAAAATGCTGGGCTTGGAGACAAGCTCGACGCCGATTGTGACACGCTTACGCTGCTCAACACTCAAGCCGGCACCGACTTCACCAATCAAGGTGTCGGCAATGTCGTGCAGTTCCAATAGATCGATAATAGTGTTGACATAAGCTAGTTTTTCCTCGCGTGGTGTGTCGCGGCTCTGTCGAAGAAGTGCCGAGAATTCGAGAGCCTCTCGCACTGTAGCATACGCCTCATGCACATCAAGCTGTTCGCAGTAGCCTGCAGACCTCTGGAATGAGACTGGGAGCGGTCGACCGTCAACCAAGATAGAGCCACGGATAGTACCTTCAGTCTTTCGCTGGGCGAGAACATCAAGGAGCGTGGTCTTTCCAGCACCAGATGATCCCATCAAAGCGGTTAGGTTTCCAGGCTTTACCCATCCTTGCACATGATCCAAGAGGAGACGGTCACCAGTTGGGGTCTTGACAGTGTAGCACAGATCTTTCCAAGTGAATACTGAGGAGTTCCGAATGAGGTTGCCCTGAACTGCCACGGCGGTGTCATCAGTAGAGTTGCTATCGGACTGACCACCACTGACGTTGGTGTCATCCTTTTCTGAGATATGACCACTTTCAGTAACCTGGCCTTCGACGTCCGCTTGGCGTATAGCATTAACAACCTTGGACTGCTCTCGGGGGATAACCAAACTAGGCCCATTCTCCGATGATGCCTTCCACTTGGTCGTGAAGACGATAGTGATAGTCACGAACAGAGCCCACCATGCCCAAATGATGCCAAAGTTTCGCCAAATGTGCGAGTGGCTGTAAGAGAGTGATTTGAGATACAAGTCACCATCAACATAAGTCTGGCCCGGAACTGCACCTCCTACGCCAGCGCAAGCCTGAGCACCGGGGTCGGTAAAGCCGGGGCCATTGGGAACAATGTTGGTGCCGACACAGGGAATGATCTTGCCGTGGAATTCGTTGGAGAGAATGGCATCGAAGCCATAGGCCATCGGGTCAATCCAGAAGAGCCAGACAAACCATGGGTGCATTCGCGGCTTCTGAATCATGTAGCCATTATACATGATTGTAGCGGCAATGATCAAACCAGACAGCTTGGAGGCACCATCAAAGGTGCTGAAGGCGGCACCGATGGCTCTGAACATGGCGGTCATACAAAAAGTGGTAGCCACAACAATGATCCAAAAGGTGAAGAAGTGGCCTGCAGACATTGTCAAACCAACCATGAAGTACAGAATCAGAGAGAATCCCGAGACTTGCACCAAGATGACAGGGATATCAGCTGCGATTTGGGCGAGGCAAAAAGCTGCGGGGTGGAAATAGGCAAATGACTTGTGCTTGATCAGAACGGGCCGTCCCATGAAGGATTCGGTAACCTCAGACATGGACAGCAAAGCGTTGAAGAGTAGGGCAAAGAAACAGGCACCGGACTTGACAAACAAGCCAGCAGTGGTGTCGGGAGCGTTATAGAAGAGAGAACCGGCGATGAGTGCTTGTACAATGGTAGAAAACTGCTTGATGAAAAAGGTGGCCTTGTCACCCCAGATGATCTGATACTGTCGCTTGATGCAAGTCTGTACCTGGACTCCGAAGCTCACAGTGAATGAGCTCGAGGCTGGCAGTCCCTTGTACTTTTCCATAGCGACTCCTTCTTGGAACGATTTTGTCTTGCTCTGGGCCTCCGATGTGGTGGGATAATCGTATTCAGTTCGCGCTTGCTCGAACAACGGTGTCTTCTCGTATTCATCGCGAATGGCGCCAGCTGTTCGGGGAAACTTGAATTTCATCTCATCTCGGATCTTTCTCTCAGTGGGCACGGTAACACCAGTCAGGAAGTCGGCAACGTTGGCACCGTCGTCACAGATGAAACCCATGCTCTCCATGAACGGGCGAGCCTCGCGCATGGGGCCGTAGTAGATCTCCTTGCCCTCGTCGAGAACGAGAACTTTATCGAAGAGGTTATAGATGCCGTTTCCAGCCTGGTATAAAGTGACAATGGAGGCCAAACCGAGAACATCCGTCATCGCTCGAACCGACTTGGCCCACTCAAGAGCACTAATAGGATTGAGTCAGTGAAAACTTCCTAGCATTTTGGACATAAAGATGACACTTACGTGCTAGCGTCGAGACCACGAGTTGAGTTATCCCAGCAGAAAACACTGCCCCTGGATGCAAGACATTCGATGATGGAAACTCGCTTCCTCTCTCCACCGGAAACACCTCTGACGAATGCGTTACCGACCTTGGTATCTACGGTATGCTCGATACCCATAGACTTCAGTAAAAAGCTGCGTGATTCTTGGCGGATTTCCTCCTGACTTGTTATGCCGTTGGGCAACTTGTAAGGGACCTTTAATCTCGTCGCGAAATCCATAGTCTGTCCAACAGTTAGGGATGGGAAGAAGATTTCCTCCTCCGTGTTCATGATAATCTGGCCTCTGTAGCGTTTAGCCTCCTCAGCCTTCATGGAGCCAAAGGAGACGTCTCCTGAAATTTGGGCGTAACCACTCCGTCTATTAGCCAGCATATTGAGCAAAGTAGTGCATCCACTTCCGGGACGACCCAGAACGAGGAGCATCTCTCCCGGCTTGACACATCCGTGGGCGTTGTCGAGAATCTTTCTCATAGGCGGCTTCTGTCGAGATTCTTTGATCAGTTTTGGGATGTTGAACTGAGAAAGAACATTTTCGTGGATAGCTGCATCGGCTCGGACAGCCTCGACCGTAAGGTTCTGGAAAGTGACACCTAGTTCTCGACGGGGAGCTCCAGAAGCACTGTCACGCTCTTGGATGGCGACAACTTCGGGCTTCATAGACCAGGTGTTGTCGACAGAGTTTTTACGGGTCTGGGCCTCCGACATGTTGACGTCTGTGAGTGTCTCATCGTATGTGGACTTCATGATGATCCCAAGTCCGTGTTAGTGGCGAGAGACCACTAACAAAAGGACTATAGCAGGATGTTGGTGAAGCGAGAGTGTAGGTTGTGTTTGAAACAAGACTCAAGAACAAAGAAGAAGAAACCGTCTCGAAGAGAAAGCTATCATTTAAAGAGCCCCAGCAGCCCCAGCTTCAGCCGTGCCTCGTTGGCAAAACACGATATTGAGCCAATTTGGTGGACCTCGGCTCTGACAAGAAGACCGAGACGGGGCCCGGCTTTGCCTGTACGAGTAATCCCAAAAAAAAGCCATGGCCACGATGGAGCTGGAAGGATGAGTGATGTGAGTCAACCAATGGAGTCGTAGGATCTGTATCAGGATTTGAGCCAAAGGTCCATCCACGCGGCCTAGAAACACGGAGGCGGAACGTGCCAATCAAGCTCGCTTCCGTTCTTTTGTCTCGCACTCGGATAGCCGCCCCACGAGCTTAAATTCCCCTGACGCCCGTTCCGGCTTGCCGCCATTTCGCTGAGATTTCAACGTTCCGCTTAGTCATGGCGATAGAGCTGCATTCGGCATGTGGTGGGCTTGAAAATTCATGGGCATCCTTCGATGCCCCGAGCTTGATGCCAAGCGGGAGGTGAAGCGGTAGTTGGACGCTTCCGCACTACTGGTACTGCTCCCTGTAGCAATGATCACGGTAGTATCAGCCAGGGTCCAGCTAGATCTTGCTCTGACGAACCACATCGTTCAGACCTGCGTACCCTGGAGCTGGATAAAGCAGATTGGTAGCATCGCCTATTCCCTTTCCCGGCCACCTACATCGCCGGATCTTGCTATGATGCAAGCACTTCATTTTGGAATTGATTGCCTGCCACCCTGCCACATGGTAGTCGGAGGATGTGCCGTTGGTGAGTTGAAGGTGTATCGGGTTTGAGCATCGCATCCTCCCAAAGAAACTACTGTACTGAGAATGTTTCATCTTTCATCCCAACGGTGTAACGGCGTACAATCTCTCCAGGCGGTAGTACTGCGTACTGTCATCATGGGTGCTGTAGCAACTGACAACTCCATCGTCGGGGTCGCGGCTCGTTCAAAGTGCCGCCTTTCTAGAATGCCGCTCGCCCAGCTCCAGCTGAATTTGCGTGACTAAGCGGACAAATCCCTTTCACGAGCCTCCCTCTTTGTGCCAAAGTCTCCGGATGTCGTCAAAGGTCATTGTCGTATTACCAAGCCACGTTGCTCTCGGCCGAATGCAGGAGCTGCTGGCGCCCCCGTATGTATGAGCATTGCAAATCAAATCGGCATAATCAAATCATCCCCCCCAAAGGATTACTTACAACCCCCCGAAGGATCCCGGCAGCATCAAAGCCTTATCGCAGCACATGCTTGGCCCAGTTTTGCTGCGGTAGTTCCGATTATCTGACAGCCAAGAGCAAAAAGAGTTCCGACGCCATGCGTCACGTCGGCACTACTGCCTCCGGCTAAACCCTGGCTCGATCCACCTCAGCGCAACTAGCGCCTGCTCGGACAGGCCCGCTTGAGCGAAACCTCCGCTGAGTCATCAACTCGCAACCCCGAGCAGGCGCATCTCGGGCTGTCAGCCGAATCGAAAAGCCTATTCCATGTCCGAAGCAAAATATCGAATCCCTCCGAGACCCTCATATTACCGAAAGCATCTGCCTGTTGCTTGATAGCATTGATTGCATCAACTGTAACTGTCATTATCTGATTAGCAAACACGAGCATCAGGGCAGGCAAAAGCCAAAGTAAGGAGCATGGTGGCTGAAAGGCGTGCTTGCGACGCTTGTTATAAGCGGAAGGTAATGGATTCACAACCCCGAGTCTCGTTTTTGAAAATGATAGTCCTATTCTGTTGCTTGTCATCATCTCTCTCTCGTCTGAGTCTGATTCTGATCCTCCCCATTACCCTACAAACACCATCACGTCCAGACTTATGCACATGTATTTTCACGCTTATACCTGATGGGTGGTGGTAGATCCAATGCGATCGATCCGAACACGATGAACTATGCAACTGGTGCCGACACCATGATCTCCCCTGCACACTTAACCGAATTAGGGGCAGGAAGAAGAAAACTAAGTATGTACCTGTCACTGCTGCAGTGTTCGCATTTCCGCTTACAAAGACTGTGTTGCAGGAGCTCAACCGAGAGTCTTGTCAAACGCCTTGAGCGAATAGAACAAGGCATAGCCAGGGCAAAGGCCATCAAGCAAGGCGTGCAGATACCTCCTGCTACTACTTCTGCTGCTGCTACTACTTCTATTGCTACTGCTGTTACTGCGGCTCCCGCTGCCGCCTCTCCAGCCTCATTGGCTCCCTCTGACGGCTCTAGCCAATTTCATAGGAAGATTACCCACGGCAGGTGTACCCTCTGTCGATCCAATGACAACTCGCAGTCCCCTCGACAGCTTGGCGCTGCTCCCCTAGGTCAGGTCTGGTTTTCGGGCCAGAAATTTGCTGCCATCTGTTCCCGGAATGGCATTCCCCATTTTACCTCCCTTGGAGAGCAGTGGATATACTCAAGAACAGGATTATGGCCTCATTTCCGTAACGACGATGCTTTTGCTTTCAGAGAAACGGATCATGTCCCCTCTGCGGCTTCAGCACTCCAGTCTTTGAAGGGGCCTGCGAAGCAGGCTGAGATCCAGAAGCTTCCGGAAAGATGGATTACACAGGCGTTGCTTGATACGTTTATAGCATCTGACTTTCGTCTCGTCTTCCCCGTGGTGGAACGCGAGTTATTCGAGGAAACAATACGAGTAGCATATGGTGCGCCAGTCACAGACGCGACGATTGAGGAGATTGGTAGTAAAGCCTGTGTGCTTGCTTTTCTTTGTGTCACTAGTCATCATTTTGCTACTCAGGATGCTGCCAAGCTTGTCGACAGCGATGCTTGTGCCAAGCAAGCGCAGCTGCTGATATCAGACTTTGTTGAAGACGCGAGTCTCACGACTTTGCAAGTAATGGTCATGCTGGTAAGTCCTCGATGACTGTGTATCCTGGTCTCACCTTTGATTCACTTCTGACCCTCCTAGTTCCTCAACGAGACACTATGCGGCCATTTGCAGGGGGCGTGCATGTATCACTCTATTGCATGTCGTACCGTTTGTATCCTTGGAGGACACACTATCGCCAACGATCCACATAAAACCACCAACCTCACTTTTCAGGAGCTTGAAGAACGCCAGATCCGCCGACTCTTTTGGCTCTGCTATCTCTTTGACAAAGATATAGCTTTGAGAAACGGCCAGCCGCCCATCATCAGCGACGAATTTTGCGATCTTACCCTCCCTCAAGACTACATAGCAAACCGGTTCTCGGAAGAGGCTTTCTCAGCCACAACCAGTTCCCAGGTGCCGTTTCTCCCTAGCGACTTACGTCTAAGTCTGCTTAAATCGAAGGCTGTTAGCGCTCTCTACTCCGCCGGCTCGCTACGAAAGTCGGATGCTGAGCTCCTCCGTACCATCCGTGAACTTGACGAAGACCTGGAAAACTGGCGTGCTTCAATTCCACCGGAATACGCACCCGCGCTATCTATTCGCCAACATGTCAAGCTTGCTGACACTCTGAACATAAACACCAGTATGCTGCATATCGAACTGCACTTGGACTACCACTATCTCTTGAACATGATACACTGCGCCAGTGGCCGATGTGTGGTAGATTGGAGCGAGTCCGGGAAGGAGATGATTTTCGGCTTACAGTCTAGTCTTGACTTATCTGTCGAGGCCAGTCGATCGACTCTCATCTATCTGAGGGAAGCTGCGCCTCGGCTGGCTGGTGAAGCGTTTTGGTGAGTTTATACTTATACTTCCTCTTCGTCTGTTATGTTGATCTCGATGTTCTAACGCACGTATGCTAGGGTTTTCATCTTTTACCCTGTCTCGGCCCTTCTGAGCATATTCTTCAATCTTTTACGAAATCCTCAACATGAATATGCTGAGCATGATATTGACCTGTTGGCTTCGGCTACCAAAGTCATCAGAAGCATGCCTATGCACAGAGTCACGACTCACGAGCTTGAATATCTGCGTAGGATGGACGCGTTTATCGAGGAGCTAGGCCGGCTGTGTCAAGCAGCAACTGCAAAGGCGCGACACGAGCACGGTGGAGTGGAGTAACTGTCAATGTACCCAGGTCTTGTACATGCATTTGGGGCGTTGACTTTTTCGTTTTGTCTATATTATGAATTTATATCTTCAGTGGCACCTGATTATGGAGTGGGAAAGTACATTAGACATAGAGATTTATTCATGTGGGGGTTCTTTGATTACTGTATTGACGAGTATACGCTTCTAGCATGTATAATTTTTACTGTATCATATTGCATTTACTAATATATGATCCTGCTAAACATCATACTTCGTTCTTTTTCTAGATTGAGCTAAGACAAGTTCACCTTAATAAAAAAGGGAGGAGCCTGCATGAAGCAGATGAGCCCAGAGAGTTATTTGTTGGTCAGGGCTCCTCGACGTGCTTCTACGCTGTTTCTGTCTCTTTACAATCTGAATGACACATCACCGATTGACCTCAGTAAGTACAGTATAAAACGGCAGCTGAATTAAATAAGATGGTGATTATAAACCGAAGTTGAATAGCCGCATTCGAGCCACTCCTAATGTCTTTTAGTAATATAGGATGTATTCACTTTAAAATTCTGTCCTGATTTATGTATGCTGTATGTTTGCAAAAGCCTTCATTGGTGTCTATTCAAGAGTGATGAGTCGACGTGCCATGATCACAGGCAGCCGATCGATATAGTGTCAACTATTGGCCGTAAGTTCGTAACTATACATTCATAGTATTTGCCAACAATCTCTTGAACCTACAGATCACTCTTTTCTCTTGGCAAATTCCTTTCAGTTTCCATCATAAATTAGTATCCTCAGACTACTCTTCATGATGAGTTAAACAGCCAGTGAAGGGATTCCTTCGAATAGTTCGCTCTTTATCACAACATTACTCTGAACCCGTGATAGAAGGGCTGCTAAAACTTTACAGACAGCTAACCATAGCCAAACACAAACTTGACAGGTTTCCAACTGGTGCTCTTCTTTCCAACGAGCATCTGAATTTGCTACGCCTTGTTGACGGAGCAGATCTCAGGGTTGGTGAAGCCAATATGGTTGACTTGGAAGGTCGAGGCAACCCTCAAAAACGTATATACAAATTACGTGTCAGGCGATATAGGAGGTGAGCTAAACTTGATCACATGGGGGAGAATGCCCCTTGTTTAATCATCGACTCCTATCCGCTCTTTGTCTGCCATAATACTACTATGCCGTGCTAGATGTAACTGAGAAATCATACTCTGAAGCTGGTAGCAACCCATTTGGTTTACGTCTAGGTAAGTAATTCTTCCTATGTTATAAATTCCCTGGGGGAAAAAACCGTTTTAACAGTGTTCAAGCTCAGCTTTGAGAGATTTAATCTATTTGAATAGGCGTTCACTGACCACTTTTGGGTTCAAGATTTGTAATATTACAAATTCCCCGATATTTCATCCAGATCCCACATTTTCTCTCTCCATCATGCCACTGGTCGATATAAGCACAAATGTGCCTGGTGACTAGATTCTGAAGAGTGAGTTACTTAGTATGGGGGGGGGGGGGGTGCCATGTCCTCACTCTGCAGCACTGACCTAGACACTATACTTTACCTGTACAAGTCATAAGACCACTTCCGTTTTTCTTGCTACTGAGTGACAACTACATTGACAGCTTCTAAGTTGGAGTTTTCGAGATGGGCGGAGCCACATTATCTGGTGGCACTGCGTAAACGAGCCAACTTCACATTCGAGTGTCTCGCCACTTCCGACCAAGGGCTCATAAGTATATACAATTCCCTTGGGATGACTTGACCATGACAAAGTGGTCTTTGTCAAGGCTATCTGGGAACATTGTCTTTTCTTATTTTGTCTCAAGTCAAGAGTATTCATGGCAAGCCCCTGATACTGGTGGACCATTGGAGACCCGCAAGGAAGAACATCAAGGAGATGCCACATGGTTAGTGATAACGATGTTGAGAGTGTCGCTGTGTTGATGGAGACAAGACTGGCTAGCAGTGCATACAAACTGAGAGCAACTGCATACGATCAGTACAGGCGCGGTATGTTGAAATGCCCAAAAAAATATTCTCAGATGGCTATTGAGGTACATCTTTCAACACTCCCACTAGCTCAATAGACGTTGGCTCTAAACATTGGCTCTTACTGGCTCAGCGGCTCTTACTGGCTCTCAACATGCTCTTACTGGCTCGGCGGCATCTTACTGGCAGTTGGAACGGCTCAAGTCTACCCTGTCTGTGGTGTGGACCTCAATTTCCCCTGGGATCTGGCAATTTCTTTTGGAACGGCCTTTGACGCGCTTCGAACGTGCGACCTCGTGATAACCAACAAGACGCTAAACTGCTACGCTATTCTGCTCATAACCTGTAGAAATGCAAAAAAAAGTATTTTATTGATGGCTGTTGAGGTTATATGTCGAGACGGTGTTCATATCCGAGGTCATACACTATTACCTAATCGGGCAATCGCTCTGCATGTGATTCATCAAGGCTACCACAATGGACACAGGCTCATGTTTACGTTTAATCATTTGTCATTAAGGTTCAAAAGTTTTCATTAGCTCGTAAATGGAATGAGAGAATAGCCTGGGATTTATGAAAGACATTTCCAAGTTTATTCCTAAAAGCAATGCTGTAAATGAAACTACCTACCCACTCTTCTATACTTGCCTATCCAATCTCCATCACTTGCTCTCTCCATAAATACAGCCTTTATTTCCATCTTTGATAGACAGCAGTGGGCTACGAAGACTTCAAGTGCATATGTATACAAAGCCATTGCTTTATTCAAAGTTTATCGATAGCAGTTACCCAAATTGCATTTTGCGATTGAGTGAGCGAAAAACTTTCTAGGTTTGGTACATTAGAGATCACTATGCAGCCGAAATTCCTGCTGTTTGAATGACAACGAAAAGCAACAAGTTGATGATCCAATAAAAGGGAAAGGCTGGATTAATAATAAAGAAGCTTTCTAATAGTAGCCAGAATGAAGAAGTCTTATCCACCGTAAGTTGTGTAACCCGTTTTATCCCTGTGCAGATGCCTCGATGAATAAAAATAATATGTACAAGAATCGCATCTTCAATGATGCCCGAATCGAATGTCCAGTTAAGGAGTAGCAGTTGCAACGATCTTCTGCTCTCCGCTAGTTCGCTTCACGCTGTCGTACTCCCCAGCAGAAGGTCGCGTCTTCCGCCTCTCCAAAAACTCCAGGATAGCAAGAACGGTTGTCGTAAGTTGAACCAAGAATAGGGGAATCAAGTTGTATTGCCATCCTCTCATGATTCGCAGGTGGTTGGCGATGTCGTTTCGCTGGCTTTCATCCGCCAGGTCGAGCTTCAGCATGGCTGGGAACCAGTTTTGAGGCGTCCACGTATCGAGAGCATACTTGTGGTTGCCGGTTTTCGAGGCGGCATCAAGATCGATAGTCTGTCCCTTATGCGCATTCGTAACCGAAAAGACGTATCCGAGAGACGCAATGGTGAGCATGAGGCCCAAGACGAGAATAACGAGCCAGGCACCGTAAAAGAAGGACGTGGCTTTCGCTCCGATGATGTTGGGTCGGCTTCTAAGGAAAAGAACGAGGGAACCCCCTATGCAAACGACGACGATTGCTGTTCCCGCGGCGCCGTTGCTAGAGTGTCCTTGGTCGACCAAGAAATGTTTTGGTATGCCATAGAGATCGAAAGTCGAGCCGTTAAAGTTGACAGCAAATGTGCCGCTGGCAGTGTTGTGTAGCCATGCCACCATGCTGGTGATGAAAGCCAGCTCGAGGACGGCATCAATCAGCAGCACGCCCAGAGCGACAATGAGATAGGTAAAGAGTGCCATCTTGACGAAAAACACAGTTTGCTTCACTGCAGTCGGCGATTCAACAATGAATGAGAGAGAAAAGCCTGACCGGTAGCCCACCAAATAACTGACTAGAGAGAGATCACATCTTATATTATATTTTAGGCCTTACGATGTCCGTACCAAAATCCCCGTTTGATAGCCCAATCGCCGTTGGCCCTATGTTAGTGCTGACCGGGTGGAATCAGTGGCTGAGGTACTAGCCAACACCCAAGGCAAGCTTCCCTGCTTACAACCATCGGTAAGGCGTAGACAAGATACCTGACCATGTGTAAACGGCTGAACCCAACGTCCCGAAGGATTGGCAGTGGACCAGTACGCATACTCTAAATTTCCGGAGTTTGCCTTACCGCTGGGGGCCGTGGACCTGGAAGCAGCAGAGCCGCATAAGCGTTCTCATGACTGAAGGCTTTTGGGTTCCACTAGAATCCTTGGAGCTAGAAGAGTTTTCTGAATGTGAGAAACTACAGTTCAACTACATTTGCCCTGTTGAACATGAGAATTGACTGCCAGGGTCAGACCAACCCAAGCCATGTCCAACCCACCCAACTTCAGAGGTTTAAGCTTGTTTTGGTCTTGTAGAAATCCGTAAAGAGAGTTTGTAGATGATGACATTGTTCACCGACGGCTAGTTGTATTTACACGGGTGGCTGTTGAGTTGAAGGAGCGCCCGCTTAACCTGATTAGTTACTGATTCCCGTTAACGCATACAGTTTGCCATACGCTACAATTCTAGCCATTCGCAGCTGAACATGACAGAGAGTTGCGCAAAATCCGTGTAATCTGCGGGTTTCCTACTTCATGCACGGATTCGGTGGATTCCCTGTTTTTCTGGAGGCATGGATGAATCTTGTTGGTAGCCTTGCCTCGTATCTGTACAGAGCCGTTCCGTTCCCACGCAAACGCACACTGTACTACGCTATGGCCTTGACGTTGGCTCGCCCTGTAGTTGAGCTGGGGTATCACAACAAGGCTCAAGACCGATTCCTCTCAAAAGCATCACTCCCAGGAACTCGTAATTTCGGCTGTGCCGCTTCTGGGCAGGCGAGCAGTGCTTTTGCCTTCTCCGCATCTGGTCTGAACGAATTGGAGTCATGGAGCGGCCCGGCCATCGTGCTAGTTGCCTGTAGGTTGTAAGGAGAAGTTGAGCCACTTGTACGAAAGTGCAGGGGTATTTCAAGGGCAACGGCTTATGGCATAGCTGATAAATAGCGGCCGCTGACTGCTATAAATAAGGCAAACAGCTGTAGCTTTGAAAATCCGCGATCCACGATTGGACCAAAACCACAGCTTACGTAGGCTCGCATGTTCAAGGTGGAATTTCACTTTGCAGGCAAAATCCATCGCGTAGCGTCCTGCTCCATAACGCAAACGGAAGTTTTTTCTCATAAAGGCATACGAGTCGCACGATGAAATCGAAGAAGCTTATGTCATGCACTGTACGAGTTTACGATCGGGAAGGGATTCCGTGACACCAGAGTCGGCCCAACGAATCTACCCGAGCCTAACAACCATATCTAAGAATATCTCACGATCTCATGATCAGCTGCATGTAGAAGCGTAAATAAACTGGCTATACTCCATAAGTGAGTCCTCCAATATGTGAGGGCGCCATTTCGAGAGAGCATTGTGTTTCAAACTCCGGATAAGGATGTTGATTCCATGCTGCAGATGTTCCGGCTTGAGCTTTCATCGTCATCTTGCTGGCTGAATTTAACCAGCATTTACGTTGACCAACATAAAGCTTCTTGGCATTCATGGATTTCTATTTCAGATCTTAGATGTCATGTCACTCGTAAATTATCGATTTGTGCGATGGCCTCTGATTTAAGGGGAGACATGACCTTGACTCAGTACCCTCAGACAGGGAGCTTGAGCCCCAGTCTTATTTCTCCTGAAGTTTCTTTAACCACGATGGGAAATTTGTCCGCCATCACACCTGCTATTACAAGGTTGATGTCAGGCGCAATGCCGAGGTTCTCGAACGCGGTTGCTATGCAAAGCGACATTTGAAAGACAATACTCCATTTTTGTTCTCACCAACGAAAGACCGCCATTACCCTGAACCTAGCATCAAGACGTTGCAGAATTAACAGCACGTCAGTTTGTAGCTAACTATAGCAATTTTCGTTGGCCGTGAGTTGTAGTGTATGTGATACATGCAAAGAGTCGAAAGAACATACTGAAAGGGGTACAACGCCACTTGTAATGCTCATCCAAGTAGCTTCCTTGCTGTAAGCTCACTCTATCAATGGGGCTCAGCAATTGCTCTTTGGGCACCTGATGGGTCTCAATATAACTTTTGGCTAAGCCTGACGTTGTGAGACTCGACTGCATTCTGTCTGACACGGAGAGGAAGTTCTCCCGCTCATGTACAGAGAGAATGCTTTAATACTTAATGTAATCTAATCGCGTTATATCTGCCTTTGACTCCTTGTTGTGCAACATCTCGACGAACTACTATTAGATTCTTATCGACACTGGCGTTTCACACAAGAACTGGGTTAACATGAATGGTTGAGGAATATAAGTATATATATAGCATCAATGCGTGTTACACGCTCTCGTTGTGCAATAATGTGATGATGAGTTGGAGGAGTCAGTATCACCGCAACACACGAAGATCATGACTGGAAGATATTAATGACGATAAATGCGGTGACATGATCGCCGTTTAGTGCGGCATGTCATATAAAAATAGATCAGGCAAATCAGGGCTGGTAAATGGGAGATGTTCGAAAATAATTACCGTTTTAGGAAACTAAGCACCGAACTCTCTTCCACGGTGGTGCCGCGCGGTTGATCAATATGGCTTAATTGTTACTAAAATTGAATACATTGCCACAGAAATGCCGCCTGGCCAGTCAATGCCTGGAATCACGGTGTGCATGCTGAGAGAATTCAACCCCGTCTTGTGTAGCTAGACGCTTCAACTCTATCACCGCACGCTGGTTGCTACAATAAGCACATGGTTCGTCATAACGAGAGAAGCAGAAAACAGAGTATCACTCAAACGGTATGCTAAGACATCTAAAGAAATGCCGGTTATATAGTAGGTAAATAAGGGGAATGGCTATCCAACACTCCAAGTTTGCTATCCCACATCCAGTGTTCCGAATATAAAGCTAGCGATAATACCACATACTAGAAGCAAGTTGCAGAAAGTATTGGTAGCAACAGAAACACTCAAGGAATTGAGTACCTAAAAGTGCTTTCCTTCACATCTTATCTTGAAACTTGAACTCCAGAAAGTCGATGGGATGCTGAATCGAAACTCACGTAAAATATCATCTTTGATATCTGCTTAGCTCAGCGAGGAAGACGGTTGTGGGCAATTGTTTTTTCCCTTTCCATGAATTACAACCTTCCAACTACAATCCAGCCATATCAGAGCGATTGACTAGCTATACGGTAAATGCTGCCTACTTGAGGCTCTGCATAGCCAACGCGAGAATTAATATGCCTTTCCAAAGTTTTATCGTGCGCTTGGTAGCTGGAAAGCAGACTAGGCATCTCTCGATAATAGAAATAATAAGCGGCTTGCATTGTAGGTTATGATAGCTATCTTTGAAGACGATGTAGTAGAGTATTGGTTTTAAGCTCTCGCATGGGAGCAGGGAGGCTGTGCACTAGGCTGTGTGCTGGGCTTCACCCAGGCAGCAGAAAAAGGCCTCCCGATTGTTCAAATTTATTTATTCTCTCCTTTCTGCAACGAGAATGGGCATTGCAATGGCAATTGCATCAATGTTGAAGGATACTTGAATGGTTCACGTCTGTGGTGTTGGATAGATACATGTATTGGCAGAATTAAATATATGCAATACCACAGCGACCAACGCCTTGCAACATTTGCTACCCAACTGTACCAACAATCACCTCAGAATTTTGCATGCGACGCTTGACTGTTTCTTTAGCTCGCTAACCCTCGCTTTGGGGCTTAAAAAATCACTGTAGGGGTTGAACTCGATGGATTTCCTTACTGAAGCCTTGAAGCCCATTCCTGTGGTTGTTTGGGGCAGTCCCGCCCTAGAACATTGCGGAGGGCGCGCGTTTCACTACGTAAGTGTCATCATACTTCACTGCTCAAAAACACGACCCTTGGTATAGATACTGATTGGAGACATTAGGGCTACATCTTCATCGTGAATGAATGTGATCGTGACCTCGCCGCGGCAAAGCTGCTGGGTGCCGGATGCATTCGCGCAGACTGGTCATGGGGCTCCACTGACCCGGCCACCCTGCAGACATTGGACGAGAATGCACAGCGTATACACAAAAAGTCGATTCCGAAATATGAAGATATTGACAATAATTCCATTCGCTTTGTATTTCCTCCAGAGCGTGTCAGTATCATGAACGAGCCGATTGCCCTCGTCCTTCCTTCCTTCGTGGGGCTTGGTCCACCACGGACTGCAGCCTTAGGAAGCAGAGAACCAACTCAAAATGAGACACAGAACGACGAGAACTCAACACGGTTTCACAAGTCACCACAAGCACAAGCATTAGTTCAAGGAGAAGACATACTTCAAGAGGACACGCCTCAAGAAGTCACGTCTTTAGCAGCCACGCCTCAAGAAACCATACCCCAGGAAGACAAACTCCAAAAAGACAAACCTGGGGAAGCTACAACACTTTTAGAGCCTCAGATGCTTCCAGAGCAGGAACCATATCCGGAACCAGAGAATTTACAACCAATCAAGAGCCAGCGGAACTCGGAACTCTTACAAGATATAACGAATACACTAGACGTAGAAGAGCTGCAAGGCGGAGAGGAATTTCTAGAGAATACGGTAGATGATTCCAAGCTCACATGCGTCGATGGCTTCCTCTATTATCCGCGTCTTCCGGTTCTGCTCGAAACTATGATTCGTGCCCGATTGCGCGTTCCTGAAGAGAAGGTAAGCTATTGGGCAACCATGCTGGAAGTCTGGGCCATCACTTATCTTTGGGCACCAACTATGGCACCATACGACATTCTCGACGGAATTGAAGACGAAGAGGTCAAAGTCTGGTTTAACAAAGCAACCAAAAGGTTCGAAGGTGGCATTGACCGCGTCACTAATACCAAGAGGAAGGGAAGAGTGGCATCCACTAGGCCCCCGGTTGATTTGGATACATTATTCGACTAGAATTCTGGCGATACTTGGATAGTTGAATGAAGACGACCTTACTCCAGGCAATAGACATGTAGCCACTAAGATATTCTACAGTATGCAGAGTATTATTCACTGGATGATTGACTAGAGTAAACGTTTGATGTTAAATCTGATGACTTTATGATTCCATTTCCTAATTACCATTATACACGTACACTAATTTACAAAGCCACATCCATTAAATATGGGCTCGACTTTCTCTACGCTGACCTCGTTGCCGCCTGCTCTCGGCCGACAACAACTCCTGCAGCCTATTCGTAAGCTTTTCTAATATCCACTCACTCTCCCCTTGGCTTCCCATCAAAGGGCTGCGATGGCCAACCCACGACCATTTCACAGGCTCTTCATTTGCACTATCTTCGGGAGAATTATTATGGTGCTTCTTTGCCTTGATCTTCGCTTTGGTATGCGTGTACGGACTATGCTCGTCTTCACCAATTAGTTTCAGATACCACGCCCATTCGTCAAAATCGTAATGGTGGTTCTTGGACGCCTTCAGATGGCTAGCAACAGCTCGAATCTCAGAAATGAGAAGGAAATGCAAGTCAGCCCCCGTGGGAATCCTTTGGTGTGCGCTGCGGAGGCGGGAGAGAGACCGCCGAACTTTGGAGGTGAAACTTGACGCTTGTGAAGGACGGCGCACATTCGCAGGCCGGCCTCTCTCATCTTCCTGATCACCTGTCTCATTTCCATTCTCATCTCTCTCATCTTCATTCTCTTGTTCAGAAAGGTCTTCTTCCTCGAGCTGGTCCATAATGTGGGCTAGCCGCTGGAGGTGATGCCTCTTCGACTCCACAATTAATGGATCTGTAGTTTCGTAATGGGCTTGAAAGAACTTTCCAAGAGTCATTCTGCTGATGAGGTGTTTGAGACTAGCCATGTAAGATTCTTCACCGGGTAAAATGGTGACATTTCCCAGACGGATGGTGCTGTCTTTGATGATCTTGACGACGGTGTCGCCTGCATGAGAGATGAGCACCGTGATGGTGGGCAAAGCCATGAGAGACCAAAAGACAAAAAAAGATTTCCCGGCATTAGACACGACTGTAAAATCGCCATAGCCAATGGTTGTCCATGCGATGAAAGAGAAGTAAAAAGCGTCAAAGTATGTCCAGTTTTGGTAGCGCTTCTCTGCCTCCATAAATACCACGGCACCCACCAGCCAAAACACGAGCCATACCATGACGGACATGGCTAAAGCCATCCATTTTCTCCGTGTAGATGTCATGGCTTGGATCTTGCGCATCAGAGCAAACTCTGCCTTGCGTCGCTCATATTCGCTATTGATGCTTTTATTGCTTTTATTGCTTTGATCCGTCGGCATGCGTGGTAATCCGGGTTCCTCTTGGATGGGCTCTAGAAGATCGTCATTCCCCTTCCCTATGATGCTGCGAACAGTTCTTCTTCTCTTCTTTTCCTCCATGCGTGCCAGGACTCTGCGTTTTCCGCCTTCGAGAGTTAGACCTCTAACAGATCCAATGACCAAACCCAGGCTTATTATTCCAACGATGGCGTATGGAATCATCAGCGCCTTTGCAAGATTTGTCGTAGGAGTAAAGTCACCAAAGCCAACAGTGAAGAGAGTGACATCTGCCCAGTATACGGCGTCTAGAAATCGCCAGCCTTCGATGTTGCTGAAAACGACCGCCCCAACATGGAGATATACAAGCACCGAGATAGTCTGTAGCATGAGAGTGCGTTGGCTCAGAGTCAGGATAAAATCCTTTGGGTAGTGACCTGAATAGGCTCCCCAAAATGTGATACTCATGAGAGTTGCCACGATAAAGTAGAGAATGGCTGCCCAGATACCGTAATAAAATGATTGAGACCAAATCATCTCATCCCGCGGGAAAGGGAGGTCTTCAACAAGTGGCCCAGCGCCTGTACAGAGCAGGCAGATCAGGACAATCGCGGAGAAATACCTATTGCAGCATTAGTTTGCGCCATTGCATTGGCTCATCATGGGACTGTGCGCTTCTTACCATCCCACTATGGTAATAGGCTGTGCTATACCAAAGCGAATTCTTCTTGCCATATTGAAGAGTAGGAAGAAATTGGAGATAATGGCAATGCCCAGTTGAACGGCGTTTATTGCCGTTAACCTATATATGAAAGGTTAGGAACACATTTATTGCGGCTGGGGATCGTAGATAGGAACACATACCACGCTGGATCGGGGATATATGGCGCTGAGTCAGGGTCTCCTCCTTGAATAAAGTGCTGCCTCCATGGCGAAACTAGAGCACAGATGCTGAATGCTGAAGCTATGGGGCCAATTGTGCCAGCAATCATGGGAAAGACTGAGGATAGGAACCACCATCGGCTAAGTAGCCAGCATTAGCAGATAGTCGCCTTTATTGGCTAACTCTTCCCCCCCTGGTTACTTACGTGGGCTGAAGGTGACAATTGTCGTTCTCAATCGTCGGCTTGCCACGATCGAAAGTCTCATTGAAGTGAGCATTTGGGTGGCGCTCCTCGCCAGTGACTCCATTTCTACTGTTGCGCGTCTTATCAGGACTAAAAGTCTCATCCAGTTGAGCCTCCAGGTCGTGTTCCTGGCCAGCAGCCCCATTTCGTCTGTTGCGCGGTGGTGGCGACATTTCTGCGGCTCCTGTTCAATGGCTGTGTGGCGGTCAAGACGAGGGCTCGCAGCTCTCTGGCGGAGAGGAAAGCTCTTATGCTATCTCCACATCCACTTCATGTGCTTTGACAGAGTCGAATGAGCCAAGAGTATTTGAGCTGAGGCAATTGAAGAAATTGGCTATTCGGCTGAGCTAGTCGGAGAGAGAGAATGAAACGAAGGGTATCGGCGGAATGGTCGGGGCCCTAGCCATATCCCGCAACCGGATTCGTCTTAATACGCGTGTTTTTGTGAGATGTCTTGGCACGAAGAGAACAGGCGAGATGAGTTGATTCATAAAGACAGAATGAAGACAGTTGTGCTCTTGGCAGAGATGAGACCAAATGGTTTGAAGAAGTTTTTTGACGGCGATCATTTGACAATTGATGCGCACCAGATGACGTCGTGGAACCGGCTTAGCGGCAGTTGGGGGGCCTCACATGGTGCAGAACGCGCATTTCCTTGGAAGCGGTCCAGATCTTAGCGCTGCCGATGCACCGAAGGGCCAATTAGGGCTTAGTTGCAGCATTTGGGACTCGTAAATCGGGCGATGATTACGGGGATCGTTTTGGAAGCAACAGTGCAGAGGTGAGATTGTTCACGATGACGGGCTCAATAAAGTCACGAGAAGTCATGGAGGAGAAGTTGAGATTGAGTTTAATCAGTGCTGTATTTTCTTTCGTTGGATACCTGAGGTGTCGATCTGGGTTATCGATAATGCTCTTCAACAATCTAGATATTAAAGGAAGGCACAACATCCATCCATCCATGTCTTTCATAAACCTCCAATGTCGCAACCATCGCAAATCGAAAACCATATCGCTATTCTTCCTGTTTAAAAAACTCCTTCGCTAAAACATGAATCATGCACTTGCGGCTAGGGGATGCATAACATCACACCAGCAGCGGATAGTCGCCAATCTCCGCCATGGCATCCCGTAAAGTCCACTCTGCCAGTGGATCTTCGTGTCTCTTGGTCCAGCAATGCCTCAATATGCGTTGCACGCTCTCGCAGTTCCCAAAGTTGGTCTCCGCTGTGCTCAGGATCCGAGTCATGAGACGCTCGAAAAATGGCTGTTGATCGGGTCGAGCCATCGATCCCGCCAGGCAGATGGTCCAAACGACGCCTCGAAGAGACACCTTCTCAGGGGGTTGTTCAAGCTCCTTGATCACGGCTGCAACGGCACCGTGGATATCAGCCTCGGCTGGGTGAGTCGTTGAGAGGATCAAGTGGAGATGCACGAGAGCTCCGGCTGCAAAAACTCGTGATATGTAGCATGAAACTGGGGCAGTGGGCTGCGATAGAGTGTCAGTATGGCTGTTGGTGATGCGATAGACCTAAACAAAGGATCAAGGGCAAACGAACATGACGACTTTGCACACGCAATCTCTCAATGCCATCTCGCAGCATCTTCTCGATGTTGGCCAGCGATGCTCGCCTCTCGTCTAAGCCGGGGTAGTCGATTCCTGCCTCGATCATGGACAAGTCTCCAATAAGTCGCATCACCCAATTCTGACAACCGACAAAATCTGCCATGAGAA
This sequence comes from Trichoderma camerunense, assembly GCF_050948025.1. NCBI lineage: Eukaryota > Fungi > Ascomycota > Sordariomycetes > Hypocreales > Hypocreaceae > Trichoderma > Trichoderma camerunense. The sequence continues at coordinate 781,544 of NW_028145359.1, read as the reverse complement.
TTTCTTCCGAGTCAAGCCATTGTCGATAGGGCATGCGGGGAGGTATGCCAGAGGAGGCTGTCGACAAGATTTCAAACCAAAGAAGTTTTGTGATTTCAAAGCGTCTTGCGTACTTCATCCCACGACGGAGAGACGAGCCTGGGCCGCTCGGCGCGTATGGTGGTGTCGACTCGTCATCATCTGAGTCTTCGAATGGTGGTAATCTAATCTTGCTTGCAACAGTTGTAAGGGCGTCAAGGTGAGTCTGCCAGCCCCTTGAGCCGCCTTGCAACACCTATACCATGCGCCCAAGTTAGGAGGATGAATTCGTTTTTACACACACACTTGAAAGTCACACATGGTCACTCATACGAACCTCAAAGCTAATTAGACAGCAGCCGCTGGAGATGAAGGTGATGAGCCTCTCGCCGACGTCTAGTGCAAGATCGCCTTCATTCCCTGATAGTGCATGTCGCATGGCACTCAATGCAGTGGTGTGGTATTCTATGAGTTCCGCTTCCATGTACTCGGTTCCCCGCGCAAACTTGGTTCGCTGATACAGTGCAGCCAAAGTCAGCGAGGCTTGTCGGAGCGGACGATTGTTCATCAACAACCAGAAGAGCCAACCACGGCCGCCGAGCTCTGCTTTGTCAGTGTAGTACGGATACTGAATGAAGAAGATGTAGTCCAGATACAGCATGATGAGCTCGGCCTCTCGGAACCGCATTTCCTGACTTGGGCAGGAGGCCCACAAGGCCTGCTCGGGCCCGGTGACCGCGTCTTGCTGCTGTTTCGCTGAGATTGTCCGCAATTGAGGGTCTATCCCAACAGGTCTGATGGGACCCTTGCTCAGCAGCCTTGCATTCTGCTTGACAGCCTTCTTGACCAGCGAGAGCTCGGCGCGAACCTGTTCCTCGTTATCCAGCCACGTCGGCCTGGGACCGTAGCCGTGACAGTGGATGCTGCGGTTGTCGCATTCCTTGCAGAAGGGGTGGCCCTCGTCGCATTTGCGGTGCCTGATACGACAGGTCCAGCACCCTCTTTTGGACCTGCTCCTTACCGGCACCTTAGCTGGCAACATTGTGCGAGGCGTGGGTGTAACGGGGGGGGCCTCAATCTGGAGACGCGAGTGTGGGAAGTTCGCGAGTTGCATGTGGGCAAAGTTGGGGAAAATGTGTCAGCCCATGACCCTCATGGGGAAGATGGGTGCTACGGTAGATAAGAGAGCAGCGAGCCAGCCAGCTGTCAGCCTGACTCATCAGACATGGGCTGGCATGAAGCCACTCCAGATCGAAGGTACTGTCTCGAGGGATCCCCCCCACCCACGCAAGTCTGCGACACGACCACGGATTGCTACTGGCCCCGTGGAGAGCCACCAGTGAACGAAGCCGCCTCCAAAAGAAATGCTCCGGCCCCACCTTTCCCGAGCTATCGTCAACCCGCCGGGCTAGATGGCCTGGGCTAATAGTCTGTTCGTAGGATGCTACGATACTGGACATCAGGTGGCCCCGTTGATAACCGGGTCTGTTCGAGTCAATGGTCGTTGTTCAAATAGTCCTGTTCAGACTCACGAAATGGATGAACATTGTTCATCCAGCATCCAAGCAAGCGTTGAGCATTGTTGTACTTGATACACTGAGACAAAAAAAAAGAAAAGAAAAAGGATGACGACCACTCTGTTTACAAACGGCAAGTTCTTTGCCGATCAAGGCAAGGGACAAGAGCATGATGCCAAATTCCACGACTGCATGCTTGTCGAAAATGGCAGAATCGAATACATCGGCAGTGATGATGCCAACATCAGATCTGTGGCTGCTTCAAAAGGCGCCAACGTGCGGGATCTTGAAGGCCATCACGTTCTTCCCGGCTTCATTGATGGCCATGTACATGCTCTCCTGCTAGGCCAGTCTCTGCAGAGACTAAACTTGGAAAGATGTCAGAACCTGGAGGAGATCCGCAACGCTATCAGCACTTACGCAGCAACACATCCCGATGCACCTCGCATTCTGTGTGGTGGCTGGATGGAGTTCATGACTGACGGAAATCCCGACGTCTCTATGTTGGACGATTTGGATCAAAGACCCATTTATATTGTATCCCGGGATCTTCACTCTTGCTGGTGCAACACGGCAGCTATTAAAGAGATGGGCGTGGAGTCTACGCCAAATCCTGTTGGAGGAACCATTCATCGCGATGCGCAGGGCAAAACAACCGGTTTCCTAAGTGAAGCTGCGTGCACAGTCCTAGTATGGCCGCACTTGGCACAAATTGCTACACCAGAGGAACGAGTTGAAGCCATGCGAGATGCAATCCATGCTCTCCATGCCGTTGGATGCACTGGATTTGTAGAAATGGCTATGGACGATGTTGCATGGGATGCACTGAAAACTCTCCGCGCAGAAATGGGCGGCCAGCTGCCTGTACATATTGCAGCTCACTGGCTTGTTCGTCCTACGGATTCTACAAAAGGCGACTCGGAAGAGCTCATTCGAGCAATTGAATTATGCAAAGAATTTAACGCTGCCACTTCGCCAGACTTTCGCATCGTGGGCATCAAGATAATGTGCGATGGCGTTGTTGATTCGTGCACGGCAGCTCTGATAGAGCCTTACTCTACTACAGGCGTATCGACGGATCCCATCTGGTCCCCCGAAGCCCTTGGGCCAATTGTTCGCAACGCAGATCAAGCTGGTCTGCAGTGTGCTCTGCACGCCATTGGAGATGCCGCTGCAAAACTTGCCATTGATGCGCTTTCGGAGCACGGTACCCCAGGTCGCCGCCATCGCATTGAGCACCTCGAAGTAACTAGCCCTGGTGATGGGGCTCGACTTGCTGCTGCCGGTATCACTGCATCCATTCAGCCCGCTCATGCCGATCCAGTCCTGCTCAAGGCCTGGCCAGAACTGCTGGGTACAGCTCGCTGTGGACGCGCTTTCGCATATGGCGATTTCGCTGCCTCCGGAGCCAACATTTCCATCGGGTCTGACACTCCCACTGCATCATGGGATGTTCTTCGAAATCTCTACACCGCGACGACCCGGCGATCTGTGCGTGACAGGGATTATACGACAGTGGTGAATCCCGAGTTCGCCCTATCCCTGTGCCAAGCTATGCAGGGAGTGACACATGGAAGCGCGTACTCTTGTTTTGCCGAAGGCTGGACCGGAAGCCTGGCGAAGGGATTACAGGCCAATTTTGTGGTAGCCAAGATGGACTGGACCCCGCAATCATTACTTCAAGCTCAAGTAAAGGAGACATGGTATCGAGGAAAGAAGGTGTATGATGCACCAGTAAAAAACTGATGACTGTAGTCATAGAAATAGAAAGATGTATAGGAAGGTAGATAGATATAGATGATGTGTCTCTTCAATTAGATATTTGTTCAAAAAAGAATGCAAATGACTATTGAGAGTATGTGATGTATGTGAGCGTGCAGTTTTGATCTCCAGTTATAATAAGTGTACTATGAATTGTCCATATGGGCACCACATTGCTTATCTCAGAATATTAACGTTAAGTAGGTTTGATATGTAATTGCTCTCTTAAGGAAGTTATTACATAGATAAATTTGGTGATGTTAATCTAATCCAGTGACGCCTATCCAAACCACCAAAGAGAGCCTTACGTCCACTTAAGCAAGAGACTGGCATGTAAATGGCCTATTAACTGCATGTCTCTGAAACTTGTGAATCTAGTGACAATTGTTAGCACAAGAATTACTTCAAAAGAGATGAAAAAAGAAAAAAAAAAACTCACCAGCTCGACAATGCTAGCATAGGTGCCACAAACGAGGATAATCATGCCAATAATGAAGACGCTGCCATTGAAAAAGGCAGTCCTCCAATTCTTTCTCTCGTACCACTTTCCTTCTTTGAGCAACACATACCACATCACTGGTGGTAAGTAAAAAGAGAGTCCGGACACAAAAAGGGAGGAACTGATAGACAATAGTTCCGAAAAGAAGGGAATGGCTTCGGCTATGATCCACGCAACCAGCGTCACAAGCCCAACGACTGCCAGCCAGGACACCCAGCCTCTGACCGTATTCACATAGCGGGTGATGGAGTTTCTGTATATCCTGCCGTGAATGAAGCGAGCAACGACCGTGGTGTTGATTGAGCCCGAGATGAAGATGACAGGGAGCGCCACGCCAAATGCAACTCTAGAAACGACTGATCCAGCGGATAACAAGGCCGGTGATTGAACGTCCTGGCCTACAAAGGCATAGATGACAGCTCCTGTGACGGTATAAATAATGACCTCAATGATTCCAAGCCACCAGATAGACTTGATATAATCCTTGGGCGTGTGCATCTCGTCCATGAAGGAAGGCTGAGCACCAGCAAAGGCATATGCGAAAACAATACTGTTAACAGCAACGATTGCCTCTGAAAACGTCAAATCCTTCTGCGGCCAGGCAGACCAAGTTGAAGCTGACAAGCCTCCCGGCTGAGATGAGCTCTGGATGCCAGTTGCAATCATGGTGATGCCAATGGCTATGATGATGGAGGCGAAATCGATATAGCCCAAGATCGCTGCCTCAGTAAACGACGGTGGAATCGCCAGTAAAAATAGTATAATAGCCGAAACAACCCCAAAAGCAAGAGAACACACTCCGCTCCCAGTGATAGTTTCAAAAGCAACCGTCCCCGTCAGACAATGCGACCCAGTAACCAGAATCAACTGCGAAGCAAAAATAATGCTAAACAATTTCGACCCGACTCCTCCCATCATCAATCTCCCAATATCCGCATAGTGAGCAACCTCTGGATATTTGAGTTTCACCTTTCCAAGGATATAACTCGCATACATGGCCACGAGTCCCACGCCAACACAGAGAATCACTCCTGCCACCATGCCGAGGGTTGCGAATGCTGCAGGTAAACTGAGACTTCCTAGGGCAATGGCTTCGACGATGAGGACCACGGTTAGGCGTCGCCAGCTGAGACGATGGAAGTGAGCGTCTCCTTGGATGGCGCGTTGGGTTTCCACGTCGTAGGCTTTGCTTTCGCCTTCGAGATCGGCTTGGGTGGCGTTGTTGGATAAGTGGCGTGATATGGCATTATCGTCGATTTTTTTGTCTTTACCATTGGAGGCCGTATCCACGGTATCGGCTTCAGTGATTGTAAAAGCCATTGTGTAAATTGAATTTGAAGAAAACTTGATGAAGAAAATCTTGATAGAACTTGCAGAAAGATCAACTGCAAGTCCAGCTGTCCAATATTTGAACAGGATATATCCGGGGAAAGATCCTGCTCACCAGCCCCGGAATCTTCGTCCGGGGTAATCTGGGGAATCTATTGACTGTTAGTCTGTTTAGCTCCGGATGAGAGGAAAGATATCTTATGTTTCTTCTTCGCGAGCTGAGATGAGAGTTCGGAGCTGTTTCTGTGGAGGCCATATTTACTGATCCCCCCCTGTGTCCCGGGAAACATCGGTGTATGAGGAGGCTGTGGTAATGACCCACCTGGAGAATCTTGACCCGATTTAATGAGATCAAGGAGTAAATTTATGTAGTATTGGGAGCTAAGAATATCACAACACGAGCGTAGAGGTTCATGCTGTTCAACTACCAGCTCTTGCTGTGGTCTTTTGTATGGCCCGTAATAGAACACGAGGTTGCTTCGATTTTTATTCTTTGAAGCAGTGGATGTTCTGTTATTAGGCAACACTTTGATTAAACTTTTCTCACCCATAGATCTACAGTGATTACGCCTGTACTTGTGCATAGACAGATGCCGTCATACAATATGAATGGACTCTCTATCAAGCCACAGCAGCACGTTGCTTACATGTGGTCCGTAATATGGGCCCACTCATTATGAGCATTACGCCCTTTGCAAATCAGAAGAGTTGAATGAATTACCTGTACGACGTTGTCGCAAGGGCTTGCTCTGTGAATGGTCACGATGATCCCGTATCTGAGACCAGGGTCTCACTTAAACCGGTGTTATCCTTTGGAGCTATCATGCTTGCCCAGCTGTCAATCATTTAAGCTATGGGCTACGATGGGGATATCATTTAGAGCTCCGAGAGCGGACATACGGATTAATACGCATGAACCATTCAGATAACACCGATTGTGAACAACTGGAGAGCTTCGTTGTGGCCGGTGGCATCTCCGGAACGTAGCCGGGCAGGTGGGTCCCGGGGCCGAGGATCTAGCCCAGCCGTCGTGGGAGATTGTACGTAATGGAAACTCGAGGCTGGGATTGCGATTAGCGCAGGTCTGTCAACCTGTCAGTTGCAAAGGCGTACACTGATGGACGACGGTATATCGGTAGTTGATTGGGGGTCTTATTGATGGTGATTATCAACTGTAATGTGTATTGATACAAGATTTTTTCTTAATAATTCTTTAATTTATTGTGATTAGTTGACTACATGCCCAAGATTTAGAGTAGCATCCAGGTGCATCTGCCCCCGAAGTTGGTGATGGTACATTCGGAAGTCGCGGTGTTGCACATTATCACTTGAACTCGTGATATCTTCTTGCGATTATTAATATTTTTATATAAGTACATATAGTTAACCCAAATATTAACAAATTCTTGTCAAATCACTATAGCTTCAAACTTAGTTCACGCAGTCGACCTATCTTTACCCTACTCTGCTAGTCCTTCTTGCTGGCTCTTTTGCTCATCGTTTCGTTGCACCTTCTTAACAACCCGATTCTGTGTAGGAGTATCTCCTGTTGCCTTTCTTTCCCGGCTCTTTTTCGATCTCGATGCTCCAGTAAGTGCTTGTGACTTCATTTTTTGTTCTCGTGCCTGCTGCAGTTTGTTTTTCCTGAACAGCGTCATATTGGACTCAAAGCATCGCCAGCTTTGGTGATTTGGTTTGACGCCTTCTAACGGGGCAAGATCATCGCGATGCTGTTCACTCCAAGCCAGCCAAGGGGTTAGATGATCTAGTACATAGGGGCGGTGATATTTAGCGGCGTAATCATGGATTTGATCCACAATGCATAAAAGATTCAATGCATTAGTAAAGGATGCAACGTCCCCAGTCCACAGTAATTCGATATTCTATGAGGCAGTCAGATCAGACATTTGAATGATGCATTAGATAACGAAGCATTTGTAACTCACACATGTCTTTGAAGAGCTCCATGCCACATAAACCGCCCATTGAGATCCATACGACACGAACGCAAACATTTGGCAGTGAGAAGAGTTTGCAGACTGGTACTTGGCAACATTATCAGGATTTCTTGCGAGGTCGTCTAGCATAGACAAATATATTTGACATGCGTGCTGAATTTGTTGCTTGGCATTTCGATAATCTGCTTCCCGTTTCTTTGCTTCATAGACAGCAAACGGAAAAACAATATTAGCGTTTCCCCATGAGCCATCAACAACCAGGCTGCAATTTAGGTTCTTTGTCATGGATTTGAGGCGATCTTGGGAGAGCCGGTCGTCCAATTCCTTGACGATGTAGTCTGCTTGGTAGCCGGGGGTCATAGACTGGCGATTGAGATGAAGAGTTTTGGGGTCATATGTGGCGAGACCGAACGTGGCGTCTGGAGTTCGTGTTTTGACAATCTTTTTTCCATCGGAGTCTTCTTCAACAAACTTATACGCCTTCTTATCCCTAATTCATAATGCAATCTTGACGTCAGTAATACGGACAAAGGAACTCGCTTGGTTACATCTAAAAACGGACATATACTAACATTTTGAACCACTCGTCCTCGCGAATTAAGCCGAAGACATATTGCCATGCGGAAACCTCCCAGGAGAATTCCGAAAATTCCTGCCCCTTCATGGTTTGCACACTTCTGCATAGTTTGGAAGCTCTTTGGTTAATAATATCTATCTGCCGAGAACTCAAAGTCTTTTGGTACTGCGAAGTGCGAACAACCGGATAGAATCGTAAACATAGCTTGGCTTTTGTGGTGAGTGAATCGCGCTCCCTCAGGTTGGAAAATACTTGTGGAACCAATGGCATGGCGCGCTTCCTTGGCAATCTGGAAAGACATTTAGCTCAGTTCTGAATCTATCCTTGTCGAACATACATTGACTTACGCCATTCGGCCTAGTAAAGCAGGTACAGAGAAAGACATCGTGTTACGGTTCTTCTGTTTTGATTCAATGTGTCTATCCGTATCAGGTAAAGAGATACCGGTGCGCTTTTGGCCTGTGGATTATGCGCATTATGTATACTTGCAAGAGGCCTCAGAGGTGAAGCGTTTGTAATCACAAAGGCTAGGCATATCCACGTCGGGAGACAAGCAAGGCTCGGAGCCTAATGTTAAGCGCCCGCCAAGAAAGGATCAGCCATAGAGTGGAATGAATCTTTGAAGAAATACTGGTCACTTCTCTCTTGAGCCCCTCAGTCGGCCATCAACACGGCCGTGGGGCTTTGGTGCGGCTGGAAATATGAGACAAGTGCATATAAATCTGCCTGTCAACGGCCGCTCAGCCGGTTGAGTGTAACTCTGCGTTGGCCGAAAATACGACCAGCTTGTCGTTTCATGAGCCTCAGCACAGCCGCCTCCGTTTCCTAGTGCGGTCTTACGTTTCGCACAACGACCAACACAGGCTGCCTTTGCATCGTTGCGTGCATATTGGGCTGCCACAAACTTCAAAGACCTCAAGTTGATGAGGAAGTGAAAGTCTGAGTTGAAGACTGGAAATCTATAGATGTTTTGAGAATCACTTCAAGCTTTTTGTCATCTGGACGATGGTTCAATTATGTACATTAGTCATGAAGCCAAAATATCCACTTCTCTAAAGTTGGCATTCCAAAATTGGCTTCAATCAGAGTCTGATGATATCGATATAGGCCTAGAAATCATAGCGATAACTTCCTCACTTACTTCTTTATTTTCTTTCCTTTGCTCAAGTAATTCCCAGTTCCAAGCTTTTCCTTTACCCTTTCTCGGAGCACGCTTAGAAGGTTTGGGTTTTTCAATGCGTCCTTCCCGCGTTTTCCGTGCCTCCCGTGCCTCCCGTGCTTTCTCTTGCTTAAACGTTCTTGACTCTCTTTCGAGCACGAGCCACGGTGGGTTCATATCGGGATGGGTAGCCCAGAGCCCCCGGTTCAAAGGAAACTGCCTATCCCGAGCAAACCACGCTTCTAAGTGTTTCAGCACAAATGGGTAATGCTGCTTAATAGCAAAATCATGGACCTGATCCACGATATATATAAGTTGCAGTGCTTCTGAATACTTCCGAACGTCCCCTTTCCATATTGTTTGCATCATCTGCCCAAAATAGTTTTCGATTAGTATGTCATTTATACTCATAGTATAGTAACTAGGGCTACTTACACACTCTTCCAAGGAACTCCAGGCTACATGTACCTCCCAAAAGCTTGCAGACGATGTAAATGCAAAAAACTGGAACTGAGAGCTCTCCTTTGTCAGATACTCGGTGACGTTGTTTGGGTCGCGAGCTAGATCATCTAGCATCGCCAGATATGTCTGACAAGCATGTTGTACCTGCTTTTCAGCTGAACCGTCGTAACGATGGCGTCCGCTTTTAGCCTCATAAGCTGCAAATGGAAAGATGAGCCCTGCTTCTCCCCACACTCCATCCACGATAAGGCTACACCTAGGATTTAGCGTCATATAATGGAGATCATCTTTACATAACAGTGGTTCTGGCTCTTTCTTAGCGCTACTCCTGTACGCAGGAAATCCAAACCTGTTGCAAAGGTTAAAGAAAGTTTTAATACCAAATGTTGCATCTGGGATCCGTGTTAAGACCGATAGCTTGCCATTACTGTCTGGTTCCACAAATCTATATGGCCTTTTGTCGCTATGGTGAGCTATGTGTAAGTACAGTGGCGTATAACAAGTAAGGGATAACTTACACCCTAAACTTTTCGTCAGTGTGAATCAAGTTGAAAATATCGTGCCAGGCACATATTTCCCAGTAAAATTCGGAAGCACGATAATACTCAGCACCAACCGCTCTCCAAACCAGGTTTTCAGCTCTATCATGGAGGTTTTTTTCTTGATCTTTACTCAGAGTTTCTTTGTACTTTAAGACATCAACATCGGGAGTAAACACATTCCACGATTTGGCATCTGTCTTTCGGCACTCTTTGAAGGGGGTGGGAAATAGTGGCCTTGCTCGCTGCCTCGGTTTCCTGACAAAATCTTCGCGCTCTGAGACATCCATGGCTGCAGTTTCGTTTGCAACGAGTGCAGGGTCCAAATCGATTGACAAAGAGATGGATTAATGATAAATTTAAACATTTCTGACATTAACGAAAAATAATGGCAAATATTTGGGGTTTCTTCTAAACATATATGCATGGATGACTGGGCGACGATGCATCCAACCTGAAACGCAGGTGGCCGCAGTGAAAGAGGCCCAACTGCGGTGGACAAAACTGCACCAATTGAAATGCACTATCAAGCGCCCGAAATTCCGGCGAGAAAAAAAAAACGGTAGAGAAACAAAAGTTCAAACAAGTAGAAACAACTGTCTTTGCGGCTGTACGCAAGATCATAAAACCTCCCACAGGTAACTTATCTGCTCGGCCTTTTTAGAGGGGGGCCCTCTTCAGAGCTTGAGGCTGTATACAGATGGTAAAACATGTCACTCAGGCCGAAATGCGGGCGCATCATGTTTTCTGAGCAACGCAGGTAGGATACTATAATTTAGATACTATTTACTCATAAGAGCACGATCAATGATTGGTTCGTATTATTTTTAGAGAGAGTCATTGTGAACGTTGCACCTAATTCCATGAAGCTACCGTTCGTGGTGTGAGAGAGCTTGAATGCCATCGTTTAGACATCATTTTTCGCATTTTATTTCAACCTACAATGGTAATCTCATAATCAGACAACCCAAAGAAGAATTCAGAAACATTATGACTCAGTTTAAGACCAGCAGCAATGCCGATTTGGAATCTTGGGATTGAGGTGGCGCCGGGCTCAACGGAATATATTAGCTAGGAAGCAGTTAGTAAGCACTGATTAACTCTTTCAACGTTAAACTCAATACGAATTGAAGCCTCAACACGATCTCATTCTTGTAATATTAAAGACAAGCATTCAGCAAGAAAATGCCCACTCGGAAACCAAGAAAATCTGGTGCAAATGAATTCGAATTCATTGTCTTGTCTGGGGATGAAACGGGGAGAGACCCAGAGACACAGAGACGAGTACGCAGCGTCGCTCAGGCCAATTATCGCCGTCAACATCCGTATCAGCGACGCCAAACAACCGTAGAGCTTGACGTTACGCCATTGCTAGATGGAACAACTCAGAGTTCAAATGCTGGGCCCAGTCAAGCACTTCCAAGACCGATGACAATACTAGACGCAAGCCGGTCCGATCCATTTCAGTCGTTCGGATTCGGAGACAATCGTCGAGCACACCGTCTCTGGGATCACAGTTTGTCACTCACAAAATAGTCGGGCGAAACTTCTCTGACCGTTCTTCATAGTGTATGATGGAACATGTCCCAAATTCAACACACTAGTTCAAATCGGCTTCGTCGATCTGGCTCGAGAGACGATAGCGCTTTCGCAAATGCTCTCTGCGTCAGCGTGGCACCTCGTTCATTGGCTAGGATGCGAGAGCGACTCGGGCGAAGACGCCCAGTATGCTATGATCTCAACACAAAATCTTCAACAGAGGTTAAACAGCGTGGCAACTGGTGCTAGTGACGAGGTTGTTATCGCCGTTCTGACATCCGCGGCATACGCGGTAAGTTTCGAGGCTTTCTTGTGTTGAGAAATAAGTGCTCTGACACAATCACAGAATCTAATTAAAGAGCCTGGAATGTTTCAAGTCCACATGGACGGACTTTCGCGCATCCTCCAACTCAAAGGCGGCGAGGGTTCATTACACTCACCTCCTCTCCGGCTTGCTCTGTTTTGGTAAGGTAAGTCTCTAAACGTCAAGATAGAATGACTGACTTACATTTTTGAGAAGGATCGAAATTAATGGACGATTCCGACAAGATGCAGTACCTCAGTTTTCCCCTCCTAACGATATACTCTCAGGCCAGAGCAAGCTGAACTTGACGTTATTCGATGCAGCACAACTCTCATCCGGCTGCGTTATTCCCACTGTTGAAAGATGTGAGGTAGCGAATTACCTTTGTCAGCAGCTGAGGCATCTCAATGACATAATTACATCGGAAACTTTGACGCGGGACCTATGGAGCGATCCCTTATTTCACGTGTTTCACATATCACCAGTGCTACATCACTTTCTCTCCCTTCCTCGGTCATCAATACATGATGAAATTAATGCTCGTCAAAGAGAATGCTTCCGCCTTGCAGGAATTTTGTACCTTGGCAGCCTTCGCTCTAAATTTGACTTTGAGCCTGGTGCAGGCATGCTCTACGGAACAAAATTGCAGTTGGTGCTTGGTTCGGAAGGGATGCTTCCCAAGTGGGATTCATCTAATATTTTCCTCATCTGGATACTAACTGTTGCAGCCTGCTCGCCGATTCTCTTTGACGATCTGAGAATGCAATTTGCGGCCTTGTTGTCGGAAAGCGTTCGGTCCATAGGCTATGTAACCTCCCAGGACTATTTGGCTGCGATAAATGGATTTATGTGGTGTGATGCAGCTTTTGGCATGTCTTTACATTCTTTGTCAAGGCAGATATATTGAGAAATATAGTCGCAATTAAAGCTGTTAACGAACAAATGGAAGTGTAACTGTCTTCTAGACGGCATGTACCAAAATACAGTGAATGATACCATCTCCATTCAGAATGGAATTAATGAAGGGACGCATTCAACTTGCCTATGAAGAAAGATGTTCCAGTGGAGGTTGTAGACGAATGTGTGCGCTAATTGTGGTATTTATGCCCATTCTTCGGGCGTAGCCATCCACTGCTTGGTTCCCATCTTCAATCTTACATGAAGTTACATTACCTTTTCCAGTATAGCTACTTCGTGACACTGCATCTTGAAAGTACGCCATCAGATACCATTTTGGTTTCTAGTTTATCTGTTTGTATATTTATTAGGTTATGCTCAACTTTCTTAACTTCAGTAGCCCAAGATGATTGAGAGATCTTGATGTTTAGTCTTTCACATATCTACAGCATTGCCTTCTCATGGTCTAAGAGGCAATCATTCGTTGGTCTCAAAGCGTAGAATCTCTTCACATAAGAGCGATGTAAAACATGTAGCTTGTTTAATATCTGCAGCATGACGACTCAAACACAAAAGCACTAGACAACAGCCACCAGTGGTAAATGATCGGGCGTGTATTTAGTTTAGCACGCGGGTGGCATGTCTCCACCGGGATCAAGTGGGCGAGCTGAGCAGAGTTAATGCAATGACAGGGATGAGGTGTGGCCTATTTTGTCCTAGTTTGCCAAACTAGATGGAATCTATCTGACATCCGGACATCTCGAGCTCGCGACTTTATATCTAATAAGAAGACTTTTGTAAGCGATGTATTAACAACACTAGAACCTTGATTATAAACGCCAATTATAAATGACCAGATCATATCATGACGTGGGTTTTACAACGTCATATCCTACTGTGAAGGAACAAGAAGTCCATATCCCAGAAGTATATAAGATCATTGAAGACATTACTACTGAATCAACATTCGACATCAAAAAAAGCCAATACAACAACATCAGTAACTCATTTATAAGACACATTTACTTCATAACCACAGCAAAAATGGTTTCCACAGTTCTAGTCACCGGAGGCTCTGGCTTTGCCGCGGCTCACGTCATTCGAGCTTTTCTCAACAAGGGTTATAACGTCAAGGCCACAGTTCGATCGGAAACCCGAGGAAAAGAAGTTCTTGCTAGCCACCCAGAGCATAGCGCAAAGCTTTCTTACGTGATTGTCCCAGATATTGCAGAAAAGGGAGCTTTCAATGATGCTTTGAAGGGAGTAGACGGGGTATGTCCATTGCTAATCATGCTAACCAAAATTTGATGCTCAACTTTTCCAGGTTATCCACGTTGCATCCCCTATGCAGTTGGGTACAACTGATTTCGAGACTCAGTTGTTCAGGCCCGCTGTAGATGGCACGGTCAACCTTCTGGAGGCCATTCAAAGCAGCGACGCAAATATCAGCCGCGTGGTTATTACATCGTCAATTTCTTCCGTCTTGGATCCTCTCCAGGGCCAAAGACCCGGATACGTGTACACAGAGGAAGATTTTAGCCCCGTGACCAAAGAGGCAGCCATTGAAAGCGGAAATGCCATTCTCGCCTATCTAACTTCCAAGAGTGTTTCAGAGAAGGCTGCCTTCGACTACGTTGAGAAGAACAAGGTATACCCAGTACTGCAGTAGAACATACCAGGCAATGCCTTGTACTGACACACCTGAACTAGCCTAAATTCACAATCTCGGCACTGTGCCCTCCGTTCATCTATGGCCCTCTTATTCATCATGTAGGAAGCACAAAAGAGCTGAATACCTCCTCCAACGACATCTACCGCCTATTTAACGGATCAGAACAAGAAGTCCCACCCACAGCTTTCTTCTCTTATGTTGATGTCCGCGACCGTAAGTATTCAATTGAAGTAGAAAAGTATAAGAGCCTACCGCTAATTGTTCTGCTCAATCAAGTTGCCGAAGCCCATGTTCAAGCATTCGAGAAGCCAGCGGCCGCAAATCAGCGCTACCTTATTGCTACTTCAGCTTACAGCTACCAGCAGATTTGCGATATTATTCGTGCCAAGTTCCCTGAGCTCAGAGAAACTACGCCGAAGGGAGAGACTGGAGCACCCATTCCACCTTCGTATCTCGTAGATACTACAAAGGCCGACACAGATCTCGGTGTCAAGTATAGATCGTTAGAGGACACTATTGTGGATGCTGTCAACAGTCTTCGGAAGATTGAGAAGGTTTAAACTCATGTGACCTTTACAGTATTATCTGGAACAGCATTAGTGTATCTAGTCAAAGCTAGCTCTAGTATACAATGGAGAAATTGAAGAACATGCACAAGAACTGATGACGAATATTTATTTAAAAATTGCTTCGTATACGTTATCTAAATGTCCGGATTTTGAATACCCATCGAATGTCCCGGAACGTTAACTCATTAATTGCCCACCTGGTAGGTTGTGTACACAACACTCTCAATGCCCGCGCTACCGACGACAAATTTGACTCGCGCAAGAAGAACAGCAAAGTTTAGCCACCTATACTTTGGACTCGCCGTGTTGAACTTCAAAACTTCAAAACCATAAGGTTCAGTTACTCCCGAGTTGTTGTCTCCCGGGTTTTCCCCAGCTCTACCATCCAAGGCTAGCATAGTTGCTCTGTCGAGATAGTCGTATCCCGACACGGTGATGCGCATAATTTGGTCGTCCGAGTCTTTGGCAATTAGTCGCATATCCACCTCTGCGACGTTGTCATCGACATATCGCCTGAGGTAGTCTCCTCCTCCGGAGAGGACGTCAGCGATGTGTTCACCATCTGCTGATGTGATTGTGCCGTCCGAAATCTCGAACCAATTGGCCTTTCCTCTTGGGGTTTCACCAGTGTTGACCGGCTCCTTTGGAGTGATGGCCATGGTGAAAACGTGGTTGAGAGTAGGAAGCGACATATTGAGAGCTTATAAGCGTTAGCAGTTGTATCAAAGTAGGAGGGTATGAAGGGACAAACAGTTATTTCTTCGTGTCTTCAAAAAAAAAATTGAGATTGGCTTGATGTGTGGGAAGTTGGGTTACGAATAGCCTTCGAAGTCTGTCTCTTTATATCACGAGGCTGGGGAAGAAGCTGACGATGAGGCTTATTACCATTGTCTCATGACTAATTGGATGAGTGATTCTATTACTACTGCATACATGATGAACAATTTGCCCATCCAGTCACATGCATGGGGGCTATCACATTCACTCTGGCAGCATGTGAAACATTATCCTACGTCAGTATCCAATTTGGCGCCAAATGCCAGCCTATTTATTTACCTCATCAATGAAACATGTTGGCCGCGAAGTATGAGACATGCGTATTTGTAATTTCAACCTTGCATATATTGGTGTAGCGTGGCGCTTTGCTGTTGCTCAACTTTCACCGATATGATATTGCAATGTCTCTTTACATATGCAAGGGGGCCAAAACTCCACCACAAGTCGGACGATTGGCTGAAAACAGCTCGGATTCCCGGTGTGGCTTAAGTGTTGGCTGCACGCACAATCACATTAATGCGAGAACAAGGATCAGGTGTGTCCTGATTCGTGCAATCGCAGAGCTTAGTCTATCGTACTGCCTCGCAGTGTGGAAATTGTGTGAGAAGCGGATCGTCTAATCTCGTGAGCTCGCTTGCTATTAAAAAGTGATTATGAGGAGGTTTTGGTTGGGAGAATGTAGGTGGTTCAAGACATAAAAGCAGTGGTAGGCTCCAAGGTACATAAATTGGCCTAAGCTAATAGATGTATGTTGGCAGAGAAGACAGAAATTAGCTTTGAGCGCGGACAAGGTTAAGCTTGTATTCAGTTTTGATGCTTTTGTTGACAACAGGCTATTTAAGGCATCTGAATGAGTGTGATGAGGTAAATTTCTTTGCACAGTCGTTCTTTCAGAGAGCGATGTGGTCTGCTGCTGCATTCTAGTGTAAAGTTACCACTTGGTCCTTCAGTCCTTTAGTCTTCCAGGCATGGATGTTTTGAGGTCAGCCTCATAAGAGGCTGAGCTGCAACAATATCCCACTATTCCCCCCCCGTAAAGTTACCACGCAGCTCCATTAGGAGCAACCCTTTCTGAACAATGTCTTCCTTCCTTTTTACAATCTCGGGAACATCCCATGCTGCGTCCAGATATCTCCCATTCATAAAATCTGCCTCTGCGGACGACAGCCACACAGCAGCTCCTCCCGCCAATGCAGGCGTATCCTTCGAGAATCGCACCCACTCTGGCGCGGTCATAGCTGTACGGACTGATCCCGGATGAAGACTTGCAGCAAAGATATTTGAGTTTCCTGCGGTGATATACCGTTGCATTTGGATCTGGACTAGCTTGCTAAGAGCATAGCTGTCTGTATCTGGCGCCGTGAATGGACCGAATGAACTTGCTATGTTGATAATGCGACCTTTATCGGTCTTGCCTAATGCTTTCGCAAAATACTGGCTCATAATGATGGTGCCCTTTACATTGACTTCCTGAAGACATGGTATTAGCTTTTTGTAATTTAGCGAATAGAGGTATAATACCGACAAAATCTCGCCAAATATCTGCCACAGGAGCCGTCAGAAAAGGCCCGCCCGATCCGATTCCCGCACAGTTGATGAGTACGTCCGCTTTGCCATATTCGGAGCCGATTTGTAGGAAGAGTTCTCGAACAGCATCTTCATCTGTAATACTCAAAGCTTTTGTAAAGACTTTGACATCTGAATTGATCGAAAGAACCAGCTCTCTAGTCTTATCTAGGCCGTCTTGACTTCGAGCGATGAGGTAGAGGGCCTTGGCACCAGCCTTTGCAAATGACAGCGCCATGGCCTATTAATTGTGTTAATGGCGGGACTTAGTCTAAATATTTCACTCTTTGAAGAGAGAAGATGCAAAGAGATAACTACCTCCTTTCCGATCCCACTACTAGCTCCAGTGATTACAATCACTTTTCCCGCTTGCGATAACTGTGGGTTCTCTGGGTTAATAGCATCGTACACGTCCCGGTGGTAGGTGGTAGTAAATAAATTAAGAGTTGTAAAATAATCATCATCGAGCTCTGACATCTGTTGGCTCATGTTGGGGAGGTCAACCTGTTGTAGTAACTAGACTATTTGAGAGATTTATAGTTCAAGCTGGTCCGGAGAGACTTCTGCGCAGATTCGCTGCTTGGGAATAGAGCTGTTCTATCGTCTAGAAATGGTGAGCTTCTGGGGTTCAAATTGAGCTCGTCCTCAATATTAGTTTCGAATCTGATGGGCAATCTAGAGGTCTTATGAAAAGAAAGAGAAGAGGGCTTCGACGGAGCCTCTAACAGTGCACGCCGTGGACCCCTCATGTCTGCTGCTTATAAGTCCGGGAGTTTCTCCGTGCGTATATCCGTCGTGGCTATTGGCGGCCGGATCGATTGGCGCTTGGCTTCTAGAATTGTCTATTAGGGAAGCCTACAATCTCGAAAAAATAACAGTCTTAAGTTTAGATATAAATGACTACGACTGGTTGAGGATATGCGAGGTCATCGCCGGCCAGTTCCTGGTTGGGATGATTGATCAGCTACGTCGTAAGTCTGACAGGGGTTATAGGCGCCATCGAGGCTCGTTTGATCAATAGATTAGCGGTTAGACATGGTCTTGCGATGAATATAGTCATTATAAGTGCAATTGGATCCGGCAGTTATTGAATCTCGTCCTATCGAGACAGGAGCCGAGATTGAGAAGCAGGCTTGAAAGGGTAACCACCGAGAGAAGTGGGGGTTGGTGAGGGTCGATCATCACAATGGAAAGACTTTGCTCGAGAATGTTAACACATCAGGTTAGTTGGTTAGCGTTAGCTGGCGCAAAACATGCCGGTGATTGTGAATTGCAGAAGCCAATCCCCAGCTGTTTTTTAATAAGCGGTCTCCAAAAGAACAAAGCGATGTGGAGGCGAGTAAGATCTCTTCGACTCGGCATTGCCCAGATGTGGGTAAGCGTAGGTAGACAATCGAGATTCTCGTTGTCTTCACCGTGGTGAAGACTCAACACATTCTTGTCTCAAACACCTCGCCTGTAATAAAATATTCTTTCGACAATGGCACGAAAGCGCCATCGTGAATACTTGGCAGATGTTCCCCAATGCGGGATCTGCACAACTACCATTCATCAGCATGAAAAGATCATAGCACGTATGAGATTGTCCGACATGGCTATTCTTTTAACTCCATCCTTCCTTTAAGGCTTTGCTCGTCTTGTCGCTGATGCTATTTATTTGTGTGTAGTCTGCGGTAATTACAATTCGACTGCGCATATCGCTCTCACGGAACCATTTGTCAGGTACCCAGTAGAAGACTTCCACGTATATATGACGGAAAGATATGAATACGGCGTTGCCGACGATAACTCTCTAAACCACGCCACATCGCCTGAGTTTTGCGCGATGCACCTGGGTTGCTACCAGATATTCCAACAGGTATGCTCTGTTACAGGCGAAGAGGCCTTGAATAGGCTCTGGATTCTAACCGCGTGGAAACATCCTTGGCGGGGAATGGAGCGCCTTTATCTATCGAATAATATAGTGGATGAGGAGGCTCTTGAGAAGACAGCTCGAATTGGTGGGATATCGCGACTCTATTCGTTACCCAGAGAAATCGTTCATATCATCAAACAATACTCTGAGAATTCTGTATTCTGGAGGTGTATGATGGCGATTCAACTTGCAGCCTGGATTTCTCGCACCAGCCCGCAGCCCGTCCGAGCTATGCCATTGAAAAGTGTCCTTTCGTGGGAGCGCAACGGAGAGTTGCGTCGCGTTGAGCCTTTATCACCGTCACTACCAGTTATAAAATTGACTATAGATTGTGAGGGCATTAGAAAGATGGAACGGCTTCCAGCTCGGCCACAGTATTCGAAACTGTGGTCAAGGCCTGCCGACCACCTTGCTTATATTGTTGAAGATGAGGCATCCCTCGAAGGAGTAAAAGTACAGTTAAAGGTATGTGTGGCACATCAGAATCACATCGATATTTCATCTAGACCTCACTATTGACTTCTTCAGGACGGCCGTTTCCGCCTCAAGCTACCTCGACAATTGCGCAACGTCCGCCTCCACGTATGGAATAGCCCAACTCCTCCCAATTTATCGCTCTGTATGGGGTATCCGAAAAAGATAACGCCAATACAGCGCTTCAATGTTATTGAGTTGAGTGAAATACGAGGTATCACGTTCTATCTCAATGCTACCGTTGTGTTGGCTCTGCATATCCACCTCACGGAGCAAGAATCCACACTTTGGACAGATAAAGCTGTCTTGGAAGAGAAACGTCCTGATGCTCACTTTTCGGAGCCTATTCGGGTGTATCTGCCTTTACCACAGGGTGACCGGATAACCTACCTCGGCGCCAATGGATCAGATGATCGTTTAAATGTCATATTTGTGAGAATGGAAAAGGCCGGTGATATCACTATTGGGCAGCGTCAACCAGGCTGCGGTGAAGACAAGGTTTTGGCAGCGCAGAACTCCGTCTCATTGGTTTACTGCGAGCCTAACAAACGAGAGATGCTATCTTTCTTTGGTGCATATCAAGCATCCCCAGCAACATTCGATGTTGCCATTCGCCCAACATTCGCTGACCCTGGTGCAAACCAGATGGGCCGATTCACTTATTACTCCTGGGCCAGTCTAGATGGAGTTTCTTCTGTTAGGATATTTTACGAGGATGATTTCGACTTTTGCCGAGGCCTCATGTTCTACTATGAGAATGGTGCGAGTCGTACTGTCGGAGACTGTCGTGTACAGAGGGATCGAGAAGCGACCGTGAACAAACCCACCCAAATCTGTTTCAGAACCAAGATTCCGGAGATTGAAAGTCACGAAAATGGGATAGGAACGGTTTGCAAATTACGGGTGGAGTTTGAGCATCACAATGGACATGATGATGAACGCTGGCACTGTCGTCCTTTCAGGGGAATCATACGATTTTGGATTGCAGGAGAATTTTCATGGCTGTCTGTCGAGCAATAAAAGGCAACAAATAGAAATGATAATCTATAAAATAAGTATCTAAGATCCCGAAGGATGTTTTGAAGTCTTCTTTTTCACCGTAGTACTCCACAACACAAGTTAGATTTACCCCCCTCAATCGCAATTGCCACACCCATACACCAAATTCCAGTGCAGCACACTAGGAAAGAAAGTCACCATACAAAATTTCACATTACAACACTATAGACTATCAATCCGACCCAATTCGTTCAAAAATAACGAGGCCGTTGGAACGCGATCTCGCCGTCAAACCCATAGGGTTGCGGCCACTCTAGGTCATCAAAGTCGTCATCGTCAAAGTCAACTTCAGCAGCCGGGGCCTCTGATGCCGCCGGCGCGTCTGATGGGAAGAAGGCGCGAATCTCATCGAGGCCAGCGCCAATTGACATCTCTGATGATAGCTGCATATCCAGAATATCATCGCCGAGGAAGGCATCATCGTCAGGGAGGGAAAGCATCGCGATATCGAACCTCGCGATCTTGAACTTCGTGATCTTGGTCTTGTGTGTTGTCAAGTACGTGGTGTGTCAGGGCACCGCACTGTAATTGGGTGTGGATTGAGGGGACCGTTGGCAAAAAGCGCTGAAGTTAGGACCTGGTAATCTGGTGCCTGACGACAATGGGATCGCTGTCAATTCCTCTTTCATTCCTCTGTCAATTCCTCTGTTGACGTAAATTTGCTCTGTGGCGATTCTCAGGTAGGTCTTGTCAGCGATGGTGTCAACGACATCTCGTCGTTTTTGCCGTGGATAGTTTTCATGTCTGACACATAGAGGGCTCCTCGGGCCCCTCGGGCCCAATCATGGACGTCACCATGTGCTCGATGGTTGGCGGACAGCGTAAAATCGATGTGACCAGTGGCCTGAACCCTCTTCCGCCTGCTTCAACAGCTGCTTCTTTTGTTCCTCAAGGTACTCGCGATAGGCTGTGGTATTCTCCCTCATGTATGCCTTATGTGCGTCAGTTGTGGCAGCCCCCTTCTGATCTTTTCGGTCGGCCTTCATCTTCTTGACTCCTTCGGAGAGTTTTCCGTGCTTGATTGATGAGAAGGCGGCTCGATGGTAGGCAGCGGAGGAGAGCGGCAAAGTATGTTCCATTCCTCATAGAATTCCCCTGTAATGTAGGCGTGCAAAACTCCTGGATGGTGTTTGACGCTATGATTGGTGTAAGTGATTGACGTAAGAGTTGGGTAAATAATCTCATGTGGCAACCTTTGTCGTCCGTGGAGTCGGCATCATCTCTTATCGCTCGTCGAAAGACCTTCTGGAACAGTCCTAACATCGATATGGTACTGCAGTCTTTTACGATATGAGCTCTTGACGGTGCTTAGGCACAATGTGAAACCACATCTTGTCAAAATCCAAGTGTAGTAAGATATATCGGGGGAAACCAGATTCGTTGTCAAATTCACAGATTGGCTCCCATGAACAGGACCTCTTCCATGAATAGCTACCCCCATTGGATGACTGTGTGCGATATGCAGGAGTAGTAAGAAGATTCCACGATCTCGGCCACTGTGAGGGTGTTCTTGTTCCGAGACAAAGAAGCTGGCTCAAACTATAAAAGGAACATATCCATGAACACTGTTCGTCTGCTCTTCACTCGCCTTCCTTCAAAAGAAGGCCGAGAAGCTCACAACCGAGACACGCTTAAGTGCTGCCGACCGTGAAGAGCTTACAAATGGCTCGTTTACAGGCAACGAAACAACGACGTCTTGATGTACCAGACGGCTGGACCGTCTGTGCTGGTTGTCTTTTGGCTAAATGGGACTACCGTCGGTGGCTCTTTCATCTCCTTGTAGGTGACAGACTCTTGCTTCAGAGCAGTAACCGCTTCGTCTCGATCTTCGGTTGTCTTGTAGACGCCAACTAAGAAGCTGTGCCCAGAGGGCAGCATTTGCATCAAACCTCTTTTAGCGACCGATGTAGCTAAGAGTTCTTGTAGTGCTCGGATTTGTTGAGCATTTCGGGGCTGACAGGCGCGCGGGAATGAGATGAATAGAGCTCTGTTTGAGTTAGCAATGTTGATAGGTGTTTCAGAGGCACTTTAGGTTCGGCAAGATACAAAGCTCTGTTGTCTCTGCCGTTAAGAGGGCGACAAATGAGCTAAATGTTGCCGCTCAATCAATGTGTTTTTTTTTTTTTTTTTTGGTAACTTGTTCAGGCTACAACTTCCTTCTACTTAGAATTCATTCATCAGTTCTAAGCCGCTTACTATATTAACCGTTAATACAATTCAGATTCATGAAGTTGCTTAACGTACATGGAGAACTGAAAGCTTTCTGGTGTGAGCATTATCGGTCGTCATTGTCAACTCGAACATTCGTTGTCAAACTTCCATCATTTCGATTCGGATTGACCTTCATCAAGGGTTCTTTACAATTTGCTCTGATGCAATCTTGGATTATCCATGTGTAAGCCGTGATTTTGCTCGAATGAGGAGAGAATTATACCCTTCCTTCGTAAAAGTCATCGTGGTGTTGATTGAGCAAGGCTGCGAAGGCGCTTTGCGAGGCTGAGAATTGCGTGAAAAGCTGCTTCCAGATTTGCCTGATTAATATGTGAAAAGACCAGCAAGCCACCGCAATCACTAATCACGGATTGATATATTGACTGGCAATTGATCTTCTTCTCCTTTTTGTTAGAAAGCTCAGGGAGGCCGGAAAGATCAGGTGGAGAAATTGATCGACCTCTAGCAAGAAGAAAGAGTGAAATGGTCCTCTTCATCCGTCAAATCAACGTGGTGTTTATTTGCGGTCCTACTCGTCCATAGAGCGAAAGTATGGGTGTTGGGTCTTGGTGTATACGCAGCTGTATTTCGTGCTGCGATCTCATCTCTGAGCTGTTGCCTTGCTAGTTGGTGGATTTCATCTCATCATCTACTGAGCTGTCAGTATCGGGTCACTTTTACGAACGGATGAGCGTATCGGGAATGATATATGAAGAAGGTAATCTTGACAAGGGAGGAGTTTCTGTTCCAGGCAGCATACACAGGTAGATGGTAACGCATAAGTTGACAGGAATTGCAGGTGGATGCACCCATCTACGTGCAGTTCCTGTCAATGGAGGGATATCGCGAAGTTACGCGTGTCATTAGTTGTGGAACTAGATCCTCATCTATGTCGTTGTCGTCCACAGTGAGGTTTGGCCCTAGGTAAGACACATCTGTCGCTGAAGCATTCTGAATAAATCGGAATGGGTGTAGAAACTCGGCAAGTCTCATGACTCTCAGCCCTCTAATAAGGCGTGAATAGTAACCAAGGAACTTGTCAAGTGCGACACGAGGTATCGGGTCCATAGTTGTGTCATTGTTACAGCAATGAGCAAATCGCAGGCTCAAGCTGATAGTCCTTGTCTTTAATGTCAGACCTTGCGTGCGTGAAGTGAGCCCACCATGATCGGTTTGTTGTTCAGTAGATGCGCATTCATAGAGCTTGTTGATGTGAGCTCATGTTGCCATTATGTCGAAATGTATGGTTGGCAGCATTCTACCTTGTGTCTGTTTCCTCTATAAATTGAGTACAATGATTCCAAGAAAAAACGTTCGGCCTCTAGCTTACAGTAATTTCCCTCGTTTTTTGACCCTTTTCGCAAAATGCGCGGCACTTGGTAGTTGTCGAAGCTTCCGCCCTCTTTCAGGATATCCCAGCGACCCACTGTCTGTGAGACCGGCGTTCATGTTCCGTGGGAGCTGATGATGATTGTGTAGTTATGTAATTGGAGTGATCGTTGCCCGTCATTCGGTTGGGAGTTCTCATAAAGCGAGTGATCGAGAAAATAAATGCCTTCTGGTTCCATAAAATCCCACCGATTTACATTGCTCGTCAAAGGTCCATCCGAGAGTGCTAGCTATGCATACGTTAGTTGAACCATACAACCAATTCGTGTGGAATGAATCACGGTAACCATGATTAATACCTTTTCCTGGCTTCCTCTAAGCACGAAATGTGCTTGGATAAGAGCTGCTTCTCTAGTGAGAAACATAAAATCTCTGAACAAGAATGAAACGCCGTTCTGTAAAACGACGTGCTGGCCGTAGGTATGGTCGCACCATCAAATCGTTGATTGAGACGATAGCCTGGATGGCATCTGCAGACTGCTGGATGAGGGATAGGCCGGTGCCTTTGGCAACCTGCCACTCGGTGCTCTTCAGTTGGTTCATGATGTGTGTATTAGGTTGTATTCGTTGATGGTGAGGGGTGAGCTTGGGTGCTTGAGGAAGTATTTCTCTGCTTGGCATGAGTAAGAGATCGGAGGCGCGTCCGCATGTTCATTTGAGTAATGTACTTACAATTCGTAAGGCTCTGAAAGCAAGTCTCTCATCAGGTTCGAAGTTCTAGAACGCCATTCATAATCGTCATCTCTGTCTCTTCACTCATCTCAAGTTAGTGCATATAATAAACACAGAGACAAGAGATGATGAGTGTTTGATGTAAGCTCACTTGTCTTCACCAACCACGGCTACTGAGAAGGCAAAGAGGCCTTCCGTAATATTCTGTGTGTAAGAAGGGCGCATTGCTAGATCGGTGCCATGGTTCCGCGGCGAAGCCCAATTAGATCGACGCGAGATCTCTTTCCGGTAGATAAACGAGAATGTAAAAGAGGAAGTAGTAGTCGTCTGCATGTTGGCCAGTCATGATTGTCTGTATTAGTCCATGATTCTGTAAGGATAAAATGTGGATGAGATGGCAATGTCTTTCGAAGTGGGATGACAACCGACTTGTATAGTTTTCAACTCAAGCAGAGACAGAATGAGTTACATTTGCTACATTCACATCTTTAGCGAACGAAACATCTCAGACATCTCATTCACCGCTTTTAGACGGGAAGACACAGCTCTACAGCATCAATCCGTTGATTTCTCATCACGCAATCCCAACAACTGCCAGTGAATGGGTCGAGACAACGAGAATTGAGTCCACTTCTCAGTGAATTGAAGTTATTGGCAACACAAGCCATCTATACCCGTAATGTTCCTTTCCACAAGACGCTCAGAAATGAATTCACCATATTTTTTGACCGCCTCTTGCAGCCGGATGTCAGCATAACTCACCGACACCATCACTTCATTCTCGGCCAACAGCATCATCACGCATCAAGCCGCCAACTCACATCACTCGATCAACAAAACTTTAACAAAACTTGAATTGTCGCTGTGAATCCATGCAACTGCCGCTTCACTCTTCATCCTCCTCCAACTCAGGGTAATGGCGCCAAATGCCATCCGCGTAATCTATCCTTCTGTCACTCTCCAGATACGCCTTAATATTCGGCCTCTCCTTGATGGCATCGTACAGCTTAAACACGCCATCATGCTTGCCTCCCTTCCTCAACTTCTCCACCGTCTTGGGGAAAGCATACTGTGTTCCATCAAGGCACTGGCATCTCCCATTAGCATTCGCACAACACAAGCCAACAAAAAACAAGAAAGATGAAAGATCACAGCAAGACTCACCTGAAACAGCACCAAGTCCACATACGTCAACTCCCCTCCATACAACCAACCCCCCTCGCCACTCTTCTCCCCATCCAACAACCTCTGCACATACGTAAGATACCTCGGCAATCTCTGCTCTCTAAACGCCTTCGCCCTCAACTTCGCCTCCTCTTTCTGATCCTCATAATACTTGTCTGTCGCAATCGGATGATGCGTCTCATGCACCTCCACACAAAGCCCATCCAGAATCGTCAACGCAATCGCATTCAAATGATACACCGCGTCCCCACTCGCCGGCGCCAGCCCCAACTTCGGCGCCAAGTACAGCAGGATGTTGGGCAGCTGGTTAATCACCAGCTCGCCGTGCTTCAGTATTGGCGGCGCAAACACCGGCGGGTTCTTGTCGTCTCCCAGGTTCGTCGCCGCCATGTACGACAGAGTTGTGGGAGCTGCCTTGGCGGCCTTTGCCGTGTCGATGTAGCCGACGCCCGCTTCTTCAAAGAGCAACCGGACAACCTCACCACGGCCAGGGATGCCCGGCCAGTAGATGAGCTCGTACTCAGTCTTGACACGCTTAGCCTCTGGTTCAGCCATTGTTGTCTTGTGTTTGTTCAATCTTTCTCTGTAGCTGTAGTTGTTTTGACCTCTGTCGGTTTCAATTGGAGTTGTCTAGAATTCACCGCGTCCTTGATTGAGTTTGAGCGGGGAAAGTTCAACAAACAACGTCAGACATCCAGCAATTTATAGTCGCATTTGACGTCAGGCCAATCAATACGACACCCAGTCTATTTAGCACCAGATATGTAATGTATCACTACCTAAAGCAAGCACACCTAATACTAAATCCTTCTCAACTCGCCGGGCTGCCCAATTCAACGCACGATGGCACAACTCCCCACATTTCCATCGGAGATAGCAGTGTAAGCAAGCATTAGCCAAGCCGTGTGAACACGGACAATCAACAAATAAGACTCATAGGCCGGAGACTGAGAGTTTCCAATCCCCGCCGCGGAGGTTTGAATAGCCAGCTAGTTAGTTGCGTGTCTTGCACGGTGCGAGAAGGTTGAGCGGATCGCGGACCTCGGACCCCGACGGTCCATAAGCAAAGCAACTAGAGCTGTCGAGTTGCAAGGATTAAATCTTTGGAATCAATCCACTCGAGGCGAGAGTTGCAATCAGTTAATGTTGTCTCGAGGCTGATATAAACAAGCTCCATCTCTTAGTCATGCGTCTTGTTAATCATCGTGAATTGAGTCCTAGTCAGGCAACGGCATGAGTTACATAATTCCATCCCAGTCGCCGAGAATTCACGGAGGATGTATTCAACGTCAAATCCATCCGTACTCTTCACTCATACTCAGTATGTTCAATATACTAGAAGCGATAATCTCAAATGCCGTTTTTCACTGTTATCGATATCTATGCTAATATCACTGAATGCGTACGCTGGTATAATATTGTTGTTTATTCGCTGTAGGACAACATACCACGGCCCATATTCCAACACCACCAATGCAATGTATCATTCTCCGTCATGATTATTCCTCTAGGTTCCACTTCCTCTCCCATCCCTCACTCTCGGTTCCGCTGCAGCGAAGAACGAATTCGGCTGTCGTACTAGGTACTGCCATGTTCATCCTTGCGTGAAGATTTCATCTCCATATTCAGCCTCATCAGTGTCTCTTTCGACAGCGTATTCATAGGCATGCTTCTTGGGACACACTCGTCCCCATTCACCGCAGCCTCATCCCCGTCTCTTCTTTCATCTTTCTCCTCATCTTCGCCGTCTCTTTCGTCTTTCTCCTCATCTTCGGCGTTTCTTTCAGCTTGCTCTTCCTCGAGTGCAGCTTTGTCTTGCTGGCGTGCCATTTCCATCGCCATAGTCAGCCTCATCAGCATCTTTTTCGCCAGCGGATTTATTAGCATGCTTTCTAAGGCACTCTTGTCCCCGTTCACCGCAGCCTCATCTCCGTCTTTTCTTTCATTTTTCTCCTCAGCTCCGACTTTTCTTTCCCCTTTCTCTTCCTCCCCCTTCTTCTTTTCCTCCTCCCTCGCCCCAAGGTCTCCATACAACGTCTTAAATATCCGCAGTGTTTGCGTTCCTTGCACCCATTCAAGGTGCTCCAAGAATTCTCCGGCAGTCACGTCTCTCACTTTTCTCCATTCCAACCAACACTGTGGCTTTCCGGCTGGCCAGGCCGCCCAACGCATCAACTCTTCCATGGTGGGCTTCCCATCCTCGCTGTGCCACAGTGTATTCCCCCATCCGTCAACAACTGTATTCTGCTTCATTTGTGCACCCAGGTACCCCGTGACCGTCACAGGAGCCCTAGGGTGCTGCGGCTTCTTCTCTCCAGGCAATAGGAACCCATAGAGTTTGGGATTGAATAGAGATCTACTCCGGGATATAGTCAGTTACATGATGAATACATCTGGCTTGTGCAAATCGACTTACCTGCAAGAGAACAAGCTCCAGTTGCGGTATATAAAGAGAGTTATATGTCGGGGCAATAAAGCTGTGCTGTATGGCTCGCCGGCAGCTTGTCTCGGAGGCGCCAGTTTTTCTAATAGGGGAAACGCCGGGCCGTATAGGTATTGTTTCTCGAGTTCCAGCTGTTTCTCAGCCTCTTCGTCTTTTACCTGTATAACGCTTTGTCGGCACAAGGTTAACATGGTTGCATGTGGGTTCTCGCCCACGTTTCGTAGCAGAGGAGCACAAGCCAAGAAGCACAGTTGAGCACCAATGTCGAACCAATTTCCAACCTGATAACGTTAGATTAGAGCAAGTTCATCCATTTTGCGCTCTGCATTGCAAATTACCTCTATGCGATCGTACAAACGCGAATCCTTGTAGTACATTGGGATGTGTCCTGGTAGATCTTTTAGACCGCAAGCGATGACATGTGCAGTGATTGGCTTTTTCTTCAAACGAGCTCGAAATAAAATAACCATTCGGCGGAGATAAAAATCCATTTTGCCATAGACGTCGTCTTCAGCAGGATACGGACCGTATCCCAAAATTTCTTTCATCGGCCATTCCGAAAGAGGCTCGTTGGTAATCCCCTCAGGTAGGCCTGTGCCAAGGAGATAGAAAGCTCTGTAAATGTTAGTAATGGTTCGTTATCCTCCACTCTCCGTGCTTCGTTTTTTTAATGCTTGATAGAAATAACACAAAACTTACGGATTCGGTATCGTGTATCCCGACGCCGATTCACCGTGAGGCTGCAAAATGCCGTCGAGCCGCCATTTCATCAAGCCCGCTGTTCTTGACGACGAGAATGTGCGAAATAATCGGTCTAGAGGCTCACCCCATTTTATTACATCTTTTGCTCTGGGCCCGACCATTGATCTTAGCTCTGGCTTTTGGAGGTAACAGTCCAAAAGATCCGTCCAAGTATGCCAGTCCAGACAAACATCAAATGTAAGATAGTCTGGAGTTCCCAGTGACGCCGTGTAGCACAACTTTCGTTCATCTTCGTCCTTATCCTTATACCAAGCCTGAATCTCCTGATAAAGACTTCGTATTTTTTGTCCCACGTGTTTCTCGATAAAAGAGTAGGTCCAATCAGACCATTTGGCCGAGTACCACACGTCTACAACGACTTCTGCGGCAGCAAGACTGTTGACAGTGTCCAATGAAAGTATGAGTAGTGAAAGAAACGTCCGCACAAGATGGCAAATGCTGTTTTCACGGAGGGTCACATCAAGTGATGGATTAGCCGTCTCTGGCATGGCGACAACAGAATAAATTACGTGTCGGAGAGCAAAAGCTTGGCGTTTCCGTTAGAAATCAATGTCACATAGTTCCAACGTGGGGACAGCAAAACTCACGACCCAAGAGAAGAAGGCGCAGGCAGCCGTTATACTCTGATCCTTCGTTCTTTGCCAGATTCAAAACATCAGTCGCAGGATAGTTGGCCCAGAATGTGGTCGATTCCCACAAAGGGTGGTCAGGAATCTCGCCGTCCTCATACTTTGTCCGTCGAGGATACCATGGTGGGATCCTTGACGCATGGTGATCTTTCAGGTCATTTGCCATGCATTCTTCGCTGCAATACTATGAAAGCGCGTCAGTTGATCCAAGAGAGAGGGGAGATGATGTACACAAGACCCGGCGGGCGACATTTTATATTTCGGTCAAGTACTTACAGCTACGAGACGGCATTTCTTGCAGCTGATGATGGCAGTGTTTTCGCATTGTTGCTCAGGAGTACGCCAGGCCGCACAGCACAGGTCAAGACTACTCTCGCATTCTTCTCCCTTAGAGTATGAGTCTTCTGCTCGCGAATCGTCGGCGTCGTAGTCTGCGTCTTTCGGATCCATGGCGGGACGAAAATATTATACCTAGTAAGCAATAGAAGCTGTTGTATGTCGTTTCCAGGAGTGGTCTGTAGCAAAAGCGCTCGCGGGCTGTGAAATATTTGCAGTTGCAGGATCGCAGTGTTTGCAGTGTTTGCAGTTGAAAGACTGCGAAAGGCCAGATATACAGGTGAATAGAGTTTCCAACATACCCCCAGCTGGAGCTTCTTTTGCGCCTCTCCTCCTGGATTGCGCGTTCCCATAGAATAGAGTAGCACCAAAAAAAGAAAAGAAAAGAAAACCAAGAAAAAAAAGTAAAGCCACCAAGATAAAATTTCTCTGCGCCTATGCCTATTGAACACCATCTCTATCGCTATACCCAAGAACCGATTCGTCATCTCGTTGCCCATGATGTTCCTTCGATAGCCGCCTGGTTTGGTGATTATTTTCCAATGGTCAAAAACAGGCGGTCTCCAACGTCACCCAGGCCGGGCTTCAACATGCCGCCATCCGTCAATTCCTTGTCGACACCTGCGATCCAAATTTCCGTACCCTCAGGCCACTCTGCCGCAGCCTTCTGGACACCTTCGGCGGCTCCCAGGACAGACAGGACAAGGATCCTCCTGGCACCCCATTCGCGCAAAGTCTGGATAGCCGCGGCGCACGTACCACCAGTAGCGATGACGGGGTCGACAATAATGGCGAGCTTGCTGCCTTCAGGGCCAGAGGAGGAGTTTTGTCGGGGGAGGTTGTTGTAGTATTCGACGGGGTCGAGAGTCGAGGGCTCGCGGTACATGCCGAGATGGTGGATGGGTACTGAGGCTGGGAGCATAGTTTGTACAGCTACAAGCAAGTTGTTAGTCACTATACAATGCCTCTATGTAGGTGTGAGAAGGGAGGGGAGTATCGTGTGCCACAAACCTTCAACCATGCCTAAGCCAGACCGCAGGATTGGAACTATGCAGATATTGCTGGGCTCAGAGGCGACAGTTGTGTATTCAAAGCCTAGAGGGGTTTTGTCCTGCGATTGTGTTAGAGAGGAGGCAAGAGGATGCACATTTGCTGAAGAAATTACACACCTTGGGTCCATCAGCTGGTTTTATGGCGGAGCTGATGGCTTCGCAAGCAATGATTAATGAGATTTCGTGGATCAAGGACTTGACGTCTCGAGGGCTGGCAGATTGGGATCGCAGTTGGCTGAGCTTAGCCAGCAGACTGGGATGCTGCGAGACATGGACGTTTGAAGGCAAATTGGCCATGATTGGCGATAATATCGGGATATCAGGAGGAAATGTTAGGCGTATGTAGAGAAGCGAGCGATGTTGAAGTAAGAGTTACGAGTAAGCGATGTAAGACGAAGAAGGCCGGGGCTTCAAGGAGACGCCGGGACAAACCAAGGCGACAAATCCAGAGGAAAATAAGAATATAGGCACCGTAGCAAGAGTCGGTAGACAAAGAGGAGAAAGAAGCGGCCGTGATGGACCGACCAGGTAAGAAGTAAGAGAAGAGATGCAGCTGATGGTCTCGGGCTGGGCACAAATTACGTAGCGAGATACGGGATGGCATATCAGAGGGACTTGGGGACCTCAAGGTGGGGGAGGGGCCAGTGCTAAGGCCAGTGCTAAAGCATAGCGCTGCCGGCGCTGTGCGGAGTGGTGGAGATGGAAGCTGTTAGGCGGGCTATCGGGCATCGGAGAGGGCCGTTAGCGGGGTCTGTGCTGATAAGGATAACATGGAATGGATATGTCGGATATGGACCTTGCAAGCCTGGATAAGGCACATGGGCATGATTTATACGCTGCTGCGGCTGGATAGCGCACGATACGGCGATTTGTTTATTTAAGATGCTGATTAGAGGATGCCAAGATGTTCAAATAATTCTTCCAGATACGATTTTTTCAATGCCGATATAGGAGCAATATTTTATCTCACAAAGCACAATGAAGTCAATTCTCAGAGGTACAGCCCTGACCGGATATACATGCCGATGGATCGCGGTTGATTCTCGGCTTTTGCAATTCTTTCCCCTGCCCTGGTCTATCTTCCATCCGACTCCCTCCCATCCAGCTCAAATATGAATCGCACTTTTTCTCTCAGTTCCAGTAAATGCGCAGTTTTCACTACGACATGATCCGTGGCTCAAACGCTGTCTACTTGCCCGGCTGAGCAACTCCAGCGAATCTCCAAGCCAAGACAACCTCCAAACCCACCCACAATGGCTTCATCACCTTCATCACACGACCCAGCGCGGCGATCGAGCTCTGGAAGCTACAACGCTCCAATCGCGTACCAAAACCTCGACGATGCCACCGCCGGATTATCAGTCGATATCCCAGACGAAAATATTTCGCCAACAACAGAAAAGCCGCCGCCGTCCCCTGTTCGCGAAGCTCGGCGGCGATCCGTCGCGGAAGCCCCGTCCTACGACATTCCAGACGACTGGGCGAACCTCGATGAACTCGCGGCAACAAGCCCCGTGGAAAACGTCGCCGAGTCGTCCATATACAGGCACCACAGCTTAGAGCAGATTCGGAGTCGAGACCGCGAAGAGCGGGAATCGCGACGCGCCAGTCTCGCAGAGTCAACCCTGCAACCCCCAGCGGCGGAACTGACCGACGTCGAAGCCGTCAATGAAAAAGAGGAACACCATGTGTCGAGGCTGGCAACTCAGATCTACACGATATCGTACCTCGTCTTCTTTGCCATATGGGGCACCCTTGCGCGCGTGGGATTGAGCGCATTGAATACATACCCAGGCGACCCCGTCATATTTGACATTCTATGGGCCAACTTCGGCGGCAGTCTCGTCATGGGCTTCCTCTCCGAAGATCGGATGCTGTTCCGCTATGAATGGGGAACACCTTCCTATGACCAAATGCTTGCGCGCGCAAAAGAAAATTCAAATAATGGCTCAGAGAGCTCAGGACAAGGCGATCAAGTCATCGATCTAGTAGCCGCCAAGAAGGCCCATCTAGCAACCAAAAAGACAATCCCTCTCTACATCGGCCTAGCGACCGGTTTTTGCGGCAGCTTCACCAGCTTTTCAAGCTTCATCCGCGACATCTTCCTCGCCCTATCCAACGAAATGGTCACCCCCAACCTAGGCATCCCAGGCCGCAACGGCGGATACTCATTCATGGCCCTCCTCGCCGTGACCATCACGACAGTCTCCCTCTCACTAGCAGGATTAATCCTCGGCGCACACCTCGCCATCGCTCTAGAACGATTCACCCCGTCCATCCCCTACCCGGTAACCCGCAAGATCCTCGACCCCCTCGGCGTCTTCCTCGGCTGGGGCTGCTGGCTCGGCGCAGTCCTCATGGCAATCTTCCCCCCGCACAACAAGTGGCGCGGCGAGATCCTCTTCGCCCTCGTTTTCGCGCCCCTGGGATGCCTCGCCCGCTTCTACCTTGCCATCTATCTCAATGGCAAGATCGCCTCGTTTCCCCTAGGTACCTTTGCTGCCAACATCGCTGGCACCGCCGTCCTAGGTATGTCGTGGGACATTGCTCACGCCCAGATAGGAGGAATCGTCGGGTGTCAAGTGCTGCAGGGAATCGAAGATGGCTTCTGTGGGTGCTTGACAACCATTTCCACGTGGGTTGCCGAGTTGAGCAGCCTGAAACGAAGTCACTCGTATATATATGGCTTTAGCAGTGTGGCGGTCGCTCTGGCAGTAATGATTGCCATCATGGGAGGCCTGCGATGGAGCGATGGCTTTAGCCCTTTGCTTTGCGTGTCTTAATCAAGAAATACGCGGAAGTGGAAATTAAAAGGAACGACAGACCCCGAGCTGCCGACTACCTAACGAAACAATGTAGACATAGAGCGGATCTTTGGCTGGCTTCGGCTGGCTTCAGTTCCAGTTTAGATAGCATCCATAGCACATCATTCCATAACAGGAGATTAAAAGTAATATTAATTTAGGAACAGGTGGCATGTTGCAGACACGCCTTAATCGCTATAGAATAACTCAGTATCTGGCGCTCATGACGACCCTCAAGCTAGGCCAGAAAGTCCCATTACCAAGGGCAATAAATACAACATTCGCTGTCAAGGAGCGCTAAGCAAATTAAAACGCAGAAAAGGCAGAAGTCGGGTGAAGGACACTTCATCGTTGCACCTTATGCCGCCCTGGGGCCCGCAACTCAGATGGTGCCAGAAACTGTTGCCGATCGATGAATCGGTAGGCAAGCCGATGGCCCGCTTTATAGTGCTCAACGATGGCTTCCCAGGGAGCAGACCATTCCTCCGTTAATCCAAGCGTCGACAAGAGCGCTTTCCATCGATGCGTAGGGGGCGTGCTGTTAACTGAGAAGCCGTGTATCAAGTCATCCAACTGTGAGATGTACTGCTTAAACCTGTCGGCATTCTGCGATGTGGCCCGTAGGAGGCGTATGGACAAGTCAATCCAGTATTGGGATGCGTCCAGGTCGTCGTAAGGATGCCAAAGGCTATAGCGGAACTCAAACGTGGGGCCATGAGTGTACTTTCCAGCAGGCCGTATAGCAAACGACGTGGCATCCCCATTGTACCCAAGAAGGCCCTTGGCGAGTTCGCCGGTTGAGCCAGCATCCCATACGAGTTCGAGTCTGGTTAAAAGGTCCATGTTGCGGAGGTCGGGAAGATGCTGTTTCGAGATTGCAGCCCTAAGGGGATCTTGTTGACGGGATCTTCCTCCAGAGCCATACCAGACGAGAGACGAGATTCGGGAACACGTTTCCATGGTTTTGACATGAGGGTACGGCAACCCGTAAGAATTGGGGCAGACGCGCTCAAGCAACTCCTTCTCAAGAACCCACACCAGTGTCGTCATCTTTTTGGCAGTGAGCAGAGAGATTGGCATGAGTGCGGGCTTGACATGAACGTTGAATCTACACGTCGAGTTGACATGAATCAGGACTCTTGATCGAAATAAAGCAAGGATCCATTGAACTGGAGTCATCCTATCCACCAGTTCCAGCTCGCGGTAAGTTGGACTGCGAAGCCGCACGCCAAACCATTCATACGCCTCAGGGCTGTGTCGCCTTGAATAAGTGGTGGGAGAGGGTTCGATGAGCCAGTGGCCCCCTAAGCCCATGGGCGGTCCATTCTCTTCAGAGAAATATTCTATGCTCGTATCAGGAGACGAAGGGTCCCGACAAATGGCTACGGACTCGCCCGCTCTCACCAGCACATCCTTGCACTTGTCCAGGATAGCAGCGCTAGGGTCTTCTTCTTTGACGGGACAGGCCCAAAGTCTTGGGGGTCGCGGGTTCCGTGCTCTTTCAGAAGAAGAACTCTCTGGAGAAGAGTCGTAATCGAATTCCGGCGTCTCTTGTCCGACCATAAATTCGATCACATAACTGTAATCAACAGGGAAGCTAGGCTCCCTGACAGCCAGATCCTGAACAACTTCGTCCGCCATGACTGCTTGTTGATAGAATGCGTTAGTTTGGAATAGATGCTATGAAGATGAAGCTGTAACGAGTGTAGAGTTTGAGAATGTTGTAAATGTACTTTGGCCAGCCAAGGCGTTGTAGCGAGTGTGATGATATTGGTATTCTCGCCTCCTGTGGTGTCTGTGAGAGCTCTAGGAAGACAGCAAACATTGACTAGATATCCATTCCAGTATAGACATCCTTCTGGGTATCCGCTTTCCGAAAAGAAGACGTTCTGTATAGCACTCTGGAAGGAACAATGCCCCCCTGCCAACCGGCAGATATCTCCTTCTCTCTTCTAGGTAGTTTGCATGTCGACAGCTAGGAACCACTGGGCTCAAAGGCTCCAAGTGTAGAGGTTTGGAGTAAAGAAAAGAGGCGGTTACCATAGCGGCATGTCACCTTGTGTTGCCTTCGCGATCGAGTTGCACTGACCACGAGTGCCATGATTCCATGAGGGACTGTACCTGCAAGTGGTTCCTCTTGGCGGCGCTGAGTTTTTGGAGGCTGCTCATAACGTAACATGTCGTTTTTAACATGACTGCTGATAAGTCAAGATGAGCCCCGGTTTATCCATTGCTTGGTTCATTCGGTGAAGTGGAAAGACAGTGTGGTTTTGAAAGGCTGAGAAGATGAGATACCAACCAAGCAGCCGGATCGGGTCCTGTTGCCGACCGAGGCGCACATGTCAATGTGTTGTGTGTCATGTTGCATGTGTCATTCATTGCAAGATTCTGTGCAATTGCAATTGTCTCGGGGAAAAGCCATTCAAACTCCGGAAAATGCCCAAAAGAGCAATCATTGCGAAAGGTGAAGCTGTCAAGACCACAAGATGTTGTGCATTGGATGCCTTGTTAAGGTACCGAGGTACCGTTACATAAGCAGCTGAGCCCCATTAAAGTGTGGCTGCCATGCAGGCAACAGCCTCTAGCTCCACAATTCCAACAGCAGCTCTACCTCTAATGACTTCACCTCAACTCAGTGCAACTGTATTTAAGCCCGGCTATAAGCTGTGAAGAGGCAAAGACGCGACTCGCCTTGATTCACATTCACTCATTCACGTATTTATTTACTTTCTTCCATACAATTGCTGACTCACTTGGCGGTGGCATCCTGTTCAACAGCTACGCGCAACACGTCATACGCTATACGCTATAAGCCACTCACTATAGCAATTGATCAACCTCAGCGTGGCGCGACATGAGCAAATGGTCGGCCAAGGAGCAAAAGACTCCCAATGAGGATGCGCTGAGGGAAGATGACCTTCAATATGGCACAGGAGGCTTGACGGAGGAAGAATTGGCCGAAAAGTAAGTTTGCTATCTATATTTATCGCTAGCATCATTCCTAACATTGGTCAAGATATCCCAATAAGCCGAGGAATCATTCCAAGACGCTCAAGTTTTCGGAGCTGTTCAGGGACCTCTTCAACCCATTGAATGACAACAAGAAGCAGCCCGCTGGCGGATCGGTGCCTGCCAGCAAAAAGGGCCCTCATGGGCTGGCCAAGCTATCGCCACAAGAGCAGAGGCGGCACATTGTCGAGAGGTTCATCACGCGATGGAGAAAGGAAGTCGGCGATGACTTTTATCCTGCTCTGCGCCTCATCCTACCAGACAAGGACCGTGATCGCGGCGTCTACGGGCTGAAAGAGAATGCTATAGGGAAGCTTCTCGTCAAGCTGATGAAGATTGACAAAAACTCCGAGGACGGCTACAATCTCTTGCACTGGAAGCTGCCGGGCCAGACAACCGGGGCACGTCTGGCTGGCGATTTCGCCGGCCGATGCTTCGAAGTCATTTCCAAACGACCAATGCGCACCCAGGTGGGCGACATAACGATTGCAGAGGTCAATCACCAACTGGACAAGCTGGCTGCCTCGAGCGGAGAAGCCGAGAACCTTGCCATCTTCGAAACCTTTTACAATCGCATGAATGCGGAAGAGCTTATGTGGCTCATTCGCATCATTCTGAAGCAGATGAAGGTGGGCGCTACCGAAAAGACGTTTCTGTATCTGTGGCACCCCGATGGCGAGGCTCTCTTTAGTGTTTCGTCAAGTCTCAAGCGCGTGTGTTGGGAACTCTACGATCCCGAGTTTAGACTCGAACAGGACGAGGCAGGTATTGCACTGATGCAGTGCCTCCAACCACAGCTCGCTCAGTTCCAAATGCCAGCCTCGTTCCAGAAGATGATTGAACTCTTACGACCGACGGAAGATGACGCCGAGTTTTGGATAGAGGAAAAGCTGGATGGTGAGCGCATGCAGATGCACATGATGGAGGATCCCAGTCATCCAGGAGGGCGAAGATTTTGCTTCTGGTCAAGAAAAGCCAAGGACTATACCTATCTTTACGGCAACGGGCTGTTGGATGAAAATTCTAGCTTGACGAGACATTTAAAGAATGCCTTTGCACCTGGTGTTCGCAACCTGATTTTGGATGGCGAGATGATTACTTGGGACATGGGCGTTGACAAGATTGTCCCCTTTGGTACTCTAAAGTCAGCAGCCATTGCGGAACAAAACAACAAGTCCGATTCGAACGCGGCTGGCCACCGCCCCTTGTTTCGAGTATTTGACATACTATACCTAAACGACAAGCAATTGACTCAGTATACCCTGCGCGATCGTCGGAACGCTCTGAGCAAGGCAGTAAAGTCAGTACATCGACGATTGGAAGTTCACGAGTACACAAAGGCAACATCAGCCGACGCCATTGAGCCGCTTTTGAGGGAAGTAGTTGCCAACGCATCAGAAGGCCTCGTCCTAAAGAATCCACGATCCATGTATCGTCTAAACAGCCGCAACGACGACTGGCTAAAGGTGAAGCCCGAGTACATGTCAGAATTCGGCGAGTCGCTCGACTGTGTCATTATTGGTGGCTACTACGGCTCGGGAAGAAGAGGAGGAATATTGTCAAGTTATTTGTGCGGTCTCCGCGTCACTCAGAACCACATCCAGGCCGGCGCCAACCCGGAGAAATGCTTCAGCTTCTTCAAAGTTGGCGGCGGCTTTCGAACAGAGGACTATGCCGAGATTCGGCATCGCACTGATGGCAAGTGGATAGAATGGGATCCCAAAAACCCGCCATCGGAGTACATTGAGCTTGGTGGTGGCGAAGCAAAACAGTATGAACGGCCTGATATGTGGATTCGACCAAAAGACTCTGTGGTAGTCTCTGTCAAAGCCGCCAGTGTTGGCCCTTCTGATCAATTCGCTCGAGGCTTCACATTACGATTCCCTCGATTTCGAAGGCTACGGCTTGACCGCAGCTGGGACACGGCGTTATCCCTCGAGGAGTTTCAAGAGCTCAAACAGAGAGTAGAAACCGAGCGTCAAGAAATAGAAATGACGGTAGAAGATCGCAGAAGAAGAAATCCGAAGCGAATCAAGAAGGAGCTCGTCATTGCAGGAGATGATGCCGCACCTCCTCAATACGAAGGCGATAAGTCAAAGCTATTTGAAGGTCTCGAGTTTTGCGTGCTCTCCGAGTCCCTGAAACCATACAAAAAGACCAAAACACAGCTAGAATCGATCATCAAGGAAAACGGTGGCTCCATCTCACAGAGGGCCGCCGCAGGCACAAAAATGGTTCTCATCGGTGACAAGAAGGTGGTGAAGGTCGCCAGCTTAATCAAAGACGGAGATGTGGACATTATACGACCCAGATGGATCAAGGACTGTCTGGACCAGCCTAACGGAGGATTTCTGCTCCCATATGAGGAGAGCCATCTGTTTCATGCGACGGACGCCTTGGTCGATGCCGCGGCGCAGAATACAGATCAGTTTGGCGACAGCTACGCACGAGATGTAAGCGTAGACGAATTACGAGAATTATTGCGCGACATGCCCAAACTCGAAAGAATGGAATCATTCGACAAGGTCCTGTTTCTAGAACAGCTAGAACAGCACGGCAAAGACGTCACCACGCTACGAAATTTCATGTTCTCACGCTGCAGAGTGCTCTTCTACCTCGCCGACGACGCAAAGGAGAACACCAAAGAAAAATGGGAGCGATATATTCGATATGGCGGCGGGTCGTGCAGCCAGGAGCTAGACGACGAGACGGTGACGCATATTGTGGTGCTGGGAGACGATGTGATGGAGATTGGGGATGTGGGCGACAAGTTGCGCTCGAGATTGAGTTCAAGGCGGAAGATGTCGAGGTTGGTGAGCGAGAAGTGGGTGGAGGAGAGTTGGAGAGAGAGGACGCTGCTTGATGAGGAGCGGTATATTTTCTGAACAGGTTGTTGGCCATTCAGTGTAATGTAATGATATTATGAGGTCTCTTTCGTCTTCAGTCTATGATGGGTATTCTCAGCGCCCATTTACAAGATAGTATTATGCAAATAATAAAAGAATCATGATTAACAAAAGCATCTATATACCAAGACGGATAACATTCAAGGGTATCTCGACATTTTCCACCATTATCCACAACAAGACGTCTTTTTCTCCTCAAACTAAGAACAAGAGTAATATCCCAAACGACTATCCCCAAAATCACCTCGTCTTCCTCTTGGCCTTGTTCCTCTTCCTGTGACTCGACACCCTCTTCCTCTGAATCACACGCACGAACCACGCATAAATCATTTCGCGCATGAGAATAAGCACCGTCGCAAACGCCGTTGGAACAGCACAAGCCCAGCTAAAAAAAAAAAAAAAAGCATCCCTTCATTAGCTTCTTCATCCTTGCACCCCCCATAAACAACAATGAAAACGGAAGGGGGAAAACTTACAAGTACCATATCCCATTATTAATCTCAGGAAACCCATCCGGCGGGAAATTCTGCCCAAAGAACCCCGTAATAAACGTCAACGGCAAAAAGATAATCGTCACCGTCGTCAACTGCTTCATGCTCTCATTCTGGTTCGCCGAAATCGTGTTGAAAATGAGATTAATCAAATTCTCGCTGCTCTGCTTGCACTGCTCCAGCGCCTCCGTGATAATAATGCAGTGATCCAGCACGTCGCCTAGGTACGTGTGCGTCATGGGCGTGACGATGACGCCGCTGGCCGGGTTCTCTAGCTCGAGGACGGCTTGCTCGTGGGTTAGGGAGGTGCGGTGGTCGCGGAGGACGTTGACGAGGTTGTCGATGGGGTTGAGGAAGCGTAGCATCTTGTTGATTTCGCTGATGCAGATGTAGAGGTTCTTGCACTGCTTGATGCTCGGCGAGGTGAGCACGTCCAGCTCCAAGTCACCCAGAACGTCGTTGTAAACGGCTGTCAAAGGAATGGCAAGATCGATAATGGCATCGATGATGGCCTGGACCACCAGCGAGGCATCGCAGGATTCACGCAAGACTGTACCCGGGTTGCTAAGACGGGTGACAATGGGCCTCTCGATATCTCCAGCAGAAACCTCAAAGAAAGAAATAACAGTATTGTCCGCAGTCAAGAAGATGGAAACTTGCTCAGCCGCAACAGCCAAGTTGAGCGGCGCAAGAATCGAATTCGCCTCCATGTACTCAGTACGAATCTCATTCCCCGAAGCATGATACCGCTGCAGCGACCGAATCATGGACGTCTCATGCAGTTCCGGCGTCTCAGACAGCTCCGTCATGCACTTTGTAACAGTCCGCTTCTCAGGGTCAGACGAAGACCCAGATCCAGGAACCTTGCTCTCCTTGCTGCGGCCAAACCCACGAAACAGGTTCTTGAGCTTCGTCGTAGATCGTGACGACAAGAGGCTGCTCGCGTCAGAGTCATCATCCTCGTCAACGAGATGGACCAGCTTCTGCAGCGTCATGACGATGAAGGCGTGGCTCGGGTACCAGTCTGCCTTGGTCCTGTTCCTAATATTCATGATATCCTCCAGCGCAAGCTTATGCAAGCCCTTGTGCGCGCCAACCGCCTGAATGACATCCCAAGAGAGCCCATTGATATTAATCCAACGGCACTTTGCCCACTTCTCCTTAGGCTCCGCCAGAAACGACACAAAGCCATCATTATCAAAGTGTTTCTTGGCCATCCTGTCCTTCGAAAAGTCCACAACGGTAATCTCGCACGGCGCGCTCAGCGTCGGCATCGAGGCATGCCCGCCATCAGGCAAATTCGGGTCGAACCCAGGCTCCGACCCGGGTTGCCAGCCTGGACGTTCCGTGTAGGTGGCATCGAAATCGAAGTCGT
Source organism: Trichoderma camerunense (assembly GCF_050948025.1). Classification (NCBI taxonomy): domain Eukaryota; kingdom Fungi; phylum Ascomycota; class Sordariomycetes; order Hypocreales; family Hypocreaceae; genus Trichoderma; species Trichoderma camerunense. The sequence continues at coordinate 739,689 of NW_028145359.1, read as the reverse complement.
CGGTGTCGTCGATGGTTCTAAAGGTCGCGACACGAGTGCTTCGTCGACGGCGCAACGGCGAAAACGGCTCGCGGTGAACAGCCGTGTCGGAGCGCGAGAGGCGCTGCACATCAGCCTGGGGAGGTGAAGTCGGAGAGTTTGTGTCGAGGCTGAGATCGTAGTGGACTCGATTAAAGACTGGCCTCGTAGGCGGGGAGACGCTGGCCTCGGCCTCGTGGATGGGCTCCATGGCGGCTTGCGAGAATCGTTGAGAATAATATTCAATTCAAGGGATAGAGAGAGAGAGAGAGAATTCGTCAACTCTCTTCTTCTTCTTCGCGTCGCTCTAGATGACGGCGAAGGCGATAGTGGTGTCGATCTCGATGCTATCGTCGTCGTTGGGCTTCAGCGCAATTGTCGCTGCGTCAAAACTCGCCTCTTATCTTTCTTCCATCCAAATTGGCTTCGCCCTCAAGGACAAACAAAGATAAAGAAGCTGCATTCACCGCATCGCCAGCCGGATCGTGTCATCTTATTGATGAAACAGGATTAATAACCCAGAGGTATTATTAGCTATGGAGGCTGACCCAGGGCATGTTCGCTTCGAAACAATAATAGCACAAGCAAGGCAAGCCCCTAAGGCCACCCAAAAGTTCTAGGCCAATCTTAGTGACGTTGTTCTAGCGATGATCTAGCGCCGCTGGCCAATCACGGCCCGAGATGAGGCATTGATGCGGCAATTGGTTCCGCGTTCCATGATTTCACGTTTACAAGTTACAAAGCTGGGAATTGATGGTACATGTCCATCCATTGCTGGTCGTTAAAAAATGAATATTAATCTCGTCATCGTGATCAACGGCGAGACTAAGAAAGAGAAAACAACGTTCTACAGTACAGCGGTAGTAAGTAGTATTATACAGTGAAAAAGCCCTTCATCCTCCAATTCTAGCTCTGAGCCTGTGCCTTAGCGGCTGACTGCAATGCATTGATCCAAAACTCACCCCTGGCTCTCCGTGAAACGAGCCACTCTCACTCTCACCCTCATTCTCACTCTCACATGTTTTCTTACAGAATCTCCACCAGTTCAAAGGTCTGATCCTTTTGGCCACTGCACTGCGCAGACTCCACCCGGTCAGCGCCAGCAACCAAACAAGTCGTGTTGGTGGCCGAGGCGGGAGTGAGGACGATGTTGTTGTCGCCCGCCTTGAAGGGGAACAGCTGCGAAGTCGCGGTTTTGCCACCTGTTGAGGTTCATCGTTAGCATTTGATCTCTTATGAAACTAAAACGGTACAAACGCGATAACTCGCATGCCCTTAGATCGGGTGGATCGAGCAGATCACCGAGATGGGGTGGGGGGAATGATGTCAATGACTTACTTCCGTCGGCGCGTCCACCGCAAGAAAACATGATGACCTGGTCGTTGGCGGCTCTGCGGCCATCAAAGTTGATGCAGCCGTTGGTGAGCACACTAACAAGCAGCGCCTCGCCAGCCTGAGCGTCGTCGTGGACTCCCTTGGTGACAACGTCAAACTTCTGGCTGGCGTCTTCGCTGCAGGTAGCCAGCCCAACAGGGATCAGGTTCTCGCGGAAATCACCGGCCGTGGGGTTGACGAAGAAGCAGCGTCCATCAGCGGCTCGGATGTTGACACTCTCCAGGGGTCGAACAGCGCTGGCATCAAACGCCTGGGCCTCGGCCACGGCAGAGGGGTTCAGGGTGCCTCCAGCTCCAGAGACGGGCACGGGGGTCGTTGGGTTTCCGGTGATGACGGGAGGAGGAGGAGCTGCAGTGGTCTGGGAGCTGCCGTCGCCTGAGTTGTTGACAACGGCGTCACTTGTGGCAGCAGCAGCAGCAGAAGTGGTAGCGGCAGCCTCCGCAGTCTGACTGGCATCAGCTGGAGGGGGAGCTCCGGCGGTGACAGTGGTAACTTCAGTGACGGTAACAATCTTGGGAGCAGAGCATTGGGCGTTCTCGTCATTCGCCGGTGCCGCAGAAGAAGCAGCAGCAGCAGCGCTCGTCACAGCAGCCGCCGAGGTAGAAGAGGCAGCAGCCTCAGAGGTGGCAGCAGCCGAGCTGGTGGCGGCAGAGCTGTTGTTGTTGCTGTCATTGCCAGAGCCTCCAGCAGCAGCACCACCAAAGGTAAACTTCTGAGTAGCGTCGTTGGCATTACAGTCAGCAATGTCAATCACATTGCCCTTGGCAGCAAAGCACTTTGTGGGATCGTTGCCAGGGGCGAAGCTCAGCGGGCCATTGCCTCCAGTAAAGGCAAAGAGCTGAGAGTTGGTGACTTGTCCGCTGCCATCAGCTCGTCCACCGCACGAGAAGAGCAGGACCTGGTTTCCGGCCGCACGGCGAGGGTCAAAGTTGAAGCAGGCCTGCGTCTTGGTGCTCACGATCAGGGCCTCGCCCTTTTGGTCGTTGTGGACGCCAGAGGTGATGACATCCCAGCCCTGGGCGTCGTTGCTGCCACAGTCGGTGATTTGGATGGGCGTCAAGTTGGCTCGGAAGTCTCCAGAGAGGGGGTCGACGCTCAGACACTTGCCATCAGAGGTTTTGATCTGAACATTGGAAAAGGCGCGGGTAGCAGTGTCGTCCCTGGGATGGGCCTCAGCGGTAGCAGCTGGGTCCAGAGAGGCCACCTCTCGGTATTGGATGGGGCCAGCAGCGGCAAGGGCTGCAAAGATCACGGCAAAAGTCGTCTTGGAAATCATTTTCGCTCAGTAAAGAGTGTTGTGTAATAAAGAATGATATCTCAAAGAACCGGGAAAAGAGAGGCTTAGAAGTAAAGAAGGATAGGCTTTTCACAAAGAGAACGTTGTTAAATCCGCACAGCAGATGACCTCGTCAAAGGTAAGAATCGAAAGGAACGAAGAGAAAAGGGAAAGAAAAAAGAAGGAAGCGAGCACAGCACGCAAAGTGAAGCTATTCAGAGCAACTGCCAGAACTCGAGAATCCCCTCTCAAGACTCGGCACCGCGCCAACTCTTTATATATTCCAGGTCAATCTCTCTCATACTGTTCAGTTGCCGCTAGTGCTCGTCCAATCCAGGGTCTGCTCGTCCAGGGTCATATTCGCCAAGACACACGCGAACCGCGGCTGCAGCATCGCTCTTTGTCGGCTCGATCCGACAAAGAGCGTATTTCTTTGATCCCCTTCATTTCGCGGCTCGGGGTCTTTGTCGGCGCCTGGTGGCGGACCATGTGGCCATTTGGGTGTCTTTGCCGCAAAGCCCATCCTGACCTTTTGAAAACGAAACGCTTCGTCGGGGTGCAATTGGGCCGTCACCGTCCTTGTCCAACGCGAATCGTTTCAGCGCCACCATCTAGACGGACGTGAGACGACACGGGGGTTTGTTTCGGCGTTTTAGGTGTTTGGAGCCTCCAGGGGGGTTGGCATCGCCTGTGCTGTAAATCCGGAGCCAGCCGGCCACAAACACTAAAAGCAGTCGCTGGAGATTCGAGCTTCTGGGGGAGCTTAGCGCCCAGCCTGTTAAAACACCAGGTCAAACCAGATCAAGCCACATCGCGAATAGCCGCTGGGGCTTCAGTTCCATTTGTCTCTGACAGGCTCAGCTCAGCTCAAGACTGGATGCAGGAGTTGCTTGTGGCTTGAAAGCAGCCGCCGTTGAGGCGTCACAGCAGGGCACTCAGCTCCCGACGGCTTGCATATGCGCCAGACTGAACAATGCACAGCGCAGCAATTGGCCCAAATCAGCTCCAGCTCCCCAATGCAGCATCTCGTAGATAAGAGCGCAGATGCAAAGTGTTTCTCTCTCGCCACGATCTGGATCCTGCATGACGTCGTGGGCCGCATGCAAAATGAACCCCCCTGTGCAAAGTCTTTTTCTGAGCTTCTTCTGCAATTCGACATGAAACTGAAACAAGTCAGTCACTGCCAAAAGGGGGTTTCTCGTCTCAGGGGTCATGCTAGCAAGGCACTTACACGCTTGCAATGACACTTTGGCGTCGTGAGAGTTTCCCAACACAGCAACTAAGCTCCGCAAAACGTTCTCAGATGCAAACACAACAGGTTTCCAGACAATTCGGGGGGCTCTCTTCTTTCTTCACTTTAATTTTCCTTCCATTTCTTTGTTTGTCCTTCAGGGGTCGTAGGCTTAATTATACCCCGGCCACGCAGCCGCCCTCTGCTCAGATGGGCAGCGGTTCTCCCAAAACTGGTCGCAAAAGGCCGCTCTTTGAACCACAATCGTGTTATGCCACCACGGCCCACAGTCGTCGTCCATCTGGAAGGGCAGTTGGTTGAGCCCTTCCCCTTGCCAAGCCTCCGTTTCGTTGATTCGATGGATCTCGGACATGATCTGAGAACAGGAAGTGTGGCATGTAATGGACCCGTAGCATCCGCAGTGGTATAAGATCAAGATGTATGTGCACATGGTATGGATTGTCGAAATTGAAAGGACGCCTTTTCTTTCCGAATGATGTTCATCTCTGGTCTTTATACTTTGAGGCCGTAGAGCTCGTCGACTGAACGATTGCAACACGCACCGCTTTGCTTCTTGCAATCCGACTCGAACGTACGTGTTCGTGAACACCGTCAGTCGGGTTTGTCGTCGATATGGGACAAAACAGCAGCGCAAGCCACCAAGGTTTGCGTGTCTTGCGCGTCTTGCTCGGTCATGCTTCAGTCAAGTGTCTTTCGGGATGAGATGGGAAGAGAGGAAGAGGAGGGCACAAGAGGTTGATATTGACAGTTTGTGAAATCGTGTGATGACTACAAACGCAGCTTCAACGAGGGCCTCGTGTGGTATTTGCTCGTAAGAGAACCTATCCCAGACCAGATGCTGCCTGTCGAACAGCACATCTCCCTTCCCACAGTTGTAACACGCGGCATGCTTTGTTCGTCTTTCTTCCCGCAGGATGCCACACAAGGCGCCCTAGCAGTGCACAGGCTATGAATGGCATGTTTGCACCACCTGGTTGCCCTGAGGCGGCGGGAAATAGGGAGGGCCAGAGTCAACCCATGTAACCAGTCAAAGTGATGCATGCACGCCTGCCTAATCACATACAATCGCCCAGTTGTCTCGATTCTTGACTCCAAGCCCATCCTAGAGTTTGAGCTTTGGTGAGACGTACATTACCTAGTATACAGGTATATACCTACCTGCTTCCCCGAACCTTGTCAGCCACGAGATAATATGAGCTTGATGTTGAATGGGCGTTAAATGGGTGGTGGAGGCATGAGAGTATTGTATTGCTCAACCATGAAAACAGAGTTGCGAGTCAGCAAAAAGCTCAACTGTCATTTTGTTGCGAGAACGTGTAGAAGTTGGCAGATTGAAGTCGAAAATGAGGATAGAATCTTTAGTAGGTACTAGGTAGGTAGTCACTGTATGTAGAAGGAACACTCGACCTTGTCGAAGAACTACTTAAGGTACCTTCCCAAGAGTATCTCCATTACCAACTGTATTCCTTACCTAGTAGACCCAAAGAATCGGGTGACTGTATCTCAGCCAGTATCTACGCGCGAAATAGCCACTCTAAATCCAGCAGATTCTGCAAAGAGACCTGTGGCTTTTAATTATCCAACCTCAATACTTTATTTAGTCTACTAGCATGTCGTCGACTGTCTCTTAGAGTAGGTGTTGTAATTAACATTGTTTGCTTTACAAGTCGCTAAAACACCATGAATCTATGTCACGTGATAGCAGCGATAAGCAGATAGGGTTGGATCGGAACAAAAGCGGAGCAGACTTTTGCTATAGTAGACTTTTGCTAGAGCTTTGTGAAATTTTTGTTTCTTCCTGTATCGGAGCTATAACAAACTTCAATTGTTATAATTCACCAACCAGGGAATCCAAGATGACGACCGTTACTAAGGAACAGGGCTCCAAGGCGGAGGGCAGCTCTGCGTTCGATGCCTATCAAACGTCTCTCACCACTCGCTACTGCAGCCCCGCCATGTCGAAGCTGTTCAGTCAGCGCTCAAGGCACTCGACATGGCGAAGGTTGTGGTATCATCTTGCTGAATGCGAAAAGGAGCTCGGAATTAACACCATCACTCCGGAGGCCATTGAGCAAATGAAAGCTCATCTTGTGGTTACGGATGACGAGTTTGAGATTGCTCGAATCGAAGAGAAGATTCGCAGACATGTGAGAATCCCACTTCATATATTTGTGTTACAATCCATTGCTGACGAGCCATCTAGGATGTCATGGCGGTAAGGCGTCCGCCGATAGCTGGTCTACCGGCCTCTAATGGCTCATATATCTAATTCTGAGTAGCATGTTCACGCCTTTGGTGTTGTTGCTCCTGCTGCGGCCGGCATCATCCACCTCGGTGCCACAAGCTGCTTCGTCACTGACAATACTGAACTTATTCTTATGCGCGATGCCCTAGATCTGATTGCCAAGAAACTGGCCAAGGTTATCTCAAACCTGTCATCCTTTGCAGTCAAGTGGAAGGGTGAGTGTTTGGAGGGCGACACGCCCAGTTCTGGCATTCAACGAGGGTATGACCGAAACGGCTCTTGCTAATCATAAGTTAGCGGAACCTACTCTTGCATACACGCACCTTCAGGCAGCCCAGTTGATCACGGTCGGAAAGCGTGCGGCCCAGTGGGCGCAAGATCTTATGCTTGACCTCCACACTATCGAGCAAGTTCGTAGTGAACTCAAGTTCCGAGGCGCCCAGGGAACGACTGGTACTCAGGCCTCCTTCTTGGAAATCTTCCAGGGCGACTCCGCGAAATGCGACGAGCTGAATGTGCTTCTCTGCAAACGATTCGACTTTCCCGGCTGCTATGACGTGTCTACTCAGACCTACACCCGCAAGGTGGACTTGATCATTGCCAACGCCGTCGCGGGTCTTGGTGCGACAGCCCAGAAAATCACGGGAGATTTGAGGCATTTGGCCACATGGAAGGAGATTGAAGAGCCTCACGAGTCCTCTCAAATTGGATCTTCTGCCATGGCATACAAGGTTAACCCAATGCGATCTGAGAGAGTATACAGTTTGGCGCGTGAGTTGATGTCCAAGCCGGCCAGCTTCGCCAACACTCTGTCCGACCAATGGATGGAGAGGACGCTTGATGACAGCGCAATCCGCCGAATCGACATCCCAGAGATGTTTTTGCTGGCCGATGCAATTCTGCTTGGACTTGATAATATTTCAAGTGGATTGGTGGTCTACCCTAACCGTATCGCCTTCCGGGTCCAAGAAGAGCTTCCTTTCATGATCACAGAGACGGTAAGTTGAACCTTTTTAAACCCTTGTTCCGATAAAGCAATAAGGGGAAGTCTTGTTACCTCCCCCCTTGCAAAAGTTTTGGGTGGCAACTTACATAAATCTCGCGAACCTAGATTATCATGAGAATGGTTGCTCAAGGAGCATCGAGACAGGAGACGCACGAGCAAATTCGTGTCATTTCCAACCAAGCTGGCAGCGTTGTAAAGAACGAGGGCAAGCCCAATGATCTCGTATCACGCATCCAGAACAACGAATTCTTCAAGCCCATTTGGGGTGATATCCATGGCATGCTCAAGGCAGACCTTTACATTGGCCGTAGTGCCGAGATTGTCGACAAGTATTGCGGTCCTGGGGGAGTTGTTGAAAAGGCGCTGGCGCCATATGCGGCGTACATTAAGGGCTCTAGCTCTGCGGAGCTTAGTGTCTAGAGTAAGTTCATCTCATCGGGTTGAAATGACAGTCCAAGGCATTGGAGGCTGTGTTACGGATTTGTGTATTTTATACTCCGTAAAAGTTCATCAAAAGTCACTCTCTATACTGGGAAGTAGGGGACGCAGAACAGTAGCATCTAAATAACCGTAAGCAAATCATAGAAACGTAAAGAATAAAAATTGATTTCAAAGTAAATACTTGATACATACCTATTTAGTGATATCAACAACGTAACATCGAGGTCCACCAACCCCGGATTGCAAGTGCCGCGCCAACGAGGAGCAGCCAGGAGAGACACAAGAGCAGAAAGGGAGAGTACATGTAATTGCAGTGCACAGTAATCCAGCACAGACGAACCTATTCAAATGATATGGGTCCAACGACTTCAATATGTCAATACCTTAGTAATGCTTATCAGCCAATCGTCGCCCGTCCAAATAGGCGGAAGTGCATACATGATGCAAGACCCGCCGATGTCCCTGAGCTTCAAAAGCCCCATCGAGCAAAGAACTTCATTCAATGTCCATCTAATGTCATTTATTCTCCTCTCGTCCACCGGCGCAGATCGAGATGGGCGTGACCAAGCGAATCAAAGTCACAGGGACATCTTACCTGAGATCATCACAGCCTCAACTGATTCACCGACTCAATTCAGCGCTGCTTCAACTCCTATCGATTTGGCACGCGACCTCCATCTGTCTTGGGTCGGCGGCAGCGCCCCACCGCACCCGTGCAAGGGTTTAGCTGCAATTTATAGGGCTCTTCGCCGCTAGCAACCCGCTATAGCGCTGGCCCGTGACTGTGACGCATCCATCCCGTCCATTGGATCCCGTCCCGTCCATTCAACTCCGTCTCCTTGCTCCCACTTAGCCCTAAGGCTTCAACCTGGAGATTTCACTGCAGTCTCCAGCAGAGTAAAGCCCATCAAACTCATCAGGCTGGACAGAATGGTAAGTGACTCTCTGTGTGCTGAAGAGACAACATTAAAGTGCTAACTCCCAGCGATGCCAGCCGTCCGAACGCCATCCTCTCCTATCCAACCGCGGCGAGTCGGCCGAAGCCGCTCAGGCAAAGGCTGCCTTGCGCTCTTCACGCATCCGTGAGATTGCCTTCTTCGCCTGGGGCCTCCTCGCCACTGCCGCCTTCATCGTCGCCGCTGTTTGGATCCAGCATGACGCTCAGACCGGCCATGGCGACAACAACAATAATACTGTCGCTCCCAAGCGCAACTTGGTCTTCATGGTGTCCGACGGCATGGGACCGGCGTCGCTCTCCTTGACCCGAAGCTACCGCCAGTACATCAACAACCTCCCCGAGAACGACACCCTTGTCCTGGACCAGCACTTTTGGGGCACCAGCCGCACTCGCTCCAGCAACTCCCTCGTCACCGACAGCGCTGCCGGCGCCACGGCCTTTGCCTGCGGCCTCAAGAGCTACAACGGCGCCATCTCAGTCCTGCCCGACTTTGAGCCATGCGGATCTGTCATGGAGGCAGCGAAGAGGGTCGGATACACAACGGGACTGGTCGTTACAACAGACATCACAGATGCCACGCCCGCCACCTTCGTCAGCCACGTCCTAAGGCGAGAGATGGAGGACTCGATTGCCCTCCAGGAAATCGGAGAGGGCGTCCTGGGCCGCTCAGTTGATCTTATGCTCGGTGGTGGCCGCTGCCATTTCCTTCCCAACAGCAGCAAGGGTGGATGCCGTGAGGATGAGCTGGATGTCACGCGTCTGGCTCAGGAGAAACACGGCTGGACCTACACCGATAACCGCCAGGGCTTTGACGCTCTCGATGGCGGCGACAAGGTCAAGCTTCCCTTCCTCGGTCTCTTTGCCGAACGAGACGTTCCTTTCGAGATTGATAGACAGAAGCAGCACGACGTTTACCCCAGCTTGAGCGAGATGGCCACCACTGCCCTGCGAGCTCTCGAAAAGGCAACCAAGGACTCGGACAAGGGCTTCTTCCTCATGATTGAGGGCAGCCGCATCGACCACGCCGGCCACTTCAACGACCCTGCTGCTCAGGTCCGCGAGGTGCTCGAGTACGACAAAACGTTCAAGGCCGTCCTCGACTTCATCGCCGACAGCAAGACGGAGACGGTCCTCGTAGCCACCAGCGACCACGAAACCGGCGGCCTCGCCACCGCCATCCAGGAGCCCGGCCATCTGCCAGTGTACAACTGGTACCCTCGCGCTCTCGCCAGGGCCACCTCCTCGGCCGAGTTCCTCGCCGCCAAGCTCCGTTCCCACGCTGCATCCGTCACGCCCGCCTCCAAGGACAAGAAGAAGGAGAAGAGGGAAAAGGCCAAGGCCGACCTCAAGAAGTGGATCAACAAGGAGCTCGTCGTCCCCGGTCTCGGCATCTCCAACGCTTCCGACGACGAACTCGAGTCCCTGGCTGACAACGCCGAGGCTTCCCTCGAGATCCTTTCCGCGATGATTTCCCTGCGCGCCCACGTTGGTTGGAGTACTCACGGACACACCGCGGTCGACGTCAACATTTACTCGTCTGGAGGGCCCGGCACGGAAAAGATTCGTGGAAACGTCGAGAACACTGACGTCGGCAAGTTCTTGAGACGCTATCTCGATGTCGAGGGGGACGTTGAGGAGATTACCAAGGAGTTGAGGGCGAAGACGGAGAAGCCCGGCGAAGCTGCGCAGAGCATGGCAGTCGAGCAGATGAACGGCGTAGAGCACTATCATGCACAAGAGATTTGAGTTTTAGAGATTTACAAACGTTGTTTTTCTGGTTGTTAGAGTAGAAAGCTAGATAGATGGCTTTGCTCTCTTTTCTTCTTGGTTGTTACTCTCGCAGACGAGTTGTTGGTTTTGGCGTATTATTCACCCCCATATAGATTGTTTCGCATATAGCAATGAGCATAGCATCTCTGTTCTCTCTTTTTCAGATGACAGAAAAGAGTTTCTGGTTTGATAGCTAGTACAAATACACCCGGGATATCATATTTCATATCCCCCCAAATTTCATCCGCCAGACGCCTTAATTACCATTGTCCCGATTGTTTTAAACTCCCTAGAGTTCAAATCATGTAACCTATTCCATCTATTCCATCCCATCCCATGCGAATATCTCCCAAAAAAATCCAAATCCAAATCCAAAACAACAGGAAGGAGAAAAAAGGGTTCAGTTCTCAACTGTCCTCTCCTCGAGATTATACCGCATATACAACTTATCCAAAAAGTGCGAGTGCCGAATCCCATTCGGCCTCGCCGTCTTAAACGTCTCAATCGCATCCGCCAGCGCAAACCCGCACTTTTCCACCAGATAGCATACGACAAAGTATCCAGATCTGTTATATCCGTAATGGCAATGGACGCCTACGACGCACTGCTCTGGATCGGTCCATCCTTCTGCTATGGCGCGCTCACGCTGTGCTTCGCGGACGGAATCGACCAGTTTGATGAATTGTTCGACCGTGTCTCCATCAGGCGGGATTTTCGACACCGTGGGGAATTTGTGGTAATGAATTCCACGGCGTTCAAGGCCACGCGGGTCGTATACAGGTTGATCCTTGGAAATGTCAATGACGTCCTTGATAATGTTCCCCCAATTATCGGCAAATACCGTCGGGCAATGCACATCATCAACTTCGCGAAGCGTCTTAATAACACGAAAGACGGGTTTGCCTGGGGGCCCGATAGGTTCGGAAACGGGCTTCACGCCCTGCCACTTGATGAGGTTCTTGACGTCCCATTTACCCTCGCGCGAGAGGTGCTGGAGCTGCCAAGCGAGAGAAAGCCGCTGAGTAATGTGTTCAGCGAGAAAGTCCGACACGAGGCCGGCGAGGGCTCGGACAGTACGCGGTGAGTAGAGGAGGGTGTGGTTAGCTGACCCGTTGAGGACGATGGACCGCAGGGCTCTCATGGGGTGTTGCGACTGAGGCGGTAAGTCTGGCGGATATTCTACCGGTGTTGAGGGACTGTTGCGTTCACTCTCGTCAAAATCGGTGTCGTCAGCATCTTCTACAGTCAAGCCGTTGCCGTTGGTATTTGCATCGAGCTGGGTTGAGCCGCTCAAAGACTCGGGTGAATCTGGCCCTGAAGCATCCAGTGCTGGCTCAATACCATCCGACACCGCGGCGTCATCCATCGCGTGAAATGCCCCTGCAATCTTGTCAATCTCCTTGGGCGACGTGACATTGTCCTTTTCGCCGCCGATGAGAAAGACGGGGATATCCAGGCCTGCCCAGGCATCAAGTCCAGGAATGCCTCCGACAGCCTTTCCATCCTGGAACCGAGTCGGTAAGGCGCCGTATGCCATTCGCCTCCACACCGGTGTTCGACTCTGTTGGTTGTATCGATACTGCATGAGCCTCAGCTCGGTAGGCGCGTCCTCTCCCACGAAGCGTGAGACGCTCGTGCTGTTGAGTCCTCCTCTAGCATCCCACGCACGCCACAGGCCAAAGATCCAGCCGGGGATCCAAAAGAGCCTCTTAATCATCGTTGCTTTAGCTTCCTCCATCGGTCCAGATACAGGGCAAATAGCCACCAGGCCGACAACGTGCTTGGCAAGAGCCGTCTTATGCGGGAGCTTCTTATTCGCCAAGCCAGCCGACAGCGCAGTTCCCATGCTGTGCGCAATCAACACCACACCTTGGTCATGCTCCTTGTCGCGATAATCCTCAATAATCACCTCCAACAGCTCCATCAGCGCCTCCGAAGTGTACGCCTCCCATTGCGTCGGCGCAAACTTGGACCTCCCGCCACCAGGCCAATCAATCGCCAGACACGGCGCCAGATCAATCAAGCTCCTCAGCAGCGGATAAAACTGCGCGACAGAGCCCCCCAGCCCCGGAACGCACACCAGCAAGGGCAGCGGCGCCGGCTTCTTGGGCAGCTGGTCGGCCTTGACGTGCTGGCGGTAGAAGACGCGGATCTCGGGATACTCGAACCGGCTCGTCTTGTAAGCCTTCAAGTGCGAGTGATGCCGCAGCAGCGCAGGATCCGTCTCGTGAGGGTCCGCGGAGAGCGACTGCTCTGGCGGGGGCGAGTCTGGCGATGCTTTTGCCATCGGATTGGCGCAAAACAGCAATTGGCTCGCAAATCTGTGAGTGGCGATAACAGTTGGTGTCTAATCGACTTTCTCAGGCCAATTCCTGAGTGACCGCGGTGATGCCAGATCCAAGGCTTATCGTCTAGAACCGGGATCAAATGCAGGAACGGCGCTCCACCTTTTATATCGCGATACGTAGCCGATGAACAAGGGAAAAAGCTGCAGCACGGACAAAGAAAGCCGGCGAGGTTTACCAGAGAGATTCGGGACAGGGGGGGTCGCCTGTGATGGCAAACAACAGCCGCTTGAAACACCTCCCGCTCAACAAGCAAACTCTGTCTTTGTTGAAAACAACAGGAAACAGGGAAAAGAAATAAGAAGGGAAAAGGTGATGATGGTCTCTCAATTAAAACCGGTATCCGTCCAGTGATAGAGAGAGCGTCAAGTCAGGTGAGTCAGAGAAATCCGCATCAAGGAAAAGATTTACAGCAGGATGGAGGGCAATCAAGTCTCCAAAGAATTGATTGGCGACAGCCGGGATTCATTGCACTCAGAAAAAAAGAAAAAGAATTTCCAGGGATGGGCCTGTCGAACTGAAAAATAAAAATAAAATCCCAACAATGACGATAAAAGGTTTAGAAGAAAAAAAAATTAAAGTGAGGCGGGATGGGAATTGGAATTTTTAGTGACCAACCAATTGTCACGGGCTCCCATGAGTGCTCGTCATTGCGCGAAAAGGCAAAATACGAAGAGCCCTGGCCATGCAACTTTTTTAGGGGACAGTCGCCCTGCCAAGAGCTGGTTGAGGTTGTGTGGCTTACCCTGGAGCCGCGACAATTTGTTTGAGGCGGGAGTGATGGACGAGAAATCACCGTGATTGGCTTGATTATATAAAATGTAAATTAAATGTATGATTTTTGATGGGATTGGTAGGTAATTTTTGCATGTTGCGCGACTTTCAAATAACGTATTGGTGGCTGTGAAGGGGAATCATTGTTCGTGTTACCATGTGATACCCATCATGCCACGCCCTCGGATTTGAGTTGAACTGCCTTTATGCGGATAGATTAAGTCGACAGCAATATCACATCATTTGTTGCCAATATTTGCAACCTAAGGCTGAAAATTCAGCTTCTGATGTTATTATTCAATCATTAATTACAATGGAAACATGTGAGAGATAGACTCCAAGCCTGGACATGTCTGTAGTTCAAATCCCCAAGAGTCATTTTCTTACCACCATCACAACTACAACCACAACCCAAAGACACCCAATGCAACCACTGTATGCTCGATTGATTCTATTGGCTACCCATCATATCGTACAGCTGCTACCCGCCCAAATATGTACGGCCCGTACAACAATCATGAAACAACGCCGGATCCTTCCTCCCAGCCAATGGGTATCAAAGCCGCCGCCACATCCGACACTCCTCGCTCCGTCGCCAGCAAGTTGAACTGCGCCGCCGCATTCCTCGTGTCCAGCATCTCTACCCTCATCCCCAGCTGCGTAAGATGTTGTCTTGTCCGGGGACTCAGCGGCATGTTTGTCTTGCCTACCCCAATAACCAACAGATCTGTAAAACCACATCGTTAGCTTAAACTGCACACAAACACATTCCCGCTCGTATAAACTCGTCTGCTTCTCCCCCGGAATCCTGCCACAAAAAAGAAAGAAAAGAGAGACATACCAGGTCTTGGCCAAAGCACGTCAAACAGCCCAAATGCCTCCGCCGGCACCTCAAACTGCCCCTTCTCATTCACAAGTTTCATCTTCCCGCTCACCTCCCACGGCCGCCACGCAAACGCCTCGCCGTTGACAAGCAAAGCCCCGTCCCCTCCCGCTATCGTGATGCCGCTGTTGAGCCCGAACCCGTCGTGCATGCACACGTCCACCGACGTTGACGGTACCGGCACGCTGCCGAGCACGTCGAGCTCGCTGAAGCTGGTTCGGTGTGAATTGTCGGGGATCGCGTCTCGGTCTCGTCGGTTTTTTGATAGGCTAGGGGTCGTATGGAAAGATTTGTATGAGGGATTGCGTGGGATGGGGGCGGTTATTGCTGTTTGCGATACGGCGCTCGTTGAAGCTGCGAGTCGTGGAGGTAATATTGAGGTGCTTCGTACGCTTGCGCGGGCGGCTCGGAGGCCATTCGGGAGTCGTAATGACCCGCGCATCGTCAATCTATTATACAAATGCTCTTCTTTCACAGCGCGGTAGACAATTGCGGTTTGGCGAGGTTGATATGTTAAAACGTGGTGCAGAGCTTGGAATTTTTTTTCTGTCGCGGGGCAGCTGGGTGTGATAATTTACATGTGCGAACGTCATGGTGACTTGCAGCCTCTACGATAGAATAATATTCCAACAGCCAAGGTACGCCATCCATATGGCTGACAATTTACTGGCGCAAGGGGCTCAAAAATTACCCATCGACTTTATTGAATTGGCATTTCGAAGCCAGATTCTGCAATTTGGCTCTACAATTCTGACGAGTGCCAAATCACCCACTTGGTGCTCACACACACATACATCACACCTGCAAAAAAGGGCCATTTCGTACCAACTTGATGTTCGTTTCCATTAGATCACCAAGAGGAAGCAGTCCTAAAGACAGCAGCAGACCGGCCATGGGTCGGCTCGGCCAATATGTATCATGCAGTCCGTTTTGCCCTAATGAACACCAAAGCAATGAACCAAACCCCCAAGAGTTCCTTGCCATCCCGCACAGAAAGCCAATTCCATCAGTCGAAATTTTTCCTCATAGTAAGTTTTCTTTTAAAAACTTTCGTTTATTTCTTCTTCTGGCTCGCCTCCTGCTCCTTCATCACCTTCTTGACAATCTTCTGCTCCTCGATCAGGAAAGCGCGGACGATTCTGTCGCGGACGCAGTTGCCGCACCGGGAACCACCGTAGGCGCGCTGGACGGTCTTCTGGGGCTTGGAGATCTGGGCGTACTCGCGGGGGCGGAGAGCGGGAACCTATGTGTCAATGCTGGTCAGCTGCTGATTCCTTGTGGTTGATCATGGTCGTCCGAATCTTGAGGTAGGAGGGTGAAGGCGATAGAAGAGGTCATCGAACGGAGAGGACAAGGGTGGGCGTTTCGTTGTTTTCGCGGGTTGTTCAGACGGTAGGTTTCCTCCAGGTCGGCAATCCCTTCATCTCAAAGAACATCCCCAAGTCCCATAGTACTCTTCGTCTTCGTCCCTCTCCAGTCGCCGGTCCTCCATCGTGCAAAATTTCGTTCAAGGGCCACAACTTACACCAGGGAGCTTGGAGCCGCAGTCACCGCACTTGGGAGCAGTGCCGCGCTTCTTGATGTGCAGAACTCGGAGGTCACCGCCGGGAGTCTTGATGACTCGGGTCCGGTTGGAGCGAGTGTTGTAGCTGCAGAGATTTCGCCCGTCAGTATTTCTATCCGTCGCAAGAGCAGGGCCACGACACATGGACGAGAACTCGATTCGATTCGATTCGCATTTGCCATGGCCGACGACAAGATAAAACTCACCCGTTACGGCGGCGGTAGGTGACTCGGTGGGACGCCATTGTATCTGGTGATGCTCGGTGGTTGTGCTGAGTATCTCACCAAAGAAGAGGAATTTCGAGATTTGGGGAAATTTTGTGTGGGCGGAACAACAGATTGTGCCCGCTAAGCTGGCGAATCAGAGAGGGGCTAGCGTGCTGTGGATAACCCACCTGGGATGCACGTGACGACAGGTTTTCTTCCTTTGGTGACGACCCTCTAAGAAATGGCGCTTGTTGGACTAGAGCCGATGCCATAAGCAAAACTGGACATGTTGGATATGGGCTGGAAGTTCACGGTATGAGGCTGCAAGCTTCAATGGATCTCGTGAGTTGAGATTGATGGCATATAAATAGTTTGACCATTTCTTTATCAACTGTGATGGCAATCCAGTGAGGATTTATCTTCTGCTCAGTTGCCTAACGGTACTGATTAACATAGATGTGCCGAATCCCTCATAGCTGCTTTTGCTCGGCATGTGGTGTGTGTAAGGGAGTATCGGCGTCTCTCTGATATGTGCCATCATTTGCCATTATTTCTGCATCATCTACTTTTAATAATCTGGTAGCTCCGATCCATTGCTTCCCTATAGAGAACCACGCCGCAAGGGAAGTACGGCCACGACTTGTTCCCTATGATTTAATGGTAGAGGCAAGGTAGAGGCCATTCGGCTTATTACCCCTATCTCATCGGCAAAGTCACTCGAGTAGACACACACGCAACTCCCAACGTTCATGACCAACACTGCTCACATTGAAGCCTTTGTGATTAAAATATCCAACAACTAAAGTACCCATACCTGAATAAACGAAATCAACCTTGTCTGTTCCAGAGACCAACCCACGCAACATCATCCGGGTATAGAGAGCTGGCAAAGGAACACGGTCGCCGCAGCGCCTCTACTCCATTAAACCGATTCGCCAACGTTCCCTGCATGAAAAAGACAAAAAAAGAAGACGTGTACAAATGTGAAACATGATGGCGTTTATGCCGTCCAGGGCTTATCCAAATCAAACCAGCCCGGGTAATCTCCGTGCCTCCAAGGCGTGATGCCCAGCGGTCTCTCCTCTCTGCTCTTTTTGGCGCGGGCAAAGGCCTCGGTGCTGGTCTCGTCCCTCATGAGGTTTGTGAAGTCGGTAATCTTTGCCTGAGCGTCATTGACGGCCTTCATGAAGGCGGCATACATGACATCTGCTGGAGGGGGGGTTAGTACGAGTACAGCGCGCGCGCAACGAGGTGACATGATATGTGACAACAACAAAAGGAGGGCTTCCTTACGCGATGGATGTTTCTGCACCAGAGGTTCCAGCATCGTGGGGATGGTGTCCCGTAGCATGCGTTCCTATATTTGGGGGTGTCGGTTAGTCTCGCTTAGACACGAATGCGCAAATGAATCAAACGTGCCTTGATGTGTAGGAGCTTGAGCCGCTGCATCATCAGATTAAGGGCCTGCTCCTCCTCAGCCAACTGCTTGGCTGCCTCCTTGTCGGCAGTCGTGGGCGCCTTGTTTTCCATTGCTTCCGGGAAGCGCGTAGGCTATCAAAATCAAGTAGAGGAAATCACAAGAGATAATGCGAGAGAATGCGGAATCCGGCAAAGCGCACAAGCATCGACAATATCACCCCCCACGCATACGTAGTAGCAGATCTGGGCGAGTGAGAGGCGATTCTAGAAGTTGGGGATGATGGGCTTTCGCGCGACGTGGGGCGGCAACACAGAACAAGACAGGGTTCGAAGCTTGAAAGTATAAGGCAAGCCAGGGCTTATCGGGCACCCAAGTGCGAGTACCTGGTACATCAGGAAGAAGCCGCAGCCGTGCCATGGCCATCTGAAACGCCGCGTCTCACTCAGCAGTTTGCAGTAGAGTCGACTCGGCAGACGCTTCCATGCGAAGTACCGAGTACGAAGCACAGTGTTGATACGACGTCTGACGGCCTCGGGAGTTCACGGTACCAGGTACTGCTCGTGTGCAATCCTTCCAGGTACTCGTACCTAAGGGACGAAATGGCCGACACGAATTACCTCAACAGAATCATGGCCATGCAGGCGCCATTGGCCCTGCTTGAAGGGCTCCTTGCATGCGGCGAGTTGGATTAGACATGCGAGCTCCGAAGGGCTGCATCGTGGACTTCTGGGCCATACATGTACATGTAGCATGTACCGCCTGTCACGTGCGCTGGAGCTACTTCTGGCAGCTTGGCCTGTCAAGTATCGTGCGACCCCTGTTTGGGCGCAGTGAGGGAAAATGCGTGGGTCGATGGGGTCAGAGGAATTCGCACGGGAAGTAAGCTGTCAGGTACTTGTGCTGTATTTCGTTGATGTAATGCCAGCAGTATACACTGAAGATGTGCCTTGTACTTGTCTACAGCATGATGTCACATCTACCGAACTGAGGCATTAATTGGTTTGTACTTATTGAATTGGGCCTTTGAGCCCGAATAGATAGAGAGAAAAAGAGACAGAGAGAACAGAGACAGATACAGAAACAGACGCGCAATCAAGGGGCATCTCGGAACCGGTTTGGCCCTGCGGCTGTAGGTACGAAATAGAGTTGTACCTTGGTTGCGCGGAAGTGCTAAAAACAGCCTGCTACCCACTTGGGATATGCGCGCATCTCCAGAAAAAAACGACCAGACGCCGATGTACCTTGTTGTACATATGATGTTCTTCCAGATGGAATACCTTGACCGTAGCATGGCGTGAGAAGGGTGTGATTGAACATGTTTCCATGGCAAGGACCCATGCCCGTCAATCTGTGCGTTTTGTTTTCCGAGAAATGATTTGTTTCCTGTCCTTGCATTCTTGCGCCCACGATACGAGTACTAGTACCTGCAACTCGTGTAATCCTATGACTGTACTTCGCTGATACAGAACGTCCGTGACAGGTGTCTGTACGTAATGGACACTGCCAAACCCTGGCACAGGCCAAAACACCTGCAAAGACCGAGGGGGTTGGAGAAGAAATCCCTAGGGAAAAAAGGGCAGACGGAGCGACATGCCGGTGACATGCAACGCTTCCTCAGCAGAGCCAACGTCAAACTCGGCATCTCAGCAGCAGCTTCTGCGCTAGTCTCGTCCCCCGTCATCCCTAACTCGACCAAGGTATAAGTTACGTAGCCTGGCCCCATCGGGGTTGTACCTTTTGCCGTGCGTTTGCCTTGCTTTTGCTCGTCTTTTTGCTTGTTTCTGCTCCCGGCACGCCGAACCCAGCGAGTACCGGCCCAGGTACCTGTACATCCGAGACATCCCTCTGACTGGCCCGCATCGCTCGGACCGGATCAACGCCAAACCTTGAAACTTGGCCAACAGTGCGGATTGGAAAAATCCTCACAGCCCAGCTTCTCTCTTCTGCATTGCACTCTGTACCTTGACTTAATCCATCTACAGAACATCTCTAGACCAAAGCGCCCCACGCCCCCCAAACGCGATTCACTGCCGGCACCTCGTGCTCTATCAACGACCTTCGTCGCTCGACTCTTTTTCCGCAGCTTCCACCGCCAGAGGAGAGACGCCGAAGCTCCCTCTCTGCCCCTCGCAACACTCTCACCAACCAGCCCTTTTTCCCCCTCGTGCAAAAAGGTCCGCGCCTTTCGCGTTCGCCACCGTGGCTCAACTCATCGCGATGCCGAATACCCCCCCGCCGGCGCTGCTGCCTCCGCCAGAGGGCATCTTCAGGACGTTTGATGACCTGATGGCCTCGGTCCAGCGCGTCGCAAAGGACCAGGGCTACGGCATCGTCAAGCTGCGCGCCTCCAACTATCGCGACGGCAAGCCCACCCGCTACGACCTCGTCTGCGACCGCGGCGGCGTCAAGTACAACAGCACCGCCAAGAAGCGCAACCCCTCGACGCGCAAGATTGACTGTCCCTTCCGTGCAAAGGCCGTCTGCGAGGTCCAGCTGGGCAACCAGTGGCGCTTCGCTTTGCAAGAACCAAGACACAACCACGAGCCGCGCGTCCCCTCCGGCACCCCCGGCCAGGAGAATGCTCCCTTGGCAACCTCCATCCGCTCCTTCACCAACAAGCTGGACCGCCTGAGCCACGACATGGCCCAGGGATTGATGCGCATCGAACAGCGGCTCGACAACATTGAGAAGCGCATGGAGAACATCGAGGCCCGCGCCGGCGGTTACGAGCCTCGCTTCCAGGCGATAGAACAACGGCTCCAGGGCATGGAAGGACCTCGCATGGACGGCATGGGTATGGACGATGTCGAATCACGCCTGTTGGCTTCCTCGGTCATGTAGTCCAACGCCGGGCCTCAGGCGTCTTCAACACAGCCGGAGTCGTCTTTGCAGCAGGAGTCGTCTTCGCAGTCGGGGTCGTCTTCGCAGTCGATTTCCGGCTAAAGCTTTTGACCCTCTATCGAAACCTGCTTTCCACAGCTGATTAGGCCGCGAGGCCTTGCCGAAAAACAAAAAACATATGATGTGCACGACAGACCGCCTCATCACAACAATCGCCCTACCCTTTTTTCTTTTCTCACTTCACTGGCTTGGTTCTGTTGAAATCTCTTTTGCGCACTGAAAAACGAAAACAAAAAAACACAAAACGCGGGCTTGGCCACGCATGACTATGGGTATTACCAGCGCCTCTCACGGCCTGGCTTGGTTCTGTTTTTGATAAAACAGCCCATGATGGCGGCAACAATCGGGGGAAACAAAGTTTACGGCTCACGGATGCGGGCTGTTACAAATCACAAGGATGGTTTTTGATGGAAATTTGGGGGTTTTACGGTGGCACACAACAAAGGGTGAACGAAGGCGTTCCGGTCGGCTGCTTTATAGTCGTTTCTTTTATGCGGTATATCTCCTTTGATATACCACTCCTGGTTTCTTTTTTTTCTTATTTTCCCACCCTCCATTTGACTCGTCTTTTTCTTTTTTTCTTGGTTCTGTATTTTTTTTTTAAGATTGTTGCTACGCTCAGGGCGCGCGCAAAGGGAAACTTTCTAGGGAGGAAGGGCGGCGGCGGCGGCGGACAAGTTTCTGTTTGGATGGCTGTGTCATGTTCTTTTTCGGAGGAATGCGCAGGGCAAGGAGCGCGGAAAAACAGAACCCTAGGGAAATAACTTGAGCTATATGAATCCTTGCAATTGTCTTTTTTTGTTCACCCTTGTTCTCGCTTTATGGCCTTGGCGACGATGTGGCTGATGGTGCTTGTTATCGCCTTTCCGTCTTTTTGTCTGTTGCCATATATTACGATGAGGCATATCATGATATGATGCCAGGCTTGTGAAGATGCCTTTGACTCATGACCCTTCTTCTTCACTAACTCACACTCACACCCCTTTCCGCCCTTCATCTATTCCGTACGTGAGGCTGAGTGGCTGTCTCATCTACAAAACGCGCTCACTCAAACTAGCCCCCAAATCCCCAAACCCACCGATTGGCTAGCCATCTCTTTGGTTCACGTCACGGCTCTTTTAACGCCTTGGCTAAAGGACCGTAACGTTCGCGCAGTCCTTGATACACCTTTTTTCTGAGCCCCCAAGTTTACGCAATCCATTTCTCTTCGAATTACCTAGATCCCGCGGAATCCGCGTAGCACAGCATACCTCGGCTAGTTCATGTCTAAAGGGAGGGGAGGGGGGGCCGAAAAAGAATCCTGGGAATATACATAATATGCGAACGGCTGGAGCTGGTCTGTGTGTGGCAGTAAGACTTGATACTAAAGTGTCGCACATGTTTCCTCGTCCTCCCGGCTCCCGAGGCAAGGCTTCCGTCCCTTTTTAGTTCATGCAGCAGCAGCCTCGTTTTATGCTTGGAGCAAGTAAGCGTTTTTGATCCAATGAGGATGAGAGAAATGTCTGCGAGAAGTGTGCGAGCGTTGGACTTTTTCTTTTCTATTTGTTTACTAAGGCGCTTTGGCCAAGTTTGAGGAGATAGACTTTTCGGCGGCTTTTCTTTTTAGGTGATTTAAAGGTGAATGGGTGTGGTTTTGTCCACCAACAGCATTGGCATTGGCATTGTAATGGCTTCTTTGGGGAAGGGGAGGTATATACGTGCTCACATGCGTGGTTTGAGGCTGTTGTTGACGCACTTGGGAGAGGTTAAAATTGCTGTGAAGGAATTCGTGATTGAGGGTTTTCTAGATGGTCTTGGGGGAGGTTAAAAATGCTGTGAAAGTTTTCTAACCACCCGTCTTTGAAACAGGTGTGCAGCAACGGCAGCGATAGCCTTGAGAGGAGTTAAAAATGCTGTGAAAGGCATTCTTTTCCTAGAAGGTGTGACGTCTTTTGGCGAATTACAGGCAGATAGGCTGATCTTGGAGTCTTCAGAAGGAGTTAAAAGCGCTGTGAGCGGAAGACCCCAATGTGGCGGTCCTAAATAAGTGGTTTTCGGGACTTGGGTTGAGTCAAAATGCCGTGAATGGTCTGCGCGAAGCACTCCCGCCATACAGAACTCGACAGATTAGAGGCTAATTTAGAGGGCCTTGGGAGATGTTAATTGCCGTGAACTGTCTCGGCTCTCATGGTACGGAAGTTGGCTCCTCTCAAGGGCATTTCTTGGCTTCCGCCACTTTACTCATGAGTTAGCAAAGGCTGTCACGAGTGTCTTGCTTCCCAGTATTTACAGAGATTGACGACCTTCTCTTTGGCTTAGAGTTGCTATTCTTGGTCAAGTGGCGCTTAGGACCGTCTTGCTATTTAAGTACCTAGATGGACATTGGTTTAATAAAGCCTGTAAGATATGGAATGTGATTGGTAAGGTCCTTCAACTAAGTGTCTTCTTCTTATAGGCTTGCCTCGAGGTTTCTCTGACTGGTTATACTAAAAGCTTGTTCAGGTGTGGATTACTTTGACGAACTAATATATCACTCTCTGTTGAATGATAATAATACGCCTGGAGCTAACTCATATGATGTCGTCGTTTCAGAGAACCGCCCTGTCTTGGGGAATATGAGCTTCTAATCAGAGCAGCACCCTCGTATTGGTGTTTCTCAAACTTGTCAACCAGTCATTATCCCGTATTGCAGTATATGTTACTGCTAGCTTTCAAGCACCCCAGCGCGGAATATCAAACAGCTGACGCCAAAGTGTAGGACATCATAAACATTCTGCTGCATAATCTATGGCAGACAGTGGCTAAAATACAATCGTATGCACCTGAAAATGCAAACCGTGACAGAAAACAAAATGAGAACGTGTTTCCAGAGTGAAACGCCTTTCAAAGCCTATACCACATGTCCAAGCTCTCCAGCTCCTGAGCAAAGCGTAAACAAACGAACCATTCAATCACGTGGAGCCTTCCTTGCGTGATGAGGCAGATGTATTTTCGGCTCTCCTTTTCCATGCAGAGGGATCCGTTGGAAGATTGCGTCTACTACCACTAATCCAGATAGAAGCATAAGGGTAAGAAGGTTCTCAGCGCATTCTCCATAAACCTCCAGCACGTTCCGTTCAGGCCAACCGCTTTCTTTCAGCCTCGCCAGAAGCCTTCCCGTATGGTCGACTAGCTCCAGCTTCAGATTTCCTCGATGGGAGCTCTTCACCCACCTGAGCTCGCCCTCATCGTAACCTTTCAGACCGAAGCTATTGCTATCGGCATCAATGGTGAGGGTGTATTCTTTGCCGCTCAACGTAAGGCGTATTTCTGGTGTAGACAAGAAGGATTGAGCATCTCCAACCAGGATATTGTCGGAGATGGGATGGTGGTATAGCTCAAGAAAGGGCTGGTCGAAGGCGTATATCTTAAAGGCATATATGGCGGACAAATAATACTGAATCTGTTCGTAGACCAGGACCGTCGAATTTTCTGTCTGGCTGCGTTCGATTTTGTAAACTCGCTTGGGTTGTGAAGCGACGCTCATAATGCCAATGTATCGTTATAAAGTTTTAAAAGGGAACTGTAGTGAATCAGCAGAAATGCGCAATACCATGAGGATATTATTCGCAAAAGTATTGACGGGATTGGCTGGTTTGGGATAATACACGTTTCGGGGGCAACTTGGTAGAACAGCATGGAGGAATAAAGTGCTGTAGCAGCTGGGGGAAAGTAACAACCAGAGACAGTAGAATGGACGGGCCTAGAGATGGCTGCTTCCCAAACGTTCCGTAACTTTGTTCGACGGGGGCAGACTCGAGTCAAGCACGAAGGACTTACACAGGCATGTAAGTCATTTATGCACGCATCTCTTGTCTGCTAGTTGATCTCCCAGATGCAGCCTTGAATGCGATTCTCCATTGATGAAAAGTGCCATGTTGAGTTCCAACAGTTTGCACGTAATAACTGTTATCATTGAGATTATTGTGGATAGTTGTGTACAAGAGTTGAGGCTTGGTTTATAAGATGGTAGTGACGGGCCATCTTTACATCGAGTCAATCTAAGGTACTTAACCACTTGTGCTTACAGGTACATGTGGATATGGCACTTCTTGGAGAGCATATGGTAGCACAGATAAAAACAAACCCAACTCTTTCTCGAGAGATCATCAAGAGTATCAGCGACTCTTTGTCGTTTTTATATTTTACAACTCGTCGAGACTGGTATATGTACGTACCTGCATGAGCCACAGCTGCCTCTTGCCCCAATCAAGGCGAGCGCCGCGCCACACCCGATATGGCTGTGATTGCCGCTGCACCGCTGTCCAATCAGAGCCCTGAGATGAGCTAATACAATGGGCCAGTGACCTCCAGGCTGCCTCGAGCGCTGTGAGCGGGAAATCGTCTTGACATCATTCACCACGAAGCCATCAGGAGGCGGATTCAGCCTTGCATTCAGCCTTCCTTTATTCTGCAGAGGATTCGATTCCTGGGGCTTGTTTAGTCGAAAGGATTGGTTACTGCAGTCATCACGTCATCACGTCATCACGTCTGAAAGAGAGGAAAATAGGCGCTCCAGCACCAATCCATCCACCAGAGAGGCAAACATTGATACCACCAAACAAGCAAAGCAACCAAAGCAACCAAACTGCATTACCAACACAACAAAATCATCATCCTGACTACCTACTCGAGCGTAGCACGGCAATCATCTTTCGACGGCGTCGTCTTTCCTCTCATCCCTCCCCACTGCCTGATTAGGCAATACGCAGCGCTCCCAATCAGCCGCCGCCATGCCAGGCGTGCCGACCTATCGCGGCTGCGATGCGTGCAGGAAGCAGAAGAAAAAGGTTCGTTTCAATTGCTCCGTCTAAGTCTGCTGTCTCCAAATGGAGTTGCAAGCCAATGGAAATGCTGGCCACATCACATCTCTGCCATCCGTGCCGCTAAAGCACCCTCCAGTGCGACATGGCCTCGCCCGCCTGTGCCCGCTGTTCGCGCCTAAACATTCCATGCATAGGGTGTGGCCAGCTGCGATACAAGTTCAAAGATCAAACGGATCTGCAGGTCGAGAGGTCGTCCAAAAAGGCCCGGAGCAGGACGTCTGGGAGCGGGAGTGGGAGCGGAAGCCCATCATCCATCGCCAGCCTCGTATCGAACAGGGATACCGCTCGATCTGGGGCCTTTGTTTCACTGCTGGATATCAACGACCCCAGCTATGACCTCGCCTGCTATGGCCCTTGGTTCAAGGATCTCCCGCGACGTCTGGGCACCAATGCAGCGCTGGATGCTGCGGTAGAGGCCATGGTAGGCTTCTACCCACACCTCCGCAGACATGACCAGTCGTCACTGTCCCGGGGATCTGTGGTGAAATATGTAAACGCACTACAGGCTTTGAGGACCTGTTTGAATGACCCGCAGAGTGCAAACAAGCCGGAGACGCTGTGTGCCGTCTATGTGCTAATGATTTGTCAAGTAAGATGCGCCCAAGTGACCCGCTTCTTTAAGCATGTACACTGACTGACATGGCTGTTTTCCGCCTTAAAGGGCTGGACGGGAAGAGATAGTGATCAGAAGATGAGCCATGGAGAGGGACTTGCACACCTGCTCGACGCAGCTGGGTCCAAGAGTAATCCGGACCCATTCGAAAAAAGTATACGTGATACCCTTTGTGTGCCTGTTGTAAGTGTCAATACCTCTTTATGTATAACAGTGGCTTACTTTGCATGGATGCCAGATTATAGAAGCCATCTTCAACCCAAAGATACGGCTGAGTCCTTATTTCTTGAACCTCAAGAAGCGCGCATTGGGCCCGGCTGCACCTCTTAGTAGCAGTGCCAAAAACTTCCTTAGTCTGGAACTCAGCAATCTTGCCAGGATCCCAGATTTGATCCGAGAGCCCGCCAAGTACAAGGACGACATTGCCGTGGCATATGAACGCATGCGCTATGAATTACCGCTGTTGAAAGGCGGCCTAGAAATGGCTGATACTCTCGCCTCCGAAACGCCGACGCGGGCGGCAACAAAGCTGCGTATTCAGTACCAAGTCTCTGTGGGCCTGCTGATGGGATGCGCACTGATTTATAATGGGTATCTACGTGCCTTTGGAATGGATGATGGGAGCATGGCTGAAGAGGCAAACGCGATGACCGACGACGCCATCAAGTTGGCACACGATGCTGCGCAATACAGGCCTCTAGGAGCCAGCTTCATACCGCTTTGCCTGATTCCAGGGTGGGCGGCTGCAGATAGTATTGAGATTCAGCAGAAAGTGGTTCAAGCATTGGAGGTTTATCAGGACGATTTTACCCCTCTCACAAGCAGGAGTTGGTATATCATGGCTTATTGGCTGAGAGGCGAAATGGACCTTATACGGAGCGGGTTCTGGACGTCGCCGCTGGAGAATTATAATGATAGACAGTGGGGGACGCTGATGCTCGATGAAAAAGGGGATGTGATTTGCGGCGACGAATCAAGACATTGGTTTTATTCTTGAAAGTAATTTGGGCATCGTGGGCTACGCATTTCGGGGGCTGCGTATTGGATATATTTGAAGCGTTGGCTTGTACACGACATATTGATAGACCGGATAGATGGTTGCTTTTGGATGGATATACACGAAGCTATGAATGAAGTGAAATGCCGAGAATTATTTATTTAATGCCCTGTCAATGTCATACTTAGAAACTCTAGCAAAGCCACTCGGGAAGTAATAGCCAATAAAGGCACCAAGTCAAGAGGAAGTTTGTGGATCATAGCAACGGAGGCTAACATTTGCCCGATACGGCAAGTTGCAGGGCTGCGTCATGGCTTCGCGTCCTCTCTCACATCGATACAATTTTATCACAGTAAGCATATCATTTCATTTTCTGGTCTTAAACCTCTTCAATGTTCACCATAAATATTATAGAGCAACCCTATTGTTTCAATTGCTTCACGATACAAGTACAGACCGCTGCTTCTAGAAACTCTGTGCGAACCCTCAGTTCCACTCAATCAGTCAGATGGAAGCTTAAAAGCAAAGGCGCACGTCAACCCACAGCCTCTCCGTTGTTTAATTCAGCCACCGGAATCCATCAAAAAGAGGCTCTGACGTGTAACAAACAGTCTGTACAAAAGCATTGTGCTTAGCAACAAGGAGGCGGAGCACCTGCGGGGTCCTGCAGCATCAGATCAGCATCAGCATCAGCATCAGCATCAGCGGGAAGAAACGCGGCATTCCGACCTACCTGATTCATCATCTCAAGATAACTTCATCAAGCCCTCACCGCTCACTTAGAGAAGAAGAAGAGTAGCCTGTCAAAATGGTTCCTCGCTCACGGGGTTGGTTCTGCCCATGCTCCTGCATAGGCGGGTCGTCGGACGATAACCAAGACCAGCACCAGCAACAGCCCGATGAGAATAACGAGTACGAGATTCGCCCTCCTCCTTTGAACCGGAGTTATATGAATGGCGTGTATTATCCCAATTGGCTGGTTTATAAGGATAAGACGCCGGCGACTCTTGATGTGGACAATATTACGCACGTGTTTTACGCTTTTGTTGGGTAAGTCCTGAGAATGTGTGAGAGTGTAAGAACAGTAGCTGATAACTATAGTGTTCATGAAGATGGCTCTCTTCGCGTGTGTTGCTATTAATGCCGACTGTGGATGTAATAGCTGACCTTGAAATAGTGGTTCGATGAGCACGCCGATATGGTCAAGGAAGTCGACGGAGAGAAAGGCGCTTTAGCTGCCCTCGCAAAGCTCAAACGCAATAACCCAAAACTCAAAACCATTGTGTCTATTGGAGGAGGCACTGGTAGCAAAGAGTTTCCAGCTTTAGCTGCCAGTCGCGATGCTCGGGAGACGTTTGCGCGGCAAGTCCGCCAGTTTTGTGACCGTCACGAAATTGATGGTGTTGATAGTAAGAAGCTCTAATTTCCACTGGCATAAACACGCTACTTACTGCTCTTTAGTTGATTGGGAACATCCAAAAGACGCCGAACAAGGTCGTAATTATGTGAAGCTTCTTCAGGAGTGTCGCAATGCACTACCCGAGCAAGACTATTTCCTCACCACAGCTCTTCCCGTTGGCCAATACATTCTCAAGCACATCGACCTCAATGCTGTGTCAAGACTTGTCAACTACATCAATCTCATGGCATACGACTTTACGGGTTCCTGGACAAGTGTATGCGGTAACCATGCACAGCTTCATTCACCCAGAGGCGGCCTCCAGTCTTCACATCCAGAGCTCAAATTATGCGCCACAGATGGTGTCGAATATGTTCTGTCTCGAGGATTTCCAAGCCGAAAGCTCGTTCTTGGGATCCCTGCCTACGCAAGGTACTTCCCTCGCGCCGAAGGCCCCGGCTGTTCTACAGAGCGTGCGGGAGAGATGGATTATTGCGAGATTCCGGATCAGTGGGTGAAGAATGCTGTGGTGGATGAGGGAGCCGTGGCGGCGTGGTATGTCGACTCAGGTAGGGACAAGGGATATATTACGTTTGATGTGCCACAGACTGTGTACATGAAGGGGAGATATGCGGCTCATCAAGCTCTTGGTGGGTTGTTTTACTGGACTGGGACGGGGGACAAGGGGGGAGAGCTGAGTTTGGTGGCTGCTGGGAAGAGAGGTCTTGATTTTTCATGATGGATATTTGGCTACTGTACCTTGCAGTGATGCAGTAGTACTATACTTATAGAGTAGTGATACATACAGTGTTATCAATGATTGTATGGCTGTGTTTTTGTGTGAGCTGAACTTTACTGCGCCATGAAGTGGGAATTTAGTGAATGCCGTGGCGTGTCGATAGTTCATTGTTGAAGACTTGGCGGTGAAAGGGTCCAAGGTAGAGAATACTCTAATTTTAACTCTAAATCAAGGCTTATTTTCTTGTTGCGTCATTGCGTAAGGGTCTAAAAGGTGCATTGATGCCTGGATCAGGTGCCTCACAGAGGGACAAAGAGATTCTGCCAAGAGGGTTGCGTGCCAAGAAGCCAATACGTCATAGAATGTAGATCAAGCAGCCATTCACTATAAGACCGATTTGGAAGCGAGGCGAGACATGGCGCTTTCTTCATAATTTCACGATAATCTTCTTTTAATGCCAAACATTTGAGCGTTTTGTTCAACTTGCTGCTGAAAATCTTCTGTAAGTCGCTTCACAATGCTGAGAGGGAGTTGACGCCAGCTACTAACTGCGGCAACCTAGTAATATTGTCTGTCTCTCGTCTCTTCTTCCAAAGAACAGCAAATAAATATCAACAACTTCTTCATAAAATACCCCAAAAATCGCAACCATGGGTCTGTTTTGGGCGAAGAATTTTGGAGGCCGTCACTTCGGCACGAGCGTCCACGCTGATCGACATGGAGTGCGTCGTGGGCCGTGGAGGTTTTCGCTGGGGAGATATTCCTGCTTCAAGAGTGGCTAAAGGGAGGCAGTTGGAGAATTCATGTGATGGTTTTGAGGGCTTAATTTGATGTTGTGATGACCCTGTGGTTCGAGGGTGGACTGAGCATTGACTTCGGTGTTTAATATGAAGGTTTCATTATGACAAGAACACTGTAGTAATACTACTAATTACGTTCTTATAACGAAAATACTAACCCTATGAAGACGAAACCCTCCATAGAATTCAACTAATATCCACCTGTCCCATTATTGACGCAAGATCGTCTACCTCAGTGGGTGGTCTTCGTAAAGTTCCTACCGGAAGAAGAGTCATTCGCGCAGTGTCCGTGTTTGAATCGGCTCTCTTTGAACTCGGAAAGGACCTTTCCGACACAATGTCAAATGCATCTTGGCGCACCCGTTCTTTCATTCTTTCCATCATCGTCTTTCTTTCATTCAACCCTTCTTCTCCTTGATGCGGAAACACATCGGGCAGACGCCAGCTGGGATACAAATTGCCATGAGAAGGCCGGTGCTCCACTCCCGACTCGTGTTCTTCAAAGTAATAGCTGCACAGTTTGCACGTCGGCTTACTGCAGCCGATATACTTCCAGTCGTTGAAGAATCTCGAAGGTGTAACTGGGCCTTGTTTCGAGATCCAATTCAGCAAGAGGACTTCTGCATGGACAATCGGATTGAAAGACGATTTACCAAACTCCTCTTTGATACGGTCGTCAAGATTGAACGTCTGGAGGTTACGTACAAATGTCCTAAATGTGTCGATTTCATTTCGTGTGCTTTTCATGCGGACGACGATGCCTTCTGCAGAGTTGCTCTTCTGGCGACCTGGCTTGCTCACCGGGCGGCTTGACGAGACAAAGGACACTGTGAAATCTTCAAAGAGATTGGGCCATTTGTCTTTGGCCATCAGGAAGAATTGAACCGATTGTTGGTAGGCAAGAATACGTCTGATGGCGTGGAGGAGGTTGGCCCAGCATTCCATGCTTGTGTATCCTACCATTCGGTTTTCGAGAGCACGCTCTTCGATTAATTCCCCAACTATGGTTTGCTCGATCTTGATGAGCTGCTTGATCGTCGTCTCACACAGATGAATATCTAGTTAAATGAACAAGGTCAATTAGCCATATATTGTCTTGCGTCTTAATATGGGAAACTTACAATCAGGTTCCGGATCGAATTTGTCCAAGCCATCGTTGGGAGAGGCGAGAATCTCTGTCAAACCCTCTGCAACTAGTTCATCTGCAGCCACCGTTAGGAGTAAGCAATCGCAATCAGGTCAAAATTATACATCCGTTACGTACTATTGTCTGTTCGTTCCGCCTCGCATTTTTCGACACAAAGCGCTGCTTGCTTCCGAAGCTCACGCAAGTAAAACGTAATTCGGTGGCGGTTGAAGCACAACACGCGATATAGCAGTGAATGCCTCGCCGCATCCTGATTTTCTCGGCCCTCAGGCGCCTGTCCAACCATGCGAAGGAGTGTTGTGACATATCTTGCCGTGCTTTGCAAGTCGCTGTCGGTTTGGCGATTCGCCGCAAAAATATAGTGAGCTTTATCAGGATCGCTTTGCTTCTTGAGGACGGCAAAGGAGGTGACGGTCTTCCCCAACTCTCCCCTTCTTCTATCACAGACGTGGCTGAGTTTATTCACAAAGGTGTAAAATAGCTGTCTGGGGTCCTGGATGTTGATGTTCTCTTCACGAGGACGCGGTACGGCCATGTCGCGAACAGCTTGAGTTAGAGCAAGAAGAAGCATGACGGGCTCAAAGAGCATGTAGCCGACCGAGGTCTTTAACTCGATCGGCTCCTCGTTTGTTTGGTCTAAGGGTAATGATGGATTGACTGTGTCGCTGCGAGACATGTTGTTGGATGAATACTTTGTTTTGATGTTTATTCAATTGACTACAAATGCATGCTTTGAATGCCTCATTTTTGACGACACTTGAGCAACTTGGCCAAGCTTGATATATACTACACAAGCCTTACGATAATTCTGCCTTGTCCTCGCAATCTGCACCGTTTTCGCTAGCATATATTCTCAATGCATCCAACAACAATGCATGTGTACATAGTCCCCATGTTGACAACGCCTATTCGCCAGCCTCGTTTGCGTCACCCGCGGCCTCTTGCAGAAGCCACCTCAAAACGAACCATTTAGAACCCCTGTAGATGCCAGAGGCCGCAGTTAATGAGGCCCAAATCTGCCAGAGGCCCGGTCACGCTCCATGCCGCGCGCATGTTGCTCCAATCAGAGGCCGCATCACGCAAGCAAGCTGCACGAACAATTGCTGTGTTGGCACGCTGAACTGCCCGATGTCTGAGGCAGTTTTATCCTCGCTTGGAGGGGAAAAGAGAGATTTACGCCTGATTTGGCTAGTATTACATAGACTGTCAAAAATGACGTCTGTTTTGCTGGCAGCTATCTAGATACTGCGTTGGATGTTGGATGAAGAACAACATCTATAAAATCCGCCTTGCCTCTCCCTTTCCCCTCCGTCTCTGTGTCGTCCTCAAAGGCCGCCGCGCAGGCTGTCGCTTGCGACATTAAAAGCAGTTTAAAAATTAAGATCTGCCACTTCTCCGTCAAAATGGACAAGGGAATCCAGCGCAGGAAGAAACGCGGTTCAGTGCCAGCAATCGGCAGCCCTCACAGACACAAGGTGAACCTTTCTCTATTATCCAAGCTCACAGCAATGATGCTCAAGATCTTTGCAGCTTCGGGAACTGCGCAGTCGTGCCATCCTCGAACAACTTACGTTCGATGGAGCTGCAAATATGCCTGATGATCACCTCGGTGTTGAAGCCGAATTATGCATGATGGATGTACCTCATATGGAGTCGTGGGTGCAGCCCGACAACGACTCTGATACACTATTCAACCCATCACAAACGAATGCATCCATGTCTGATGTCGATTTGGATATCATCAACGCATCACATCAGATATTTTACTCTGGAATAACTCCTGGACAGCCGTTAGGCTGCAATAACAATCTAGAGGGTCTCGATCTTTCTGCCACTTGGGATAGCCCCCAGTATTCCGAGATGGCATCACCCTCGTCGCAAGCAGAGAGTACTGGTCCATCAGATGCGTCTCTCTCTCCTACAGTTCCCGTCTGCCTGACTTAGTGGGGCCGATCTTTACATGAGCTCGGCCCCTGCCCCCCGGGGTTTGTTGGGCCTTGTCGGAAATTGTTTGAGAACAGAGACTTTTCTGGTCGTCATTGGACCACCGGTATTACAACAAACGATGAATTTGAAAATAACTTAACAGAATACTTAACGGCGAATGACATGTCGATATACGACTTGATAGCCGTCTCGAAGAACAATTTAGTAACGGAAACCTTGACCAACAATATATTATACAACCAAAGAATAAATAACATAACAAGCGCTTTTACTATAAATCAACAGAGATCAAACGATACAACAATGGATCATTACATGGCAAACTATCCTCAAGGCATGGGTTGGGGCAGCATCATGCCTGTCGATCCGGAAATGAGTACCGAGCCAGCACTTTTCAACACTGATGATGACAATTTTGATGATGAAGTGGAAAATTCTTCTACCGTCAGCTTTAATGACCCTTCATCAGACGTGAACCCCGCTGGTCAGTATTTTCTGTCAAGAGCTAGTCGTGATTGATGTCTAATGTCTTCTCAGGGGAACCTCGGCCAGGCTATAGATGGTGTTGCGACGATTGGAAGAAGCATGACGGCAATTTCAAGTAAACATTCCCTTCGTTACGCAGTGATATGGGATACAAAGCTAACTTATAGTTTCTCAACAGAAAGCCCCTGGATATACACAACAAACGGGTTCCATGTGAGGCGGGTAACCCTGGAGAGAGGCACTGCTTCAAACGGTTTGCAGATATTAAGGCACGAAACAGGCACTACTGGGTATACCACGAGGCTTGGGCGAAGGAGAACAATATCCCAATCGATAAATCTTTCTGCGAGCCCTGCAAGACATCATTTGCTAGGCGAGATTTCCTTTGGAGGCATATTAAGAAGTTTCATTCCAAAGAGTCTGAAGTGAAAAAAGGGAAGAGAGTGATTGACGACAAACATGAGATGGTTGAGGGTGATGGTGAGGAATACGCATGGGTTTGTCGTCTCAAGAATATAGAATAAATAGCACGGAGTACCGATAATATTACATTTCCTTTTATTTTAATTTATCTCGAATGCAGACAGCTTGGATGAAGGCAATTGAGAGCAGGAATCAAGATCGCGCTAGGTGCATGGTATTCATAAAAGCGGAAAATATGCATCAATACAGAATACCCCATTATCCACCACCACCACCCAGGCATCTTCAGCAGTAGCTCGTGAACGACAAGCTCATTCAGCACGTCCACTTTCATGAATCCAGCTTTATTTCCCATGAAGCAAACACGCGAACTCGCTTTCTAATTTCTAACGATGATTTAATTCTCAATTTTTCACGTCACGGGGTCAATCTACCGATCGCAGCTCTTCCCATAATTTAATCTCATGCCGCCATGGCCGTACTGACATTCACCCTCAGTGAAGAGGGTGTCACGGCGTTTCGAGATGCCCTCAACTGTCTGAGCAAATTCAGCGAGGATGTGTCCATCGAAGCGCGAAAGGATTCTGTAATGCCAAATTTCCCCTAATTTTCTCGATAATCTACTAGCAGCTGCTAACCTTGTGGACAGTTTTTCCTCTCCACAATGAACACTTCCAAGTCAGCCTACGCAAGCTTCCGGTTCGCAACCAGCCGCTTCTTTGGGCGCTACCAGTATCAGGGCACGGG
Source organism: Trichoderma camerunense (assembly GCF_050948025.1). Classification (NCBI taxonomy): domain Eukaryota; kingdom Fungi; phylum Ascomycota; class Sordariomycetes; order Hypocreales; family Hypocreaceae; genus Trichoderma; species Trichoderma camerunense. The sequence continues at coordinate 705,093 of NW_028145359.1, read as the reverse complement.
GCCGTTTCAGGAGAAATTCTTTTGCTCCATGTACATACGAGTGAGATTCTCTACTCTAACCGGCAACGAGTCTCTCTAGCAATCTAATCGTCACTTTTAGGGCCTGGCCTCTCTCTTCCGCAGCAGATCTGGAGTAGAATCACGAAGCGAAGGGGACAAGCAGAGCATCATAGATCGCTGCGATGTCGCCATTGAAGATGGAGAAGGGGTCAAGAGCCGCTTCATTGCCCGGATCATCTTCCGAAATGGACTGACTGCTACGCACCGACTTCCCTTTGAAGTCAGCATGCCCGTACATGCAAAGTTCAACAAGCAGGAGGCTCTCTACCACTGGAGCATCTCGTCGAGAACCTTGAAGCAGCTTGTGGATCACTTTGGGCCCGGAACCGAGTACCTTGACATCAACACGGATGGCGATCATGTCAACTTCACTTGCTTTAGCGAGAAGACCATCAGCGATGATGGTAAGAGTATTAGTCTCTACATTCTCATGGGAACAAGCTAACTTGTGAGAATAGCGGTTCTTAAGAAACCTCTGCATACTTCGATTGCTGTCGAAACCGACGAATTTGACGATATTGACGTGGAAGATAAGCTTCAAATCGTCGTCTCCATCAAAGACGTTCGCGCAATCACACAGCACGCAGCCATCACCGGCAACGCGATTGTTGCCCGATACTCCCTTCCCGCAAGGCCAATGCAAATTTCCTACTCCGGCGATGCCATCTCATGTGAATTTCTCATCATGACAGTCGGCGAACGGGGAGGGAATCCCGAAAAGAGGACCAAAAAGGTCCGTAAAGGAGCTGCGAACAAGGGCAGCAACAGCATTAGCAAGGCTATGCCGCATTTAGAAGAGACTTCTCGTCGCGCAAGCTCAACGCCATCACAAACCATGGCCGATATTCAGCGGAAGCAAGCCGCATCGCCTTCCATGCCTCCACCATCATCGTCACGGCAACCACCAAATCCAACCCCACGACTGAGCGCTGCTAGAGCCAGTGCCTCGCGTATTGGAGCATTCGATTTCCGGCCTTCACAGAGGCCGCCGCCGCCAACACTCAGGTCGGAAAGTCTTTTTGTCGAAGACGAGGCATGGGAGCCTGTAAGAGACGACGATGAGGATGCCGATGAGGATGCCAGATTAGAATGGGACCACAGTGCAGATCCTGTAAGTTTCGCATTACCAATCGTTGAGATCGTGACTAGAGGCTAACGTAAGGAAGAATCCTTCTGTTTCGCACATGGGACGCGGGGATGATGTTCGACCCAGTGGTTATGAACCAACGGAGGAGGCGCAGCCCACGGCAGCAGAGTCGACATTTCTGGATCCTACTCAGAGACTATCCGATGTCCAAGGCCTGGCGTTGTTCCCCGACTAATCATCAAACAAAGAAGCATCGTGGTGTGCGTTGGTTTCCAGTTATCTGTGGTTTCAACTGGACGTGATAGATATCCAGCTAGTGGCACAGCCGGCACCTATGTTATCTATCTTACTTTCAGGAGGAATGAGCTTTGACGATGCAATCACGTTCCATCTTCCTTTGACGTCGTTATCTTCCACCTGTGGTCCGCAATTGCCATGTTCTCCCCAGCCCCACGACAAGACGTCGCCATCTGCTGTGAGAGCGACAACATGTTCACTGCCAATGGCCACTTTTTCGAGAGGGGGCAGATTTGATGGGGGGAGCTGGCCATGGTCGTCTCGTCCCCAAGCCGTCAAGCTTCCATCTTGACCTAGGATGTAAAAGTTGCCCCAGCTAGCTCCGACATCTTTCCAAGCCGGGGTTGCTGAAGGGGCTGTCGAAATTAAATCCCATTTATCTGAGCCTAGAACATGAATGTTCCCGCTGCCTGATTCTCCAAAAAGGCATGTAGATTCTTTAGCACAAACCGCTCTGACCACCTTGAATTTTATGCCCTCAATCTTACGGGGCGTGTAGACGACCGCGCTGGGCTCGCCAATCTGAGACTTGCGGCAGTTGCCCCAGCCGTAAACGTCGCCGTTGTCCAATACGACAACGACATGTCCCATGCACGCAGACAAGTCCACAATCTCTGTGCCGGCTGGGGGAAAGTCTTTGATCCTTGTTGCTGACGGTGTCCGTACAATCAACTCTCCCAGGCCCAGCTCTCCCTTTTGTCCTATGCCAAGGCTGAATACTTTGGTTCTCCTCCCCTGGTCATCTTTAGAAACGACAACAGAAGCTTCCCAAGTAGCCGCAACAAGAGCAATCTCCCCAATCTGTTCGTCACTCTCTTCCTTTGCAAGTCGAGCTTCCAAGAACACGGGAATATTTGGGAACGGCTTCAGTCCACATGCTCCACTAGCTGGATCTCCACTCCAGTACAGCTTGCCGGATTCTGTGAGAAGAAGAGTGTGATTCCCGCCGGCAACGACTTTGACGATGCGAGAGCTGGGCTGCTCGGGGTGGAAGAGAGCAGGTTTTGGTACGGAGACGTCTTCTTTGTGGCTGATGCCGAGTTGGCCGGATCCATTTGACCCGATGGCGTATATTGCTTCCATTTCTAGAGGGATAAAGACCTAAAGGAGAAGAAGAGAAGTAAAAAGATAAAGTGAAATGAGTTGATGAAGTCTCTCTCTCTCTCCCAGTGAATGACTTTGTAATCCGTGGATATTTGAAAGCTCGGATACTTGCATGGCCCTCCATCTCCACTCTCGGCACACGATATCGGACTATCAAGCTCCCCGACCCCACTAAGCCTTGCTTACTCATCTCTTTTTTTTTTCCAACCACATAAAGCATCTTCGCGCAAATATTTTTCTTCCTTTCCTATTCCCACAAACCCAGCCCTGATTTCTTCCTCGCCTTCCACCGAAGCAGGAAAAATCCAGCAAAAGACGAATCAAGTCTTTTGTTTCTGGGCGACAGCAATTGGGGGACCCTCTGCTTCAGGAATCCCCGTCGAGCAGCAGGGCCGCAATGGCTTCGGCACAGTCACAGTCCAGCGTCCCGGCGGGGATGGAAAACTTCACCGTCGGGCTGATTGGCATGGGCGACATGGGCAGGATGTACGCCGAGAGACTGTCGGAAGCTGGCTGGAGGTGAGTTTTTGCGTCTTGAGAATGGATGCTTTTTCTCCGCCTCTGGCAGATTTCTCTTTTGCAGGTAAGCATTTGCTTTTTTTCCTTTCTCCTCTCTGGCGCGTCTTTTACCCTTTTTCGTGATGACATGAGCGCATTTGGCTCGAGTATTGCGCAGGGACGCCTGTCCCACCGTTATGGTGATCAGAACCGGACCTGTGCTTTCAGTGATGAAAATGCTAGCTACCTTACTTTTACTTGTCTGAAAAAAACCATCCCCTTTACACTTTTTGTTGTTTTCGACTTGTCTTCAAAAAATTTCACAAAGCGGAGAAAGCTAACAGTCGAAAAAGATTTTAGAGAAAAACCTTGCAATTGGTGTCCCATTTGTTTTCCCACGTAGACGCTCGCCGTACCCAAAGACAGACCGAGTAATTAACGGTGCAAGTTTAGAATCCTGGCGTGCGACAGAGAAGATAGATACGATAGCCTTAAAGAAAAATACAATGGCAAAGTACGCACTGCGCTGCCTCGTTTCCACTGCAATGATGTTTTCTCTTGTTCTTTCTTCTTTCCATCGTGACAAAGTCGGATGCTGAAGCCTGTCTCTCCGTCTAGAAGAACATTGAGATTCTGCGCAACGGCCACCTCGTATCCCGCGCGAGCGACTACATCATCTACTCGGTCGAGGCGGCCTTTATTGATCGAGTGATTGCTCAATATGGACCCTGTATGCTATGCCCATCGCATCTCATGATTCTTCAATATTATACCAGCAGCCAACTAACTGACGCTCATGATGCCGTCTAGCAACAAAGATGGGCGCCATCGTCGGCGGCCAAACCTCCTGCAAATCCCCCGAGATCGAGGCCTTTGAAGCCCATCTCCCATCAGACGTCTACATCGTCTCATGCCACTCCCTCCACGGCCCCGGCGTCGACCCCCAGAACCAGCCCCTGGTCCTCATCCAGCACCGCGCGCCAGATGAAGCCCTGCGTAAAGTCGAAATCGTGCTCAGCTGCCTCAAATCGAAATACGTCCATCTCACAGCCCAGGAGCACGACCGCATCACGGCAGACACTCAGGCTGTGACACATGCCGCGTTTCTCTCCATGGGCAAGGCGTGGCACGCAAATAGACAGTATCCTTGGGAGCTCAGCCGGTATGTCGGCGGTATTGAAAACGTCAAGATGAACATTATGCTGCGCATCTACTCGCAGAAGTGGCACGTCTACGCCGGCCTAGCGATTCTCAACCCTGAAGCCCGGAAGCAGGTCTCTCAGTACGCAAAGTCCACCACCGAGCTCTACAAGCTCATGCTCGAGGGCAACTTTGACGACTTAAAAGCCCGCATCTACGGCGCCCGCGACCGCGTCTTCGGCGCATCCAAATCATGGGCCTCACGTCCACTCCTCGAGCCCTCCATCCTCACAGCCTTCTCTCTCGGCACACCCACCCCCGAAGAACCCGCCCGTCCAAACAACCACCTCTCCCTCCTCGCAATGGTCGACTGCTGGGCGGCCCTCGGCATCGTCCCCTACGACCACATGCTCTGCAGCACGCCCCTCTTCCGGCTGCGCCTCGGCGTGACGGAGCATCTCTTCCGCAACACGGAGATGCTCGACGAGACGCTCCGGACGGCGGTGGACGATAAGAGGTACCGAAGTGATGATTTGGAGTTTACGTTTGCGGCGAGGGGGTGGGCGGAGTGTGTTACGCTGGGGCACTTTGAGACGTGGGAGAAGAGGTTTGTGAGCACGCAGGAGTTTTTCCAGCCGAGGTTTGCGGATGCGAAGAAGGTTGGGGATGAGATGATGAAGAAGGTGCAGGCGAGTATGGATGAGGCCTTGAAGATGGAAGATAAGTGATGGAATGTGATGATATGCTACTTCTTAGATGTAGTAATGAACATAATTCTGAGGTTTAATGTACATTTCATTGTTCATGTTTTCATTACCGAAAGCTATATGTATTGACAGTATTGTTAAACTCTCATATAACGTATAGTGAATACACATAATCTTATTCACTATCATTGCTCCAGCTTTCTAGCCATTTTGAAGAATCCAAGGTGTCTGGATGCCGCAGGCCAAGAACTCGCTGGCGTCTCTGGAGACAGTCTTTCATTAGCGCCAGAGCATCTTCACGTCGACCTTGGTCCTTCCAGATAACTGCGAGATTACTCATGCTGGCCAGTGTGTCTGGGTAGTCGGCTCCAATCGTAGTCTTGCGAGCCATTAGCACTTGCACCTGTAGCTTCTCAGCCTCATCTAATCGGCCTTGCTGCCAATATGTTGATGCAAGGTTGCTCATGCTGATGAGTGTATATGGATGGTTAGCTCCGAGTGTAACTTTGTGAGCTTCTAGTACTTGTACCCGTGGCTTCTCAGCTTCATCCCATCGACCTTGGTCCCCATATGTCGTTGCAAGGTTGCCTATGCTTATGAGTGTATTAGGATGATCGGCTCCGAGTTTGGCTTTGCGAGCCTCTAGCACGTGCATATCTAGCTTTTCAGCCTCATCCCATCGGCCTTGCCTATTATATGTTAATGCAAGGTTGCTCATGCTGCTCAGTGTATCAAGATGATCGGCTCCGAGTATAACTTTGCAAGATTCCATTACTTGCACCTGTAGCTTTTCAGCTTCGTCCCATCGGCCTTGCCTATTATATGTTATTGCAAGGTTGTTCATTCTCTTAAGTGTATCAAAATGATCGGCTCCGAGTGTAACTTTGCAAGATTCTATTACTTGCACCTGTAGCTTTTCAGCTTCGTCCCATCGGCCTTGCTTCGAATATGTTGATGCAAGGTTGTTCATGCTTGTAAGTGTATTAGGATGATCGGCTCCGAGTGTAACTTTAACAGCTTCCATTACTTGCACTTGTAGCTCTTCGGCTTCGTCCCAATGGCCCTGGTCGAATTTTATTGATGCCAATAACGACATACTTTGTAAAGTCCACCCATGCTCCTTTCCAAACGTGCTCTCGCGCGCCTGCTTAGATTTAAGCACCATTCGCTCTGCAATATTGTATTTTCCTTGTTTACGCGCATAGTCTCCTCCATTATAACACAGAGTCGCCCATTGTTTCAGGGAATCCGCATTCGGTCGGTAATCAAGGGCCACCTGAACATGTGCAAAGAGGTCTTGGCAAATCGCCCAGTTCTCATAATCTGCTTCTGGGAATGATGCTCCCATTCGTGTAATGTACTGCTGCATAAACGTCTCGTACAGTCGAAAAGCTTTCAGCCAACTTTTAATTGACAGCTGTACGAGTCTGTGCATCTCAAACCTGTCGCCCTCTTCGCTCACAGCAATAAGGCAGAAGTTCTTCAGAATTAAGATGTCCTCTTCAAACCCGCTTTCAATATCGCTATCAGAATCCTCGCTGGTCTCGGATCTTGGGTTTTCGTTTCCATCAAGATTGATGCTTCGCATCTTGAAATCTTTAAGCACCCACTCGGGAATGCCTTGTCTATCGAAGAAACTCATAAGCGACAGCAGATCCGCGGCCGATTGTTGCCTCGAGCGAATGTGATCGAATGACATTGCCCATGTTCTGAGGACTGTGTTCGATGTTTCCTCGTCCCGCCCTATATCATTTGCTTCGTACTTTAAAAGCTTCATGCTTTCTCGTTCGCTCTTTCGAAATTCGGCGAGATATTTCTCAATCGAACTCCGCGGCTTTCTTGCTTGTATATAAGCAGCAGCCTGGCTGATAGCCAACGGTATACATTCCAGTGCCTTGACCAGATCTTCTGCCAAACCCGCATCCGAAGGCGACAAAGGCGACCCCATCTTCCTCTCAAAGAGAGTAAGTGCATTCGTCTCTGACATTGTCTCAACGTCAATTATGTGCGTGTATCCCCCGGTCAGTTTAGTAGCAAGGCTTCTGTTGCGCGTGGTAAGGACAATGGATCCGTTTCGAGTCTTGGGAATATATGCTGCTAATGACCGCTTGCCATGGCCACTTTCATCTGCGCCATAGAGCACCTCAGTATCATCGGCACTATCAAGGATGATAACCCATCTGCCGTTATGTTCGATGGACAGCCAGTTTTTCACAAGAAGCGGTATATCAGCCTGAGGTTGCTTCCGCTCAGGTAATTTTACGGCGTCGGCAATCAACCTAAAGCCTTCTTGAACACGCTCCTGTGTAGCTGCATGGATCCAGAAAATCCAGATGTTCTTATGCTGTTCAGCGAATCTGTAGGCGAATTCGATGGCCAGCTGCGATTTGCCAACACCACCAAGGCCCACGAGCGCCACTCGACCAGCCGGCTCCAAGCAGCGCGCTGAAATCTGTTCGATAATGTCTCCTCGGTTGACGAAATCGGGGTCACGACCGAAAGGGATCAATGGGAAAGGCTCTGGTTGGGTTTCTCGTCGCTCTGTCGATAGTTAGCCTGGCTCGGCCTTGGAGGGCGTAATCTCTGTACCCTGGGGGTAGTTGAACACATTGTTAATATCGCCTTGATGGATTGTGTTATGATCACCAATCTTATTATTGTTAACATTGCGGGAATTCGTCGTGACTGAACTCATTATGATGAAAATATGCAGAAGCAAATAGGATGAAGGTGTCAGTAGTCCATATTGTTAGAGATGAAGCGTTGGGCACAGCCTTGGCTTGCATCTTTGACAAGTCGCCTAACCCCTCACATTACAAGGCGACCAATAAACAGCGTCGATTATATAACTCATTCTATTTACAGAAGATATATAGCAAGACGGTAATTCGCATCTGATACTCTGTTCATTTGTTCTAAAATATCATATAAATGCCTAGCCAAATGTTCTATACTTAGCGTCTGTCCTTTAGTTCTCAGCCAAGGCGTGTGAGATACATCACTGCCGTTTCATGAATCGGCTTTCCCGTTTACCCCACAACTCAGCAGCTTACGGATCATATTAGCGCCAGTTGGTCAATATGGCCCAACAGCCGACCTACTTAATTGTGCCGAACTTCACTTTCAAGCCTTATACTGGGCCTATCCGCCTAGGAAACATAATTGCAGATCCCTTCCGACCACACCGGGCTCTTAGCTCAGTCGATGCCGCCTCACTCGCAGCGCGGTACCCGCGAGTAGAAAAAGTAATCGAGCACGAGCGCAGTGTGGTACGGGCGGAAGATAATAACGTCGCTGTCTCCATTTGGGCACAATTCTTGCAGAACGTTGGAGCAGGCTTGTCTGCTGGACATGGGGAGAGAGTGATGACCAAGTACACAATGGAAGCGCTCGAGACAGAATATTTCGTCGGCGATCCTGAACAAGAGGAGATCGAGGCACGGGCGGCGGAAGCCAGGGTCCGGGCCGTGATGAAAAATAAGGTTCTCGGGTTCAGAGAGCCGGTGTACATGATTAGTGGCTTGAAAATTGCGAAAGAACTTTCTGGGGAAAGGAAAACTGCGAATCGAACTGACGGTGCTGTCAAAGGTGGTAGTATACTGCCTGCTGTGGCTGGGGATATTGGTGTTGGCGCAGGCGTAAGTAGAGGGATCAAAAATGAGGAGAGCGACGAGTGGAAGGTACATGGAGATGTTATCTTCGCGTATCAGCTACTTACGATCGGCTTCAAGGGGTGGAGGAAGGAGCATCTCGAAGTTGATGAGTTCCGGCCCAAGGCGGGATTTCTTGGCCTCGGTGATGATAGCGATGATAGTGGAGAGGACGATGATGACGAGGTAGTTGTCAGTGCTACTACTATTGCGGATCTGAAGGCTGCTGATGGAGACAAACTCACTACCCGCGTGACAGTTGGGGAAGGCGATTATCAGATTTCGATAGTTTCACTTCCAGAGCAAGACTACAAAGCTGGAACATTTTGACGGAGTTGAATATCAACTATGCTTTGCGGCAACTGCTTGGAACATTGCCCACCGTGACTCATCATCATAGCGAAACAAGCTCCAAGGCGCCACATAAATACGACCATCATCATGGGGAGTGGTGCCCATTTCTTCAAACATATCTAACATCCCCTCGCGTGTGTGCAGAAAATCTTTCACTATGTGGTACGCACTCGTATCCGATTTGCCACCCACGTATTCGAGCAGCATTCCGGCTATTCCGGCTGCTATAGCCGTAGCAACCGAAGTACCTGTCATGAATGCCGCTTCTGATGCGTTGGTTAGGGCCACAGATGGCACTTCCAACCCGAGTGTACCGAATACTTTGCCTTCTCTTGAATTTCGAGGAGGGTTAAAGTCTTGAAATTGACCGTTGCTATTTGTCCCGCGGATGGAAATGACGCATTCATGGCGAGCAGGAAAAAGCTCTCGTTCATTGGCGCCGAAGTTTGCAGCGGCAGCAAAGAAGAGAATCGCCTTGTCTTTAATGGCATTGTATATTGCTCGGCTTATAGGCTTGTGATCTCTTATATGCCCAAATGACATGGAAATGATATCAGCCTTGCATTCTGATTGCGCCCATTTGATAGCCTAGAGCATAGTTAGAAAACATGCTTCGTTATTTATTATGTGAACTTATGGAGATGTATACATAACTGACTTCTGAAATGCTTATAATCGCCTTTTCAAGGCCTTGGTGATCATTTGCAACACGCGCAACACATATCTCTGCTTCGGGTACTATCCTCATAACCAGAGCCACGAGATGTGTGCCGTGGCCATTGCAATCTTGTGGAGTCGTTGAATGTTCAACCCAGTCCCTCCACTTCACAAGCCGGTTGCGGCGGCTATTGTGTTGGAAATATGCAGAGTCAGCATCGTACCCTGTGTCTAAAATCGCGATTCGAATTCGTTCCCGGGGCGTAGTTCCCGGCAAGGAACTTAAACGTTTGTTGAGACGGTCAATACGTTCGAGCCATTTCCGAGAGCTTTTCCGAGAGCCTTCCCGAGAGCTTTTCCACTCTACCGATGATATCGACCTACTAATTGTTTCCCGTATCTGCGTCAAAACAAACGTATCAGCTTCTCTAGATATAGCTTTCTCTTGCACAGCCGTATATGACCTCAAGGGACCAATCTTCTGTCGGTCCTCGTACCATCTAGTTCCATGAACCAGCTGTTCTAGAGGAGAAACAACTTGATCATGAAAAATCTTCCGACGCCTAACCAACCCTCTAGCGAGCTCTATATTACTTGCATCAGGGTCAAAGGGTGCGTCTCTAAAAATTCCAGGGTGAAGGCAATTCTGAACAGCTCTTCTATAATTTCCATAGTCAAATTCTGGCCATGAGTCTTGGGAATCTGAATGTCTTTTGGCGGCAGCCCAAGCCTGATTCGCTTTTGCGGCCTGAGTAAGGTTTGCATGCTCATTGTCCGGCTGTGAAAGCAGTGGTCCCAGTCCAATTTCGACAAGCATGATACCCAGCGCACGCACACGTGGATACCGATGGATCTCTCCAATAGCGCTAGTTGCTTCACGGTGGTCTTTGTTTTCGCCAGTGAAACGCGCGGAGAAATGGGGATTCGTTAGATATATTTCGGATTCGCCTTTACCTTGAATGCGGCTGTACTGCCTCATGAAGTGGATTGTCTCGCTTGTCCAATGAATGTCCATCCAATCCGAATCATATGATATCCAAGCAGACTGGGCGAGGATGTATGCGAGCGTAACTTTCATCTTTGCTGTGACATGGTATTCCCGGAGGACTGTGGCGAGAGACATGCCCTGGTCTCTCTCTATGGTTTGTATCGGAGGCTTGGGGTGTAAACTTCGTGGGAGCTGACCATTGTGAATTCTGAGACGTAGACGTGCTTCAATTTCTTGACGAATAAATTCGCGTAAATTTCCAAGGTCGATTTCTTCGAATTTTTCGCACGCCTGGGAACCTTCACTACCCGAATCTTTCCATTTTACTACCAGTTTTGTCGAATCTTGGAATCTGTACGAGTAATTGAAACAAAGAGATTGTCAAAATTAATATTATGCAACACTTCGATGTTGATGTGCTTACCGTGGAGCAACTAACTGGACATCCTGCCGGCTCGCAAAGATTGATTTCTGGTTGTATACCAAGGCTTTCATCTCGCCGGGATGCTCATCAGGAATTGATTTAGGTAGCGTGTATGGCTCACTGGTAGTCAGTTTCCTGACCCCAATACTCTTGATATAATTTTGAAAATGCGAAAGCGCTTCCCTCCCCCGATCTTCGGGTATTTTCATGATGCTCTTCTGTATATTTTCTTCGGCCGACTTGTATTCGACGGTATTGGGCACTGCTTGCGCCAGTGCTCGAAGACGAGGCAAGCCGTCTTCTGAGCCCTCAGGATACTAGCTAACATTGTTAGTCTTAAGATGCGTCCTCTTTATAAGAACTTCAAAATCCAGACACCCACAGAACATATCTTTTCAACATCTTGAAACAACTTTCGGTCGGACTTCTCTTGGTGCGGCCATATGCTCACCAAATGTTGGGCGGCAATAAACAGCTGCGCTCCAAGCTGGCCATAGAGTGGCTGCCGTTTCGTTTTACCTAGCTCTATGGCAATGTGGGATACCTTTATGACCGTTTCCGGTGAGATATCAACTCTTTCGTAAGGGTTCATCACAACGTTGGGGCCGAATGGTGAATGCTTTGCGACAAAGTTGGATAGCGACAGCTGTGTTGGGTTGCCATTCTCGCCATTTCTTAATACTTAGGTAGGTACCTTAGATTTGGTACTCAGTTAGTACCTTATTTATATGGCAAGGTACCTAGATAGGTACATGTAACTCATCTGGCCCAATCAAATCTTTGGGCAAATACAACTCGATAGTGATTAGGTACGGAGAGGTAGATATCTAGGTACTAAGGTACAGGTACGGATTGGGGTACGTGAACATTCATGAGCGGGGCTAGCAGCTGTCCAAGGGTCATATTACAGGTACTAGGTAGGTAGGTAGGTAGTAGGTACCTAGTATGGATGGAAATTTTGAGGCAACCATACTCTGCAGTCAATATTTCATGTCCTCATCTCTAACGTAATTTGTGAGACTTTGATGGAGAGTTTTTCTTTTTTTTTTCTGCATTGGATCAATATTGCGTGCGATAATTTGATATGACGGTTGACAGACTTTACACAAGAACAGAGTAGAAGGGTTAAGGTAGCAGTTGATAAGAGATCTAGAAACTACCTGGAATAAGTAGATACTAATACTACAGGGAGCAACTTTGGGAAAAAGCAAATGTCTGCATCTTTGAGATATTTAGCCTACTTCGTACGATTTGAGAGAATGATATTGAAAATTACCCCATGAAACCTTGGTCGAATTCGGCTCCATGATGGGCAAGCCCTCACCAGTGTCATGCTCAAGCTGCTTTTTGCACCGCTACCCTTCTTGGATCTATTCAAATGGTGAGTGGTAATTTCCTCTACAGGTTCTTCAATTAATCTTCATGTGGTATACGGAATCCGATTCACCGCAGATACAGAGGCAACAGTCTCCGCCTCAGACCAAGAAGCGACAAAAGAAACCTCGTTTTGACTCGGCAAATGCCTCCTACTAAACCCATCCATGCGGCATGACTCAAACAAACAATCGCTATCAACCTGCCAATGTATATCACATACCATACAAAAACGAAAGGAGGGAGGATAAAATCCTTTAAAGAGCAAGGGATCAAGCCTGCGTAATGACATCTGGTACTCCCAGTTCGACGCTCTCTTCTAGCATGGCCACTCCGTGTGGAACTTTCAGTGGAGATGGAGGAAACCGTTCACTCAATACAGGAGTCGATGCGGCACTTGTTGCTTCGTTGGGTGACTCGTCGACGCTCAATTCACGAAGGTGGCCGCTTGCCGGTTGCGGAGCCGCCGATTCGGAAAGTAATATGTCACTCTGGCTGGAAGAAGCCTTTTCCGAGGGAATGGAACTACTTGTATGTTAGGTGCTTCCCAAGAATGAGATACCGTTCTAAAATATAGCTACTCACCAGCCGATGTCATCGATGCGGTCATCAGTCTCGTTCAAGTGAATCACTGGCGACGGCGGAGGTGTCCATTGCTGTGGATCAAACGTGCTGGATCCAGTAGCCTCTGCAAGCACATCTAGATTCTCGCACTTGGGGGAGTATTTGAGATGCACAGAGACATTGCCCGATCCTTTGGGAGTCAGAGACCAGTCAAAGTCAGCATCGTACTCTTCGATCTCGGTGTCATCTCCCTGTCTTGTCCACAAACGGCGCCCACGAGCTATCTGGGCATCGATCCAGTCCGTGGCACTCATCGATGATGCATGTGAATCATGCGTAGAGTGAGCGGGTGAAGAGTGAGGCTACCACGGCAATATTAATCCCAACTGCTGTAAAGACATACATACTATGATGCAACTTACCAGAGGAACCGGACGGCAGCCAATGTTCGTAAGCACGTTTGCATCAATAACAGGTCGCTGGCCAAGGAGGTGGAAGCTGTAACCTGCTGCTGCAGTCGGGGGCACTTCGCCGTCGGCAACGGCGTTGAGGCTCAGAAATGAGCGGTCTGCGCATCCAGGTCGACAGCTTTGGCACACTCGGTATTGGCATTCCTCTTGCGGGGTGCACAACCATGGCTTCTGGAATCCAATGTTACATGAAGTGCTGTCTAGCCCATACGGCTCAGCGAGGCGACTGAGTATCGCGGCGCTATTCTTGCGAACCTTGTCTCGCTGAATAACGAGCTGGACCTGGGATACCAGTCAGTACCTAGCAAACGACTAGAACGGTCTCTAGGGGTAATGCGTACATTTTCACGCTGCCTGAGGATATGAGCCACCTGGTCAGGGCGATACTTTGCAAGCTGCTCCTGGCTGATCTCCTGAAAGAAACTGAGCCGGTCTTCGCGAGCAGCAGGGCTCCTCTTTCGAATGCCCATCATTGGGGTCAACTGACTACCGAACTGGTCCATGCTGATCTAGTTGCAGTCACAGTTAGCATTTTCTCCGCGGTAGTCCGTCAGCACAAACGCCGAGTTTCGTCGTATCTTCGTTGCCATACAAAGTCTCCTCTCGCCACGGCGTGTTCTATCAAGTCCTCTCTATCCTGCGTACACTGGTAGAGCCACCCAGAAGGTCCGGGATAGTGACAGTTTGAACAGAGAAGACTTGGGCTGTAGATTCTCGTCATGGTGGCGTGGGTGCATTGTGGCTCGAAGACTGGGCGCCTGTGCAAGCCCGGAGGAAAGCGGTGAAACATGGTTGACGGGTGTTTGATCTCCTGTTGGAAGCAGAGATGAGCTATCGTGAAGCTATTGTCGACTCCAAAATGGGATAAACAGGCGATGCTCGGGCGATGCTCAGGGGCTTGAATCCCGAGCTGGGTAAGTCCTAACGATGTTGGCGAAGAATGATGGCGAGATTTAGGACGATGGAGAGGCCAGATATTGGACTATTGGAGAGTGAAAAGGTGAAGATTTTCCTTCTCCTCTCAGTCTGGACGAGGCAGGCACTTGAAGGGTGGAATCTGAAAGTTTTGCTGGCAGGCGTTGCCGGTGCGTGACTGACTGCCAGTGCCAAACAGCTGCCCGCCATTGTAGTGCTGGAGGCTCAACTGGAGGCTGTTGTTAGTGATTGACGCCTATGATTTCGGTGCTGCAGGTGGTTAAGATGCTGAACGAGTAGGTACTCCAGCATCTTGGAGGTTCCATCTTATTCTGGATGACATGGAGCCAAGTTGATCCATCCAATTGACCAAACGAGACAAAGTCCTGCATTGGATCAGCACTTGGATGATGAGGCTTCATTGTCGAGTGAATGGAAAAGGCAGCTAGTATTATACTGGATAATGTTGACAATACGGCATTGACCTGAGCTGAGGTTTGCTTGAGCTACATGAGAAAGGGCTGAAACATTCGAGACAATTGTGTTGCAGTGTATCATAAGTCATCAACGTCTATGTGGGCAGCAATCATTGTTTGTCAAACACCAGAATCACAGAGAATGCAGCCAGAGACCGACAGCAATATAACAGTCTCTCCATTGGCCAGCAGAATGCAAAAAAAAACACCACAGCCATTCATGATTCAACCAATATTATTCGATACATACACATATTGATCCAGCATGTATCACCTGTACGAGCGTGCACTAGCCTGCATAACAGCCAATATCGGCCAATGAACGCGCGCATATGTGGTTTGTTATCGGCCCTCCACACGATACCGCCTGCGGACCCAATAGGAACGCCAACAGCTGCAGCTCCCCAAAACAAACAAAAACTTGTGCACTGCATCTCACGGGAGCAGCCATGCCGCCACCCAGGAACGGTTACGGCACGGTAGTGTATACAGTGCAGTACCTAGGGGGAGAAGAGGCGAACGATTGATTGCTTACAGGAACAGGCACAGGCACAGGCACAGGAACGGGAACAGGCAAACTTGATCGGGAGTGAGGCGCTGCCACAGTCATCATCGCTCATCTCATCTGCACCATGCACGACAGACACGCGCGTGGGCACGGCACAGCCAGCCCAAGGTTAGCAGCCAGCCAGCCATGCAATCTCGGGTCCCCCAGCCTCCATCTCCATCTTATATCGTATCAAAAATCTTCGTGGTTGCTGTGGAGAAGGGAAATCAACCAAAGACGGTGCCGTCAATAACCCTCGCAGGGGCCGCAAAAGCGCGCGACTCCAGCCAATGGCGGCCGCTGCTGAGCAACAACACCACGACAAAGCAAAGACAACCTTGACCTTGCCAATGATGCTACCGCACGCCTCGTACAACTACTAGTGCAGTCCGTCCAGGTAGCGGCCGGCCGTGCCTTGGGCTTTGCTTGGGGCCTGGCAACCTTGCGACAGGCCTTGGACAGGCCTTGCCTCTCATCATCTCAACCCCCTGCCTCTCGTGCGTCTTAGCCTCGACCCAACACTCCAATCGCCAGCCCGGAGCCGCCCACATTTCGCCCACACTCACCCACTTTCAGCCAGCAACGAGCAGCGGGAGCTTCAGGTCGCGACTCGACCGAACGCTGCGCTGCCCGATCGTGCGACCCCATCCGCTTTCCCAGCCTTTTTTCTCACCTCCCAGCTCCCAGCTCCCAGCTCCGGGCTCCAGCTCAGCCCAAAAGCTTGCTTGCAGGTGCGGAAAACTGGAACCGCGCTGCCAGACGCGTCTCTTGATTCGGCCGCCGCGCACCCACCCGATGCCCAAAGCAGACACAAGTTTATTAGGTGCCATCGGTCGGATTACAGGAAATACGGGGGGATTCTCAGGTACGAAAGCTGTGGCTCTGGCTGTATGTGTTCGAGGGTCGAGGTCGAAGCTGTGCCTGTCCTCGTAGTTACGGAGTACGGAGTACTGTAGCGCCAGTCCAGTACGAGTACAATCCCGTCGAGCATCCCGTACTCATCGATACCTACCATTTGCCTGCGCGTCCCGTCGTGGCACAAGTACCCCCGCGTGGTCTGTCTGTACCTTACCGGCCTCATCTCATCTCTCTCGCTCGACCTAGACAGGTACGAGGTACCGGCGTCATCCTTCCCGCCCAGCCTCTCTCATTCAATCTCCTCTGCGCTTCTTCACTCTTCAATCTCACTCCCTCGCGCGCTCCCTCTCTCGCCTCTCTCCCTTCTTCCCACTCCCTTCGGGGCCGCTGAGAAGAATTGAAACGAGAATCCCCCGGCACAATCGTCTTTGCCCCAGGACAAATCACGTCGAGTTCCCGTGAACGTTGCTGCTTGAACCGGTAAGTTTTGGCATTGAGGCCGCTTTTTGTTGTTTGTTTTGTTTGTTTTGTTTGTTTTGTTTGTTTTGTTTGTTTTGTTTGTTTTGCTGTGTGTTGCTGGTCTCGCCTGTCTCCCTGTCCCTCCCGCAGCTCCCCTCAGGTTCAGGATCGCTTCGTCTTCCCACGCCGTCATCCTAGCGGACGCGACACGGTTGGCAAGGGGAGGCGGTTCAAGGGCCCTCCTCAAGTCCCCTTTGCCGAGGCAGCAAGTCCCAAACTGTATGCACTTGCATGCTCAAGAGCTGGATCAGCAAGCCCAGCGGACTCCAGACATGTCCAGGGCCCGGGGGGGTTGGGAGACCCACTCAGCGCATCAAGGCTCAGTGTCTCGTCGTGTAAACAAATCCATTGGCCAGGCCCTGTCACCACGACAGCCTCAATTGCTCCCCAATCTCTCCGCCGCCCGAAGCGTTTGCATCTGCTAATCATCCCGCCGTCGCGTCGTTGGACAGCCAGACCCTCTCCGCCCGTCTCATGACGACGTTTTATCCCTGACCAGCCCCACGAGAGCAAAGCTGCACGTCGATTGATCCTGCAACAACATCTCAAGTCGCTTGTCTCTGCCACTGTTGTTGCCGCCGCCGCTCCCCGTCGCCGACGCCACGATCCCCGATCACGACCACGACCCGACCATAGCGACACCGCCAGCAAAACGAGCACCATGTCGGTCAAATTCGAGCGGGACACGATCCAGACGCTCCAAGATGCGACCTCGAGCGCTCTTCAGCCTTTTCAAAGCGTCACCGCCGACAATGGCCCCATAGTCCAAAGGTCCATCAAGACGGTCACCGAGAAGACGGTCGACGCGGCCGCCCAGCAGGCTGCTGAGCGCGCCGCCGCTCTCGCCGAAGGTCCCGGACCTATTCGAAGGGCCTTCGAGGGCGCCGCTCCTCTTCCCGGTACCAGTGGAAAGCATCCCCTCGCCGAGACTCTCGGCACGGCATTGACAGGAGGAAAGGCCATGGCCGGCACCAAGGGCTATCTGGCGGTATGTTTTTTGACCCTGGCGCGCAAACCGAGAGAGGGAGAAATGGAGGATGGAGGAAACGCCACCAGAAGTTGGTTGTAGGTTTGAAATTAGGTTTGGCTAACAGCTGTTTTAGGCCTACATCAAGGAGCTCGAGTCGAACCCTCTGCGCACCAAGATGCTCACTGCCGGTACCCTCGCCGGAGCTCAGGAATTCCTCGCCTCGTGGCTAGCCAAGGACCGCAACAAGCATGGCAACTACTTCACCTCGCGCGTCCCCAAGATGGCCGCGTACGGTGCCTTGGTCAGCGCTCCCCTAGGTCACTTTCTTATCTGGCTCCTCCAGAAGCTCTTCAAGGGTCGCGTTAGTCTCCGGGCCAAGATTATCCAGATCGTGGTCAGCAACCTGGTGGTATGTGCTCATCCAATCTAATAAGCGAATTGCTTGCTCTACTCCCTCATGACATCATTCATGCTAACTGATTCATGCATAGATTGCGCCTATCCAGAACAGCATCTACCTAGTCGCCATGGCTCTCATCGCCGGCGCTCGTACGTTCCACCAGGTTCGCGCCACCGTCAAGGTCGGCTTCTGGAGAGTCATGCGCATCTCGTGGCTCACTTCTCCCATCTGCCTGGCCTTTGCCCAGCAGTTCCTCCCTGACGAGCTCTGGGTTCCCTTCTTCAACTTGGTCTCCTTTGTCATTGGCACTTACATCAACACCCTCACCAAGAAGAAGCGTCTCGCCGCCCTGCGCAAGAAGCACTACGGTGAGAGCCGCGAGACCCGCCCTCCTTACGGCGACAGCCGTGACAACCGTCCTCCTTATGGCGATAGCCGTGACAACCGCCCACCCTACGGTGACAGCCGTGATAACCGACCTCCCCAGATGGGTCGCCCCGGTCCCGAGGATTATCCCCCTCCTCCTACCAACATTGGCGGACACAACCCCCAATACTAAAGACAACTGGGACCTAAAGGCCTACAATGATACCCTGGCGGCGGACATGCGCTGGAGTACTCTCCCCTTCTAAGGCAGCCAGGTAATTAAAAAAACAACCATAATCTGAAGTGTGGCGGAAGATGTTGAGCCATTTGTTCCCTCGCGTAATAATTGGCAAAGGACGCGAGAGAAGGGAGCACGAATTTTTCTAAGTGAGAAAAATTGCCAGTGAGAGCTTTTGTTTTCGTCTCGACGACATGATTTTGTCTTTGGAGGCTCCATGTGTCAAAATGAACTGCTCCTCTTCTTCTCCGAGGAGAGATATGATGCAATGAATGGGAGGTATCTGAGTTGGAAAGGTGGCTTTTGGGGGGGAGGGCAACGCGATGTTTGTTAGTTAATGACTTGGTTAGATGCTCCCTGTATAAATGTTTGATTTTTTGACGTTTTTGTCTCTTTCTTTTTTTGGTTTGGTCCGCACATGTATTTGTCCTCTTGTTGTTCTTTTCCCTGTTAATGTCGTGTATCAAGGTAGATAGAGTCCGTCTGGGCGTGCCGTCTATATACTTTGACGTAAATTGAGGTGGTTGTACTGTTCTTGAGTCGTGCGTGATGGCGTGTGTAGAGAGCATGAGCCAAATGTGACGATGTGACGATATGCAGGCTGGGTGTTGTTATTGGCTTCCAACATGCAGATTCGTGCCTTTTCCATGAGATACAAATGTGCATGAGTAGAAGAGACGGTATAGGCTCTGAGTTTGAAATAGCCAACTGCTTTGCCTTTAGCTGGTCATCGACTCGGCTGGTTCGACTCAGGAACATTGTGGTTCAGCGGCTGTTTGCACATCGTCTCTTGGGAGTTTGAGTAGTCATATCCTGGAGATTAAACCCCTTTACCAGCCTCCTCAAACACCCGCCTCGCCATCCGTACCAGCATCAGCCATGACGCCCGGACTCCAGTACTCCCACTCGCCCTTGGTCTGCTTGTCCACCCAGAGCATCCCACCGGCCATCAGATCGTCGATAACCGTCTTGCATCTGGCTTCGTCCCAGCCGAGGTTGTCCCGCAACATGCCCACGCTCACGTATCCCAGGACCTGCGCTGCTTCCACGACAGCAGCTTGGTCGGTGCTCAGCTCACGCGGCACGCTACGCACGTACTCTTTGCGGCCGACAGTAACAACAGCATAACTACCAAGCGGCTTGAGCGTCTCGACGGCGCGGCGCACGTCGTCGTCACTGATCGAATCCGCGCCTTCCATACGACCCTTGGACACGCGCTCACGCAGCTCCGAAAGCCCAATCAACCCGCCATTCTCGCCTCGCGTCGCACCGCAAACCTCAACGATGCGCACCGCCAGCTCAAAGTAAAAGTCATTAACCGTCTTTCCCAGGAGCTGCGCCCAGACGGAGTTCCCGGAGCCGCTGCTGTGGTTGTTTGACGAGGCGAGGGGGTCGACGCCGATGGCGGAGCACATGCGTGCGAACTGGGCGCGGAACGAGGGGTCGGAGCGAATGTCCTTTGCGTGGGTCTGGGCGAACTGCTGGAGGAGGGAGCGGAAGACGGCGAGTTGAGTTTCGAGGGCTTGGGCGTTTGTGGCGCGGAGGGAGGAGCCGTGGGAGGCGAATTGGCGGGAGGTTATGCGGGAGCGGTCGAAGGCGGCGATGCCGACGCCTTTGCGGGACATGATGGTGATGGTGATGATTGATGGTGGATGACGATGATTATGATGACGTTGATGGAGGGAGTTTTAGGTAGCTGGATAGAGGGAGATGGAGGAGGAGTTTGTTATAATAAAGGAAGTGGTAGAGGGAGAAAGGAGAAGAGAAATAAGTATAAAGATGGATGAGTTGTGATGAAAAGGTTATAAAGAGGAGAGAGAGGGAAAGGGTGAGGCTCAAGTTGAGGTTGAGTTTCAATAGGGAGGTTCCGATTTGGAGGGGCGGCAGTCAGCGGGGCTGCCAAGGCGGCGAGGGTGCCGAGAGAGCTGAAAGTACAGGTACATGCACTGCTAACGGGGGGTGCTATAAATTGTACAGCATAACTAACAGCTTAGATGGAAGTTTCAGTAATGAATGATGGATGAATTAGATAAGATATTCAGGTGGATATATGTGCTTGGAATAGATGCAGAGTGATGGAGTTGTGCACCGGTGAGTAGCTGAAGCTGGAAGCAACTTGTATAAACGACTACACCGGTGTACTTTAGCTTCAGAGATTATTATCCCGTGGCGTGGCATAACTTTGGTCTTGAAAGCATCACAGACTATAGAAAATGCTGCCATTCAGCAATACTTGAACACGGTAATAGTCATAGACGAAATGATAACTATACGTCATTTATTTCAGAGTTAGATGTACCCTGTTCATCTTGTTGGTTTATACACAACCACACCCTCAAAATGCAGGGTAGCCACTGTCTCATGTAAATGCATCATGAGTCAAGAAGACAACCATCATAAGCAAAATCGTCAAATTGGATTCTACAAGGCTTTCGCGCCCCTAATGAAAAAAAAGTCATTGTTACCAGCCATTCCCATCCCTATCCATTGTTCTCTTCATCCCGTAATGACCGTCATATTAACCCTCTATCCCAGCGTCCATCATGGAGAAATTTCAAAAAAAAAAAAAAAAAAAAAGTCGTAAAAGCCCACTCCCTGGGCGGCCAAGTTTCCGTTTCTTTTCAATAAACGGAGTCTAGTTTCTATCCTCAAGCAAAACAACAAATTGTGACATGTTTGACGTGTCATATGAGTTCATTTTTATTCTTCCTTACTGTGTGGCGCATTGTGTCTGGCCTTCACCCTCGTCGTCGTCTTCCCATTCGTTGCCGAATCGAGGATCGCCTTGATCAGCGCCCATCTGCGTTTCCAAGTTAGCTTCTCTCATGTTATAGCGAGTGTGGGGTACAAGTCATGCTCACCTCTTCAATGTCAGCGCCGTCTTCATATTCGACCTCGTCAATCTCCTCAGCCTCCACGGCAGGCAGTGGTGGTGGCAGCATCTTTGCCAATGCCTCATAGGCAGACTCATCCTTCAGCCAGTCGTCTTCGGGGAACTCGACCTTGACCAGGAGATACAAATCTCCCCTGGCGTCGCCCCTCTTCATGGGCATACCCTCGCCAGGGATCTTGATGCAGTCCACTGGCTTCAAAACCTTGCCCCGCGGTCGGTTGAGCTGGATACCCCGGCCGTCAAGGTGTTTCAGCACCACGCGGTTGAATCCGATGAGGGCCTCGCTCAGGGAAACAGTCAACTCTGCGGAAAGATCATTTCCAAGTCGAGAAAAGACGTCGTGGGGCTCCTCGATAAGGGTGAAGACAATATCTCCGGGTATCTGGTCTGGATACTGATCTGCCTCGCCCTCCAGAACGATGCGCTCGCCCTGCATGGAACCCCGGGGAATGTAAATCTCCAGTGCTTTCTTCTCCTGTGTGGTTCGCTTGCCCTTGCACTTCTTGCACCTGTCCTTTTCCTTGTACACCTTGCCGGAGCCCGTGCAGTGATCGCACAGCACAGTTTCGCGGCGCATCATGCCGGGGCCAATCTGTCGAATGGCCTCGACCATGCCGTGGCCCTTGCAGCGCTCGCAGGAAGTGGGCTTTGCCTTCTCCTTGCCTCCAGAGCCCTTGCAGACGCTGCAGACGACCTGCTTGTTGGCAGAGAACTTGACAGTCTTGCCCTTGTATAATTCCTCGAGCGTAACCTTGTATTCCTGCTCCTCGTCCGGTCCCTTTCGGGGTCTCATGGGGCCGCCAGGACCGCCGGGGCCACCGGGGCCGCCCATGTTGAATCCAAACATCTGGGACAGGATATCGTTGAGATCGACCTCGGGGCCGCCGGGGCCTCCTCGTGAGCCGTCAAAGGCAGCCATGCCGTGGGTGTCGTAGAGGTGGCGCTTATCTTCATCGCTGAGGATTTCGTAGGCTCGGCTGGCCTCCTTGAACTTGACCTCTGACTCTTCGCGCTGCTCCTCGGGAACTTTGTCTGGGTGATATCTCAGTGCAGCCTGTTCACATTAGCTTGGAATAAGGCGAATGGGATTCGGAGTCGGTGTTGCGGTACCTTGCGATAGGCCTTCTTGATCTGGTCGGGCGTTGCACCTCTGTCGATTTCGAGGATCTCTAGAGACGGAGAGGTTAGATAAGACAAGAACAGGAAGAGGAGGGAAGACAGAAGATGTGTCCAAACGCTCAAACATACCATAGAGATCAATTTCCGCTTCGGAAGCCATACTGACGGCTGATTGTCGTTTTGCTGGAGAAAATGCAGATTTTCAAGGCGATTGCAGAGTGGAATCCAGAAAATCTTTTGGCGTGGCGCGGGGTCGATGCTGGAGCCTGCAAACGTACGAAGTCCAGCTGCTGCCTTGCCAATCAAAGACTGTATGCAAGGCTGATGAAACAAAGAAAACACCAAAGAAGAAAAAAGGTGATGAAATCTCCGTTTGGCCGTATCGGAGTTGGAAATTGGGCAAACAAATGGGAGGGCAGCTAAATTGCATTACTCGCAAAAAGATTTACCGGCTCTTTGCATCTGCCGCTTGCCCGCCAAACGCAGCGCCACGGCTTTGGCAGTGACTTGCGGGGCGTGGATCAGGTACCCCGAATTTGCTTGGTGGTGCATAGCTCGGGGCTTGTATCACACAAGTACAGGCATAATTTATGACAGAAATCTTAATCCAATATAATGGAGGCCTCTAGAGCGTTTGATTCAATTACCGGGACACAGAATCAATGCTGTCACCTATATGTACAGTCCTCAGCACATTGTAACTCACTAAATGTCTTATACTTGATAGTACTTCGCCCCGCGATAGAACGGCCTTTCTTTGTCTTTATCGTCGTCTATCAGCCTTATCAGTAATCTCCATATCTAGCCGAACCTGACGCCACATGTGGCGTCGCATCAAAAATTACGCCTCACATATCAAAGTAAACGCATGATGCCTTTCATTCATTATCCACACAATATGATGAATGAGGCCATACACGATTGTGGCCTTTTATCATGTCCTCATCCGTCCTTCGGCTGAGCTTACAGAGATTGGGCAGCCGTTCAATATGTGAATCACGGGTAGCCACCTCCAGTCACCAACTGAGCCGGGGATTTGGCACATCTGCCGCTCTTTGTTGTGACAGACAAAATCTCTCTGTCCTATACACCACCAATTCAAAACCCCCCAGCGAAGAGAAAAAATGCCAATCTCAAAGACGGGCCTATAGCTCGGGATTGAAAGGCCTAAGGAGCAAGAATAAGAAACACAACGATGCCGCTTCTCTTCCATCGGATTCACCCACAATTCTAGGCCAAAGCGCCGACCTCCCGATCCGCGCCCGATTTGCTCCGTCTCCTACGGGATACCTGCATCTAGGGTCTCTGAGGACAGCGCTTTTTTGTAAGCTAGCTGTGCTTGCTTCCAATGGAGGAGCTTTCATCCTCCGTATTGAAGATACAGATCAGGTACGGAGGAGTCACTCTCGATGAAAAGGGACAAGTGCTAAATAAGTCTATATAGAACCGTCTGGTAAAAGATGCTGAAGAGCGATTAATGAAGGACCTTAAATGGGCAGGGCTATCGTGGGATGAAGGACCAGACTGTGGTGGGCCGTATGGTCCATACAGGCAAGTAAGTTGAAACAGCTCTCAGACGCCGTGTACCATCTAACAGAATGTAGTCTGAGAGGTTACCCGTTTATCAAGAACACGCCCAAACACTCTTGGACCATGACCACGCCTACCGCTGCTTCTGCACACCTGAGCAGCTGGAATCTCAGAAACGTGAACTTCATGAGGCCGGCAAGCCGACTATTTACCCTGGGACATGCCGCTCCATAGATGCCGCGGAGTCGGACCGACGGGCAAAGGCCGGAGAGTCTCACGTAGTTCGCTTCAAGAGTGACAAGTTTGGTCGGCCTAAGCTACACGATGCCATTTATGGGAGATTCCAGAAGAAAGACATGGAGGAAGATTTCATTTTGATGAAGACAGATGGATTCCCCACATATCATTTGGCCAATGTGGTTGATGACCACTTGATGAAAATTACACACGTAATCCGCGGCGAGGTAGGTGATCCCATATTTCGGCTACTTGCACGGCTACATGAGATTAACGATATCCGCAGGAGTGGCTTATTTCGACACCGAAACATGTTGCTCTGTATGAAGCCTTCGGCTGGCAGCCTCCGACGTTTGCACACCTTGGTTTGCTAGTGGACCTAGATGGTAGCAAGCTCAGCAAACGAAACGACAGCGTCAACATATCCAAGTACCAGATTGGTGGCACATTCCCTATGGCTCTGCTGTCATGGCTAGCCAACCTCGGATCCTCATTCAAACGAGACGTACAACCGCCTCGGACGGTAGAGGATGTGGCCAATGCTGTACGAATATGGCCATTCCCTGCATCTACAAACACTGCTAACATGGGATAGTTGACATTCAAATTCACACGTGGTGGTATCAAATTGAACCTGTCAAAACTCGAATACTTTAATAACAGGTACCGTGATGCGATGCTCTGGAAGCCTGTCCCAGCGTTGGCAGACCAGGAGGCAAAGCTCATCGACCAACACCTGACGCAACCCATATTGGGCGAAATTGAAGCAATCACAAACGGATCCATCGAAAGCGCAGAGTTGACAGCAAGAGCATGGCACCTACCGCTTGAGCTCGTTCCAGCATTGACCGATCCTACGCAGAATGGCCAATACGTGTACAAAGCACTTGTATCCAAACAAGGAGGCTTCCAATCTCCGAGGGACCTGATATCACAGCACCCGTATCTCTTTTGGCGTGTGCCGCTAGACGTTTACAAGACTTCTCTCGCGAAGACAAGACCCGAGCCAAAGGTCCTCGATGCTCTCGAAGAGGCAATCTCACAAGAATCTTCCTGGGAAGGTGATTGCAGCCAGGTGATGCAGACCATACAGTCAAAAGTCGAGCCCCAGGGAGTCGACCAGCTTACGATTCACAACGTATTGCGAGTGGTCGCTGCTGGTGGGCAGGATGTTGTCTCCCAGAGCAGTTCGAGGATGTTTGCTCTTCTGGGACGAGATGAATGGACACATCGGCTAAACGTTGTTAAGGAGCTTCTCAGCGAGCTGAACTAGGACTGGATAAATAATCCGATAGCGTTGCCAGTGGCATTCTTCAGCTGAATGGCGAAGATGTTGCTGCTTCCTCTTTTCCCGCTCCAACTATCGCCACACGATAGACTGTACAATAACAAAATATAAACTGTATAAAGTACTTTGCCCTGCGTTTGCCTCTGTCATTCTATGTATATAGAGACGCCCCTACAGAAGCCCCAGACGAGGTTGTCGACCCACGATGCCACTCCCGCCAACTGACGGGCAGCTGGCAGCCCCCTTTTCGCATATTCAACTTACTGCACTGACATAGCATAAAAAGATGCAATGGTAATAGGGTGCGAAATTTTCGCAACTTTTAGAAACTTTACGTTTCCAACTCTTCTTCTTCCACCTCACGCCCTTTCGCTTCGCCTTTCTGCATTGCTCCAGACTCACCACCAAACAAGAGGGTGGGAGGACTCTAACCATACCAAAGCAAGTACATACCGAACAATCGCTTCGCAAGAATGAATGATAATCCGGGCGAAGATCAGTTTCAAAATCCACCGGGATTCTTTCACGTTGCTCTTAATGAAGCAATCGCAGACAATGACGAGGACTTGATGGATGCGGATGTGATGGACGAGGACATGATGGCTCTGGAGGAGGCAACGCTCCAAGATGACTCCTCCTCCTCCACCGAGAGTCTCGATCATGATGCTGATGACATTGTCACAGAGAGAGAGCAGGTGGAAATCTATGCAAACAGACGAGCTGCGATGCTTGAAGGCCAACTTGAACGTGCCCGCGCTGAAGTGAAGAAACTTACTCGACCCCTGACACTCAACGACGTGATGCCCGTTCTGGAGCTGTACCGACAATTGATCCGCATCGTTTGTCCTCAGGACGTCGACAGAGAGAAATGGATTCAATCTCGCGAGCGATGCTTGGGATTACAAAGACGACTCCTCGAAAAGGGCGAAGTATACAGCATCATCCAAGCGAAATGCGAAACGATGCGCGAGAAATGCGGCGGTCTCCTAGAAAAGTGCGTCGCCATCTGTGAGTACTACGACAAGTTCCAAGAACGAATCAACAGCCTCTTTGAAGAAGACAAGGAAGAAGACGAAGACGAAGAGCTGTACGACATGATGCGAGGCAAGATGGGCGCAAACGAGCAGCGGATTGAGGGTTTGTTGGATGAGGCCACGACTTTGATGCAGATGATTGAGGAGCGGATGCTTTGGGCTTATAAGCTGGAGAGAAAGTCGGCTTATAACATTTATCAGCTGCGACGCTTTGAGGGCATTCTTGATGATATCCTGCAGTCGTTTGACGATTGGTTTGGGGAATTGTGAGGTTGGATATCATGGTTACGGGGGAGGGTGATTCGTGTTACTTGAGAGGACCGTGGGAGTTGCGATTTTGACGCGTCGGGGGGATTATTTGCGCAACACCATGTACACAGAATACACAGGAACAGTAGTGGGAAGACATTAATGAAGAGGGTATCGGTTCATTCAACATGGATCATTCGTTCTAAATTGTATGCGTGATGACTTTGCTCTCTACTAAAACCTTGACTTATCCCAGCATGGGTATTCGTATTCGTATAATCACACTCAAGATTGTTAGTCTCTCTTACATGTAAATGGAATTCACCCATGAGTTCTACAGAAGTCGCACTCAATCAGCCATGAAGCATTTTCATTTCTAAAATTATTAACTATTCTAACGGGGAATCAGATCAACATCAAAATATCCAATCATTCGCGTTTTCATCTCGGCAAATTATAAATCATAAGAATCAGGTCAACGGCATATCCCAACGGCGCATAAAAAAAGAAGTTTCAAAGCACCAAAGCACCAAATCTCGTAGTCTCAAGTTTCATCGATCATTTTTCGTCTAGGGGAATGAATCAGCTTCGGGCTCAAGTCTACATCACGAGAAGATGAGCTTACTGTTTGTTTAGTTGCATCCGGGCAGAACCTTAGACCACAGCCTTTCTCAGGGCTCGGAAACGACGGATCAACACGGTGGGTGGGAGATGAGTCTCGTTTTGGTTCACCCAAGTGTTGTTGATGCTGACAGTGGTATTGGGATAGAAAGGCACAGAAGGAGTAGCAGGAGCAGAAGCCGCGATGACTGTTGTGTTGACAGCGACAGTTTCGTTGCCAATGGCCGTCGAGTTCCAGTTGACAATGGTCGTCGAGTTCCAGTTGATACCAGTAGTAGAGTTCCAGTTGGTAGGAGTTGATGTGTTCCAGTTAACGACGGTAGAGTTCCAGTTGCCGAAGCGATACGTAGGCACAGCTCCAGCGACGGCAGCGCAAGCAGCGACAATAACGGCAGAAGTCTTCATCTTGGGCTTTGGAAGTTGTATCGACGGATGTTTCCCTTGTGGCTGGTTGGCTATAAACGAATGATTTGCTTTGTTTAAAAGAGCGTGGACAGTCACGAAGCAAGCAACAACAGCTAGTATCACGACTTCAAGCAAGGGAGACAAACGCAGCAGGAAAAGGGGAAAAAGAAGAGAAGAGGGCCAAGCCGACTGCATGGGGGAAAGGCTCCTTTACTAAATACTCGGGATCCATTCGAGGCAGCCTCGTCTATACGTCGAATGTTGGCACTTTGTTCAGCCCGCTTTGCGTACTCGTACTTTGCAACGGAGCATTACTACGACTACGACTATCAGTACCCTTGGTCATTGGCTAGGGGGGAACCTTGACCTTGCACGGAGCCTCAGCCGAAGAGACGAGGCCATGTACCGACAGGAAGAAAAACAGGTACATGGCACTTGGGTATGGTCGGTGTGAGAGTCAGTCAGTCGGATAGGAGCACAGATGGACGAAAGAGTTCGTCTGCCACGGAAGCAAATGGATCACCGGTGGGACCGACGTTATGGGCCTAGTATTAAACGGTGACATGTGAAAAGACGATGCCTGTTTTTGGATAGAAGTAGGCAGGGGTAGAATAGTTCGCTTGTTGGCGAGAGAAGGAAAAAGAAATGAAGCATCTATTGTGCTTAGACGGTTCATGATAAGTGACATGATGGAGTCGTTCTAAGACAACACTAATGGCAATGCCGAGATTATATCATTCTCGTCCAAGCTCGATAATTATTGTGATGTTGACAATGACGGTGAGATGATTATTAACAGAAAGAAAGAAAATATGAGACTCTAGGATTGTCTGCCTTATCGACCCCCTTTTCCGTACAGGATCTGTCGTTATCTACGTCCATGCTAAAAAGGCCCCATCACCAACATTTTTTCGCGGGACGACCAGACAAGGATACGGTGGGACCCCCAAAAAGAGAAGAATGTTCTCGCTTAGTCAATGGGTATCGCTCATCTGAGACGATAATCTAGTATTTAAAGATGTTGTTGTAAAATAAAGTTGGAGAGCTTATAAACTTCTGATATCTCGAGTTTCTACGACTCCAAGGCGCTGTTTCGAGGCTTCATCAAACATGTCTTCTCTGGCGGTGTTACCACAGCACGTGCTTTTCTAAGGATCTCACCGAAGGCCCAGCTCCATAAATCTCGTCATTCTGCAGCAAAATACGACAGTTCATCGGACTCGCTCTCTTTTCTCCCACCGCATATCCAACAAGGGAAGAATGTTCCGGAAACACAAGGAAGCAAACAGAAAGAAAGAAACCAGAAGAAATAGAAGAAGCAGCATAAGGAAATATCTCCCACAACCACTCATTCACTCATTCAGTTAGGTAATTCATCTACAACGCCAATCTCAGCCACACCCGAGCCAATCTCGCAGATCATGCAACGCCAAATCTTGCACATCTGCAAACTAGCACAAATCGAAAAACCTAAGCGCCAACGTCTGTCTCTAGCCGTAGTGCAAATAAGGCGCAATATATCTACCACAACACTACATGATTTAGCATATGCAGCCCAACGCGGATAAAAAAGGGGTGAGCAGAAGATAGATCGCCAACTATGCCGTGGTAGGTAGGTCAGTAAAAGCACCATCGACAAAACACCAAATTAACCACCATACTGAATATTGAAATTACGGTACTTCGTAGACTAGATCGTCCGCACAAAACGGTCTTTCTGCATCTCCCACGCTTTATATCCGATACCGATGCATCGCTAAAAAGAAAAGTAGCCGAACAACTCCCACAAAAGCTTCCACAATACTAAACCCCCATGCTCCTCCTCCACACCCCGGCCTGTCTAGGTAAAAAGCAGGTTTTGATATGGGACCCTTGCACAGCCTCTCAACAAAAAAAAATCTTCGTCACTTACCGACTCTTTTTCTCTTTGCTCTGCTAAGCTCTTAGTCTTAGTATACCCGATATTGTTCCTGCTTGGTCCCCTGTCAGATGCTGCATGGTGTCGATCCACCGCCTGATTCGGTTTCTTTCTTCCCGGGCCCTGGTTCATCTCTTATCGGCATCTGGCGAATCTGAAATCAACCTTATCATTCCTTCAGGGGCGCTGCCAGTCTAAGAATCTACAGGTACATATATTGTGCAATTATCACCAGGTTGTCGAGTCACAGCTTCACACGTTGGGAGTTGTTTCGTGAGGATGAAATAATTCAAGTCGTTGCACATAAGTGGCCTGAAACCAAGGCTCTCTAACTATCCCAAACATATCAACCATCGTCTTCTTCCCCCAGACAAGGCCGCATAGCCCGTCTTTTTTATCAAGCATTCATCTTTTGCACTGCCCCTTTCCCCGTCCCAGTATGAAGACATGGGGAGAAACCCCCGCATCCCCATACCAGAACCATGTTTCTCGCTCAACGAGGTCCATCTCCAACAGGGACATCATCCATATATAAGAAAGAACAAAGACGACCAAAACAGAAACCCCCCACCAAGGGCCCATTACTCAACACTGCCTCTTCTGCTTCGGTTGCCCGCTACATCATATGCCAAGAAAAAATAACGGCACAACAAGAAACCTTCATTCCATGTGTCCCAGTACAAACGCACTATAAGAAAAAAAAAACATACCAGAAAGTAAAAGAAAAAAAATAAGAGGCACTTTACAGTGTCGCGCTCGGTCTAAGCATCTGCAATCGAAGCATCTCGAGAGCAATAACGTTGGAAAAAACCGAACAAGAAAAGAAAACGGTAAGCTCTGTCGCTATTGTGTCGTAATCGGTATCGTGACCTAGGAAAATAGTCCGCTGTGTTCTGTCGAGAGCATCGGATAGGGTATAATTGCATCGTGCATATGTATAAAGAGAAGAAAAACAAATCCAATTTTAAACTTCGATGACCCAAACCTAGAGAGAAAGAATGTTAGACCAATTACACTGACCAAATCGCAGCATGCCAAAAGGGGAAATGGGTGTGTAATCCTCAAGGCAGCAGCAAACTCTAGGCTCCAAAGGTCAAGCTTACCTCCATCTTGCCAACATCCAGCCTCTGTCTCTTTGCAAGGCTCTTTGCGCTCTGGATGGCCACATCCAAGTCGTCTTGGTCGCCCATCGTAATCATGTCGTCTGGCACATCTTCGTCCTTCATCTTGATCTTGAACCGCTTTCGCAGCCCAAACTTGTCCCGAATACGATCCACAAAGTCCGAAAATTCGATCGATGTACCAATCATGATGTACCTCACGTCGTCTGCGTGAACCTTGACCCGAATCTTGCGAATGTCGGGCCGTCGCGAAGCCGCACGGGATGGTCGAGATACGGATCCAGGGCCACGTCGCACATTAGATACCATCTCGAACTCGCCCTCGTCAAAGGAGCCGTAGTCATAATCCGACCCTTCGTCGTCATCGTCGTATCGTCGGGATCGAGATTGCTTGCTTCCCCGCGAGCTTTCACCATACCCATCGTATGATTCATCGCCGTATGGGGACTCTTCTTCAATAACACGCTGTCTCCGAGAGGGTTCTCTTGTAGAGAAGCCTCTAGCAGGCGCAGCCGATACCGAGCGCGAGTGTTTCGGGGCGCGGTCTTGTGGAGATGGAGCCTTCTCATATCTCCTACTACTCTCTTGTGTCTGGATGCTAAGCTTCGCGGGGTTCGCCCTCCCTCCAGAGTTGCGTACAGAAGCACCTCGAGATGGGAGGCGGTCGTTCTCCGGTGGAGGTGTGGGAGGAAAGTTATTGCGGTTAGTCGGTGGTTCGGACTGCTGTCTTCGGGATTGGATGCCTGGCTTGACCAGGTTTGTCGCCGCAAAAGACAAGTTTTCGGTCGGTCGGTCGTCTTTGGCTTCTGTTTTGGCCTAAGGAGAGACAGATAAGCAAACGAAGTGCATGCTGGGAGACTTGAAGTACTCACATTTTTGATCTCGGAACCGGCAAACCCGGTGAATGCATTGGATCGGTCTGAGGCTGCAACTAATCTGGCCTTGCCAAGGTAGTCCTTGGTCTTCAGGTTGCGAACCTTGGCTTCGTTGGGTCGGTAGACGACACCCACAGGAATAGAAAACACGGTATAGCCCTGTTGTTACTGTAAGTCAAGTGTTTCTCTCTCCACAGACATGTTGGATAATGCTGACCTCAGCCTCCTCCCGAATAGCTTCGTCAATGACGTTGTGGTCTTCGACGACCTTTTCCTTGACGGCATACGCCAAATCTTGCATACCGGCCTCCTTCTGCTGTAGGTAGATGTAGCATAATCCTCGGTTGAATAAGACCTCGCACGAGTATAGCTTGAAGAGAAGACCCAGCTGGGCATAGTCGATCACGCTGTTACCTCGCAGATACAGCAGGGTATCGTTGAAGTTGGCCAAGGCCTCTTCGAAGTCGCCAAGCAAGAAATTTGAGACGCCCTGCTGAAAGTAGGCAACAGCTAGGTACTGATCCAGTCGGATGGCTCGTTGGTAACACTCGACCTAGGGATAGCACAAACGCATGGGTTAGCAGGACAGGTGGAAGCGTTGTTGAGAAGAAAGGTGTTGCCTACTGCTTTCTCATGCTCACCCAGAGTGGCATGGATGACACCCATGTTGAAGAGAATCTTGCTCGTGTCGGCGATCTTGTCGAACTCTCCAAGGGCATCGTCGAATTCATTGTTGTCATAACGACCTAGGGCCGCGACCCAGGTCTCAATCTCCTAGAAGCCCACGATATCAGCATTCGCCACGCCATCATCGACAACGGCTACCTCTCTTACCTGTTTCAACGACATCGTGTCTTTCTATGTGAGAGCACACTGATGGTGGCAGAGTGGCTGGCTGAACACCGGCGTATAGACGAATATATATCCAATGCCCACAAAGGAATTGGCGCCTTAGAAAGCCGGGGCTTAAGTGAGACAAGGGACAGCACGGCCTATCGGGCTTCGGCACTTGGAGGGGGTAGAGACCAGCTTTAATTGCAGCGTGCTATCTTGTCAGATCAGAGTCCAATGTCTTTTTGGGTTCCGGGATGTTCAGTTCCCCCGCCCTTGGCTGGTATTGGCTCAAGAGATTTGTGCGAGGCGGGTGTACCTTGGCGAGGTGTGGCGCGAGCCGAGGGAGATCCCGTGATAATCCTCGAAGCTATCGACTCCCAGAATCGACAGTCGGATCGATTTTCTCAGGCCACCAAGACGCCCTGTTTTCGTCTCTTCGCTTAAACGTCAATAAGCCTATTATTGTCTCTACAAGTCGGAGACAACTTGGGTTGCAATTAGAAAACCCCGAAATCGAGCGAGCGTATACGAGTCGCTACTCCGTGCTCTGTGCGTCGACAGAAGGGGAGCAACAAATTCGTGGGGTATGTGTACAACAAGCGGTGCTGATCTGTAAGATGTCACCCGATTATTTTGGCGCTCCCTGCGTGTATCTTCTCTGTGTTGCAGTGTGAAGAATCCGGCCGGCCGAATGATTGAAATTTTTTATTTTTAGATGTCCTGACCCCGGGAGCAATGAGTGAATTAAGTCGAGCTGACGATGAAATGCAGAAAAAAAGATTGTAGTGTTCCCAAAGGTGGACGACGGGTTTTGCGGCGCTATCGACAAGCCAAGGTGACGGGCCAAGTAGCGTGCATTTGGGCTGGGAAGTTGAACAGAAAAGAGTGAGTGACGAGTGGAGAGAGGACGAGGGGCAATGGGCGTGGCGTGCAGTAGTAAAATGGAAAATTGGGACTCGGAGCTTAGCATGGGATGGTGGAACTGGGAACTGACCTGCCGTTCTCTGGGGGGGTGCCACGGTTTTGGACATGGGCTGGTGAAGCTTCACCTTTGTTCCAAATCTCACGAGGGGGTCAGTGAGCGGCCAAACGCCGTGCCAGGGGGCAATTCGGGAAGGGGGTACGCAAGCCAGCCTGAACGGAGTGTACGGAGTAGAGTGTAAAGCTGTGCCCCAGCCTCGGCATTGGCCTTGACTTGGCCTTTGAAGACGTGTACAAGTGCAGTGAAAATGTGACATGAGAGGTCGATGGTTGTCGTGGAACCAGGGGTGGCGGGTCTACCTCCCTGTGTCGCAGGTCGATACCAGGTCTACCGGTGGCTTGCACCATCGTGTGCCAGTCGATTTTTCGTCTGTTTTCCTGCTACTGATGGCTCCGTATTAGAGACGCTTCGCCTAATAGAGTAGCCCATCGTGTTTGGCTGGTTATTTGGTCTCGTTTGGGCGCACAGGTAACTGTATCTGTATGTGAGGTTATTGCTTGCTTGCAGCGGACCAAGCGACAAGGCTTACCATTTCCAGCACCTCGATCATCCCAACCCTGCCCAAAGCAGACTACCTGCTCGTACAAGTCGGAGCAGAGTTACCGGCAGAGTAGCGTCGTGTGTCCAGCAATCTGCTTACAAGGTACAACCTCAGCTCTTGGCGACGATGGATCAGGTAGGTCGCGAGCCCGTGTGTGTGTGTCGATACGGCAAGAGAGTCGAATCATGCCCATCCGCATAGCCTGTTTGGCTGTGGTGATTCGTTTCTTTGTTTGATGTCGTAGTTTTGCTAGTGCTGGATCCCTTGGTTGGATGAAGTTGGTTCAATCCTTCCAGCCACGTGCGCTCCAAACGTGGAATGCGTACATGCACTCTCAAAGGGAAAGCGCAAGCCAACCTGAGTTGCCAGACGATCTTATCAATCAGCCTTATTTCTTATCCAGATAAGATGCAATACGTATCATGTCAACTTCCATCTTGCTCATCAACATTACTTCTTTCTATCTACGCATCCAACTCTCATGCATCTTCTTCTCATGCCCGTTGAAATTCGTCTCGACATCCAGCACGACACACCCGTAGAAGTAGCTGATGTGATGCTTCATATTTCGGCGCTCTTGCTGTCCACGGTCCCTCCTCCGCGCAGTCGATCGATGGGCCGCATATGCAACTGCAGAGAGCTAGCACTCAGCACACAGGGTCCAATTTCCCAAGGTTAACAAGCTGTGCTATTCTGGGACACACGGCGTTGCAGTTCCCGAATCGATGTGCCTGGCGGCTCCGCTAATTGGCTCTCGGGGATCAGAGCTCGCGGCCAACGACGGCGCGTACCTTTTTGCTGACCCTTGCCGTCTGCCAGCCCTTGTTCAGCCACCTCCAGAGAGGAGTGAAAAGATGCTTGACGGGCTGCCAGCCACGCAACGCACTGGTCTCCCTTCCTGGCCAACGTGAGAGGAACAAGATGTCACGGCCCGCGAGTCGCTGCCAGGCCAGGCCCGGCTCTTTGGGCAGCGAGAGCCAGCGGCGTGGGTGAAAGTGACTAGAGACAGAGCTACTAAGCGCCCTGAATACTGTTGGCTTGTGCTCATCTGCAGGCTAGCTTATTAGCTCCCTCAATCCAATCTACTCATCACCCAATGCCGCGATGAGATTGGACAAGATGGTTACTTCGCGCTCGAATTTCTCCGTTCGACGCAGATGATGGTGTCATGACTGATGGGTTCTTATTCATCTCCCAGGCTATTTATAACTACCAGTTGCATATATCCCACGCATCCGACGGCGAGATGATAGAATCATCAACTTTCACCGCCGGATCACCGCGAGCACATGAGTGGGTAGCGGACCTGGTGCCTCATTCTGGGTAGAAAAGCTGGGGTTCCCTTGACATTCCATGCTTTCATCACCACTAATGCCATGCATCACGGCCACTTGGCGTCGTCCTGTCGGTCATCCTGCGATGCAGCGGGCGGCAACAGTTGGCCGAGCGAAATGCGAGATAACCTCGTTAGACCCCCCTCACATACCTACACTATTGGCCTACACCTGGCGTTGCTTCGCGTCATCCTTGGACAAAGTTCTCTTGAGCTATGCTATTTCTATGCCCACGAGCACTAATACTCTGCTCGCTCTCCTGATGTGAAAGCCGATGCTTCATGCCAGCTAGCGAAATCCATCACAGCATTTTCCCACACTCTTGGTCCGTGAAATCGTTCTTATTAGCTCTGTACGCGCCGAAGATGCTGCAACTAGGCCACGGACCTAATAGGTCTTTCAGCACAGCAGGCTAAAACACTGATATCACTATTCCTCGCCCGCTGTCCAATGTGACGATGAGAGCTTTGCGAGAGCGGCCTCAGGATCG
The DNA here is from genome assembly GCF_050948025.1 of Trichoderma camerunense. NCBI lineage: Eukaryota > Fungi > Ascomycota > Sordariomycetes > Hypocreales > Hypocreaceae > Trichoderma > Trichoderma camerunense. Next base: position 668,959 of record NW_028145359.1, on the reverse strand, counting down.
GGCCAACAGCCTTGCAGCACTTGCAACAGGGTGGTGCAATAGAAGGGGGGTGGATTTAAGGCGGACAAGACGTGGAATATTCGAAAAGAGATTCCCAGCCAGTGGTGCCACCGTCAAAGCTTTATCATCCGATCATCTGCTGAGGACAAGACACGGGGTGGTCATTGTCACAATCTTGGCGTTTATGTTTATCACATCCAGCTACCCCAAGAGTTGCCGTATCTAGCTGTCAACCCCGCGTGCCGGGACATGACCTCATTGCCTTTGATAGCCGTTTCACAACAAGCTGATAAAGCGCCTTGACACTTCTCGACGCACGCACATTCGTATCGCCCGAGGTCTGGAGAATACTTGGCTGTAAGTAATCGGTCAGCCTTGCGCTTTGGCCCTTGGCATTCTACTGTACGCCCAGCATGAGATGTCATGCGTACAGATACCTCGTACACTTACAAGACGCCGCGGGAGACACCACGCATGAACTGAAGCTGTTTCAGTGAGATTGAACTTGAGGACCGTGCTTCGGCATTCCCGCCTTGGGGTTGACGATGTCGATCCCCCCCGTGGTTTCCGCCGTTACAGGTTAGCAATACGCTGTTTCTGAATCCCTGCTCAGCATGAAACTGCCAAATGAGCTCTTGCGATAACGCCCCGCTATCGTAGGGAAGATAGCTCGGGTAGTTTCAACTCTCAGGTGCCGGCTTATACAACCTCCTAGTGTTATGGATTGATGAGATTTGTAGGAGATTTGTGAGATAAGCTTAAAAGAACAAAGGAAGACGAAGCAGAGGGGAGATGGCTTAGAGAGCTTGGCAGCAGAAAAAAGTCGCTTTGCTCATTCATTCATTTTACTTGTTTATCCAAAATAGGTTGGCTGGGTTGTTGTATCGTGTTACAGCATTCCCTTCTTGACCTCATCCTCTCTCTCTTCCCACAACGTCTTGCCCGTGCAGGAGCAGACAGTCTTGTCATTATCCCACATACCCGCGCTTCGCGCAATGACGCCGACTACAGTGTTGTCGTCGTTCTTGAGCGGTTGCGTCTCATCTTGTCTGGTGAGAACCATGGCATGGCCAATGACTTCCCAGATCTGAAAGGCGTGGTCCACAAACGCAGATCCGCGGCCGTCCTTGGATACCTCAATGATCCCAAGAGATCCCTTGGGCTCCTCCTTTTCGCCCCCAGACCAGATTGGGCCAGTAGATTCCGCGCCGTCCTTGAGATCTCCAAACTCACGAATGGTTGCCCGATAGGTGCCGGGAGCAACGCCCCTTATTGTGAGATCGATCAATGTCCGGTCAGGGCTAACTTGCACCATTCTAGCGAGGCCTCTGACTTCCCGGCTGGTATCATCCTCGTCGTGTGCCGCTTGGTCAGCGAATGTCTCCAGGATGCTCACAGCGGCGCCTGAATAAACAATGTCCGTGTTAGCCACCTGTTTCTTAGGCCAATCGATTGGCATTGACGAAACATGAAAGGTACACGCCCCGTGGGAAAAGGGGCCACTATCATGGCAAATCAAGGAAGCATAGGCTCAGCAGTCAAGATTTTTGAAACGTACTGTTGGAAGCGCCGGATCCGCGAAGGATGGCGTCTCTCCCCGTAGCTTGGATGGCCTCAACGATGGCCGATGGTGCGACTGCGGCATGGCCCGATGCGTTAGCAGATGCGTAGAGATGATGCCGTGAAGTGGCATGCTCATGATGCCATGCTCACCAGATCCCTCGACTGATACCAGCTGGTCCTTGAGGTTTCCCTCGACCTTGGTGATGCCATCGAGTTTGTAGAGAGAGTCTGAAACGGACTTGACGCAGCCGTCGCAGGATAGCGGGACGGCGAAGAGGGTCTGTTTGCCCAGTGTTTCATCAGCCTCTCAAACGCTCCGTGGACTGTGCACGTTTCTTTTTTTCTTTGTTTCGAAAAGAACAGAAAGAAAAAGAACAAAACTCTTGCTAGAGTCAAGGCAGAAGCCATACCTGGAAGCTGTGCTTGACAGCCATGTTGCCTGGTTGGTTGATGAAGCTGTCAGTCAAGACGCGGGGCAGTTGTAAACCAGCTTGAGTCAAAGCTAGAGTGAAGCTCGCCAAAGTGGCAATACGTACCGGGTGTCGGAGCGCTACTAGTAGGGCTGGCAGAATGAGAAGCTCGGTATCGGTACGCTGAATAGCCAGCAAAGAGGCCAAATGAAGCTGCCAGAATCTTGGAAGACGCAGCGTTCCTAAGCGCCATTTATTTCAAGGTGAATGTCCGAGTATTTGCACTCCAGTGCTTTGAAATCCACTGTAGTGATGCCATAACGCCGGGATTACACGGTCCCGTCCGGAGGGTGGAGCCGCAAGCAGAGCTTCTGGATGGGAAATTTTGGCTTATCCAACGACGATAACGGGAAGGAGGTCATGTGACTTGTGACCGATAAGATGAGTCAGCAATTGGATATGCAAACTTTCGAGGGTCGAGGTTCGTGATACTGCCCGCTTTGTAGGTTGGTGAAGCGTCCACTCACGGTGACATTCTCACCGGTGCTTATCGCCTCGAGGCCTAGGTTCTTGCACAGACTTGGTCCTTCAATTACTGCAAGATACACAAGATGTCGCAGACCGTCGGCCTGGTAAGCCTTTCCAGCTTCTACAGCCAGCCGGCCAAATATCTGGAGTTCTTCTTCTAACAATTGTTCCAATAGACAAGGCTCGCCTACTCTCGAGTATGGCACCAGGTTTCCGCCTCAACCCCTCACCCGACTCTCTCTACCCAACCCAACGTCACTCCTCCTTCTCTCGGCCGTCTGGCGTCCCGAATTGCCGTCCTGCTCATGGGCAAGCACAAGCCCACCTTTGACCCTTCAACCGACTGCGGCGACTACGTTGTGGTGACGAATTGCGCCGCCCTACACACCACCGGCAACAAGAAATGGCGCAAAAACTACTACAGACACAACACACGGCCGGGTAGCCTCAGGACTGTGACAATGGACGTGCTCATGGAGAAGCATGGTGGTAGCGAGGTGTTAAGAAAGGCTGTTAGCGGCATGCTGCCCAAGAACAGGCTGCGGGACAAGAGATTGGCGAGACTCAAGGCTTTTGAGGGCGAAGCACATCCGTACAAGCAGAATGTGATACGGTTTGGAGGAAAGGCTGTGGGGTCGGAGGGGTGGGATAAGATGGTGGAGGCGATACGGAACACGGATAAGGATAGGTTATGAGGATGAGGTGGGAGAAGGGGGAAATGATGATGATTATGACGATAATCTTGTAAAGATTGGTGTTGTTACTTGTATTATATGTTTTGTGTGTTTGACGACTCTGGGATGAGGGATGTGGGATGAAGGTCTCATAGAAAAATAGAGGGTTGAGCTTGAGGGAGAAAATTGTAAAGTACATATACAAAACAAACACATATCACACAGCAGATTTGAAATACGATGCAGCTACAAAATGATACTTGTCAAATGTAATCCAATTCAAAACAAAACGCTATAACCAAGCCATCTGCGCACTTTGTCGCAACAGCCGTTCATGACTATCATGATAATCCAGCCATCTAATGTCCTTGATCCAACATTGACACAACCCAAGGCGCCAACATTTACCTATTTAAACATGTAATTGATATCTCTTTTTTTTTTTCCGATTTTTTTGTTGAAATTGTTTTACAAGTGTGAGTCACGGCTGGGAGCAGCGCCGCGGGCAACCTCGCATTTGATGAGGCCGTTGGGGTTTGACTGGGGGACGTAGACCTCGGCATCCTTGCCGGTGTTCTTGATGCCCTTGTGCCAGCTCAAATCTGTATGGTTTTGTTAGCAATTGCGATTTTTCGTATATATATTATATCAATGAGAGACTTACCAAGCTCGAAAAAGTGCTTGTTGGGCAGCGAGTAGGTGACTAGCTCCGTCTCAGGTACGGCTCCCAGAATCTGCTCGCACATCTTGTACATGGTGTTCTGCACACTGGCGCTCTCATCCTCGGCGAATCTCGTTAGAGTAATCTCACGAGCTTGCTCCCACGCCGGATTGAACTTGGGGACTGCCTCCCGCACGGCGGCAACATCTGCAAAGGTCTTCCACTTCCAGGTGGCATCAACATCAGTGGACAAGATACGATCCCAGGTCTCGCCCAGAGTGGTGTACTCGTCCCGCACGAAGCCGTGGAATGCCGAGCCAGTGCTCTTGAGCACGGTCAGGCCCTCGATGCCGCTGTTGATGACGATGCCGCCCTTGCGAGTGATGCGAGCCTCGACATTGCGCGTCTCCTGGCCGTCGCGCAGGAAACTATGAGGATGCGGCTTCCCACGAACCTCCATGCGTGTCCAGCGGTGCGTGACGACTTTGACGTTTGCGGCGTGGATGTGGCTGTAGGTGTCGATGAAGTGGGAGCCGAGGATGGCGGCGAAGAGCTCCGGGGGGTTGACGGGGTTCAGCTTGGCGGTGATGAAGATTGTGTTCTTGATGGAGTCGGTGGCGACGACGACGCTGTTGTCGCCCTTTGTGTAGGAGACGTCGATGTCGCCCTCGAGGAGGCAGCTGACGGTCATTTCGGTGACGGTGTGGATGCCGGTGGCGGCGTCGCGGTCGGTCTTGAGCACGCGGACGTTGTCCTTGCCGTAGCGGGCGGCGGAGACGTGAGCGGTGGCCATGATGATGAGATGAATTGAGTTGTTTTGTTTGTGTGAAGTTAAAGCTGGTGATTTACTCGGGAGGAGAGAGTTCAATGGAGGGAGAGAGAACTGGTGGCGGAGTTGTCACGGAGATGAAAGCGGCGAACAAATCAACCAAGATGTCAACGATCACAACACTCAGCAATGAAGCTAGAGAAAAGATGGATGCAAGTTTATTCTACAGGAGCGTGGCCCGAATATATATAGCACATGCCCGTTGGTTACATGTGCAATCCGGAGGGCAGCATGAGATGATTCCATATCCACTTTCCTATCTGACACGCGCAAGATAGCTATCGGACATCGCCTCACATTGACTTTGGACAATAAGCAAACAAGTCCCGATCGACCATGCATAGCACCGGCTCGACTTTCCCGCAAGCGGCATCAGCGGCAAAAAGGGCAAGCCTTCGGGCCATGGCGCGTTGCAGCACGAGCTGATGAGCGGAAAAGACAATTGCAAAGTCTCCAATGTATGGCTGGTGGGGTTGCGACACAAAGAGTCCGGAGCCCGCCGAATCCCAGACGCGGAGCCCCGGAGGCCCCAGGCAGCTGGATCCTGATAGAAAGCTTGGGTCGGGATCCGGGATTTTTGGTGCTGAGGAGATGGGCCGATGATTTATGGAGGTACTTTGATGTTAGTGGTATAGATGGTGGGAAGGGGATGTATTTTGGGGTTTCGTGAGATGACCTGATGGAAGCATAATTTGATGCTGAATCGGATGAGGGTATTGGGGTTGTATGTAGATATGGATGGTTATCTGAGATGCTGGGGGAATCTCAATCAAGATAAGCAAGGACTAATGTGAATTAGTCGTAGTGAGTTGCGAGCTTGTTAGTCTTTGGTCAGTTTGCCTCTCTTATGATTTCATCAGATGGGCCTTGGACCAAGTGGGAAACCGTGGACATTGGGGTTGTTGTTACGGTGCAGATCGCTGTAGACAGACCCATCAGCCACAGCTTGATGCCATCATGCGATCGGGCTATTGTGCCCCGACGTTTGGTCATTGACGTTACCACGGACGGGTTCTAGTTTAGGTTGCATTGATACAGGCCTGGAAGAATTAGCACTGATATTATCTGTAGATTGGAGATCATTTGTCCTCTTTTCTATACCCTTTCATGGCATTTTAAAGAGTCCGAGTTCAAATATCGCCGACAATAGGGTAGATGTCGCGCAGTAGAAATAGACAGGTACTTGCTCTTTGCTGGTGAAATGGCCTACAGCGCATGTACTGCTGTGCCACAGCTCTGCTGCTACAGTACCGTACAGCCACCATGCATGGATGCTTTCAGCCCGGCCTTTCTGAAATCCTGACGGCTGGTAACGCTTCATTTCAGTCCATCCTCTGCGTCGGTGCTTGATTTGCTGTGTCGCGGGCTCAGCCTCGTCCCCTCGCATGTCTTGACCAGCTTCACAGCCGCGCCCGTCGAATCTGCGCAATTCGCTGTGCTCAGATTTTCGCTCGGCCTTGTGCCTTGTCTTTAGCTTGTCCTTCCGCCGCGCCAAGTTTCCACCGCTCAGATCTGCGATCTACCCAGCGTTCCATTCTGTCACAGGTCCGCCAATAAGCACAGCTGCCCGTTCGGTTTCATGTGCTTCAAGCCGGACGAGTTGACAATCCGAATCTCTCTTCTCCACGACACTACCTGGACACAGCGCGAACGAGACGAATCCCCCGAACCAGAGTCGCTAACACTCCTGGCCGCATAAACATACGAATGCTGAGGGCATAGTTCCTCCCCCCCCTCGGTGGGCGTTGCCGTCGCCATGCTGGCCAGCTCCTCGTCCAGCCAGAAGGGGTTTGCCACGTCCGGCCGGCCCTCGCAGAGCCTCGAGCGGTCCGACGTGCAGACCATCGGCCGGACCAGCATCGATCGCGAGGGCACTGGGCTGCAGATTCCCAATGGCGGGGCTTCCAGGAACCTATCGGCTTCGGCCGCCTCGTATGCTCCGCGAGCCAGCAGTCTCAATCCTGGCGCCGGCCCCGGCAGCTTCAGCTCCGAGTTGCGCAGCCAGATGATACCCATCCGCTCAGGCAGCCGGACCGACGCAGGGCCTGTATACCCAAACAGCTTCGTGGACAAGGTCGAGGATGGCGAGATTGCCGAGCAGAATCTCTCGGCGTTGCGGGACAAGCTCAGCAGAGAAATGAAGATCAAGGAGGGCAGCGAAAACATGCTGGAGGCACTCAACCTCAAGAAGCCCAAGCAGACAAAGGAGCAGCGCCAGAGAGTCGAGGCCGAGCTGACCGCCAGCCATTCGCGCATCAAGGTGCTGAAGCAGCAGATCTCGGATGCCCAGGCCACCAGAGCGGCTCCGCCCAGCACGCCTCCCAGGACCAGAGCCCAGCAAGATGTTGCTCTCCATCGCTCACCGCATAGCATCCGATCGGGCCCCGGCTCAGATGTCGAAGAATCGACTGAGAATCCAACATTTACCCTGGCCGAGCTCCTCCAAGCGCTGGAAGTTGGGGGTATGACTCCCGACTACTATGTGACTCGGGCGAATCTTCTGGTCGACCTGTTCAAGAGATACCCCACCCTTAAATACGATCTGGTGTGGTCAGTCTTTGGCCTCCGCATGCAGATGATGCTCCTCAGCGAAAGCAGGGAGGTTGTCGCGGCTGGCTATCGCGCGACGAGATATGCGATTTCGGATCGAAACTCTCTTAAGAAGATTAGGAGCTTGAATACCGACTTTTTAGTTATACGGTAGTCTTTCCGGGATATGAGGTATTCGGTAGAAATCAAGCTAACGCGCTTTCAGATCATTGAACAACTATCGAAAAGCAGATGTCGAAAGAGAGCAGGCTCTCAAGTTTGTCCGAGCATTTCTTGACGTTAAGGACGGAGTGAAAGAGATCTCGCGCGCCGTTGTACGGACCATTGTGGCCGTAGCCGAGTACGGTGATGATCGGTCTGGATCAGCCCAGCCCACTGAACAAAATACAGATCGCCTACGGCCAATCTGCATCGAAACCCTAGCGGAGATTATGGTGCGAGATCCTCGTCTGATCCTGGCGTCAGGTGGTCTTGGTCCGCTCTCTGAGGCTCTCTCTGAGGGAACTTACAAGGCCCCCGAGAGTCTGACGGCTGCCTTTCTCTATCTCTTGGACACACCACATAGACGAAAATACATCCAACCGGGATATGGCCTGGATGTGGTCTTTAACGCCTTTACCAGTCAGCTTGCTGGCAGCGAAGTCGTGCTGAAGCAGAACTGCAAAGCCATCTCCGTTGCTATGCGATCATGGTCTGGCCTTATGACACTCTGCATGTACGACTTTCGGTCTATTCGATCTCTTATTATGAGTGTATCTCTCCCCAACCCTGCCGTCCGAGAAACGATTTTGGACTTACTCTTTTCACTCCTTCGCATTAAACCCCCTGCCTGGGCCGTGTCCTTTTTGGCAGGACGCAGGCTGACAACCTATGGAAGGGTGAATAGCCTGCACTTGAAAGCTGAGAGTAAAGATAGAGGGTATCTAGAAGAGGATATGGGAGAGCAAAACTTTGTGGACCACTACACAGCGCTCATCTTGGCGGTTCTCATCAGATCCGGACTCATTCAGACTCTGCTACATGTTGCGCGCTCCGAGAACGACACCATGCTCAAGCGCAAGACGACACTGTTGATCGGCGAGGCGCTGAAGCTGGCGGCAAGACTGCTTCCTCCCTCGTGGAGCGCGGAGATACAACTCTTGCCGGAACTCTTTTCCGCGGCGGCCAAGTTTGGTGACCACCAGTCCTACATTGCGTCGGGCATTGTATACCAGATGAGTAGCATCAACCGCACGTTATACCGGAGTGCGCCAGCCGACTCTTTGGCTGGCATGCTACCATCGAGTGATAGCATGAATGATCTGGCCCTCCTTGATGACCAACGCAAGGCGGGTTCTACTGTGGCATTTGATGATGCTACATTCCGACAGCTTCTCATTGACACTGGCGTACTCAACAGCTCCAACTATTCCAAATGGAACTGGGAGAATATCATCAAGGTTATTGACGGTCCTCTGCAAGTCGGCAAGAGACTCGAAGAGGCCATTAAGGCTTCCAAGTTTATGAAGAGAATCATGAGCTTTTACAGGCCGTTCAAGTACAAGTTTGCCGACGTCCGAAATACACGAAACGCACAAAAGTATGTCAGGGCTGGATGTGCTCTGGTACACTCCCTGTTACAATCACCAGAGGGAGTCAGATTCTTGGCAGATAGCAAGCTGCTGAGGCAGATTGCGGAATGTCTGGCTCAGTGCGATCCGGTAAGTTTCATCTAAATAAGATCACTTCAAAGTTTCTATGCTGACGTTCGAGTGGTAGACCAGTGGATTAACCGCACAGTATCCCATGTTTTCTAAGGACAGGCTAACGGATACCCTCTGCGCTGGTTACTTCCCGATGCTCGGAGTGCTTACTGGCGATCCAAAGGGGTTGGCTATGCTGGAGAGATGGCGCATGTTTAACATGATGTATCATATTTATGAGCTGACCACGCGCCCTGATCTTGTCAAGCTCCTCCTTTCTAGTTTTGACTACAGCCTCCAGGGCCACCACCGCATCTTGCTTTCCAAGGCGCTGACAGCGGGTACGAAGGAGATCCGAATACACGCTACAAATACGCTTCGGAAATGCACTCTTCGGAGGGTGCCGTCCATTGACGGCCGGGGCGAAATGAGTGACTCGAAGTGGGCCATTCAACTATTAGTCACCCAACTATACGATCCGGAGATTGAGGTGTGCTCTACTGCGGTCAAGATATTGGAAAAGGCCTGCAACAGAAAGGCCTATTTGGCGTATATCGTCGAGTGTCGCCCGGCCCTGGATCATCTTGGCGAAATTGGAGCGCCTCTCTTGCTACGATTCCTATCCACATCCATCGGTTATCATTATCTAGATGGACTTGATTATATCAGCAACGAAATGGACGATTGGTTTTTGGGAAGAAACGATTCGTATGTCGGCCTTATCGAGGCTAGTTTGGCCAAGGCATTCTTGACGGATACGGATGAACAGCATCATCGCCTGAGCGTGTTTGAGGAACATGAGGCGGAAACCGATTATCACGATAGCCATATACCACCCCACTTCTATAGGGAGCTGACGAGAACCCAAGAGGGTTGCAGGCTGCTCAGTGACAAGGGCCATTTTGAGGAGTTTGCCAACACCATTCGAGAACATGGCATGCAATCCGAAGACCCTGAATTGATTACCAAAGTGAAGGGCTGCCTTTGGGCTGTGGGCAACGTGGGATCTATGGAGCTTGGTGCACCATTCCTGGAGTCTACCGATATGGTTGAGCAGATTATCAAGATTGCAACACAACACGAGGTGATGAGTCTCCGTGGAACCGCCTTTTTCGTTCTCGGTCTTATTTCTCGATCGACACATGGTCTAGAAATTCTGTCAGAACACGGGTGGGATGCAAACACTACGCTCATGGGCAATTCTCTTGGCTTTTGCATTCCGTCCAACCTGTCGACGCTGTTTTCACTATCACCGTGGCATCACGAGACGGCCGCTTCTATTGCATTACCAGAGTCACAGTGCACTATAAAGGAGCAGCCTCCGCCCAGACCCGCTCGGCCACCGCTGGAGTTGTCGGAAATGCCACCCCTTCTTAACGACAGTGCCATCAGCGAGCGCATACTTGAGCTTATAGTAGACCTTGGAAACACTGTTCTATACCGGAAAGCAGTCACCGAACTGCAAAAGATTAAAGCTCGCAAGCCGATGGCTTTCCGCAGCGCAGAATTCTTCAAGACGGTCATGGGGCTGATGGAGTGGAATCACTACCGACTCGGCGTCCGTAGAATGGTGATTGACCTGTTTGAGAAGGCTGTCATGCGGCAAATCGTGTTCGAGGAAGAGGAGAGCGATAGTAGCGAGGAGGATGAGAGCAGTCCGGTGGAGGTGGATGACAGTGTCAGCTCTGGAGACGGAGACGACAGGGATGATAGGACGGAGAGGCAGAGGAGCATAAGCGAGCCTGCTGAGCCGCCATTGGATTTGCTGCCGGCACCCTTGAGGGTACGACGGTGAGGAGAAAGATTGGGGGCTGTCAACAATTAAACAAGTTGGGGGGCTGTCAACAATTTATAACGAGATGTGCCCCAGGATGGGCCGATTGGAGGGGGGGATATGCTTAAATGATGATGATGAGGAAGCGGGTTTTGGGTTTCAACGATTTGGAATGTCGGTGCGTATCGGATGAAGGGGGGCTTCATACGTTGGGTTGATTTATGGCCGGCGTGATGTTTTATTTGCTACGCATAGCAAAACGCATTTACTCTTTTTGCCCTCAGATATATGCACACATTTACACAAACACAACACGTTCACACACACACACATATATATCTGTTTTTGAAGCGGCGAGAGAGTTGCAGCTTTTTTCTTCTGGCGCGAAAAAGGGAAGGGGGTTCATTTTCATTCTGGCGCTGGGGGGGGGGGGGGGGGGGGGGAAGGGGTGTATCTGTGTGGGTAGGTTTTTTGGGGGTGGAGGACCAGGGGGGTTTTTTATTATATTTGAATTTTGTTTTTT